>NC_090938.1:394215460-394861085 GCF_040938575.1 Ambystoma mexicanum
GAGGATCATCCTGCACCGTGACCTCTTGAGCTGGTTGACGAGCCGGATTAGCAGAGGCAAGGGAGGGAACGCGTAGAGGAACAGGCCCTCCCAGGGGAACGAGAAAGCATCGCCCATGCTCCTCGTCTGGGGAAACCTGCTGGCGAACCTCCGGCACTTGGTGTTCGTCGCCGTCGCGAACAGGTCGATCTGGGGTGTGCCCCACCGTCGGAAGAGGCGATCCACCAGATCCTGCCGTAGTTCCCACTCGTGGCACGAGCGCAGCTCCCTGCTGAGTGAGTCGGCGATGGTGTTTTTTATCCCTGCCAGATGAAACGGCACCAGAAGAATCCCTTGGGCGACGGCCCAATGCCACAGGTCCTGCGCCTCCTTGGACAGCGCTGGGGACCTGGTTCCGCCCTGTTTCCTGATGTAAAACATGGTGGTGGTGTTGTCGGTGAAGATCCTCACCACCTTGCCCTTGAGGGACGGAAGGAAGGACCTGAGGGCCCAAAACACTGCACGGAGCTCCAGGACGTTGATATGCAGGGACTTCTCCGTCGGGAGCCAGAGTCCCCTTGCGTGCAGATTTTCGGTGTGCGCTCCCCACCCTTCTAGGGAGGCATCCGTGGTCACAGTCACCTGGTGGGCTGGGGTCTGGAAGTCCATGCCCGCCGTCAGATGCGCGCGGGTGCCCCACCACCGTATCGCTCGTCGGAAACTCTCGTCGAGCTTGATCCTTTCCTCGAAGCTGCCCGTCGTCTGGATCCAGCGCGCATCCAGGAACTCTTGCAACGGGCGCATCCGGAGCCTGCACATGGGAATGAGGTAGATGCAGGAAGACATCATCCCGAGGAGGGACTTGATGGACCTCACCTTGGCCGCGTCGGCCACCAACATCCGTTGCACCTTGCCCAAGATGGTCCTGGTCCTCTCCTCCGACGGGGAGGCCAGAAGGGACACTGTGTCGAGCCTCGCTCCCAGAAACAGTGCGACTTGCGCGGGCACCAGGTGGGATTTGGCGTAGTTCACGGAGAATCCCAGGTCCGTGAGGAGTTGGACGGTCCTTGCCGTGTGGACCACGGCGAGCTCCCTCGTCTTGGCGCGGATGAGCCAGTCGTCCAGGTAGGGGTAGACGTGAATCCCCTCGCGGCGCAGCTGCGCCGCCACCGGTGCGAGGCACTTGGTGAAAACCCTGGGTGCCGACCGCAGTCCGAAGGGAAGGGCTTTGAACTGGTAATGACGCCCTTGGACCACGAATCTGAGGAATTTTCGGTGCCCCTTTAGGATGGGAATGTGGAAGTAGGCATCCTCCAAATCCAACGACGATAGGAAGTCTCCTTCCTCCAGCTGACCCAGGACGTGCTGGAGGGTGACCATCCGGAACTTCTGCGCCTTGATGAACTTGTTCAGGCGTCGCAGGTCCAGGATGGGGCGCCATCCTCCCGTCTTCTTCTTCACGAGGAAGTAACGCGAGTAGACTCCGGAGCCCCGAAGCCTCTTTGGGACGAGTTCGATGGCGCCCTTTCTGAGCATCGCCTTTACCTCCAGGAGAAGTTGAGGGACGTGAAGTTCTTTCCTGGCCACGGGGGGGACGCGCGGGCACCTTCTTTGAAACTCGAGCGCGTGGCCCCGGGCCAGGGCGTCCAGCACCCAACGGTCGGTGGAGATGGACTCCCACACGCTGACGAAGCCCGCCAGCCGGCCTCCCACCGGGGTGCTTCGGTGGGGGCCCGACCCCACGGCCGGTTCAATCCTGCTTGGACGCGGCCTTGCCGCCTTGGCCTCCTTGGCGACGACGGCGGGGGCCGCCAGACTTGCCTCGTCCTCTGTAGGCCTCTTGCGACGACGAGCGGGCCGCTTGACGGTAGGAAGCGAAACCGCCGCCGGAACCTTTGGAGGCGCCCTTGCCTCCGCCGCTCCGAAAGGGCGTCCGCCGTTGCTGCAGTACTCCAAGGGCCCGGGCCGTCTCAGTATCCGCCTTGATGGCCTGAAGGGAATCGTCCACTGTCTTCCCAAACAGGTTGTTCCCGTCGAAGGGCATGTCCAGGACCCTGGTCTGGACGTCCTGCCGAAAGTCCGTAGCCTTGAGCCATCCGCGACGTCGAAGGCAAACGCCGTTGCCCATCTGGCGGAACCCAGTGTCGGCGATGTCCGTCGCCACGGTGATGGCGTGGTCCGAGGCCACCTCACCTTCCTGCAGGATCTCAAGGGCCTCCGCCCTCTTGTCGTCCGGCAGAAAATCCAGCAGGGGAGCTATCTTGTACCAGAGTTCCCTGTCGTAGCGGGCCACGATAGCCAAGGCGTTGGCCGCTTTAATCGTCGTCGCCGCCGACGAGATGACTCTGCGTCCCATGGCATCCAATTTCTTTCCCTCGCCGTCCGGCGGGGAAGTCGACGTGGAGGCCGCACCCCCCCCCGCTTTCTTCCTGGCTGCCGCGGAGACGACGGAGTCCGGGGTAGGCTGCGCCCGGAGGCATAGGGGGGCCGAGTCCGGGACCCGGTACTTTTTCTCGTACCGGTCTCTTTTCGCTGGCGTCGTGGAAGGGTTCTTGAGGAGGGAAAGGCCCTCATCCCAAATGTCGTCCAACAGAGGCACTGCGAGGACCGTCTTCCTCTTGGTCTCGCGCCGTTGGTAAAGGAAGCCTTCCTTTTTCTTCTCCTCAGGGCAGAGTTGGAAAAGCTCGGATGCCCTGGCGATCATTGAGTGGAACGATCCAATCTCGTCGGGCGGAGAAGCCCTGGTGGGAGGCGACGACGGAAAATCCTCGTCGTATGCCTCGTCGTCCGTACCCGTCGCTGCCGTGTCAGTCCCCGTATCATCCCCTCGGGTGGACGGGGAGGAGGGCTGGACGGGGCGCGACGGTTGAAAAGGAGGCGGTGGATGGATCCTTCTTTTCTTGGTAGGGGGAACACCAGAAGGTCCCGGTTCTGGATCCCCCGACGGGAGAGGTTCCTCCGTCGGTAACGGTAGTCTCGTCCTTATCTCGGAGCATAAGGACTGTATAGCCAACAAAATGGCCGCTGAGTTGTCTTGCGGCGCTGGCAGAGGGGAATCCGACGGGCGAGCAGGGGCCCCGTCGGTATCCTCGACGATGTCGTCGTCGTCACCTGCGTCGGGGCCCATTCCGACGGGCTGGTCTTGTTCCACGCCTAGGCCGTGGCTTAAGACCTCGATCAGTTCCTCTTCTGAGGTTGAGGCCGAATCTACGACGACGCCCTGCCCCCCCTTCTTCCCCACGGAGGGTTTCACGGGGGTCCTATCGATGGGCACGAAAGAAGACTCCCTCCGAGGAGGCAGGGAGATTCTGGGCCCCGAGGCCGCCACCACTGGTGCAGCCTCCACAGGCTGGGCCAGGGCCGCCGCGACCGTTTCGATAGAGGGCTTGGTCGAATGGATCAAGGCCTTCACCACCTTAGGTGCGCTCACCGCCTTATCCTTGAGGGAGGGGGCACTGCCACGCTCCTCCTCTGCCTTAGAGCTCGACCGGGGTCTCTCCAGGAGCTTCGCCGGGTGCTCGGCCTTCCTCTTACCCGACCCAGAGCGTTGGCTCGTGGTTGATGGTGCCGGGGAGGGTGCGCCCTGCCTGGCGCCCGTAGAGCCCGACCGTTCGGCGCTCCCGGTGCCAGCGGACTCGCGGTGCTTGGCCTTATGTTGGGCCCCCGTCGCCGGGGCGCCCTCAAAGGTCTTAGAAGACCGCTCAGATTTCTTCTTCTTCTCGCCAGACGGGCTCTTACCCTCCAGCCAGCTGGCGAGACGTTGATGGCGGTCCTTCATGGTCCGTTCCGACATGTTGCCGCAAAACGCACAGTCCTTCTCCACGTGCGTCTTGTCCCCATGAAGGCAGTAAAGGCAGAAAGAGTGTTCGTCCTCCTTGAAGACGTTCTGCAGCTGGCATCCAGGGCAGGCCCTGAACAGCTTTCCGGGCGTCGAGCTTCCCTTCTCCTGGGCCATCTCCGAGACCGGGCCTGAGAAGCTTCTGGAGTCCTCCGAAGTGTAGCTCGACGAAATCTTCACCCTTGAGGGGCACAGATGAATCCGACACGGGTCCCCGTTGATCGGATGTAGGATCGGTGGAGCTTGAGGCTCTTTTGACCGAAAGAATCGAAGTTTTTGTGAAAAAGCGCGAAAAAATAGCACTAACGCTCGAGAGCAATAGCACGAGGATCCCAACACATGAACGTGCGGTAAAAATCTGAAGATGGCTGCCAGAGGCGGTGCTTAGGTAGAGGGCAGTCATTGGCTGTGGTCAGTATGACGCAGAGACCAGTGATTGGTTATTACTACGAAAGACAGATCAGAAACGAAACTGATACTGGCTTTTTCTTTACCGAGGATTCCCAGCCTGACGACGGGGAATATTCATGAGCATGTGAATCCATGCCAGACCCCATGCTGGAGAAGCATGTCTACTTTTTTGTACGATGCTGCAATGTTCTTCTGCAACAATGACATAATTGATTCTAAAAATGCGGACTTAATCCATGAAAATGGCATTTCTTTGTCCAATATTGGCAATGAAATGTTGTTGTTCCATCTACAGGATGCGGTGAAGAGCTTACTGTAAGACTGGGCAGAGTGCAGAAAAATTAAAATCTCTATAAAAACCACAAAAAGAGTATTTCCGTAAAAGCATCTAAAAACACAAAACCACAAAAGGCTCTTTTTAGAGCCACCACTACATATAAAATCCGCTCTCCCGGTTGAAATGTATTCCGCCATGCACGCACACAGCACGAAAAGTACGCAGACATTGCATTACATCCGGCATTCCACGTGCCACATTCGTCCCATTTGCAGAATGGCGAGCATGGAAATGGGTCTGTCGAAGCTAAGAGATCGTGCAATAAGGCTTCTGGGTGTGGAGTGAGCAAGAATGTGTTGGAAGCGTAACGTTTGCAAAATAGTCACCAATGAAATATTATAGCACTGTATATAATCTTGAGAGCAGGTAATTGCAATAGCTACTGCAAAGGGTGGGCAGGGACTAGGACACATTGCGAATGAAAGCCGCCGACTGCAACTCGCTCCCAATACACCCTGTGTTCCTTTCTTCTTGCCTGTGAACAAAGGGCGACTCTACAGGTTGCTATGAACAGTACAATACTACAGCGAATGTATATATCCAATATCTGATGCACTAGTCATGACCAGCTTGTGAAGTGGCGCTGCCATATGTCTGAATGTCTCACCACGGGTAATGTGTTCGCGCAGATATTCATGTGAAGCATATTGTATGACATGTATTATGCCACAAAATGCACAAGTTACTTACCTGTAACTGTTGTTCTCCAGCATGGGTCTGGCATGGAGTCACATGCTCATGAATATTCCCCGTCGTCAGGCTGGGAATCCTCGGTAAAGAAAAAATCAGTTTGTTTTGTTTCTGAACTGTCTTTCTTAGTAGTAACCAATCGCTGGTCTCTGGGTCATACTGCCCCCAGCCAATGACTGCCCTCTCCCTAAGCCCTTCCCCTGGCAGCCATCCTCAGATTTGGTAGCACGTAAAGTGGCAGTAGGACCAAGTGAAGAGCCACAGAGGGGGAGTAGGGAGGGTTCGCATGTGAATCCATGCCAGACCCATGCTGGAGAACAACAGTTACAGATAAGTAACTTGTTCCTTCTCCAGCATGGGGTCTGGCATGGATTCACAAGCTCATGAATACAAGAATACACAGCAGTACACATGCACAACCACGGGTGGTGGCAAGGCTCAACATTAAGCATTTCATAAACTCAACATTAAGCATCTCTTACCTCCTCACCAGGCCCACCTTCAGGTGAACAGGTTGCGCAGCACTGCCTGGCCGACTCTGGACCCCTCCCTGGAATCCCGGTCGACACAGTAGAATCTCGTAATGGTGTGCGTCGATCTCCACGTAGCAGCCCTGCAGAAGTCCAGCAGGGGCACACCACATAGGAATGCCGTGGTAGCAGGGATCGCTCTGGTCGAATGAGCTCTCGGACGGCCGGGCAACGGTCGGTTTGCCAACCGGTGACAGTGCATGATGCAGCCGGAGAGCCATCTGGAAATGGAAGCCTTCGAGAGGGCCTTCCCTTGGTTCACAGGTCCAAAGTTCCCAAACAGCTGCTATGTCTTCCGAAAACTCTTTGTGCGGTCCACAAAGAACTTCAGCGCTCTAGCTACATCCAGCGAGTGCAAAGTCCTCTCGGCCAGCGACGAAGGCGAAGGGAAGAAAACAGGTAACACCAAGGGCTTGTTGAGATGGAAGTCCGACTGCACCTTGGGCATGAAGGAGGGGTGCGTCCTCAGCACCACCCTCGTCTCGTGGAAAGTCAGGTATGGAGGTTTACAGGAGAGGGCCTGGATCTCTCCCACTCGTCGTGCGGAGGTGATGGCCACAAGAAACGCTGTCTTCGACAACAGGAACTTCAAATGGTGGCCCCATGATCCTGGTCAGCACCACGGTGAGCCTCCACGCCGGGGCCGGGGCCTTCACCGGCGGGAACGATCGGAACGGTCCCTTCACGAACTCCTTCACCAGGCGATGGGACCACAGGGATGAGCGCCCAGGAGTTCTGGTGCAGCGGTAGATAGCCACCAGATGGATTTTGATGGAGGCATGGGCCAGCCCCACCTTGGCCAACGACAATAGGTATGGCAGCACTTGAGGGGCCGTAATCCGCAGAGGGTTAATCTTCTGTGCGCCGCACCAGACAGAGAACCTCTTCTACTTATGTCCATAGCACTTGAGAGTTGAGGACACCCTGGCCTTTGCAAGCACCTCCGTGCAGTCAGCCGGGATATCGTACCCTCCAAACTCTAGTGCTGCAGGAGCCAGGCCTGCAAGTTAAGCAAACCTGGGTCGTGATGGAGGATGGCGCCTCCTTCTCCGACGAGGAGATCCGCGTCCATCGGCAGCTTGGCTGTGGGGGGGGGGGGGGCGCTGACAAGTCCAGAAGGTCCGGGAACCAGATCGGTCTCGGCCACACCGGTGCGACGAGGATCATCCTGCACTGGGACTGTCTGAGTTGGTTGATGAGTCGCAGCAGCAACGGCAACGCATACAGGAACAGGCCGTCCCAGGGGAATGAGAAGGCATCGCCCATGCTCCCCGGCTGGGGAAACCTGCAGCCGAACCTCCGGCACTTGGTGTTCGTCGCCATCGTGAATAGGTCGATCTGGGGATTGCCCCATCATTGGAAAAGTAGATCCACTTGATCCTGACGCAGTTCCCACTCGTGGCACGAGTGCAGCTCCCTGCTGAGTGAGTCGGCGATGGTGTTCTTTATTTCTGCCAGATGGAAGGGTACCAGAAACATCCCTTGGGCGACGGCCCATTGCCACAGGTCTTGGGCTTCCTTGGATAGGGCTGGGGATCTGGTGCCTCCCTGCTTCTGGATGTAGAACATCGTGGTGGTGTTGTCGGTGAAAATCCTTACCACCTTGCCCTTGAGGGACGGGAGGAACGACCTGAGGGCCCAGAACAAGGCTCGGAGCTCCAGGACATTAATGTGTAGTGACCTCTCTTCCGGGAGCCAAAGGCCTCTTGGTTGGAGATCCCCGGTGTGCGCTCCCCATCCCTCCAGGGAGGCGTCCGTCGTCACAGTCTCCTGATGTGCCGGGGTCTGGAAGTCCATACCCGCCGCCAGATGTGTGTGGTTGCCCAACCACCGAAACGCTTGGCGGAAGGTCTCGTTGCGCAGGATCCTGTCTTCGAAGATGGCCGTCGCCTGCATCCAACGGGCGACTAGGAACTCTTGCAGTGGAAGCATCCGCAGCCTGCACAGGCGAACAAGGTAGATGCACGAGGACATCATGCCGAGTAGGGACTTGATGGACCTCACCCTGGACACGTCCATGGTCGACAGCCGTTGCACCTTGCCCAGGATGGCCTTCGTCCTTTCCTCCGACGGAGAAGCCAATCACGCCACTGTGTCAAGCCTGGCTCCCAGGAACAGGACGACTTGCGACGGCACCAAGTGGGATTTTGCAAAGTTGATCGAGAATCCCAGATCCGTAAGCAGCTGGACGGTCTTTGCTGTGTGTTCTACGGTGAGTTCTCTTGTCTTTATTCGGATGAGCCAATTGTCCAGGTAGGGGTAGGCTTGGATGCCCTGCAGGCGCAGCCGCGCCGCCACTGGTGCTATGCACTTGATGAATACCCTGGGCGCCGACTTTAATCCGAAGGGAAGGGCCTTGAACTGATAGTGTCGCCATTGGACTACGAATCTCACGAACTTTCGATGCCCTTTTAGAATGGGGATGTGAAAGTAGGCATCCTCCAAGTCCAGTGACGATAGGAAGTCGCCTTCCTCCAGCTGTCCCAGCACGTGCTGGAGGGTGACCATCCCAAACTTCTGGGACTTGATGTACTTGTTTAGACGACGAACGTCCAGGATGGGTCGCCAGCCGCCGGTCTTCTTTCTTACGAGGAAGTATCGTGAGTACACTCCGGAGCCCCCGAGCCTCTTTGGAACGAGCTCGATGGCTCCTTTCTTCAGCATCGCCCTTACTTCCAGCAGCAGTTGAGGGACGTGGTTTTCCTTCCTGGCCACAGGTGGAATGCGGGGGCACTTCTTTAGAAACTCTAGGGTGTGCCCGCGGGCCAGGGCTTCCAGCACCCATCAGTCAGTGGAGATGGACTCCCACACGCTGATGAAGTTCGCCAGCCGGCCTCCCACCGGGTGGCTCAGGTGGGGGCCCGACGCTACGGCCGGTTCAGTCCTGCTTGGCAGCGGCCTTGCCGATGAGATCCTTCTGACTTGCCGGCTCCTCTGTAGACCTCCTGCGACAAGGAGCGGGGCACCTGGCGGTACGTCGAGGAGCCGCCGCCAAATCCTTTGGAGGCACCTTGCTTGCCTCCGGAGTTTCGAAAAGGCGGCCGTCGTTGGTGCAAAACCCCCAAGGCCCGAGCCGTCTCCGTGTCAGCCTTGATGGCCTGACGTGACTCGTCCACTGTCTTGCCAAACAGGTTGTTCCCATCGAAAGTATGTCCAGAACTTTGGTCTGCACGTCTTGGCGGAAATCGGTTGCCTTGAGCCAACCACACCGGCGAAGGCAAACACTGTTGCCGATCTGGCAGAAACCGGTGTCAGCAATGTCCATGGCCACTGTTATGGTGTGGTCCGCCGCCACCTCGCCTTCCTGTAGGATCTCCAGGGCCCCAGCCCTCTTGTCGACCAGGAGGAAGTCCAGCAGGGGAGCAATCTTAAACCACAGCTCCCTGCCATAGCGGGCCACAATCACGAGGGCGTTGGCCGCCTTAATCGTCGTTGCCGCCGATGAGATGACCAGTCGGCCCATGGCATCCAGTTTCTTCCCCTCGCCGTCACGCGGGGAGGTCGAAGTTGAAGGCGTCGCCCCCGCCGCTTTCTTCTTGGCCGCCGCAAAGACGACCGAATCCGGGGTCGGCTGCGCCTAAGGCACATGGGGCGGAATCCGGGACCCGGTACTTCTCGTACCGGTCCCTTTTGGCAGGCGTCGTGGACTGGTTCTTCAGGAGCGAAAGCCCCTCGTCCCAGATGTCGTCAAGCAATGGAACCGAGAGGACCGGCTTCCTCTTGGCCTCACGCCGTTGATGGAGGAAACCTTCCTTTGTCTGTTCCTCGGGGCAGAGCTGGAAGAGCTCGGATGCCATGGCGATCATAGCGTGGAAGGAGCCAATTTCGTTGGGCAGGGAGGCCCGAGGAGGTGGTGATGGAAGGCCCATCCCATCGTCACCACCGTCGTCGTCATCCGTCCCCATCGTGGCCGTCTCTTGTCATCCCTTGGCTGTGAAGGCCGAGGGGGATGGGGAGGGGGGTGAATTCTCCTCCGCTTGCTTGGAGGGCTTCCCGACGGTCCAGGCTCCGCTGGATTGTCCGTTGGGGGTAAGGGCAACCTTGTCCTTATCTCCGTACACAAGGCATGGATCGCCATCAAGATTGCTCCCGAGTTGTCCTGTGGCCCAGGTACCGGCTGTGACGGGCGCAACAGTTGGGGAGTGGAATCCTCTGTCTCCACAGGCTCCTCGTTGGCACCACCGTTGCTTTCTTAGTCCGCCTTGTCAGGATCCCTCCCGTGGGACCGGACCTCCTCGAACTTCTTGTTCAGGATCTTCGCGACTCCAGCCAGCTCCTCTTCAGAGATTGTATCTGTGTCCGTGAAGGCCACTGGGCGCTCCCCCTCTTTTTTCACAGGGGTCTTATAGATGGGTTGAAAAGAGGATTCCCTCCGCGGTGGCAGGGAAACTCTGGGCCCAGAGGTCGCCTCCACTGGGGTAGTCTCCACAGGCTTCACCAGGGCCGCCACGACTCCCTCGATAGAGGCCTTAACCGGGTGAATCAAGGCCTTCAGGACTTTGGACACGCTTGAGGCCTTCACCTTGGGGGGAGGGTCACCGCCTGGCTCCCCCTCGGCTGTCTGTCGGGATCGACCGGGACTTCTCCCGAACCTTACCCGGGTTCTCAGATTTCCTCTTCCCCGAGCCAGAGTGTTGGCTCGTGGTTGATGGCGTCATTGAAAGTGCGCCCTGCCTGGCAACCGAGGAGCCCGACCGATCGGCACTCCCGGGGCCGGCCTTGCCTTTTGTTGGGCCCCCGTCGCAGAGCGCCCTCAAAGGTCTTAGAAGACCGCTCGGACTACTTCTTCTCACATAGCGCTGGGCTCTTCCCTTCCAGCCAGTTGGTGAGGCCGATACGCCGATCCCTCATAGTCCGTTCTGACATGTTCTTGCAAAACGCACAGTCCTTCTCAACGTGCACTTTGTCATCGTGGAGGAAGTAGAGGCATCTAGAATGCTCGTCCTCCTGGAAGACATTCTGCAATCCGCATCCAGGGCAGCTCCTGAACAGCTTGGATCTGGCCGTCGTGTTTCATTTGTCCTGGGCCATGTCCACGCGGGGTAGGCCTCAAAGATCTTCTGGAATCCTCCAAGAAGCGAAACTCGACGAAAACTTTGCCCTTGAGGGGCGTAGAAAATTCCGAAACGGGTCCCCGTTGATCAGAAGTAGAAAAAGTTGAGCGTGAGGCTCGACTGACCGAAAAAATGAGATTAAACTATTTAAAAATCGCAAAACGCAGTAAAAGCTCGAGAGCTATAGCACGAGGACTCCCAACACTTGAACGTGTGGTAAAAATCTGAAGATGGCTGCCAGAGGAGGGGCTTAGGTAACCTTGTCCTTATCTCTGTAGAGGGCAGTCATTGGCTGGGGGCAGTATGACCCAGAGACCAGTTATTGGTTATGAGGAGCAAGACAGTTCAGAAACAAAACTGAAACTGATTTTTTCTTTACCGAGGATTCCCAGCCTGACCACAGGGAATATTCACGAGCATGTGAATCCATGCCAGACCCCATGCTGGAGAAAGGAATAAAAATGAGCCAGGAAGGTGGAACTGATTGGAATGAAAGACTTCCTGAAATATGTCAAGAAAGATGGTAGACCAAAAACGAGGGTCATCTTTGATGTCACAAGGCGGCAGACCATCAGGCCCTGCACATTTCGAACCTTTTAGTTTATTCATTACAGCCAAAATATCAGAAATACCCCACGGGCAGATGTTAGAAGAACAAGTTAATTCTTACCTGGTAACGTTCTTTCGATGGGATGTTCCTCCGACGTATTCCTTATCTATGATATTTGTATCTCCAGCTTGCTGGCCTCGGAAAAAAAAATTCCCAGTAGAGGGCGCTGTGCGTCGACGACAGTCGAGTAGGTGTTCCTCGACAGCCACCGTATCAACGCTGACGTCATCATGCCTATAAATGGCCACGCGCAGCGTCCGTTGCTCAGTTCCGTTTTGTAGAGTAAGGTAGTTATTGCATGAATGGTTACTACCCTTGAAGGAGCGTAAGCTGCAACCACAAGGGAAATGTTACTGCGGGGATGGACGGGAGGGGCGATAAGGAATACGTCAGAGGAATATCCCATCGAAAGAACATCAGAAGTAACTTGTTCTTCGAAGGGATTGTGTCCTCCGATGTATTCCTTATCTATGATAAGACTCCCATAGCAGTGGTATGTGATTGGAGGCAGGAGTAAGACATGCCATATTACTCTTTAAGAATGAACAGAGTGTAGCACAGCTTTGCCAAATATAGTCTCTTGACTAGAGGAGGAATCCAGGCTATAAAATTTGGTAAAGGTATGTGCGGACGACCATGTGGCAGCCGCACATATGTCTCTAATTGGTACCCCTCTTTGAAGAGCTGAGGAGGCTGCGATACCCCTGGTCGAATGAGCCCTTAGATTTTGAGGGGGCTCTTTCCCTGCCAGTTTGTAGAATTCCAGAATGGCTAAAATAATCCATCTGGAGATGGTTTGTTTGGTTATTGGTACTCCCAACTTATGTCCTGCGTAACCTACAAAGAGTTGGTCTGCTTGTCTAATTTTAGCAAGTCTACTGATATAAAAACTCAAGGCTCGCTTAGGGTCCAGCCTGTGTAGTCTCTCTTCCTCTTTCCCCGGATGGGGAGGAGGATAGAATGAAGGTAAAGTAATCTTCTGAGTAATGTGAAATTCAGAAACTACCTTCGGGAGGAAGTTAGGCTTCACCTGTAGAACGACTTTGTCCTTGTGAAAAATTGTATGAGGAGGTTTACAAGATAGGGCTTGTATCTCGCTAACCCTTCTAGCAGATGTTAATGCTACCAATAAAACAGTTTTGAGGGTGAGAAACTTCAATGAACAAGAGTGGAGTGGTTCAAAAGGAGCACCCTTTAGGAAGTTTAAAACTAGATTTACGTCCCATTAGGGAACTTAGAATGGTCTTGGAGGATAAACATTAGTTAGACCTTTCAGGTATTGTATTACCAATGGAATTTTGAAATACGATGGCTCCTCTGCAGTGCGCTTAAAGATCGATAGCGCTGCGAGATAGCCCTTAATAGTGCCAACTTGATGGCCTGAATTTGCCAAATAAAGTAAGAAGGATAACACCGCAGGTGTACCACATGAAAAGGGTTCGATATTCTTATCTCTGCACCAGCTGCAAAATGTATTCCAACGGCAGCGGTATAGAGTTTTAGTAGCTGGCCTTCTGGCCGAAAGCAACACCTCCATGACGTCATCTGGAAGGTCCCAATCCTTGTACCTCAACCTTTCAGATACCAAGCGTGAAGGTTGAGGGTCTTGATGGCTGGATGGAGAACCTGACCTCCCTTCTGTGAGAGAAGATCCTCTCTGTACGGTAGACGAATTGGAGGGCAGATGGCCATGTCCAGAAGGTCCGGGTACCACGTTCTCCTGGCCCAATCCGGGGCAATTAGGATCATGGACTTCCGAAACCTTCTCAACCTCCTGATCATTTGAGGAATGACAGGGACCGGAGGAAACGCATACAGAAGTGGGAACTCCCAGTCCACTACGAACGTGTCTCCTAGAGCTCCTCTCGGGGGAAATTCCCTTGAGCAAAATCTGTCGCACTTCCTGTTGATACTGGTGACGAACAGATCCACTTGAAGGGTTCCCCAAAGGGCGAAGATCTCTTGAAGGACTTCCTGAGCTATCTCCCATTCGTGGGAGACTGTTCTGCCTGCTCAGAGCGTCCGCTGTCAAGTTCTTCTCTCCGGCTAGATGAATTGCCGATAGAGAGATTCCTTCCTGAATTGCCCAAAACCAGAGCTGCATCGCCTCTCTGCACAGTGGCAGTGACCCTAGGCCTCCTCTTTTGTTGAGGTAGTGCATGGACACTGTATTGTCCGTCATTATCAGGACGTTTCTCCCCCGTACAGACGGCAGAAAAGCCTTCAGTGCCAGTCTGATGGCTCTCAGCTCCAACAGGTTGATGTGTAGTCTGGACTCCGATGGAGACCAACAACCGCTGATGGTCAGGTCGTTGGCATGGGCTCCCCACCCCGTGAGTGAGGCGTCTGTGACTACTGTTATCTCCGGCCATGGTTGCCAAAACAGTTCTCCTTTCAAGATGTTCTCTGGAGAGGCCCACCATTGAAGGTCGTGGGCTACCTTGTCCGGAATACGGAGGAGATCTGTCATCCTCCCTGAGAATTGTGACCACTGAGTCCTCATTGCCCACTGAAGGGATCTCATTCTCAGGCGAGCCTCCAGCACAAGGGATATGCAGGATGCCATGAGGCCTAGCAACCTCAAAAAGTCGTAGGCTGGGAGACGTTGGGCATTTTGAAACATGGTGACCATCTGCAGAATATCTTGAGCCCTCACCTCTGGTGGCGAGGCTTTTCCCAGGGACATGTCCAGGACTGCTCCAATGAACTGGAGTCTCTGTGATGGTATCATCTGTGACTTCTTTAAATTGAGGGAGAAGCCCAGCTTGTGAAGGAAGTGGCAGACATAATCTAGTTGGATCCGAGCTTGTTCCGAAGAAGCTGCTCTGATCAACCAATCGTCCAGGTAGGGGTAGACGTGAATCCCTTCCCTCCTTAGACTTGCAGCCACAACCGACATTAGCTTGGTGAAGACCCTCGGGGCAGAGGTCAGCCAAAATGGTAGAACTTGAAATTGATAATGAGAGTTGCCAATTGCGAACCTCATGTACTTCCTGTGCTTGGGATGGATTGGCACATGGAAATAAGCATCCTGAAGGTCCAGAGATACCAACCAGTCCTGAAGCTGGAGGGCCTGAAGGATCTGAGAGAGAGTTACCATCTTGAACTTGTCCTTCCTGAGGAACTTGTTCAATTCTCGTAAAACCAGGATGGGTCTCAGTCCTCCGTCTTTCTTTGGTATGAGAAAGTAGGGGGGAGTACCAGCCCTTGTTCCTGTCCGCTACAGGTACCGGTTCTATGGCACCTTTCTCCAGCAGGTCTACAATTTCCTGCAACAGGAGCGGATCCGGCACTTTCAGCGAGTTGTTCCCCGGTGGATGGCTCTGAGGGATACGTAGAAAAGGCAGGCAGTAACCTTGGGCAACTGTCTCCAATGCCCAAGCATCTGACGTAATAGCCTGCCATTCCGTCAGATGGTGAGTTAACCTGCCCCCTACAGGTGTCTTGTGATGGGAGACCTCAGAGTGGTTTGGGAGCGGCTGATGCAGTTGCCGAAGGTAAAGCGGCTCCTGCTCCCGCTGATGCGGCTTTCTTTCCTTTACCCCGTCCACCATGGGTACATTTTCCTTTGCCTCTTTGAGCCGGCCGTCCTCTGCCTCTTCCATATGAGGAATAATAGCGAAAGGACCTTCCTCTCCAAGAGGATGCTGAGGGACGAAAATTAGTTTGGCGGATTGCAGCTCCTAGTGACTTGGCTGCTGCTTTAGATGTTTGCAGTTTTTCCAAACTGTCATCTGCCTTTTTACCAAACAGGGAAGAGCCGTCAAAGGGCATATTTAAAAGCCTGGCCTGTACGTCAGAAGCAAAGCCGGACTTTCTCAACCACGCATGCCTGCGGATTGTGGTACTTGCCGCCATGGCCCTGCTGATACTGTCAGCAGAATCAATGCCAGTTTGAAGGGACTCACACATTGCATCTTTATCATCTCTGATGATATTTAAAAATGCGTCCCTTTCTTCTCCTTCCTGGAGGCCGTCAGCCGCTGATGAAGCACACTCCCAAAGAGTGTGGCTGAACCTAGCGAGCGTACAAGTCGCATTAATAGATTTTAAAGCCATGCTACAGGCCGAGAAGACTTTCTTAGCCATGGCATCATATTATTTATCATCCCTATCCTGTGGAGCAGTGGGGTATGCAGATGTACTGCCTGATGAAGTTGCAGCCTGGACCACCAGACTCTCTGGAGTAGGGTGTTTAGATAGGTATTCAGGGTCAGCAGCAGATACCATATATTTCGCTGACAACTTCTTGTTAACTGCAGGGACAACTTCAGGAGTTTCCCAGTTAGTTAAAATCTTCCTTTGTAAAGCAGAATGAAAGGGAACCACAGGATCCTCCTGTGGACCTTTATCCAGAATATCTGTGAGGTCATCCTGTTGAAAAACCCATGAACTCCATAATTCTTGACATTAGGGTTCTATAAGGGGTTTCAGCATGTTCCCCTGGGTCTGGTTTGACAAATTCCACTTCTGGGGAAGTGTCTAGGCCACTTGCTTCCTGTAATGCATCCTGAAGGTCTTTCAACCTTCTTTCCTCAGAGGCAAAAGTCTCTGGTTCAGGTGATTGTGGTCCTCTCCAGCCCAAAAGGCCTTTCTTGATCAGAATCTTCCCTTTCTTCATAAATTGAAGTTAAGGGGGGATGCTCTGCCTGTGAAATGGTATAAAACCCACCTCTAAAGCAGAGGGAGCCATCATCAGTGGCCTTGAAAAGGTCGATATCGTCGACGCCGATGTAAAAATCCTCGAAGGCGCCGACAAAGGCTTAGAGAAAACTGGAAGAGGCCTCGAAGAACTTGAGAGGATTGGAATCCTACTCGAGGATGTCGACGACGTTCGACGTCGTGTCGGAGGCTTTCAGTGTAACCGTTGGCTGTGGAGTAGCCGTGGGTTTTTCTTTTATCGGCGTCGATGTCGGCGTCGACTCGATGGACGGATGCGTCTTAGAACCCTTCGATAACGGCGTCGATGGCGCCGATCTATGCTTCGAAGGGGCTTTCGACGATGGCGTCGAAGATGCTTTACTTCCCAATGGCTCATGGCGCTTTCGGGTCGACTCTTTCGCCGGGTGCTTCGACTCGCGGCGTTTAGATTTTTTGGGCTTTTCACCCGGGGTATCACCCTCAGCTGACTTCGAGGGGGTCGAGGCCGCTTTCTCGAAGACGCTTAGCATCTTTTTTCTGAATTCCTCCCACTCAGCCTGAGAGCTGTATTTTGTGGGGCAATTTACTCTTTCAGGGGAACTAGAAGAAGACGACAAAGGAGATCTTGTACGTCTCTTTTTCGAGTGTCTAGACCTCGACGAGTGGTGGGAGCCACTACGAGACCTAGACCGAGAATGCTTTCAACGGTGAGGAGACGAATGTCTCGACTCTACCGCGGAAACTTTCGAGGAAGTTAAAACTGACTTACCTCTCTCGAGCTTCCCCTTTCACTCCTTCAAGGCTTTCGCCGTCATGGATAGACATTCCTCACACTCCGAACACTCGTGTTCGATTCCCAGACACCACAAACAGATCCTGTGAGGATCCGTCAACGACATTTTCTTCCCACAGTCTCGGCATTTTTTGAAACCGGACCAAGGAGTCGTCGGGTCGGAGGAGGAAGCCATCGAGTACGAGTCGGTTTTCTCGAGGAAATATGAATATATTTCGACTGACTAACTGAGCAACGGTATTCCGAGGCACACGAAGCGCGGAAAAACGGAACTGAGCAACGGACGCTGCGCGTGGCCATTTATAGGCATGATGACGTCGGCGTCGATACGGTGGCTGTCGAGAAACACCTACTCGACGGACGTCGACGCACAGCGCCCTCTACTGGGAAAAAAATGTTCCGAGGCCAGCAAGCTGGAGATACAAATATCATAGATAATGAATACGTTGAGACACAATCCCTTCGAAATGCTGTTGTGATCAGGTGGAAATTCACAAGACAAGAATGCTGGGGGCAACGCAAATTTATGGAGAAAATAGGAAGTCCAAGTTAAACCGTCGATTGCAGATTCGAATTCAAGATTTTGGGTTTTATCGGTAGATCTAATGAGTTTCCAGATGTCCTCTTTGTGTTACGTTTACATAACATTTTAACCAGTTCCTGATTGCGTTTCAAAGCAATAGCGGTGCAAACTAAGCGCATGTCGTTCTTATATTTCAGAAAAAAAATGTTTAGGAATGAACATTGGTGGCTACAATGGACTTCCTTGCTATCCTTAGTTCTAGATTTTTTTTTGGTTTAATACTGGACAATTCATACGAAAATGGTAAAAAAGATTTTTTAAGGGACTGTTGCTCTTTCTGTAAGCGGGCCATTGTGTTTATATGAGTCGCAATGACCTTCATATTCCACTTTAGGATATATTCAGCATCAACTAGGACCGGAGTATTATATTTCCAGAGATCTGTGTTAACAAGCAAGGTGAATTTTCTGCAAGTGTGCGCATTCCAATTGATGGAGAGCCTGGGTCTCTATACCTGAATGAGGGAGAGACCAGGATCTTGTAGCATATATTTAATCTGCCCTGACAGATGTGACAATTAGATGCTCTCCCAAGTGTGGATCTACAGTGCAAACAGCGGAGAGCAACCCAGATAAGAATTTAGAAGCAAATATATAATCAATCCATGAGCATGTTTTTCCTCTCTTCCATGTGAAACCTTCATGTTTCAAATCGGGTTGACACAGATGGATATCCCAGCTTTTTAGAAAACTCCTCCACACCTCTTGTTTTTGACTAAGAACGAGGGCTTCAAAGCAGAAGCGTTAACATGGATGTCTATAGTGAAGAAGGCATTGAAATCCCCCCCTATCAGAATTTCAGAATCTGCAGTCAGTTTAAAGGCTTCAAGTAATACATTATCTAAGACTTCACACGCTGGGTGGACTGACAGTAGCGAAGGATTCCAATAAAGTGATACTAAAAACACATTCAACTTATAAAATAAATCAAGATTTACATCAACAATCAAATATAATTCAGATTCATAAATGTGGTTACAGAAAATTTCAAATTATTATTACTAATGGCTAAACCTCCTGCAGGTCTACCCGCATTGCCTCTAACTGCATGATGAGCGAAGGATGAAAAATTGTCAAAGTGCAAATTTGCAAAGGACATAGTCTCTTGTATCAAGAAAATATGTGGAAGAGAGAAAGAATTTGCCTAGTTAGAGAGCTCCTTTACTTTCCACAGCTATTGCAAAATAGCGACTCCATCCCGCACTCTCAAACTGCCTCTGCCTTGAAGTGGAGGTCCTCCTTGAATAGTGGGAACTTGTTCTGCATCGCCTCATCCACCTTCCTGAGCTGCTAGAGACCCTTGAAGACACCCTTATCCTGCCCATTGGCACAAGCGCAAGCATGTACTGTTGAGTACAAGGCTCCTCTCTTCCTAGGGCTAGGACTGCCGCTTAGTTAGGTGTATTATTGATGTGGAACTAGGTCTAAAGATTACCTGCACATGTTTTCTTCCCCTCTAGGTTGTCAACAGCTTTCGTGCATTTAACCCTTTGGACCCCAATGGTCTTGTATATATATAGTATTGAGTGTGATGTGTTGGTTTACTTAGTGTTACTGTGATTCTTTTCTATGGTCGATGTTACAAAGGCCTTATATTAGAAATATAGACACATTTATTACAACACCTGTATAGAGTAATTTGTAAGTGTCCTTGCTTTGTATGCTCATTGAGGTCCTTCAGTCACCCTCACCCCTCCTGAGACTTAGTCTTGACCGCCTGTCATAGCTACCCTGATTGGTGTTAGGCAGAATCCCATGCAGTTCCCTCTGGGACCACTACACAAGATTAGGACTACAGGTGAGAGCAATAAATCCCCTTTGGTATCAGTCTGTACCACAAAGATTTAGTTGGTAGCTGTGGCTAAGCAGTCAGACTTATCTCAAGAGGGCGATGAGCAGTATTCAGGGTTTACACATTAGGCTTACCAGGCTATGGAACAAGGAAACACTGACCAAAGCTTTGTACTTAAAAAGTAAATATATATTTATTTTATACACCTCTAATCAAAACACATGCATCACAATTATCAAGTAAGTTAAATTAGGTCACGAAAAGATATACACAACTCCCTATTCAATTGTAGACAAGTTTGCGGTTAAGTGAAAACTGAGCAAAAAGGCACAGTGAAAACCCACTACAAATGGCACTCTAACAATTGAACGAAAGGCAGGGAAAGGAACAAGTTACTTACCTGTAACTGTTGTTCTCCAGCATGGGTCTGGCATGGATTCACATGCTCATGAATATAAGAATACATAGCAGTACACACATGCACAACCACGGGAGGTGGCAACAGGCTCAACATTAAGCAATACAACAACTCAACAATAGGCGTCTCTTACCTCCTCACCAGGCTCACCTTAAGCGAACAGGTTGCGCAGCACTGCTTGGCCGACCCTGGACTCCTCCCTGGAATCCCGATCGACGCAGTAGAATCTCGTGAAGGTGTGCGTCGACCTCCACGTAGCAGCCCTGCAGATGTCCAGCAGGGGCACACCAGATAGGAACGCCGTAGTAGCAGCGACCGCTCTGGTCGAATGGGCTCTCGGACGGCCTGGCAGCGGTCGGTTAGCCAACCGGTGGCAGTGCATGATGCAGCCGGAGAGCCATCTGGAAATAGAAGACTTCGAAAGAGCCTTCCCTTGATTCACAGGTCCACAGTTCACAAACAGCTGTGATGTCCTCCGAAAACTCTTCGTGCGGTCCACGTAGAACTTCAGCGCTCTAGCCAACTCCAGCGAGTGCAAAGTCCTCTCGGCCGGCGACGAAGGAGACGGGAAGAAAACAGGTAACAACAGGGGCTCGTTAAGATGGAAGTCCGACGGCACCTTGGGCATAAAGGAGGGGTGCGTCCTAAGCACCACCCTCGAGGCATGGAAAGTCAAGTACTTTGCTTTGCAGGATAGGGCCTGGATCTCTCCCACTCGTCGTGCGGAGGTAATGGCCACGAGGAATGCAGTCTTCCACGACACAAACTTCATCGGTGCGGAGTGCATCGGCTCGAATGGGGGCCCCATGAGCCTAGTCAGCACCACGTTAAGTTCCCACGCCGGGGCCGGGGCCTTCACCGGCGGGAACGACCGGAACAGTCCTTTCATAAACTCTTTTACCAGTCGATGGGGCCACAGGGACGTCTGTCCTGTGGTTCTGGTATATCTGGAGATCGCTGCCAGATGAATCTTAATGGATGCATGGGCTAGCCCAGCCTTTGCCAGCAATAGCAGGTACGGCAGCACCTGAGGGGCCGTAATCCATAGGGGGTTGATCTTCTGTGCTCGGCACCAGATAGAGAACCTCTTCCACTTGTGACCGTAGCATTTGAGAGTCGAGGACGCCCTGGCCTTTGCAAGAACCTCTCTGCAGTCGGCCGGTATATCGTACGCTCCAAACTCTAACGCTGCAGGAGCCAAGCCTGCAGGTTCAGCGACGCTGGGTCGTGGTGGAAGATGGCGCCTCCTTCTCTGGAGAGGAGATCCGTGTCCGCCGACAGCTTGATGGATGGGGACGTTGACAAGTCCAGAAGGTCCGGGAACCAGATCTGCCTCGGCCACGCCGGTGCGACGAGAATCATCCTGCACCGGGACCTCTTGAGCTGGTTGATGAGTCGAAGCAGCAACGGAGGGAACGCATACAGGTATAGGCCGTCCCAGGGGAACGAGAACGCATCGCCCATGCTTCTCGGCTGGGGAAACCTGCTGGCGAACCTCTGGCACTTCGAGTTCGTCGCTGTTGCGAACAGGTCCATTTGGGGTTTGCCCCATCGTCGGAAGAGTTGATCCACCTGATCCTGGCGCAGCTCCCACTCGTGATACGCGCGCAGCTCCCTGCTGAGCGAGTCGGCGATGGTGTTTCTTTCTCCTGCCAGTTGGAAGGGAACCAGGAACATCCCCTGGGCGACCGCCCAGTGCCACAGATCCTGTGCCTCCTTGGATAGGGCTGGGGATCTGGTACCTCCCTGCTTCCGTATGTAAAACATTGTCGTGGTGTTGTCCGTGAAGATCCGTACCACCTTGCCCTTGAGCAACGGGAGGAACGATTTGAGAGCCCAGAACACGGCTCAGAGTTCCAGGATGTTGATGTGCAGGAGCTTCTCCTCCGGGAGCCAGAGGCCTCTTGCGTGGAGATCTCCGGTGTGGGCGCCCCAACCTTCCAGAGATGCGTCCGTCGTCACCACCGTCTCCTGGTACGCTAGCGTCTGAAAGTCCTTGCCCGCCGTGAGGTGCGCTGGAACGCCCCACCACTGAATCGCCCGCCGGAACACCTCGTTGAGGGGGACCCTGTCTTCGAAGGTGCCCGTCGAGAAATTCTTGAAGAGGGCGCATCCGTAGTCTGCATAGGCGCACCAGATACATGCAAGAGGACATCATCCCCAGGAGGGACTTGATGGACCTCACCCTGGCCACGTCCGTGGCTAGCAGGCACTGCACTTTGCCCAGAATGGTCTTCGTCCGTTCTTCCGACGGTGCCGCCAGGCGCCTCACTGTATCTAGCTTCGCTCCCAGAAACAGGGCCACCTGCGACGGCACCAGGTGGGACTTTGGGTAATTTATGGCGAATCCCAGGTCTGTGAGTAGCTGTACGGTCCTCGCAGTGTGTTCAACGGCGAGTTCCCTCGTCCTTGAGCGGATGAGCCAGTCGTCCAGGTAGGGGTAGACGTGAATCCCCTGCAGGCGCAGCCGCGCCGCCACAGGTGCTAGGCACTTGGTAAAGACCCTGGGGGCCGACTTCAATCCGGACGGCAGTGCTCTGAATTGGTAGTGGCGTCCCTGGACGATGAACCTGAGGAACTTTCGGTGACTTCTGAGGATGGGAACGTGGAAGTATGAATCCTCCAGGTCCAGCGACGATAGGAAGTCGCCTTCCTCCAGCTGTCCCAGCACGTGCTGGAGGGTGACCATCCTGAACTTTTGTGACCTGATGTATTTGTTCAAACGACAAAGGTCCAGGATGGGGCGCCAGCCGCTCGTCTTCTTCCTGACGAGGAAGTACCTTGAGTACACCCCGGAGCCCCTTCGGGACGGGCTCGATGGCGCCTTTCCTGAGCATCGCCCGTACTTCCAACAGCAGTTGCGGGACATGATTTTCCTTCCTGGCCACAGGTGGAATGTGAGGGCACTTCTTCAGGAATTCGATAGAGTGTCCTCTTGCCAGGGTATCCAGCACCCAACGATCGGTGGAGATGGACTTCCACACGCCGACTAACTTCGTCAGCCGGCCTCCCACCGGGGTGCTTCGGTGGGGGCCCGAGGCCACGGCCGGTTCAGTCCTGCTTGGAGGTGGTGGCCTTGCCGCCCTGGCCACTTTGCCGACGGCAACGAGGCGCTCCCTGCTTGCCGCGACCCCTCTAGGCCTCCTGAGACGAGGAGCGTGCCGCCTGGCGGTAGGACGACGAGCCACCGCTGGATCCCTTGGAGGCCCCCTGTCTGCCTCCGGAGCTCCAAAAGGGCCGTCGTTGCTGAAGGGCTCCTAGGGCGCGGGCCGTCTCCGTGTCCGTCTTTATGGCTTGGAGGGATTCGTCCACCGCCTTCCCGAACAAGTTGCTGCCGTCGAATGGCATGTCCAACACCCTGGTCTGGACGTCCTGATGGAAGTCGGTCGCCCGGTGCCAACCCCGTCGTCGTAGGCAAACTCTGTTGCCCAGCTGGCGGAACCCGGTATTGGCAATATCAGTTGCCACCGTTATGGCGTGGTCCGACGCCACCTCGCCCTTCTTGAAGTATTTCCAGAGCCTCGGACCTCTTGTCGTCCGGTAGGAAGTCCAATATGGGGCCTAGCTTAAACCAGAGCTCCCTGTCGTAACGGGCCACGATCGCCAGGGCGTTGGCCGCTTTGATCGTCGTCGCCGCCGAAATGAACCGTCGCCCCATGGCGTCCAACTTCTTTCCCTCGCTGTCCGGAGGGGAATTCGACGTTGAGGCTCCTGACACCGCCGCTTTCTTCTTCGCCGCCGCCGAGACGACCGAGTCTGGCGTTGGCTGGGCCCTGAGGCACAGGGGAGCGGTCTCGGGGACCCGGTACTTCTTCTCGTACCGGTCCCGTTTGGCTGGTGCCGTGGAGGGGTTATTGAGTACCAACAGGCCCTCCTCCCAGATGTCATCGATTAGAGGCACCGTGATGACAGTCTTCCTCTTGGCCTCCCGGCGCTGATAGAGGAAACCTTCCTTTTTCTGCTCCTTCGGGCAGAGCTGGAACAATTCGGACGCCCTGGCGATCATGGCGTGGAATGAGCCAATCTCGTCGGGCGGAGAGGCCCGTGCGACGGGAGACCCGTTCCGTTGTCGTCGCCCTCAGAACCCGTTGTCTAGGCCACCGCACCGTCATCTCCCAACTCGTGGGAGGATGAGGAGGGAACTGTAGGCCTTACGGGGGCGAGTGGAGGAGAGGGTTGGGTCCTCTGTCGTTTGTTCTGAGGCCTTCCCGACGGGCCAGGTTGCGGGTCCTCCGGCCTGGGCAGTGGTAATCTCGTCCTTATCTCAGAGCATAAGGACTGGATCGCAGACAAAATGGCCGCCGAGCTATCCTGAGGCCTAGGTTCTGGCTGCGCCGGAAGGGAAGGCTGCTCTTCCTCACCATCGTCGTCTTCCTCGGTTATCTCCCGAGGATCTTCCTTACGGGATCGAACCTTCTCGAATTGGACTTCGAGATTCCTCACGGCCTCGGTCAGTTCCTCCTCCGAGGCTGACTCCGAGCTCGAGGAGGCTACCGTGCCCCCCCTCGCTTCTTCCATCATGGTGGCCATGACGATGGGCTTAAAAGAGGATTCCCTCCTTGGCGGCAGGGAAACTCTAGTCCCGGAGGCAGTCTCCGCTGGCGGGGTCTCTGCCGGCTTGGCCAGAGTCGCCGCCATCGCCTCGATAGAGGCCTTTGCCTGCTGGGTACGGGCCTTCACCACCTTAGGTGCGTCCCGGGCCTTCTCCTTAGATGGAGGGGCGACGCCTCGCTCCCCCTCTCCCGAGATCGGACGGGGCTTCTCCCGAAGCTTACCCGGGGTCTCGGACTTCCTCTTCCCCGAACCGGAGCGCTGGCTCATGGTTGACGGTGCCGGGAAAGGCGCGCCCTGCCTGGCGACCGAAGAGCCTGACCTTTCGGCGCTCCCGGAGCCAGCGGACTTGCAGCGCTTGGCCTGGTGTTGGGCCCCCGTCGCCGGGGCGCCCGCACAGGACTTAGAAGCCCACTCGGACCCTTCCTTCTTCATCTCACCCGTTGAGCCCTTCTCCAACCAGCTGGCGAGACGGGATCGATGGTCCCTCATGGTCCGCTGCGACAAGTTCTTGCAGAACTGGCAGTCCTTCTCTACATGAGTCTTGTCCCCATGAAGACAGTAGAGGCATCGCGAATGTTCGTCCTCCTTAAACACATTCTGCAGCCCGCATCCAGGGCAGCTGCGAAACAGCTTGGGTCCGGGTGACGAACTAGCGTCCTGGGCCATCTCGAAGTAGGCCGCGAATCTTCTGGAATCCTCCAAGAGGTTGATTCGACGAAATCTTCACCCTTGAGGGGCGTAGGAAAATCCCGCAACGGGTAGCCGTTAACGGGAGTAGAAACGGTGGAGCTTGAGGCTCGATTAACCGAAAAAATGTGAAAATTCACCTGAAAAAGCGTGAAACACGCAGTAAAAGCTTGAGAGCTAAGCACGAGGACTCCCAACACTTGAACCTGCGGTAAAAATCTGAAGATGGCTGCCAGAGGCGGGGCTTAGGGAGATGGCAGTCATTGGCTGTGGTCAGTATGACGCAGAGATCAGTGATTGGTTACTACTACGAAAGACCGATCAGAAACGAAACTGATACTGATTTTTTCTTTACCGAGGATTCCCAGCCTGACGACGGGGAATATTCATGAGCATGTGAATCCATGCCAGACCCCATGCTGGAGAAGCACAAGTTAAAAAGAAATATCTTCCAACACCCCTTAGCAACACTTCCCTGAAGTTTGGTGAACAAGTAATGCACAGTGATACTTTAGCAAAGAGATAAGTAAATGAAAACTGAGCAAAATGGCACTCCACAAATTAAAAACAGTAGGAAGGAAGATGGGTTTAGAAGATTCAGATGCATCAACGCATTTCTTATTGAAAATCAATCTAATGAGAGCAGATCTAACAAATCAGCAGGTCAATAGGCCAGAGTCAGTGGTACAGGACCAAGAGTTTAGGAGCAAAAATGTTCTTGTAGCTGCAGTCAAGTCTTTGGTAGACGAATGAAGAAGAGGTAGATGCAATGCAAAAGATACTGTTAAGAGACAGGGCGGCCAACCCAACAAGTAGCTTAAAGGATTTAAAACACCTTTATGGCTACCACGGGGAAAGAGAGGCCTGGCGGAACAATGTACCTTAAACGTGAAGAAGTGGCCCCTGCGGTGGCGGTTGTTCCAGGTAGTTCTGGCAGTTCGAGGGTCCAGCAGAGGAAGAGATGCTTTCGTCGTGGAGGAAGGTTCGAGTGAAACCAGCCGCAGTGCTGCCAAACGAAGTTTAAAAGGTACGCTCGTTTTAATCACGGTCCGGGTCGAAAGCTGCCTGGCTATCCGGTCTCCAAGTGCTGCGCACTGTCGATTCGACCAAGGCAGGTCCAAGGAAGCGATGGGTGAACTGGTTGTGCCCACCAGCTCAAGGGAAGAAGGCTCTTTCGATGAAGATCTCCTCTCGTCGTGTGGAAGAAAAGTGGTGAGACAATCCGGCAGGGCATCACCGGTGGTGTAGATGCTGAAGATGTCTGTGGCTTCTCTCCCCTTCAGTTCCGTAGTTCCAGTGGCAATGTCTTGCTCTTCCAGTCCTCAGGACCCTGCTTTTATGCAGAAAGAGACTCATTCATACAGCCTAGCTGTGACTCAAACAGTGGAGTGGTCTTCTTGGCGGGAGATCCTCCAACCTATCAGGTTAGAGTGCGACCTGAGTTGCTACGGCAACTCTGTCCAGGGGTTCTACTCATCCTCCCAAACAACAGACCCACCCCAGACTCAGAGGCGCCGAAAGGAGGGCTTCTCGGCAGAAGCCTGCCAAAGTAGCGAACAAAGGATCCCCGACCTGGGTTAGGAGTTTAGAGTAAGACACGAGAAAGAAGTTATATTAAAGATATTAAAGTTCTGGCGAATAAAACCTACCGGAGTAAAGTTAATAATAAAATACACTGGCGGTATGTTAGAGGCTGTCAGTAAAAGTGGTAGCCTCGAACAATGGGAAAATCCCATAGGAAAATATTTGCGGTTGAATATTTATGGTAGTAACCACTGCCACCAGCTAGAAACTTTAGAGAGAGGGACTTTAAGGTACCCCCTCGAAAATGAACCCAAGGGAAAAACTATTAACCCTTTCCAGTACCTCCATAGTAAGATAGTTTGTACTGGTTAAGTTCATAAGATTTGACTAGTAAAGTCAATGGGGACTTTACGTGCCCTGGGAGACAGTAGTCAGTCCCAGGGTATGGAGACTATGTTTGGGGGTCGCTACGACACTCCTGTGTCACTGCACTGAGGGTGCTGTGTAACATGTGAATAAAGATGGTTCCTATGGGTGAGAGAAAAGATCCCATAGGCATTAAACACAAAAATAGCCTAGAAAACACATAGCAAAAATGCCTAAGAGTGGGGAAAAAGGGTCTCACTCTTAGCAGGTAAAAAGAAACAAACCCTTCAAATCCAGCAAAGCTGCTGGGGGACTCTATAGGTAAGGGAAATTAGCCATAGAATGAGAATTCTCCCTAACAATTGGTCTGACTTGTCCAGAGGTTACCCTGTTCCAAGAAACTAGGCTAGCCTTCTGAACCTCTGCCCCTCCAGGACAGAGTTCAGAAATCCTCCTTAAAAGTTATGTAAAATGAGCTTTTGAAAAGCACCTTTCACCATTGGTATGGTCTCAACGAGCTGTAGGTTAAATACTCTCGGGGACCGGATGTCCAAGTCAGTGGAGAAAGTCAGAGCAGTAAATTGTGTGTGTGTGCACTCTGTATGTGTACAGCAAGACCAAATTGTTTGTGCTGGATAGCTCCATTCTAATGCCGGAAGTAGTGTACAGAGTATGTGAGACAGGTAGTATGTGTACAGCTAGGCCAAATTGTCATAGGTGTAGCTGCATTCTAGTGGAGGTGGCACAAGTATGTGAAATTATGTGTGCAGCTAGGACACATTTATTGTGGTGATAGCTGCATTCTAGTGTTGTAGGTGCTGAGCGGAGAGTCAGGATAGTGCGAGATATGTGAGAGTATCCCTGGGGTTGGGGGAGGCTTCCCTCTCCCGGATTGCATCCCTGTGCCTGCCAAATTAACAATGCTCCACTTTATAGGCGTCTGTTGTGTTAGGAACCTTTATGTCTAGTATGAAATCAGCTCTATATGCAAACCACTCACTCAAGCGAAATGCAGTTTTAGGCGAAAAAAGGCCAACCTACTCAGTCGAAATGCAGTTCTAGGCCAACTTGTACGATCAGGAGAAATGCAATATTAGCCCAACTCGCAGAGTCAGGCAAAATACAAACAACTACGATGAGGAATATGTGGGTGGGACATCCAGTAAAAAGAACATTACCAGGGGTAAGTAATATGTTCTTCTAATAGATGGTGTCCTCCCACATATTCCTCATCTTTGATAGACTCCCATTGCTGTATACAGCTAGAAGTGGGTAAAGGTGTATTTACTTTGATTTAGACTGTGAAGAGCATGTTTGCTAAATGTAGCCGCCTGACCCGATACAGAAGCAATGCAGCGTAGATTAGCAAAGGTGCGCAATGAAGAACAGGTTTCAGCACTGCAAATGTACTGAACTGGCATCCCTCTTTCTAAAGCCGAATAAGTAGCAGCTACTCTAGTGTAATGAGCGCTCAGACAGTCAGGGACTTCCTTGCCAGCCAGAGTGTAACACTTGGTAATTCACAACACAATCCATTGAGATGTCTGGTTAGAAATAACCTGTCCCAGTCTGTGACCTGTATGACCGACAAAAAGCTGATCATGTTGCCGAACATTAGCAAGCCAGCTAATGTGAAAGCTTGGTGCTCTTTTGGGGTCTAAATGATAAAGCCGTTCTTCATACTTGGAAGGATGCAGAGGTGGATAAAAAGATGGTAAAACAATCTCTCGTGTCCGATGAAACTGATTAGGTAGAAATGAAGGTCGAACCCTCAGAACAAC
Organism: Ambystoma mexicanum; assembly: GCF_040938575.1. Taxonomy (NCBI): domain Eukaryota; kingdom Metazoa; phylum Chordata; class Amphibia; order Caudata; family Ambystomatidae; genus Ambystoma; species Ambystoma mexicanum. The sequence continues at coordinate 394,244,048 of NC_090938.1, forward strand.
CTTATCTTTATAGAAGGTAGTAAGAGGTGGCTTGGAAAACTGGGTTGGAAGCTTGCTCACCCTGCGAGCTGAGTTGATCGCTGCAAAAAAAGACATTCTTCAAAGTTAGCATCCCAAGTGGACACGAATAAAGAGGGTCAAAATGAGCCATCATCAAGAATTTTAGCACTAGATTAAGGTCCCAAACTGGAACAATAAAGGGAACCAGTGGGAAGATGTATGTCAGTGACTTCAGGAACTGGATGGCGATAGGAAGTTTAAAATAAGATCCTTGTTCAGATGAACGCCGAAAAAAGAAAGCGTTGCCAGATAGCCTTTTGCAGCAGAAATCTGCAACCATTGATGGGCTAGATCCCACAAGAAAGAAAACATTAATGGTGTGTCACAAATTAAAGGGTCAATATTCCTGTCTATACCAGCTGCAAAACTTGTTCCAATGGCAGTCGTATAGCGCTTGAGTTGCTTGATTCCTGGCCGAAAGCAACACCTCCATTACGCCTTCCAGGCGGTCCCAATTCCTGCATCTCATCCTCTCACAAAGAAGGCATAAAGGTGCAGAGTTCCGATTTCTGGGTGGAGAATTCAACCTCCCTCCTGAGCAAGCAAATCGACTCTGTGGGGAAGATGAATTGGAGGGCAGAAGGACATGTTCATAAATTCTGGGTACTGCATCCTCCTTGCCCAATCCAGAGCAATCAGGATCATGGACTTCCCGACTTTCCTCAACCTGCTGATGACATGAGGAATGACGGAGACTGAAGGGAACGCGTACAGGAATGGCAATTTGAAGACCAATACGAACACATCCCACAGAGCTCCTGTCTGAGGAAATTCCCTGGAGCAGAACATGTCACACTTCCTGTTGATATTGAACGTGAACAGATCCACTTGAAGGGGTCCCCAAATGGCAAAGATCTATAGAGGGACTTGATGAGCAAACTCCCACTCATATCGTACGCCACCGTGTTCTCTTTGCCATTCTTCCAAATGCTGCGTTTGCCTGGCCCCCACCACAGTCCTGTGGACTAAGGCCTCAAAGGTTTTGGTGGTGCTGCAGCTGCTGTGTACGGGCAAAGAGACAGAGGTTGTTTGGGCAGCTCTATCCCCACGTCCTTGTGAACCACGAGGTAGCCTTCTCTTTCACCTCAGAGATTTGTCCTCTCGCCCTTCCAACTGAAGAGTAGTAACGAAAGGACCTGCTTCTCCAACTCTTACAGGCACAATGAGCCTGCTGCGGTTTGCAAATCGCTGGTCCCATCGATTTTAAAGGGACTTTTGAAGTCTGCAGTTTCTCCAAGCTCTCACCGGCTTTTGACTCAAAAAGCTGTGAGCCCTCGAATGACATGTCTAACAGTCTTGCTTGCACATCAAGGGAAAACCTTGATTTGCGAACCATGCAAACAGTGTCATAGCATCACTTGCTGCCATTGCAAGACTAACAAACCGCAGAGTCTAAGCCAGACTGTAAAGACTGACACATAGCATCTTTACCATCTTGAATAATCTAGAGTAACCCTTCGCTTTCCTCACCCGCCAGAATGTTGTGTTCTGCCATTGCCACAACTTCCTATAATATATACACATATATACACATTTTGCCAGGTCACAAGCAGCATAAGTAGCCTTCAGTGCCCTGCTGCCTTCTGAAAATATTCTCTTTCCTAGGGCATCAAACCTTTTGTCATTCCTATCTGGAGGGATTGTGCGATATGCAGGAGCCTTTGACGATTAAGTGGCTGCCTGAACTACCAGACTCTTTGGAGTAAGATGCCTTGACAAGAATTCTGGATCAATTTCAGAAGGTCTGTAATTCTGCATAAAGTCCCTATTTACTGACTGAGTAGTATAAGGTTTTTTCCAATTTTCTACTACTCTGTTCCTCAGTGCTGTATCAAAGGGTCGAATTTGATCTTTTGGAGGACCCTTGTAAAGAATATCAGTTAATTCATCATTTTCATTCTCAACAGGTCTACTTCATCCTTACTTTGGCCATGACTGACCCGTATGAAGCATCAGCATGCACGGTCACATCCGGCATGGCCAAATATCTCTCGAGACAGGTCCACACCACGGGCATCCCCTCAGGGTGTCTGCCAGAGCTCCAAGGACCGACTCCTCAGAAATGAGATCCTCTAGAGCATTCAGAGTGCCACACTCCAGTCCAAACAGACAACTTCTCTCGCCTCTCTGCTCCTAAACAGAGCTCAAAGATGTAAAAAAGTTCTCTTTTGACAAAGGCTTATAAAACTTCAACTGATATGTCGAGGCGTCGATAGCTTCGACGTCGCAGATTCATTCGAGGGAGCCACGGAGGAAGAGGGCTTAGACTCAACTAAAGGTGTATAGTCTCTCGATGCTGCTCGGGGATGTTTTGAATTCTTACTACCCAGGCTGCTCCGCACGCGAGCAACAGTATTTGTTGAGGCCCTGTGTGCCTCACGAGGGACGATGGGGTCTGAAGCTTTTTTAGGTTCACCAGTAGAGGTAGACAATGCCGCCATTGTGAATGCTTCCAACATTTTGATGCAAAATTCTCAACTCAGCCTTCGTTGCCAATTTATTCTGGATAAATAGCCGTTTCCTATTTGGTGAGGAGTCCGAAAATGATGACCGGGATCGAGGGTGCTGCTTTTTCGATTTGTGCGAGGACGAGTGTCAGGAACTCTATCTGGCACGCTTGGGATGCCTGCTGCGCTTTGATTTCACACGAGAAAACCCTTCCCCTCAAGCCTTTGTTGTCAGGCGACTTCACCTTTGATGGGGTAATGAAAGGAGATTTGGGCCAGAGCCTACCCAGGGGGACTTTCCACTTCCTCTCCTTCAGCGCCTTAACCATCAGACTTGCAGGAGCCACAATCAACCTTGTGGTTAACACCCAAGCACCAAAAGGCATAACCCCACTGTGGATCTGTGATGAACATAATCAATTAACAAACCTAGCACCTCTTAACCTGGTTTTCGGGGTAAACATTATCAAAGAACTATGAACGCAAAAGGAAAAATCACTGAGTTGAACAAATCATTTCAAAGCCGATATGTGGAAAAACGGACCGAGGCAATGAGCGTCACACGTGATACTTATACTAGTGTCAATGTCGCGGCCGAGAGCGGGATGGAAGCAGTGAAGGGTCACGAGTTGATAATGCATGGCGCTATACACTAATGTTTCCCAAGCTGCATAGCAGAATACAAATATATCAGAGATGATGGAATACTTGGGAGGAAGGACACAATCTATTAGAATTAGTTTTGTAAAGAGGTGAAATTCTGGCACTATTTTAGGAGAATTTGCCTCACTCTTAAAGACTTCATTTCTCTTTAGAAAAAAAATTATAAGTGGGTTATGCTGGTACATGCTGGCAGGACGGTGAGCAAACGGGCCCTGTCATGGTGGATCATACTTTGCATCCAAGAATGCTAGGATCTGTTGAGGAGGGATGTGCCTGAAGGTCTCTGGGTTCATTCTACCAGAGGGCTGGCTGCCACCTCTGCCCTGCAGGGAAAGTTCCCAATTCTGGACATTTGCTAGACGGCTGCGTGGGTCTCGCTGCACTTCTGCCAAACATAACTGCCTGGATTCCCAGTCAGGGTAGTACGCCAGAGCTTTCTAGTATAGGTGGTTCCTTGCTCTCCTCCCTCCTCGAGATTCATGTACTGCTATGGGAGTCTATCATAGATGAGGAATCGGTGAGAGGAAGCAATCATTAAAAAAACAAATTACTTACTGTTGTGGTGAATCCTCCGGTTCCCCAACTAAAATCCTACCTAGACTCCTCACAGGCGGCCAGGAGAAAGCAGACGCTTCCTGAAGCCCATCGTGGGGGTGGTGTACTGCGGGAGAATCATCTGGGTGGAGATCAGGCCCAGGGAGGTGAGGGAGATTGCGCAGAATGAGACATAGTATTATTCCTGGGATATGAAGATCCTTCTAAGGGAAGTTATAGCATCTTGGTATTCTAATGACTGTCAGTCTATGGTACCAAATAAGGCGGTAAAGTCAAGAATTAAAGTGACCAAGGATATTACCGCTTGAGAACCATTCTTTAACATTCCTAAATTCCCCTATCCGCCACAATGTCCAAGGTATGCCAGCAGGAACAGTGAACATGTAACCTTTCCTAACCTCTCCCTAAACCCCTCCTCTGGCAGCCATCTTCAGATTCGGTAAGCACGTAAAGTGGCAGTACGACCAAAAAGAGCCACTGAGGGGTCGGAGTGAGGGTTCACATGGGAATCCATGCCGGAGAAGAACAAGTTACTTCTTACCTGGTAACGTTCTTTCGATGGGTTGTTCCTCCGACGTATTCCTCATCTTAATAGATCATCTCCAGCTTGCTGGCCTCGGAATTTTTTTTTCAGTAGAGGGCGCTGCGCGTCGATGTCCCTCGAGCCGATGTCCCTCGACAGCCTCTGTATCGGCGCTGACGTCATCATGCGTATAAATAGACTCACGCAGCGTCCGTTGCTCAGTTCCGTTTTGACGTTTACAGTTATTTTACATGAATTGGTTAGTGACCCAGAAGGAGCGTAAGCTGTAACCACAAGGGAAGTTTTACTGAGGGGATAGATGGGAGGGGCGATAAGGAATACGTCGGAGGAACATCCCATCGAAAGAACGTTACCAGGTAAGAAGTAGCTTGTTCTTCGAAGAGATTGTGTCCTCCGACGTATTCCTTATCTTGATAAGACTCCCATAGCAGTGGTGTGTAACTGGAGGTGGGAGTAAAATTGCCATGTTTCCTTTCAGGAGTGAACAGAGTGCAACACAGCTTTGCCAAATCTAGTCTCTTGGCTATAGGAGGAATCCAGGTTGTAAAATCTTGTGAAGTTATGTGCGGACAACCATGTGGAAGCCACACATATGTCTCGAATCGGTACCCCTCTTTGGAGGGTCGAAGAGGCTGCGATACCTCTGGTTGAATGAGCCCTAAGATTTGGAGGAGGCTCTTTCCCTGCCAGTTTGTAATATTCCAGAAGGAACAAGTTACTTACCTGTAACTGTTGTTCTCCAGCATGGGTCTGGCATGGATTCACATGCTCATGAATATTCCCCGTCGTCAGGCTGGGAATCCTCGGTAAAGAAAAAAACAGTATCAGTTTCGTTTCTGATCTGTCTTTCGTAGTAGTAACCAATCACTGATCTCTGCGTCATACTGACCACAGCCAATGACTGCCCTCTACTTAAGCCCCGCCTCTGGCAGCCATCTTCAGATTTGGTAGCACGTGAAGTGGCAGTATGACCAAGTGAAGAGCCGTAGAGGGGTAGGCAGGAGGGTTCGCATGTGAATCCATGCCAGACCCATGCTGGAGAACAACAGTTACAGGTAAGTAACTTGTTCCTTCTCCAGCATGGGGTCTGGCATGGATTCACATGCTCATGAATAAAGAATACAGAGCAGTACACACATGCACAACCACGGGAGGTGGCAAAGGCTCAACATTAAGCATTACATCAAACTCAACATTAAGCAAATCTTACCTCCTCACCAGGCTCACCTTAGGCGAACAGGTTGCGCAGCACTGCTTGGCCGACCCTGGACTCTACCTCCACGTAGCAGCCCTGCAGATGTCCAGCAAGGGCACACCAGATAGGAACGCCGTGGTAGCTGCGATCGCTCTGGTGGAATGGGCTCTCGGACGGCCAGGCGGCGGTCGGTTTGCCAACCGATGACAGTACATGATACAGCCGGAGAGCCATCTGGAAATGGAAGCCTTCGAGAGAGCCTTCCCCTGATTGACAGGTCCAAAATTCACAAAGAGTTGTGACGTCTTCCGAAAACACTTTGTGCGGACCACGTAGAACTTCCGCGCTCTAGCCACATCCAGCGAGTGCAAAGTCCTTTCAGCCGGCGACGAAGGCGACGGGAAGAAAACAGGCTACACCAAGGGTTCGTTGAGGTGGAAGTCCGACGGCACCTTGGGCATGAAGGAGGGGTGCGTCCTGAGCACTACCCTCGTGTCGTGAAAAGTCAAGTACGGGGCCTTGCAGGAAAGGGCCTGGATCTCTCCCACCCGTCGTGCGGAGGTGATGGCCACAAGAAACGCTGTTTTCCACGACAAGAACTTCAACCGAGCCGAGTGCAGAGGCTCGAACGGAGGTCCCATGAGCTTGGTCAGCACCACGTTGAGCTCCCACGCCGGGGCCGGAGCCTTCACCGGCGGGAACAATCTGAACAGTCCCTTCATGAACTCTTTCACCAGACGATGAGACCACAAAGACCTTCCCCCCGTGGTTCTGGTGTATCGGGAGATCGCAGCAAGATGAATCTTGATGGATGCGTGCGCCAGTCCAGCTTTGGCCAGCGTTAGTAGGTACGGCAGTACTTGGGGGGCAGTAATCCGTAGAGGGTTAATCTTCTGTGCGTGGCACCAGACAGAGAACCTCTTCCATTTGTGTCCGTAGCATTTAAGATTTGAGGACGCCCTGGCCTTTGCAAGAACCTCTCTGCAGTCGGCCGGTATGTCGTATCCTCCAAACTCTAACGCTGCGGGAGCCAGGCCTGCAAGTTCAGCGACTTCGGGTCGTGATGGAGGATGGCGCCTCCTTCCCTGGAGAGAAGATCCGCGTCCACTGGCAGCTTGATTGACGGGGACGCTGACAAGTCCAGAAGGTCCGGGAACCATATCTGCCTCAGCCACGCAGGTGCGACGAGGATCATCCTGCACCGTGACCTCTTGAGCTGGTTGATGAGCCGGATCAGCAATGGCAATGGAGGGAACGCGTATAGAAACAGGCCCTCCCAGGGGAACGAGAAAGCATCGCCCATGCTCCTTGGCTGGGGAAACCTGCTGGCGAACCTCCGGCACTTGGAGTTCGTCGCGAACAGATCGATCTGGGGTGTGCCCCACCGTCGGAAGAGGCGGTCCACTAGATCCTGTCGTAGTTCCCACTCGTGGCACGAGCGCAGCTCCCTGCTGAGTGAGTCGGCGATGGTGTTTTTTATCCCTGCCAGATGAAACGGCACCAGAAACATCCCTTGGGCGACGGCCCAATGCCACAGATCCTGCGCCTCCCTGGACAGGGCTGGGGACCTGGTTCCGCCCGGTTTCCTGATGTAGAACATGGTGGTGGTGTTGTCGGTGAAGATCCTCACCACCTTGCCCTTGAGGGACGGAAGGAAGGACCCGAGGGCCCAAAATACTGCACATGGCTCCAGGACGTTGATATGGAGGGACTTCTCCGTCGGGAGCCAAAGGCCTCTCGCGTGCAGATTTTCGGTGTGCGCTCCCCACCCTTCCAGGGAGGCATCCGTGGTCACTGTCTCCTGGTGGCCGGGGGTCTGGAAGTCCATGCCCGCCGTCAGATGCGCGCGGGTGCCCCACCACCGGATCGCTCGTCGGAAACTCTCGTCGTGTGATCCCCTCCTCGAAGCTGCCCGTCGTCTGGATCCAGTGCGCGTCCAGGAACTCCTGCAACGGGCGCATCCGGAGCCTGCACAGGGGGATGAGGTAAATGCAAGAAGACATCATTCCGAGGAGGGACTTGATGGACCTCACTCTGGCCGCGTCCGCAACCAGCATACGCTGCACCTTGCCCAAAATGGCCCTCGTCCTTTCCTCCGACGGAGAGGCCAGAAGCGACACTGTGTCGAGCTTCACTCCCAGAAACAGTGCGTCTTGCGCGGGCACCAGGTGGGACTTGGCGTAGTTTATGGAGAATCCCAGGTCCGTGAGAAGTTGGACGGTCCTTGCCGTGTGCTCCACTGCGAGCTCCTTCGTCTTCGCTCGGATGAGCCAGTCGTCCAGGTAGGAGTAGACGTGGATCCCCTCTCGGCGCAGCTGCGCCGCCACCGGTGCAAGGCACTTGGTCAACACCCTGGGTGCCGACCTCAGTCCGAAGGGAAGGGCTCTGAACTGATAGTGACGCCCTTGGACCACGAACCTGAGAAACTTTCGGTGTCCCTTTAGGATGGGAATATGGAAGTAGGCATCCTCCAAATCCAACGACGACAGGAAATCGCCCTCCTCCAGTTGACCCAGGACGTGTTGGAGGGTGACCATCCGGAACTTCTGTGCCTTGATGAATTTGTTCAGTCGTCGTAGGTCCAGGATGGGACGCCATCCTCCCGTCTTCTTCTTCACGAGGAAGTATCTTGAGTAAACTCCGGAGCCCCGAAGCCTCTTTGGGACGAGCTCAATGGCGCCCTTCTTGAGCATCGCCTTTACCTCCAAGAGAAGTTGAGGGACGTGATGTTCTTTCCTGGCCACAGGGGGGACGCGCGTGCACCTCTTTAAAAACTCGAGCGCGTGACCCTGGGCTAGGGCGTCCAGCACCCAACGGTCAGTGGAGATGGACTCCCACACGCTGACGAAGCTCGCCAGCCGGCCTCCCACCGGGGTGCTTCGGTGGGGGCCCGACCCCACGGCCGGTTCAGTCCTGCTTCGACGAGGCTTTGCCGCCTTGACCTCCTTGGCGACGACGGCGGGGTCCGCCTGACTTGCCTCGTCCCCTGTAAGCTTCCTGCGACGACGAACGGGCCGCTTGACGGTAGGTGGAAAATCCGCCACCGGAACCTTTGGAGGCACCCTGTTTGCCACCGCCGCTCCGAAAGGGCGGCCGCCGTTGCTGGAGAACCCCAAGAGCCCGGGCCGTCTCCGTGTCTGCCTTGATGGCTTGAAGGGAATCGTCCACTGTTTTCCCAAACAGGTTGTTTCCGTCGAACGGCATGTCCAAGACTCTGGTATGCACGTCCTGACGGAAGTCAGTAGCCTTGAGCCATCCACGCCGCCTAGGGCACAAGCCGTTGCCCAACTGGCGAAATCCAGTGTCAGCGATGTCCGTCGCAATCGTAATGGCGTGGTCCGACGCCACCTCTCCTTCCTGCAAGATCTCTAGGGCATCCGCCCTCTTGTCGTCCGGTAGGAAGTCCAGCAGGGGGGCCAGTTTGTACCACAACTCCCTGTCGTAGCGGGCTACGATAGCCAAGGCGTTGGCCGCCTTAATCGTCGTCGCTGCAGACAAGATGACCCTGCGTCCCATCGTATCCAATTTGTTTCCCTCGCCGTCCGGCGGGGAGGTCAACGTAGAGGCCGCGCCCTTCCCCGCTTTCTTCCTGGCCGCCACAGAGACGACCGAGTCCGGGGTCGGCTGTGCCCGAAGGCACAAGGGGGCCGCGTCCGGGACCCGGTACTTCTTCTCGTACCGATCCCTTCTAGCCGGCGTCGTGGATGGGTTCTTGAGAAGGGCGAGGCCCTCATCCCAAATATCGTCCAGTAGAGGTACGGAGAGGACCGTCTTCCTCTTGGCCTCGCGCCGTTGATAAAGGAAACCTTCCTTCTTCTTCTCTTCCGGGCAGAGCTGGAAAAGCTCGGATGCCCTGGCGATCATGGAGTGAAACGATCCAATCTCGTCGGGCGGGGAAGCCCGGGTGGGAGGTGACGACGGCAGATCCTCGTAGTAAACCTCGTTGTCCGTACTCGTCGCGGCCGTGTCAGTCCCCGTATCATCCCCACGAGTCGTGGACGGGGAGGAGGGCTAAACAGGGCGCGATGGCTGAAAAGGAGGTGGAGGATGAATCCTTCTTCTCTTAGGGGGAGGGCTCCCAGAAGGGCCTGGCTGCGGGTCCCCCGTCGGGAGCGGTTCCTCCGCTGGTGGTAACGGCAGTCTCGTCCTTATCTCCGAGCATAAGGACTGTATAGCCAACAAAATGGCCGCCGAGTTGTCTTGCGGCACTGGTTGAGGGGAGTCCGACGGGCGGTCAGGGGCCCCGTCGGCACCCTCGACGTTATCGTCGTCTCCTACGTCGGGGTCCCTCCCGACGGGCTGGTCTTCTTCCACGCCAACGCCGTGGCTTAAGACTTCGATCAGCTCTTCCTCAGAGGTTCAGGCCGAATCCACGACAACCTCCTGCCCCCCCTTTTTCTTCTCCGTCGGAGGTTTCACAGGGGTCCTGTCGATGGGCATAAAAGAGGACTCCCTCCGCGGTGGCAGGGAGACTCTGAGCCCCGAGGTCGCCACCACTGGTGTAGCCTCCACAGGCTGAGCCAGGGCCGCCGCGACTGTCTCGATAGAGGCCTTGGCCGGATGGATTAAGGCTTTCACCACCTTAGGTGCGCTCACCGCCTTCTCCTTGGGTGGAGGGTCACTGCCTCGCTCTCCCTCCGATGGGGTCTTCGAGCTCGACCGGGGCCTCTCCAGGAGCTTCGCCGGGTGCTCGGCCTTCCTCTTACCCGAACCAGAGCGTTGGCTCGTGGTTGATGGTGCCGGGGAGGATGCGCCCTACCTGTCGCCCGTAGAGCCCGACCGTTCGGCGCTCCCGGTGCCAGCGGACTTGCTTGGCCTTGTGTTGGACCCCCGTCGCCTGGGCGTCCTCAAAGGTCTTAGAAGACCGCTCGGATTTCTTCTTCTTCTCGCCTGACGGGCTCTTCCCTTCCAGCGAGTTGGGGAGACGCTGATGGCGGTCCTTCATGGTCCGCTCCGACATATTGCCGCAAAACGCACAGTCCTTCTCCACGTGCGTCTTGTCCTCATGTAGGCAGTAAAGACAGAAGGAGTGTTCGTCCTCCTTAAAGACATTCTGAAGCTGGCATCCAGGGCAGACCCTGAACAGCTTTCCGGGCGTCGAGCTTCCCTTCTCCTGGGCCATGTCCGAGATGGGCCTGAGAAACTTCTGGAGTCCTCCAAAAGCGTGGCTCGACGAAATCTTCACCCTTGAGGGGCGTAGACGAATCCGACACGGGTCCCCGTTGATCGGATGGAGAAACGGTGGAGCTTGAGGCTCTTTTGACCGAAAAATCGAAGTTTTTGAGAAAAAAACGTGAAAAAATAGCACTAACGCTCGAGAGCAATAGCACGAGGATCCCAACACTTGGACGTGCGGTAAAAATCTGAAGATGGCTGCCAGAGGCGGGGCTTAGGTAGAGGGCAGTCATTGGCTGTGGTCAGTATGACGCAGAGATCAGTGATTGGTTACTACTACGAAAGACAGATCAGAAACGAAACTGATAGTGGTTTTTTCTTTACCGGGGAATATTCATGAGCATGTGAATCCATGCCAGACCCCATGCTGGAGAATGGCTAAAATAATCCATCTGGAAATGGTTTGTTTTGTTATCAGTAATCCCAATTTGTGCCCTGAGTAACCTACGAAGAGTTGGTCTGCTTGCCTAATCCTAGCAGGTCTGCTGATGTAAAAGCTCAAAGCCCGCCTTGGGTCCAGCCTATGCAGCCTTTCTTCCTCTTTCCCCGGATGGGGAGGGGGATAAAATGAAGGCAAGGTCATCTTCTGAGTGATGTGGAATTCAGAAACCACCTTTGGGACAAAATTAGGCTTCACTTGTAGGACAACATTGTCTTTATGAAAAATTCTATGAGGGGGTTTATAAGATAGAGCCTGTAATTCGCTCACCCTCGTAGCAGAGGTCAATGCCACTAATAAGACAGATTTAAGGGTGAGAAACCTTAGTGAACACGAGTGGAGTGGTTCAAAAGGAGTACCCATCAGGAAATTTAAGACTAAATTTAAGTCCCATGAGGGAACTTGGAATGGTCTTGGAGGATAGACATTGGTTAATCCCTTCAGAAATGGTATTACTAAGGGTAACTTGAAATACGATGGTTCCTCTGCAGTGCGCTTGAAGATAGATAGCGCTGCGAGATAGCCCTTGATAGTGCCAACTTGAAGGCCCGAATTTGCCAAATAGAGTAGAAAAGATAACACCGTTGGTGTACCACATGAAAAGGGGTCGATATTCTTTTCTCTACACCAGCTGCAAAATTTGTTCCAACGGCAGCGGTATAAAGTCTTTGTTGCTGGCCTTCTTGCCGAAAGCAACACCTTGACGTCATCTGGGAGGTCCCAATCCTTGTATCTCAACCGTTCAGATACCAAGCATGAAGGTTGAGGGTTCTGAGGTCTGGATGGAGAACGAACCTGACCTCCCTTCTGCGAGAGAAGATTCTCCTTGAGTGGAAGACTAATTGGAGGGCAGATGGACATGTCCAGAAGGTCCGGGTACCACGTTCTCCTGGCCCAGTCCGGGGCAATTAAGATCATGACTTTCCGGAACCTTCTCAACCTCCTGATCATTTGAGGAATGACAGGGACTGGAGGAAACGCGTACAGAAGTGGAAACTCCCCGTCTACTACGAACGCGTCCCCTAGCGCTCCTCTCGGGGGAAATTCCCGTGAACAAAACTGATCGCACTTCCTGTTGATACTGGTGGCGAACAGATCCACTTGAGGGGTTCCCAAAGGGTGAAGATCTGTTGAAGGACTTCCTGAGCTGGTTCCCACTCGTGGGAGACTGTACTCTGCCTGCTCAGAGCGTCCGCTGTCAAGTTCTTCTCTCCGGGTAAGTGAACTGCCGATAGAGAGATTCCTTCTTGGATTGCCCAAAACCAGAGCTGCATCGCCTCTCTGCACAGAGGCAGTGATCCTACGCCTCCTCTTTTGTTGAGGTAGTGCATGGCCACTGTGTTGTCCGTCATTATCAAGACATTTTTCCCTTGTACAGATGCCAAAAAAGCCTTCAGCGCTAGTCTGATTGCTCTCAGCTCTAACAGGTTGATATGTAGTCTGGACTCCGATGGAGACCAACGACCGCCGATGGTCAGGTCGTTGGTATGGGCTCCCCACCCCGTGAGTGAGGCATCTGTGACTGACATCTCCGACCATGGTTGCCAAAACAGTTCTCCTTTCAAGATGTTCTCCTGGCAGGCCCACCACTGAGGTCTTGAGCCACCTTGTCCGGAACCTGATGGAGATCTGTCATTCTCCCTGAGAATTGCAACCACTGAGTTCTTAGTGCCCACTGAAGAGATCTCATTCTGAGGCGAGCCTCTGGCACAAGGAAGATGCAGGATGCCATGAGGCCTAGCAACCTCAAAAAGTCGAAGGCTGGGAGACGTTGGGCATTTTGAAACTTGGTGACCATCTGCAGAATATCTTGAGCCCTCACCTCTGGTGGCGAGGCTTTTCCCAGGGAAGTGCCCAGGAACGCTCCAATGAACTGGAGACTCTGTGATGGTATCATCTGTGACTTCTTTAAATTGAGGGAGAAGCCCAGTTTGTGAAGGAAGTGGCAGACATAATCTAGCTGGACCTGAGCTTGTTCCGGAGATACAGCTCTGACCAGCCAATTGTCCAGGTAGGGGTAGACGTGAATCCCTTCCAGCCTTAGAATTGCAACCACTACCGACATTAGCTTGGTGAAGACCCTCGGGCGGAGGTCAGCCCAACTGGGAGAACTCAAAATTGATAAGGAGAGCCGCCAATTGCGAACTTCAGGTATTTCCTGTGTTTGAGATGGATTGGCACATGGAAATAAGCATCCTGAAGGTCCAGAGATACCAGCCAGTCCTGGAGCTGGAGGGTCTGAAGGATCTGAGAAAGAGTTACCATCTTGAACTTGTCCTTCCTGAGGAACTTGTTCAATTCTCTTAAGTCCAAGATAGGTCTCTGTCCTCCTTTCTTCTTCGGTATTAGGAAGTAGGGGGAGTACCAACCCTTGTTCCTCTCTGCTACAGGTACTGGTTCTATGGCACCTTTCTCCAGCAGGTCTACAATTTCCTGCAAGAGGAGCGGATCTGGAACTTTCCGAGAGCTGTTCCCCGTTGGATGACTCTGAGGAATGCGTAGAAAAGGCAGGCAGTAACCTTGGGCTACTGTCTCTAATGCCCAAGCATCTGACGTAATAGCCTGCCATTCCGTCAGATGTTGAGTTAGCCTGCCCCCGACTGGTGTCTTGTGAGGAGAGTCCTCAGAGTTATTTAGAGGCAGCTGATTCAGGTGCCGACGGTAAAGAGGTACCTGCTGCTGCGGTTACGGCTTTTGTATTTTTACCCCATCCACCTCAGGTGAATCTTTAATAACCTCTTTGAACCGACTATCGTCTGCCTTTTCCGAATGCGGAATAAAAGCGAAAGGACTTACCTCTCCAAGAGGTTCCTGAGGGGCGATATGGCGTTTGACGGATTGCAGCACCCAGGGATTTTGCTGCTGCTTTGGAAGTCTAACTTTTCTAGGCTGTCATCCGCCTTCTTACCAAACAAAGAAGAGCCGTCAAAGGGCATATTTAAAAGTCTGGCTTGTACATCTGGAGCAAACCCAGACTTTCGCAACCACGCAAATCTGCGGGTTGTAGTACTTGCCGCCATGGCCATAATGATGCTGTCAGCAGAATCAATGCCAGTTTGAAGGGATTCACACATTGCGTCTTTACCATCCTTAATGATGTTTAGAAACGCTTCCCTTTCTTCTCCCTCTGGGAGGCAGTCAGCCGCTGATGAAGCACACTCCCAAAGTGTATGGCTGAACCTTGCGAGCGTACAATTAGCGTTAATACATTTCAATGCCATGCTACATGCAGAAAAAAAACGTTCTTAGCCATAGACTCGTACCTTTTGTCATCCCTGTCCTGTGGAACAGTAGGGTATGCCAATCTACTGCCTGATGCAGTTGCTGCTTGAACAACCAGACTCTCTGGAGTTGGATGTTTAGACAAAAATTCAGGGTCAGTAGTAGATACCCTATATTTGGCTGATAACCTTTTGTTAACCTCAGGGGTTTCCCAGTTAGCCAATATTTTTCTTTGTAATGCAGCGTGAAATGGAACCACAGGATCCTCCTGTAGGCCCTTAACTAAAATGTCTGTAAGGTCATCCTGTTGGAATGCAGGTGAAGGTGTAGACTAACCTATGAATTCTATAATTCTTGCCATTAAAATTCTTTAAGGGGTCTCAGTATGTTCCCCAGGGTCTGGTTTGGCAAAATCTATTTCAGGGGAAGTATCTAACCCACTTGTCTCATGTAAGGATTCTCGAAGGTCCCTCAACCTATTTTCCTCAGAGGTAAATTCCTCTGGTTCTGGTGTTGCAGATCTCTGCAACCCAAAGGGTCTTTCCTGATCCGAATCCTCCCCTTCCTCATAAATTGAAGACAAAGGTCTGAAATGATCAGACCTTGGAAATGGCTTAAATCCCATTTCCAGAGCAGAAGGGACTAAATTTGTCATAATTGGTTGGGAAAACGTCGACGTTGTGGACGCGGACGTTAAAGGCTTCGAGAATATTGGAAATGGCCTCGAAGAACTAGAGGATCGGGATCCTACTCGAGGTTGTCGATGACCTCGAAGTCATGTTAGAGGCTCTGGGTATGACCACTGGCTGTGAGGTAGTGACGGCCGTGGGTTTCCTCTTTTTCGGTGTCGATGACGCAGATTTATGCACCGAAGGAACCTTCGACGATGGCGTCGATGACACAGTGCCTTTGCTCGAGGGTTCATGACGCTCTCGAGTAGTTTCTTTCGCCGGGTGCAACGACTCGCGGCGTTTATATTTTTTGGGTCTTTCGCCCAGGGTATCACCCTCAACTGTCTTCGAGGGGGGTCGAGGCCGCTTTCTCGAAGACGCTAAACATCCTTTTACAGAATTTCTCCCACTCAGCCTGAGAGCTATGTTTTGTGGGGCAGGTGACTCTTTCCGGAGAAACAGAAGACGACGACGACGACGAGGAAGGGGATCTTCGACGTCTCTTACTTGAATGCTTGGATCTCAAGAGTGGTGGGGACTGCTTTGAGACCTAGACCTAGAATGTTTCCTGTGTCGGTGAAGAGACGAATGTCTCAACTTTGCCAAGGAAACTTTCGAAGGAGTTTTAACTATCTTACCTCTCTCAAGCTTCCCCTTACGCTTCTTCAAGGCTTTCGCCATCATGGACATGCAGTCCTCGCACTCCGAACATTGGTGTGCCGATCCCAGGCACCATAAACAGATCCTGTGAGGATCTGTCAACGTCATTTTATTTCCACAGTCCCGACATTTTTTGAAGCCGGACCGTGGAGTCGTCAGTTCAGATGAGGAAGCCATCGAGTAAGAGTTGTGTATTTGAGGAATAATGAAGAATATATTCTTTCTGACTAACTGAGCAACGCGATTCCGAGGCCCACAAAGCACGGAAAAACGGAACTGAGCAACGGACGCTGCGCAAGTCTATTTATACGCATGATGACGTCGGCGCCGATACGGAGGCTGTCGAGGGACATCGGCTCGAGGGACATCGACGCGCAGCGCCCTCTACTAAAAACATTTTTCCGAGGCCAGCAAGCTGGAGATGATCTATTAAGATAAGGAATATGTCGGAGGAGACAATCCCTTCGAACAATAGTTACAGGGAAGTAACTTAAAGTAACTTAAACCTTCTCCAGCACAAGGTCTGCCATGGATTCACATGCTCATGAATAACAAATACATAGCAGTACACAACCACAGGAGGTGGCAAGGCTCAACAGAAAAAAAATACACTTACCCCTGGAACAGACTCCTCTGAAGCAAACAGGTTGCCTAACACTGTCTGGCTGACTCTAGACTCCTCCCTCGTTTCCCTGTCGACGCAGAATAATTTTCGTGAAGGTGTGCGTGGACCTTCACGTAGCAGCACTGCAGATGTCCAGCAGGATCACACCAGAACGGAACACCGTAGTTGCATCGATCGCTTTGGTGGAGTGGGCTCTAGGATGGCCATGAAACGGTCGGTTTGCAAACCGATGACAGTGCATGAATCAGCCAGAGAGCCACCTTGAAAAGAAAGCCTTGGACAAGGCCTTACCATGATTCACAGGACCAAAGTTGACAAACAGTTGCAAAGTCTTCCAAAAACTCTTTGTGCGTGTCACGTAGAACATTAGGCGACAAGAAACGTCCAGTGAGTGCAAGGCCCTTTCTACCGGAAACAAAGGTTTTGGGAGAAAAAAATAGGTAACACCAAAGGCTCGTTGAGGTGGAACTTGGACGGAACCTTCAGCATAAAAGGAGTGTGTACGTAGCACCACCCTCTATTCGTGGAAATTCGGGTCTCATTTTTTGCGGGATATGGCCTGAATCTCACCTACCCTTCTGGCAGATGTAAAGGCCACTAAGAAAGCCGTTTTCCACAAGAGAAACTTTAGTGGGGCATGATGCAGAGGCTCAAAGGGGGTCCCATTGAGCCTCGTCAGAACCACGTTGCGTTCCCACGCCGCAGCAGGAGCCTTCACCGGTGGAAAAGTCCTTCGAGAAATTCCATGAGGAGTAGTTGGGAGCAAAGTGAAGATCTTCCAGGTGACCTGGTATAGCGGGTGATAGCCAAAATTTGTACCATGATGGAGGCATGCGCCAGTCTGGCCTTGGACAAGGATAGCAAGAACAGTAGGATCTCTGGGGCCGATATCCTCAAAAGGAGTAACCTTCTGTGACCGGCACCACATAGCGAAACGCTTCCACATGCAACCGTATCACTTCAAGGTTGACAACGCCCTGGCTTTGGCGAGGACCTCTTTGCAGTTTGACTGGAGACGAGGCAGACAGGCTGAGCAGGTTCGGGTACCAAATCTGCCTCGGGAACGCTGGAGCGATTACCATCATCCTGCAGTGGCACTGCAAGCGTGTTGAGGACTCTTAGCAGGAGAGGAAAGGCGTACAGAAATTGCCCTTCCCACAGGAAAGAGAACAAGTCCCCCAGGCTCCATGGTCGTTGGAACCTGCTGACAAACTTCTGGCATTTGGAATTTTCCACAGTTACAAACAGATCAATCTGGGGCCTGCCTCACTTGATGAAGATGCAGTCCACCTGATCCTGCTGAAGTTCCCACTCAAGGCAGGAGTGCAATCTTGACTCCCGCCAGGTGAAGTGGGATGAGGAACATCCCTTGTTCGACGTCCCAGTGCCACAAGTCCTGCGCTTCCTTTGAGAGCGCCAGGGATCGAGTGCACTCTGTTTCCTGATGTAGAACATCATGGTGGTGTTGTCCGTGAAGATCCTCACCACCTTACCCTTCAGAGATGGGAGGAATGACTTGAAGGCCCAAAAAACTGCCCGTAGCTCCTGGATTTTGATATGCAGATCCTTCTCGTCTTGCAGCCAAAGGCCCCTGGCGTGTAGACATCTGGTGTGGGCTCCCCATCCCTCCAGGAAGGCGTCCATGGTGAATGTCTCCTGGTATGGGGGGTCCTGAAAACCCCTGCCTTGGGCGATTTAGGTGCGGATGCCCCACCACCTTGTCGTCCGTCGGAACTAGTCGTTGAGAAGGATCTTGTCTGGGAAGCTTCTGGACAACTGTATCTAGCGAGCGTCCAGGAATTCCTGAAGGGGTTGCATGTGCAATCTGTAGAGTGGGTTGAGGTAGATGCAGGACGACATCATGCCCAGCAATGACTTGATGGTCCACACTGTGACGGTCTTCTGCCGATGACAGTTGCTGCACCTTTCCCTGAATGGCTGCTACCCTCTCTTCCTACTGCGACGTCAGGCAAGACACTGTCTTGTGCATGGCACCTAGGAACAGCGCATTCTGCAATTGTGTTAAGCAGGACTTCAAAAAGTTGATGGAGAATCCCAGATACGTCAGAAGCTGGACAGCCGCCTACGTGCATCTGACGGCCAGCTCCCAGGAATAGGTGCGAATGAGTCAGTCGTCCGGGTATACGTGTATGCCCTGTAGACGCATATGGGCCGCCACCGGAGCCAGGCACTTTGCGAACACCATGGGGGCTGACCTGAAGCAGAAGGGCAGAGCGTTGAACTGGTAGTGTTGTCCCTGCACTACGAAGCGTAGAAAGCTTTGATGTTTCTTGTGAATGAGGACATGGAAATAGGCGTCGTTCTGGTCCAACAACGCCAAGAAGTCTCCTTTTTCCAGTTGGCCGAGCATGTGCTGCAACATGATCATCCTGAACTTTTGAGACTTTGAAATTTCTTGAGAAGTAGTAGGTCTAGGAAGGACCAGAAAGAATCTGGAATAGACTGGGAGCCCCAGAGTCTTTGGGGAACTAGCTCTATCGCCTCTTTTTGTAGCATGGCCCGCACCTCTTACAGGAGCTGGGGGATGTGCTGCTCCTGACTGTTAACCAGAGGGATTCCGTGGACACCTGCGTTGAAACTGCAGTGTGTCCCTGGTCGAGAGTGTCCAGCACCCATCTATCGGTGGTGATCTTCTTCCACTCGCTGACTAACTTTGTCAGTCGGCCTCCCACCAGAATGCACGAGTGGAACTACAGAATAGGCCCCAGCTGGTACCATAGCTCCATGTGCCAGTGCGTTGGCTGCTTTGCTAGAGGACACTGCGGTGCAAATCAGTTCTTTCCCATGGTGTCCATCCTCTTCCTCTCGCTGTCCGGAGGGACCGAAGACAAGGACAGGTTGGCCAACAGTTTCCTCGCAGCCGCCGATACCACTGAATCTGGCGATGGCTGCGACCTCAGGCACTTTGGTGCAGAGTCCAGCACCCAATACTTCTTCTCCCGCCTATTCCATTTGGCTGCAGCCCTGCAAGCGTTCTTCATGAGGGCCAGGCCCTCATCACACACATCCTCTAGAAGGGGGCACCACCATGATAGTCTTCCTCTTGGCCTTGCGCCTCTGGTACAAAAAACCCTCATTCTTGGTTTCCTCAGGAACAAGCTGAAATAGCTCTGAAGCTCTGTAAATCATGGAGTGAAACTATCCCACCTCATCTGGTGGGGACACCCTATGTGGAGTATCCAAATGCAGAGACTCGCCGTCTGCTGCAACAATATCCTTGTCATCCGCCGTCGTGGCCGTATCCGTCCCAGTCCCTGTGTCTGGGTCTGCAGGGGGAGAAGGGGCACCACGTGGAGGTTGAAATGGGGGCATCAGATGATGCTTCCTCTTCATTGCTGGAGGCTGATCGGGGACCTGGGGGACCACCGGAGTCAGGTCCGAGGGTATCCTCCTCTGGATCTCTGACACCAAGGTATACACACGGTCAACAGGATGTCCAAGCAAATGTCCCTCGGCTGAGATGGCGAGGCAGGAAAACTAGGCCCTGCGTCATCCTCTTCAACGTCCTTGTGGACCATGTGTAAGGACTCCTGGTCTTCATTGTCCATGGTCGAGACCTCCATGGCTTGGGCCCCCCCACATTCCCCCTGAGGGTCTTGAACTGTGGCCTGAACCGCCCCCCCCCCCTTTCTGGAGTGCCAAAAGACTTTGCCAAAGACACTGCAACGGTGTCGCGCATTGGGGCAGGAGACCTACTGTGCTGCAGGGGCTACTTTTGCAGGGTCAGCACCCCTAGCCGCTGTGGTAACAGCAGTCGCCAACTCTGGCGCAGATGAAGTCTTAGCCTGTGCCGATTGGGCTTGCTTGGGCTGTTCAGCCTTTTTCTCCTCCGTCCGTGGCTTCTCAGATTTTTCACGCAGTTCAGCCAGTGTACAATATTTTCTTTTCGAGGAGCAGCTCCATTGCCAGGAGGCAATGCAGGCAGAAGGTGGCGTTGATTGCGCCCTATCCACCTTGGGACCAGGTTACGTGGCGAACCCGGTGGACCCAGATTTGCGGCTCTTTGCCTAGTCTTGGGCCCCCACGGATGATACGCCCTCAAAAGACTTAAAAGACTGCTCCTCTGACTGGCCGGTCCTGGGTAAGGCATGACTCTGCTTGGAGCAAGGGTCAGAGGGCTTTGGCGTTAAGCTACGCCGTCAGTCTACTGCCCCTGTCCCTCATTATCTTCTTGGATGACCCGAGGCATATCTCACACTCCACACCTCCTTGTGGTCCGGATGCAGGCAGTAGAGGCATTGTAGGTGCTTGTCCTCTACAAACACATTCCACAACCTGTATTTGGTACAGGGCTTGAAGAGGGACCTTCCCCTCCTTCCCTTCGATCATGGTCGGAGGGTGCGATGTTGGCCCGATGGCCTTCTAGAATCTTCGGTGGTCTTCGCCCTTGAGGGGCACTGAAATTCACCGACAACTGATACCCGCTACTTTGGAACAAAAATAGAACCTTTTTCCATCGAAAAACACGACACGAAAAAACCTAGAATTAGCTCGAACAGCAAACTCGAGGACTCCCAACACTGAAGCGTGCAGTAGAAATCTGAAGATGGCAGCCAGAGGAGGGGCTTAGGGAGAGGACTGTCATTGGATGGGGGCAGTATGACCCAGAGGACAGTGACTGGTTTGAAAGAGAAAGACATTATGTAAGTGAAACAAACAGTTTTTTCTTTTACAGAGGATTCCCAGCCTGACAGGGAATATTCATGAGCATGTGAATCCGTACCAGACCGCATGCTGGAGAAGTGCCCTTCACTGTGGCCACTTGCAACCCAGAATTAGTTAAATGGAGCAAGAAAGATAGAACATGGGGAAGTTTACATGTGAAAAGATCAAGTTTCTTTTCCCTGCACCGGATGTGAAACATACTCCAACGGCAGCGGTACAGGGATTTAGTTGCTGGTCTTCTAGCCGAAAGCAAAAGCTCCATGTCTTCCAGAAGGTCCCAATCCTTATATCTCACCCTTTCAGACACCAGGCGTGAAGATTGAGAGTCCGGATCTCTGGGTGAGGAACGCAACCTCCTTGCGACAGTAGGTCCTCTCTTTGGGGAAGAAGAATTGGAGGGCAGATGGCCATTTCTAGAAGGCCCAGGAATCACATTCTCCTGGCCCAATCCAGAGCTATGATTATCATGGTTTTACCAAACTTCCTCAACCTCCTGATGACATGAGGTATGACGGGGACCCCGAAAGAGTCCCCTAGAGCTCCTCTTTGTGGAAGTTCCCTGGAGCAGAACAGTTTGCACTTATGGTTGACACTGGTCGTGAACAGATCCACTGGAGGGGGTTCACCAAAGGGTGAAGATCCCCAGAAGGACTTCCTGAGCTAACTCCCACTTGTGGGAGATCCTGCTCAGAGCGTCCGCTGCCATGTCCTTTTCTCCAGCGAGATGAACTTTACTCTCAGTGCCCAGAACCAGAGCTGCATTGCCTCTCTGCATAGTGGTTGTGAGCCCAAGCCTCCTCTCTTGTTGAGGTAGCGCACAGCCACTGTGTTGTCTGTCATTATCGGGACCCTTTCCTCCTCCAAATTGAGGGCAGGACGGCCATTAGTGCAAGTCTGATTGCCCTCAGCTCTAAAAGGTTGATATGGAGTCTGGACCTCAGAGCAGTGTCCACTTATTGAAAGATCTCTTGTGTGCACTCCCCAATCTGTGAGGCGGGCTTCTGTCACAACCGTCGTCTCAGACCATGGTTGCCAAAAGTGTTCTCTTCTCATCACATTCTCTCGGCTGCCCCACCACTGGGACTACTTGAAGTTCAAGGAGAAGCCCAGCTTCTAGAGGAAGTGGCATGTGAGACTAAGATGACCCTGGGACTGTTCAGGAGAACCAGCCCTGATCAACCAGATGTGAATCCCCTCCATCCATAGACTTGCTGCCACCACTACCATAAGCTTGTTGAAAACCTTTCGGGCTGATGTGAGCCCGAATGGCAGTACCCAAAACTGATAATGATAACCGCCAACCGTGAACCTCAGGTACTTTCTGTGCTTCTAATCGATTGGTACATGAAAGCATCGGGAAGGTCCAATGACACCAACCAATCCTGGAGTTGAAGGGTCTGCAGGATCTGCGAATAGAGTTACCATCTTGAACTTGTCCTTCCTGAGGAACTTGTTCAAGCATAAACACTCAGACGTGTCGCAATTCTCTGTCCTTCTTTGGAATAAGGAAGTACCAAGCCTTGTTTCTCTTTGCCACAGGTACTAGTTCTAATGCACATTTATCCAACTTTAACGCTTACCTGGGACACCGCAGGAGCGTAAGACCTTCTCAGCTAGAGGATCTTATCTGGGCTCTTATTCTGTGAAAATAACAATAGAACTTCAGTAATTTCTATTTGTGGGAAAGAACTGTAGTGCAGTGTGATTTTGATAAATCCCTCCCTTCTCGCCTGTGCTTATGTTATGTGGAGCTCTCCATCCTGTATTCTACAGGGGCGTGTTGGTTTGAAAAATGTTAACTTGAGAGGCTGCAGTGTTCAAAAGATTCTTGTCAGAATAATGTGCTTGCCTCTTTTTAGAGTTATCTTGGGTGAGTTTTTGGTGAAAAAATATACATAGTTCGTCAGATTCTGAGCAGTCCCTACGTTGGAGAGATCTCTCTTTCTAAAATGTTCCCCTTTTTTTGCAGGTTCTTGGTTCTCAGAAAAGGGTAGATGCTGCGCTATGGGTGCGATAATACTCGGTTTGAGGAGACGTTTAATAAAAGTAAGTTCTTCTTTACGGAGTAATAGCAGCCTTCAGAGACGAGCGCGATAACTAAGCGAAGAAAAACTTGCTGGGACTTCAGGTAAGCATCATATGTAAAACTTTTCTTATTTCACAAATTTATTCATTAACGAAAATACTTTTTGTTTTGCAGGTTTTTGGAAAGCTGTAGATGAAATACCTTCGGACGATGCAGAGACTGCTGAGGAAAACTTTTGAATGAAGGTACTGCGACCGCGAACGAAGACTGCTATGAGGAAGATGCTGCGGTTGAACTGACAGAAGATGCAGAAACTACGAAATAAATTGCTGACTGAGGAAACGCTTCGGAAATACTTTGGTTTGGTAAGTCTTTACTACTAAAATAGAATTCTGTCGATTTTCTGTGGAAACTAATATCTCTTAACTTTGTTTTTCCGTTTACAGGTTCTGGGAGGAGATCGCTGGTAGCGTTGACGGCTGTCAGCGGAGAAGACGCGAAGTGAGCGCTCCAGCAGAGGCAGGGCTTAAGAAGCTCCCTCTGCAACAGGTGAACAAGTTACTTCTTACCTTGTAACGTTCTTTCGACGGGATGTTCCTCCGACTTATTCCTCATCTTAGATATCTCCTTCCAGCTCTGCTGGCCTCGGAAAAATTTTTCTCTAGAGGGCGCTGCGCGTTGACGTCCTCCGAGTCGATGTCCCTCGACAGCCGCCGTATCGACGTCGACGTCATCCTGCCTATAAAGGCCGCGCGCAGCGTCCGTTGCTCAGTTCCGTTTTGTAGCCCACAATAATACTTTCTGGACTAGACTAATCACCCTGAAGGAGCGTAAGCTGCAACAACACGGGAAGTAGAACTGCGGGGATGGATGGGAGGGCCGATGAGGAATACGTCGGAGGAACATCCCGTCGAAAGAACGTTACAAGGTAAGAAGTAACTTGTTCTTCGAAGGGATTGAGTCCTCCGACGTATTCCTCATCTTAGATAGGCTCCCATAGCAGTATTCTATTATTGGAGGAGGGAGTACTGACTTCACGCTGTCTTCTATTGATGAATAGAATGCAGTACAGCCCTTCCAAACCTAGTCTCTTGACTAGAGGAGGAATCCAAATTGTAAAAACGTGTGAAGGTATGGACAGACGACCATGTAGCAGCCGCACAGATGTCTTTAACCGGCACGCCTCTTTTGAGGGCCGATGAAGCTGCAATACCTCTGGTCGAATGAGTCCTAAGGTTTTGAGGGGGCTCTTTCCCTGCCAGTTTATAACATTCCAGAATGGCCAGAATGATCCATCTGGAAATGGTCTGCTTAGTTATTGGTAACCCCAGCTTGTGACCTGCGTAACCTACAAACAGCTGGTCTGCCTGTCTTATCCTGGCTAGTCTACTGATGTAAAAACTTAAAGCCCTTCTAGGGTCTAGCCTGTGTAACCTCTCTTCCTCTTTCCCCGGGTAAGGAGGAGGATAGAAAGATGGTAGAGTAATCTTCTGAGTGATATGGAATTCAGAAACCACCTTTGGGAGGAAATTAGGCTTCACTTGCAGGACAACTTTGTCTTTGTGAAATATTGTGTGAGGGGGTTTACAAGAAAGAGCTTGTAATTCGCTCACCCTTCTAGCAGATGTAAGTGCTATTAATAAAACAGTTTTAAGGGTAAGGAATCTTAACGAACAAGAATGGAGTGGTTCGAAAGGTGTGCCCATCAGGAAAGTTAGTACTAAGTTTAAATCCCATAGGGGAACTTGGAATGGTCTTGGGGGATAAACATTGGTTAACCCCTTTAGAAACTGTATTACCAAGGGTAATTTGAAATAGGATGGTTCTTCCGCAGTGCGTTTAAAGATGGATAGCGCTGCGAGATAGCCCTTAATGGTGCCAACTTGAAGGCCTGAATTCGCCAAATATAGAAGGAAGGACAAAACCATTGGTATACCACATGAAAAAGGGTTGATATTCTGTTCTCTACACCAGCTGCAAAATCTGTTCCAACGGCAGCGGTATAAAGACTTTGTTGCGGGCCTCCTTGCCGAAAGCAACACCTCCATAACATCATCAGGGAGGTCCCAATCCTTGTACCTCAACCTTTCAGAAGCCAAGCATGAAGGTTGAGGGTTTTGATGTCTGGATGGAGAACCTGACCTCCCTTCTGTGAGAGTAGGTTCTCTCTGAGTGGAAGTCGAATTGGAGGGCAGATGGACAAGTCTAGAAGGTCCGGGTACCACGTTCTCCTGGCCCAATCCGGGGCAATTAGGATCATGGTTCTCCGGAATCTTCGCAACCTCCTGATCATTTGAGGAATGACAGGGACCGGTGGGAACGCGTACAGAAGCGGAAACTCCCAGTCCACTATGAACGCGTCTCCCAGAGCTCCTCTCGGGGGAAATTCCCTTGAGCAGAACAGATCGCATTTCCTGTTGACGCTGGTGGCGAACAGATCCACCTGAGGGGTTCCCCAAAGGGCGAAGAGCTCTTGAAGGACTTCTTGAGCTAGTTCCCACTCGTGGGAGACTGTGCTCTGCCTGCTCAGAGCGTCCGCTGTCAAGTTCTTCTCTCCGGCTAGGTGAACTGCCGATAGAGAGATTCCTTCTTGGATTGCCCAAAACCAGAGCTGCATCGCCTCTCTGCACAGGGGTAGTGATCCTACGCCTCCTCTTTTGTTTAGGTAATGCATGGCCACTGTGTTGTCCGTCATTATCAGGACGTTTTTCCCTTGTACAGCTGGCAGGAACGCCTTCAGCGCAAGTCTGATGGCTCTCAGCTCTAAAAGGTTGATATGTAGTCTGGACTCCGATGGAGACCAACGACCGCTGATGGTCAAGTCGTTGGCGTGGGCTCCCCACCCCGTGAGTGAGGCATCCGTGACTACTGTTATCTCCGGCCAGGGTTGCCAAAAATGTTCTCCTTTCAGAATGTTCTCCTGACAGGCCCACCACTGAAGGTCTCGAGCCACCCTGTCGGGAACCTGAAGAAGATCTGTCATTCTCCCTGAGAATTGTGACCACTGAGTCCTCAGTGCCCACTGGAGGGATCTCATTCTCAGGCGAGCCTCTGGCACTAGGAAAATGCAGGATGCCATGAGGCCTAGCAACCTCAAAAAGTCGAAGGCTGGGAGACGTTGGGCATTTTGAAACTTGGTAACCATCTGTAGAATATCTTGAGCCCTCACCTCTGGTGGCAAGGCTTTTCCCAGGGAAGTGTCCAGGATCGCTCCTATGAACTGGAGTCTCTGCGATGGTATCATTTGTGACTTCTTTAAATTGAGGGAGAAGCCCAGTCTGTGAAGGGAGTGGCACACGTGATTTAGTTGGATCTGAGCTTGTTCCGAAGAGACAGCCTTGATCAACCAATCGTCCAGGTAGGGGTAGACATGAATCCCTTCCCTCCTTAGACTTGCCGCCACTACCAAAATTAACTTGTTGAAGACCCTCGGGGCGGAGGTCAGCCCAAATGGCAGCACTCGAAATTGATAGTGAGAGTTGCCAATTGCGAACCTCAGGTATTTCCTGTGTTTGAGATGGATAGGCACATGGAAATAAGCGTCCTGAAGGTCCAGAGATACCAACCAGTCCTGGAACTGAAGGGCCTGGAGGATCTGAGAAAGAGTGACCATCTTGAATTTGTCTTTTCTGAGGAATTTGTTCAATTCTCGCAAGTCCAAGATGGGTCTCAGTCCTCCGTCTTTCTTTGGAATGAGAAAGTAAGGGGAGTACCAGCCCTTGTTTCTCTCCGCTACAGGTACCGGTTCTATGGCACCTTTCTCTAGCAGGTCCAAAATTTCCTGCAAGAGAAGCGGATCTGGAGCTTCCTGAGAGCTGATCCCCGGTGGATGACTCTGAGGTATGCGTAGGAGAGGCAGGCAGTAACCTTGGGCAACTGTTTCCAATGCCCAAGCATCTGACGTGATAGCCTGCCATTCCGCCAGATGTTGAGTTAACCTGCCTCCTACAGGTGTCTTGTGAGGGAAGTCCTCAGAGTGGTTTTGGGGCGGCTGATGCAGATGCCGATGGTAAAGAGGCACCTACTGTTGCTGCGGCCTTTGAATATCTACCCCGTCCACCTCAGGTAGTTCTTCTTTGTCCCCTTTGAGCCGGTCGTCCTCTACCTCTTCCGAATGCGGAGTAGAAGCGAAAGGACTTGCCTCTCGCAGAGGTTCCTGTGGGACGAAAAGGTGTCTGACGGATTGCAGCGCCTAGGGATTTTGCTGCTGCTTTTGAAGTTTGCAGTTTTTCTAAACTGTCATCCGCCTTTTTCCCAAACAAAGAGCCATCAAATGGCATGTTCAAGTGCCTGGCTTGCACATCTGGGGCAAAACCAGACTTTCTCAACCAAGCAAATCTCCTGGTTGTTGTACTTGCCGCCATTGCTCTGCTGATACTGTCAGCCGAATCAATGCCCGTCTGGAGGGATTCGCACATAGCGTCTTTACCGTCCTGTATGATATTCAGGAACGCCTCCCTTTCTTCTCCCTCCGGGATGCAGTCAGCCGCTGTAGAAGCACACTCCCAAAGTGTATGGCTGAATCTAGAAAGGGTGCAAGTAGCATTCACAGATTTTAACGCCATGCTACATGCCGAAAAAACTTTCTTTGCCATAGCATCATATTTTTTATCGTCCCTGTCCTGTGGGACGGTAGGATAAGCCGTCTTGACATCGGTAGAAGATGCTGCCTGTACCACCAGACTTTCTGGGGATGGGTGTTTTGACAAAAACTCCGGGTCTGTAGAGGATACCCTGTATTTTGTAGACAGTTTTTTATTTACTGCCGGGACGACATCTGGGGTTTCCCAGTTTGTCATAATCTTCCTCTGAAGAGCTTTATGGAAAGGCACCACAGGATCCTCCTGTGGGCCTTTATCAAGAATATCCGTGAGGTCATCTTGTTGGAAAGATTGCGAAGGTGCAGACCACCCCATAAACTCTGTGATCCTGGCCATTAAGGCTCTATAGGGGGTTTCAGCATGCTCCCCCGGGTCTGGCCTAGCAAACTCCACCTCGGGGGAAGTGTCTAACCCACTTGCCTCATGTAAGGAATCATGAAGATCCTTTAACCTGCGTTCTTCAGAGGAAAATTCCTCTCTAATTGGGGTTACAGGTCCCTGCAACTCAAATGTGTCTTCCTGTTCAGACAATTCACCCTCTTCCAAAATTGAGGACATAGTTCTCAATTGTTCTGAACTGATAAAGGGTGTAAATCCCATTTCCAAGGCAGAGGGTGCCGAACTTATCATTATCGGCCTCGAAAACGTCGATGTCGTCGAAGGCTTCGAGCGTGGAGTCGAAAACAAAGGCCTCGATGACCTCGACAGAATTGGGATTCTACTCGACAATCTCGAAGCCATCGTCATCGAGGACCTGGGGATAGTCACTGGGTGTGTTGTGACCGTGACTTTTCTTGGCGTCGACGCCGGTGTCGAAGCTGGCGTCGAGTCGACAGACCCGTGTGTCGAAGGTCCCTTCGACAACGGCGTCGAAGACACCGACCTCGGCGGTGACGGAACCCTCGTCGACGGCACCTTCGAGGAAGGTTTGGAGGTCATAATCCTGCTCGAGGGTTCGAGACGCGCTCGAGAGGTTTCCTTCGCCGGGTACTGCTACTGGCGGCGTTTTTGACCTTTGGGTCTTTCGACCAGAGCATTGCTCTCGGCAGTCTTCGAGGGGGTCGAGGCCGCTTTCTCGAAGACGCTTATCATATTTTTGCAGAATTCCTCCCATTCAGCCCGGGAACTATGTTTCGTGGGGCAAGGGATTCTTTTTGGCAAAACAGAGGAAGAGGAAGACGGAGAAGGGGATCTTCGACGTCTCCTCTTCGAGTGCTTCGATCTCGAGGAGTGATGGGACCCACTCCGAGACCTGGAGCACGAATGGTGACGAGGAGACGAATGTCTCGACTTCGTCGACGAAGAAGAAGCTTTAAAAGTCTTACCTTTCTCCAGCTTCCCCCTACGCTCCTTCAGGGCCTTAGCTGTCATGGACATACAGTCCTCGCACTCCGAACAATGGTGTTCAGCTCCCAAACACCACAGACAAACTCTGTGAGGGTCAGTCAGTGACATCTTTTTTCCACAATCTCTGCATTTTTTGAAGCCGGATCGAGGAGTTGTCGGTTCCGACGAGGAAGCCATCGAGTACAGATCGAATAACTCGAGGTAAATAGGTTTAATCTGACAAGAACTGAGCAACGGTATTCCGAGGCACTGAGTAAGCGCGGAAAAACGGAACTGAGCAACGGACGCTGCGCGCGGCCTTTATAGGCAGGATGACGTCGACGTCGATACGGCGGCTGTCGAGGGACATCGACTCGGAGGACGTCGACGCACAGCGCCCTCTAGAGAAAAAATGTTCCGAGGCCAGCAGAGCTGGAAGGAGATATCTAAGATGAGGAATACGTCAGAGGACACAATCCCTTCGAAGTAGTATGTGCTGCGAGTTAACAATGGACTTGGCGGCAGCCATGTTGAGTGTAGGAAAAACCAATATAAGCGCTATGTTAGCCTATGGGTGCAATGCTATGAATGAGACAAATGCCATTTGTGCCAGGCTTGAAGCCACTGTTGACCAACTGACTGAAATGAAGTTATTTGCTTACCTGGTATTTCTGAATGGGAACTGTGCTCTTTTGCTGGGATCATGACACCAACAGGATGAGAATCTCCTGTTGGAAGAGTGGATCTGGAACGAAAGCAGATCTTGCTTTCGGGGGGCAATCGTGAGGTTTCTTTAAGAATGGAAGGCAGTAACCGTCTGCTACCATTTGTAGCACTGTTGCGTCTGAAGTTAGGTTTCGCCAACTCCTGAGATAATTTAACAGTTTGCCTCCTACCACAGACTTGTGGTTGAGGGAGTAATTTTGCTGCTCCATCTGCAACTGAGGGTAACCCTGCAGGTGTTGCGCGGGGAGTTCTACACAGTCTTCCTCAGCCTCGAGGAGCTCTCCTCTGACCCCTTTGTGAGAACTGTCTTCTTCCTCTAGATATG
This sequence comes from Ambystoma mexicanum, assembly GCF_040938575.1. Taxonomy (NCBI): domain Eukaryota; kingdom Metazoa; phylum Chordata; class Amphibia; order Caudata; family Ambystomatidae; genus Ambystoma; species Ambystoma mexicanum. The sequence goes on from NC_090938.1 coordinate 394,273,994, forward strand.
GAAGAACCGAACCGAAAAGGACATCCTCCCCTTCCTTGACCTGAAGGTTGAGGTTGTCCGATTGCCGCCCCTAATGATTTAGCTGCAGCTCTAGAAATAGGGTCCACAGAAGATGTTCTGTATCATTTTCTTTCAAAAGTTTGTTTACAGGGGAAACCAAATCTGGCTTCAGCCAATTTTCCATAACCCTCATCCTTAAGGCAGCATGAAAAGATAGTACAGCCTCCTTAACTGGACCACTGTCTAAAATATCATTAAGGTCATCGGTTTCTATAGTAGCTGTGGGTTTAGACCACCCCAGATAATCAGGACCTTACAAATCACTGATCTGTAGGAAGGATCAGCATATCCAGCCACTTCTGAGTTCCCAAACCCAGTTTCAGGTGATGTATCCTAAATTCTGGTCTCTAAGTGCCTCCACCAGATTTTAGACTCTAGAGAAATAGGTTCTTCAGGAACATTGGGTGTTCCATACTCATAACCAAAAAGGAGCTTGATCTTCCTCGAGAAGGAACCCATAGACCTGAAGAAATCAGGTCGAGCAAGGGGTTTGAATGACTTGGTTGGCTTAACAATTTGTTTCACAGTCTTTGGAAGCACTGAATGCTCTGATGGTGTCGAAGGCACTGAGGGTTTCAACAACTTCTTTGAAGCAGTCCGTGAATTATCCGGTTTAGAATGCTTTGATGGCTTTAAATGGATAACATGCCTCCAAGGCTCTGGCGACAAACTTGACAGCTTCAATAAGCTTCAATAATCTTCAATGAAAGCTTCGATATTGGAGATGAAGGCCTTGAAGGTGTAGACACTGGCTTTTTCTTATGTGTCGATGAAGACTCCTTTTACTAGCGTCAAGGAGCCTCCCTTCGCGGGCTCTCAGGGGTGCAAGAAGGATACACATGACCCTCCCTTCAGGTCTTGTCAGATGAGGAGGGGTGGCTTTGTTTCCTCGACTCCTTGATAGGGGCACTCTGAGAAGCTTATCTCTGAAAAACGTCAAGCATTTTTAAGCAGAAGTTTTCCCATTCCGCCGTAGTCGAAGCTTTCTTGGTGAAAGACACTTTTACGGGAGAGGAAGACAGCAACGAGGACCTGTGATGCTGTTTTCTTACTCTCCTTGTGAGAAGAGGACGAGCTTTGTGAACTGGACCTTGATCGTCTCTGATGTATCGGACGCTTTCTCTCTGGGGAAACCTCCCTCGATTCCGAGGAAAACTGTTTTGGAAGGGGTCACGGATGGGGATTTGGGAAGAGGGCTTACCTGAATCAAGCTTCCCCTTACTTTCTCGCAAGGCCTTGAGTGTCATGGATTGAGATGAGCCACAGGCATCTACCTTGTGGCCTATCCCCAAACACCACAGAGACACAGTGAGGGTCTGTTATGCACGTTTTTGCCCCACAGTCTGTACACGGTTTGAAACCGGTCTTCGGTGTCAAGGCCATGTCAAAGAATATCGAATCGACTTGATTGTAGAAACAAATGCAATTGAAATGTCACTGAGGAAAATCGCTATGAAGCGCGCAGCAATGTGAAAAAAACAGAACTGAGGTAACGGTGTGCTTGCATGTTTCATATACCAGCATAGATGTCACGAGGGGCGCTACAGAGACCGTTGAAGACCAAGACTCGATGCTGCACGACGCTCGATCTTCTGAAGAAAAAATTCCAAAGCAAGCTGCAAGCCGACTTGGATATAAGAAAGATGAGGAGGACACAATCCATTCGAAATTAAGTTACTGGGTTTGGTGTGTTTGATATGCACTGAATATAGAATCACTGTGGATAAAACAACAAAGGAGAGCCGGATTGGAGCCACACTGAAACCCCCTGGTCGCTGAAAAGTTTCTGAAAATCAGATGGTTCAGACTGAGACCATATCTGAGATGAGAAGTTTTAGGACGCTGCAATCCATTAGAGCAGGGCCAATACTCCACAGGAAACCGCAGGATCACCTTACCACAGCCTTACTCTTTCTACACTGGCTTTCGGTTGTAGCCCGCATCATATTCAAGGAACTCTAACATTGCCCACAAAGTGTTCTAGTGCTTTAGTCACAATTACTGCCACATCTACAAAAAAACACTGTTGCCACAACGTTTAGGAAAAAGAACGTTGGAGAGAGAACTGTGAATGCTCCCAGAGTTGCTCTCTGGACAGACTTGCCAGGAGCCCTTAGACAAAAGAGAGGTCGTCTTCGGTTCAAGTTAAAATAAAAAACATTTATTTTTATAAAATAGTTTGCCTTGCACCATAAGTGCAAGGAAAACTATCCTGTCATGGTCCTCGCTGTGCCTGCCTTCTTCGTTCCTCTCCCTTACACTTATTGTTTGCAGATTATATACTTTACTTTTTAATTTGTTTCTCTGTCTTAACACTACTTTTCCTTTCCCTTAATCTTCTAAATGCGTCCAATGCCCATGAAAGATCAAGTGAATGTACACAACCCTGGATGCACTACAAAACAGCCTATCCACAGTAGGCGACATACAAATAAAAGTTTTTTTTTTAAGTTTATTGAAAACAATGGTTTTCAAATAAATTAGTTTTACAATTAGAAAAGAAATGTTCTGTGTTGCAAAAAGTAGTTTATGATCCTACTCATGTACCCATTCAAGAGTTTATGAAAGAAATGACAATCTCATGATGGAGAAAAAGAAAAAAAAAGGGGCATTTGATAAAGCGGATTGTGTCTCAGTATTGGAATAACAGCAGGTGGAGCAGTAAAGTAATTATGTGCGTTTGAAACATCTTTGCATGGTCTTAGAGCTTTTGCAGAAAAAATATGGAAACATTACTTGAGTAAACTGGAAGAGTTGTGGGCTGCAATACTGGAAAGGCATAGCAAAGGGTGCAGCAGGAAAATCTTTGTGTACGAGTAGAGCTGTGGGTGGATGTCAATACTAGAATCGCTGGCTGCTGCACATTGAAAATGAGATCACTTGACAGTGTCAATTTTTTGCTCCCCGACATTTCTCATTCTACAACCATACCTGAACAATGGTGAGGACGGAGAGATTAAAAAGTGATAAAACCAGCAAGAGTGGTAGGGTCAGGGATGTGTCATCAGAGAGAATGTAAAAGGGTTGACGATATGTAAGAAGGAAATGGAAAGGCACATGTTTAGGTGGCAATGGAGAAAGTCAATAATACTCACGTGCATCGCCGGAGGTCTGGATCATCCACTTGATTGCAGAGATTAAGCCCTAACTGGCAGCACTCCTCCGCCAGAGGCAGAAAGACATCTTTCCCCAGATTCCGAGCCAGGATCCCCAGTGTTTCTACAGCAAGAACAGGTTTATTTAATCACATTTACTGTTAAGTACAAACCAAACTAGTTAAAGCAACAGAAAGCTGTACAAGACACGTGAGGCTTTTGTGAAGACTTGTCAGACATAAAAGGTAACTCATCAAACGGGAACTTGTAATTCGGGATGAAGAATGCGTTTGCACAGGACATGCTTTGGAGTAGTTCGTGCACATTCACAATTTTTTTTTACCAAGGTAAACGTCTACTTCCGACTGTAACACATGGAGTATGGGCAGAAGGAATAAAAGAACCACATGTAAAATACATACTTGAACTAAAAGCAAGTTCTTAACAAAATAATCCACCTTCAGGACGGTTCTTTCTAATGAGTATGTAAATTATTAACACAGATTTCTCGTCTTTAAAAGTTCTCTTGCTATACCCAGATCTGGAAATGGATTCTATAGGCAACAGGTGGCGCTGTGCTGCTCCAAGTGCAAATTTCATGGCTCATTCACACCGATCCACGCTGGAAGTGACGGCATTGGTACGTGCACTGGAAGACTTGTGCCAGTCATCGCAGTCTGGCCTAGTTTAGCAGAGCATTGAGGACTTTCAGCATAGTCACAGGATCTCAAACAATTGCAAAAATGAAAATCCGTCATGCACTGAGAGGTGAGGAAGGGAAGCTAATTAGTATCTGTGAGAGAAATTAAAGCAGCCATCGGAAAGAACATTACAAAGGTGATGTGTTCTTCAAATAGAAGAATTCCTCCCACCGATTCCTCCACAGCTTTGAAAAGAATCAAAGTCACGCCCTTGAGAACAGTTCTGGGAAAGATACCCAAGAAGAACTGCAGCATGAAGGTTTCTAAAACAAATCTACTCATCCATCCTCCGAAAAGGAGTTGGAGTGGTAATGTTTAGTGAAGGTGTAACGTGAGGCCTCTTGAGGACTAGGCTCACCTAACACCACACCTTGCTTCTTGCAAGTATGTAGTGCAGGTAAGATCGGCTAGTCCCTGAAGACACCTTGACCTTTGACTGTAAAAGCAGCAGGTCACTTTTTGGGGACAGTAAGTCCCTGGGAAAATGCCCAATGCACAAAATCCCTGGACGACGCTGGACAAAAACCCCTGGACGGTGCAGAGCGGTGTGGCAGTGGCTTCTTGTAGCAAAGGTAGAAATCCTGATTCCAAGCTGGAGTATAGAGGAAGGGAAGGCCACCAGACAAGGGGAGCAGGGACAAGGTAGAAGAATCTTGAGACCAAAGAAGCACAGGAACAGAGAAGATACAGTAAGGCACACTGCAGAGCAGGAGATGGCACAGTACCAAGTAAACAGAACAAGCAGTGACCAGGAGCATTATCGTAAACCATGGCTCCTATATGAAGAGCAAGGGCCTGGAACCGGAGCTCCGCTACAGCAGGAACCATGCGACTTAACATCTTGTGATGTTACAGGCCAGTGCGTTACACCGCCATCTTGGGTTGGTCGCAAGGCACAGCGGGAACATCAGCGCCATCTTGGAATGGGCACAAGGACGGCATAGTCCACAAAAGCATACCCCATCCTTAAAGATCTGCAGCGCTTAGATGCCCCAAATCCAAGAGGGATGAATCATGAATTTGACCTTACATGTTTTTTGTAAAAAGTATGTTGAGTTATAGTATTGAACATAAGATGATCAACCATATTGTTTGGTGGGAATATTGATAAGAATCCATTTACACATGTATTTCAGCTATGATCAGTTCAGTCCGAAGTACAGCAATTTCTATTAAGTCAATATCGGTAGAAATTGCACTGTGATCAATTGAATATTGGTGAAATTTTGTTGATGTAATCATGTACCCGATTAGAGATGTATTTAATTCAAAGTGCTAATGCTGTTTGAATACAGTATCAATATTTCAATAGAGTCTACAATAGTCTTTATGAGACTGGTGGACAAATGAACATCAATCAAGATGGGGGCTCTCCAAATAGCTCCAAAACAGTGACATTGGTCCGAATATTAAACAAATCAGCATTTCAGTAATGAGGTGATGGTCAAACAAGAGGTTATTAGGTTTCGTTTAGGTTGTCCAGTGACGGATATATTATTGGAATGCAAATTGCGTGATTATATTGAGGATACTTAAAGGGCTAATTAGACACAGAATATATTTTTAGGGTATGTGATGTGTGGATTAGATATGGTGCATGTGCATTTGCGGGAATACGGCTCATCAGGACGCATGAGGCCAGGGCTGTGGCCGGATTTCTCACCAAAGCCAGGCCCTAGTCCCAAACGTCGTCCAGGAGGGGCACTGCCAGAATGGTCTTCCTTTTGGCCTTACACCGTTGGTATAGAAAACCTTCCTTCTCGGTTTCTTCTGGCGTCAGTTGGAAGAGCTCGGACACCCTGGCGACAGTGCAATGTAACAAACCCACTGTCTGGGAGAGAAGCTCGTGGCTGCTACAAACCACCCGCTGTGATCATGTCATCCGTGTCTATAGTTGCTGTGTCCATCCCATTGTCCGTGGGGGGAGAGCAAGTGTGGAGGTTGATGCGGAGGAGTTGGGTGCAGCTGCCTCTTTTTCACCAGGGCTGGTCTGGTGTCGCCAGCATCCTTTTCTGGATTTCTGACACCAGGGTGTGCAGGGTCAAAAGAAAGTCCAGTGATGTTAAGTTAATTATTTTTGTAGAGCACACGCTCGCCAAAGCATCTTGCCTCTATGAAGAGAAAACGGAGGGAATAGAAAACTAATCAGATAACATAGGAAAGATTAAAACAGGTAGGTTTTTACCAGCCGACAAAAGGCAAACAGATGATTGGTAGCCCTCAGCTGCATTGGCAGAGAGATCCACAATTTGGCAGCCGCAACTGAAAAGGAGCGGTCCCCCCATCCGTTCAAATCGATAGCGGGGAACAAGCAGAAGGCTAGAACTCTTCGATCGCAGATTTCGAGTAGGTACATAAAGCTGGAATTTGTCTTGGAGATACTCAGAACCTGAGCCATGCAGAGCCCGGTGAACAGTCACCAATGAAGAACCGGAAGCCAGTGTAATGATCGGAGAACCGGGGACACATTGGCACCATAAGGGGTGCCGGTGCATATGCGTGCAGCATAGTTTTGTAGGAGCTGTAGGCGGTGGAAAAGAGAGCGGCTGAGCCAGAAACAAAGTTGCAGTAATACAGCAGGCTTAAAACTAAGGATGCCGTAACTAGCTGTCTTAGTTGGATGGGAAGGAAAGGGAGAACTTTCCGAAGTACCCAGAGTTGAAAAAAGCCAGCCTTACAAATGGCTCCCACTTGACTTTGCATAGACAGTGAGGCTGAGAAAAAAACTCCCAGATTCTTGACCTCCCCCGCTGGCGAGGGACAAACTCCAAGGTCAGTGGGCCAGAAGGCTGTGGAGCAATGTTGGCGATCGCTCGAGGGCCATCCGGGGGATACCCCAGCAGGACTTCGGTCTTGTCGCAGTTCAGTTTCAGCCAATTACTGCCCATCCACGGCCTACAGGCAACTCCTAAACTGAGACGCAAGGCCCGGGTCGTTGGTATCCAGCGGACAATAATTTGCATATCATCAGCGTAGGAGTAACACCTGAAGAACGACGAGCGGATGAGCACGATAAGAGGCTGAATATAGATGCTAAACAAAGCGGGGGACAAGGCCAAGCTCTGGGGGACCCCACATAGCACGGCCATGGTGGACGAAAGAAAAGAGGCAAGCGACAAAGTCTGGCTGCGGTCGGCCAATAATGAGGTGAGCCATGCAAGCACCTGGCCCGATAGACCAGCTGTTACTAACCGATCCAGCAATACCTGGCGGTCCACCTTATCAAACGCTGCTGATAAATCTAATAAAATCAGGGGTCCTGTTCCACCTCCATCGGACATTAGTCAGAGGTCATCATACACTGAAACTAGGACACTTTCCGTCCCCCGACCTGGCCGAAACCCAAATTGAAATGGGTTCAAGAAGGAGGAGCGCTCAAGAAAGCAAGTAAGCAGCCGAGAAATTAAAGATTGCATCACTTTCATGAAGAACGGAAGCAAGGACATTGGGCGGAAGTTAGCTGGAATAGAAGGGTCCAGTGTGGGCCTCTTCAGAAGTGAGAGGACGGTGGCTTGTTTCAATTCTGATGAGAAAATTCCCGACTGCCAGGAGTCATTAACTGCTTCTGTCAGCCAGCCAGCGATATGAGAAGACATTTCTTTCAGAATCTTTAATGGAATGGCATCCGAAGGAGAAGCCAATTTTTATTTATTGATCGCTAGTTCCACTTCCTGTGTTGAGAAAGATGAAGATACCGACCAGCAAAGGTCCATAGGGCAAGAAGAGGGATATTGCTCAGGGACTGGAAAGGCAGCTAGGCGAATTTTGTCCTGTATTAAATTAACTTTATTGATAAAGAAGGCTGCGAGGTCATCACGGAGATCCTGTGAATGATGAACTTGCACAGCTGTATCGGGGGAGAAGAGAGTGAACGAACTAAAGAAAATAACTCCCTCGTTGATTCAGTGCAGTTTAAACTTTATTAGTGTAATAAGACTTTTTTGCCATCCGAGTGGCTACATGGTAATTGTTGCAGGTCGAGACAAAAAGTAGTCTTGCGTTAGCAGAATAAGTTTTGTGCAATTTAGATTTCGGCGACCCGTTTTATTTTCCGAAGGGCCTTAAGTTAATCTGTGAACCAGGGCTGGGAAGGGCGAGCTCTTAGTTTACGTAAGGTAAGTTGGGCAAGTGTGTCGGCCACAGTAGTAAAAATTCTCAAAAGAGTTGAGAAGTCTATAGCATCAGCTGCTCTTGGCAATGAGCCTGAATGCTGGAGATAATATCCTCCCAGGAGGCTTCTCTCCAATTACGACACTGTTGATATTTAGCTTGCGCCACGGGCCGGGTGGTGAGCGTCTGGATTAGAAACAGCAACACCAAGTGGTCGGACCATATATCCGATGATATATCCATCGGAGGTGTCGGGGGACCAGGGGGGGCTTTACCAGTTACTTACCAACTGGTAACGTTCTATCGACTGGATGTTCCTCCAACGTATTCCACATCTTTTACATGTAATGTCCACAGCTGTGCTACTTCGGAAATTTTTCAGCAGAGGGCGCCCTGAGTCTATGGCGTCGGGTCGATGTCTCTCGAAGGCCTCCATCGAGGGCGACGTCGCCAGATGTTATAAATAGGACGCACGGCGCCCGTAGCCTCAGTTTATGTTTTTTCCTCCATAACGTGTGACCTGCTCGTACACAGTGCCTGCTTGACTGCACATAGCCTTGAGGAAACACGCTGCACTAGCATAGGAAATTCTTCAGAGGGGCAGGCCGGGAGAGCGATATGGAATACGTTGGAGGAACATCCAGTCAAAAGAACAGTTACCAGTTGGTAAGTAACTTGTACTTCGAATGGATTGTGTCCTCCAAAGTATTCCACATCTTTGACAGACTCCCAAAGAAGTACCGGAAAATGGAGGAGGGAGAAGAATTTAGAACACCCAATCAGATGGCAGAATAAAGGACCGCTTTATCAAAGGCCATATCTTCAACCAGGGAGTAATGTTTGACAAAGGTGTGGATAGAAGCCCATGTAGCTGCGTCACAAATATTCCTAATAGGGACTCCCCGCTGCAGAGCAGTGGAAGTAGCCACGCCCCTAGTGGAATGAGCCTGCAAACCCTAAGGAGGGTCCTTGCCCGCCAATCTGTAACATTCAGTAATGGTGAGGATAATCCACCTGGACAAGGTCTGTTTGGTAACAGCCTGGCACAATCTGACCCTGAACATCCTAGAAATATAAAAGCTCAGAGCTCTCCTAGGGTACAACCTATACCAGGAAGAGGAGGAGGATAGAAAGCAGGAAGTATTTTCTAGATTAAATGAAACTCAGACACTACCTTAGATAGAAAGGATGGATGTACCCTCAGTACAACCCGATCCTTGTGCAACACAGTAAAGGGTGCCTTAGATGAAAGTGCCTGCAATTCACTCACTCTGTGAGCGGATGTAACCGCAACCAAGAAAAACGTCTTGAAATACAACAGTTTCAAAGGACAAGAGTGCAAAGGTTCAAACAGAGCACCCATCAGGAATTTCAAGACCAAATTCAAATCCCATACCAGAGACGGGGACGGTGGGAACACATTAGTGAGCCCTTTAAGAAATCGGGAAATCAAAGGAATCTTAAAATAAGAACATTCTTCAGATGAGCGCTTGAAGATAGACAGCGCCACCAGGTAACCTTTAATGGTACCTACTCGAAGACCCCTGTGGGCCAAAGAAAGCAAGAAAAACAGAACCATGGGAATGGAACACTGAAAAGGATTGACATTATGTCATCTGCCCCAGTCGAAAACTTACACCAACGGTACAGGGATTTGGTTGGGGGCCGCCTGGCCAAAAGCAACACCTCCATCATACAATCAGGGAGGTCCCAATACTTGTATCTCAACCTTTCATAAACCAAGCGTGCAGGTTGAGAGTCTTGACCACTGGATGGAGAACCCAACCACCTGCCGCCCCCTTCCCTTTCCCCTTCACCAAGCGCGCGAGATAAGATCCTCTCGGTAGGGAAGACGGCGTGGAGGACAGATGGACATTTCTAGAAGGTCCGAGTACCACACTCTCCTGGCCCAATCCGGAGCAATGAGGATCATGTAGGATCCGAACCTCTGCAACCTCCTTAGCACATGAGGAATGACGCGTACAGAAGTGGGAATGACCAATCCACTATGAATGCATCCCCTATGGCTCCTCCTAGAGGAAATTCCCTTGAGCAGAATCTTGCGCACTTTCGTTTGGCATTGGTCACAAACAGATCCACTTGTGGGGATCCCCAAAGGGAGAAGATCTCCAGAAGCACTTCCTGAGCCAACTCCCACTCATGAGAGATCGTGCTTTGCCTGCTCAAAGCGTCCGCCGCCGCATTCTCCTCTTTGGCCAGATGAACTGCCGAGAGTGAAATTCCTTGCTGGATTGCCCAGAACCAGAGCTGCATTGCCTCTCTGCACAACGGGAGTGACCCTACCCTCCCCCCACACCCCTTTTTTGTTGAGGTAATGCATGGCCACGGCCACTGTGTTGTCTGTCATGATCAGGACACTCTTTGCCCGCACAGACGGCAGAAAAGCCTTCAGGGCCAGCCTGATGGCTCTCAGCTCCAACAGGTTGATCTGGAGTTTGGACTCCGACAGAGACCAACGACAGCTGGCAGTCAGATCGTCGCCATGAGCCCCCCCCCCCTATTCAGTGAGTGAGGCGTCCGTGACCACCATCACCTCTGGCCAAGGTTGCCAAAATGGCTCCCCCTTCATCAGATTCCCGTTGCTGGCCCACCACAGAAGATCCGGCTAGACAGAGTGAAACCTAAACGGGATCCGACATCTTCCCTGAGTATTGGAACCACTGCATCTTGAGGACCCATTGCAGGGATCACATCCGCAGATGGGCCTCTGGCACCAGAAAATGCAGGATGCCATGAGGCCGAGTAACCTTAAGAATACAAAAGCTGGGAGACTGTGGGCATGTTGAAATGTGTCGATCTGTACAATGTGATGAGCCCTCACCTTGGGAGGCGAACACTTTCCCAAGGACGTGTCCAACACAGCCCCGATATACTGGAGCTGTTGAGAAGTTGTCAGATGCGACCTCTTGAAATGGAGGGAGCAGCAGGTGAGACAGATGAACCAGAACTTGCTCGGGAGAACGTACTTGGATCAGCCAGTCGTCCAGGTAGGGGTAGACGTGAATACCCCATCATCCGAGATATGCTGCCACCAACACCATTAGCTTGGTGAAGACCCTCGGGCGGAGGTCAATCTGAATGGCAGGACCCGAAACAAAGTGCGAGCTGCCAGCCGCAAACCTCAAGTACTTTGTGCTTTGGATGAATCGGAAGATGAAAGTAAGCATCCTGTAGGTCCAGAGACACCAACCAATCTTGAGGTCGAAGGGCCTGAAGGACCTGAGAAAGAGTAACCATCTTGAACGTGTCCTTCCGGAGGAACTTGTTCAACCAACGCAAGTCCAAGATGGGTCTCAGTCCCTCGTCTTTCTTTGGAATAAAAAAAATATGGGGAATACCATCCCTTGTTCCTCTCCGCTATAGGCACTGGTTCTATAGCGCCTTTCTCCAGCAGGGTTAATATTTCCTGTACAAGGAGCAGATCCAGAAGCTTCAAAGAGAAACTCCATGGTGGATTGTCGTGAGGCTGCTTTAGGAAGGGCAGGCAGTAGCCGTGGGCTATTGTCTCCAGAACCCATACATCCGAAGTAATAGCTTGCCATTCTCCGAGATGCTGAGACAGTCTGCCCCCAACCGATGAACAATGGAGCATGGCCTCATTGTTGTTTTGGAGCAGCTGTTGCAGCGGCTGAAGGCAAAGAGGCTGCTGCTTGAGCAGCTTTGGCACCTCAATTTTCCGACCACCACGGGTACTACTTTGTTGACTCCTTTGATTGCTGGCTCCTCTTGTCCTACCAAAAGAGTAGTAATGAAAGGAACCTCCCCTCCACTATTGTTCCCTAGGACAAAAAGGCGAAGGTTGACGCACTGCTGCACTCAAAGACTTAGCAGCAGCTTTGGAGGTCTGCACCCTCTCAAGGATCTCGTCAGCCTTACTGCCAAACAAATGAGCCATCAAAGGGCATGTTCAGAAGACGGGGTTGTACATCAGGAGCAAAATCCGACTTCCACAACCACGCAAACCTGCGTATAACTGTGCTCCCAGCCATGGACCGGCTAACACTGTCGGCCGAGTCCAACCCAGACTGAAGGGATTCACACATGGCATCCTTGCCATCCTGCACGAGAGCAAGGAATCTCTTTCTTCCCCCTCGGGAATATGCTCAGCCGCTAGAGAGACGCAATTCCACAGTGTGTGTGAAACTCTTGCCAAGGCACAAGTGGAGTTGGATGACTTCAGCGCCATACTCCCTGCAGAAAACACCTTGTGTTCCCAACCATCGAAGCGCTTGTCATCCCTATCGGGAGGGATGGTAGGGTACGCTGCCTGCCTCGAGGTGGCTGTAGCCGCCTGAACCACCAAACTCTCAGGAGTGGGGTGAGTGGATAGGTAGCTGGGGTCGCTACTGGAAGGGCAGTATTTTTTAGTTAACAGCTTGTTAATCGCCGGAAGAGACTCCAGGGTCTGCCAAGCAGCCGCCACCCTTTTTTGCAAAGTCAAATGAAAAGGCAACACTGAGTCAGTGGACGGACCGTGATCCAAAATATCAGTCAAGTCATCCTGAACAAATGCATCCGGAGGACTAAACCAACCAAGATATTCACTAACCCTAGCCATCAGTCTCCTTTAAAAGAGGACTCCGCATGAGCCCCAGGCTCAAACCTGCCAAACTCCACCTCAGGAGATGTGTCCAAGCCACTGGCATCATGTAGTGATTGACGCAAGTCTTCCAACTGACTGTTCCTGGAAAAGACAGGAGCCACATCAGACTCAACAGGGTCAAATTCCAAATCTGTCCTCTCCTCATCCTCATAGATATCATCCAGAGGAAGAAAGAACGCCTTCTTAGGGACAGAAGTGGGTCTGGATTCCTTAATAGGCTTCACAGACTTGGATTTAGCCTTCCTTGGAGGATCCACAGTACCAGGGACCTCCAACAAATTCCGGCCAAAAGGCCCCAAAGGCGTCGACAGCGCAGAGGGCTGGTGTGAAGGCAAAGCATTAACTTCAGTATCCGAAAGACAGTACCGAAGGAGTCGACGTCGACCTCAAGCCCTCACCAGATTTCTGCGGATTAGCCTGGGACAAAGACAGAGACCTGGATCTAGCACGTCTCTGGCTGAACCTTGTCCGAACAGGACCTCGACGGTTCCCGATGAGTATCTCCTCAAGGACCCGGGCCCAAAGACGTGCGAGCATCGAGCCGAGACAGTTCCCTACCAGCTTCTTGAAGATACGGACGGAACTGTGCCCTGGGATTGAAAAATCGCCAGCATCTGCTCCCTGAAGGTCTCCCATGCCTCCGGAGTCGAGGACTTAGTGGGACAAGCCACTTTCCTCGCAGCGCCATCAACCGACGAGGACGCGGAAGGCAACTGGTGACGCCGCTTCCGGGAGTGCCTAGACGAGGACGAGTGGTGGGACCCACTCTGGGATCGAGATCCCAGGGACTCCTTCCAACGAGGAGAGTCACCACTCGAATTGTCGGTGGACATCCCTTTCTCAGATTTATGGGACTTACTGGGTTTAGTGCCCCGACCTACCTGTAACTTCCCCTTAAGCTCCTGCAAGGCCTTAGAAGTCAGCGACTGGCACTCCGAACAGTCGTCTGTGTCATGACTCTCGCCCAGACACCACAAACAAATGCAGTGCAGGTCCGTAATCGACACCTTAGACTTACAGTCCCGGCAAGATTAAAAGCCAGACCATGGAGTCGGAAGAGTAGATGAAGTAGACATACTCACGAAGAATATACAGGGCGCGCCGAGTTCTTGGAGCAAACACGTTTGCGGAAAAAACAGAACTGAAGTTACTGGCGCTATGCGTCCTATTTATAACATCCACTGACGTCGCCCTGAACGGAGGCCTTCGAGGGACATCGACCCGACGCCATCGAAGCAGGCCACCCTCTGCCGAAAAAAATTTCGAAGTAGCACAGATGTGGACATTACATGTCAAAGATGTGGAATACGTTGGAGGACACAATCACTTCGAAATATCCATACCCTTGAGTACAGTTGAGGTCCCCTCCCATTACCCACTGGTTGCATACTAAGGGGTTGGTTTCGGGCTTAGGGATGGCATCCCTTTCTCTGGTGTCTTCTCCACCGGCTTGGCCGAGGCTTCCTGCTTCAGGGCAGGGATACTCTGGGCACTGCCGGGGCTACCTTGAATGGCACAGCCCCTTTGGCCTTCGAAAGGGAGGACGTCACCAGCTCGATCGTTGAGGATGACTTTGCCTGGGCCTTCTGGGGTTGGTCGGTCACCTTTTCCTGCACCATGGTCTTCTGTCATGGTTATGAAGTCAGGGGCACAGGCATGCAGGGGTCGCAAGCACAGGAGACTTGGGTGGACACTGTCCTGGCGCCTTTTGTGCCAGGCTCATGAACAAAAGTAAACAAGAACATCCATTTAACACCAAAAAGATTTTATTATGGGCATAGCACTTCAGATGCATTAACCTTGAACATTCCATTCATTAAGCAGGATGCATTAACCTTGAACATTCCATCCATTAAGCATTCCCAAGTGTATTCTTGCGTGTGGCTGCTAATGGATTGCCTTTGCAAGTGCTCACTCTCTAGGAGTGGCAGGGTGTGGCTGGTAAGCCGGCCCTAATGGGCGTGCCTACAATCTCGGCTATATAAACTGCCCCAATCCTCAAGACAGACTCTTCGTGTTATTCTGCACTTGCAAGCAGCATAACGCTCACCGTCGCCTGAGGTCAGACTTATCTTTGAAGATCCTGCTTTCTGGTCATCCTTCTTCCTGCCAGCATACTTACCTACTGGGGGAAGCTGTTCTTGCATGTAGATCTCTTCAGCGAACCAAGTATTCATCTTTACACTTTGCGGAACGCCGAAATCTTCATCTTGGCACCGCAGCACAACACGCTCCATCGTCAACAGCAGCGTCTGCAAGAAAAACAGAAGACAAGGTTAGACATCGAAAAAACAGTCAGTTTAAGGTTGCGCTTCGCCATACTTCGCGCTTTTCCTTAAACCATCACTCATCTGCTGTCGAACATTGCGGTAGCATCCATCTTCCATCTGGCCGCGTCTCATGTCTCACAGCTGCATTGAGGCCGCATTTCCATCTAAGGGAAGAAAACAGAAGAGACATTATTGCAGGCATAAATAGGAGCAACATATAAAGACATTAAACAGAACGAACAGCATCACAAGAGCTCAAGAAAGACTTACCAATTATAAGGAGAAGCACAGTCGCAGCTGGACTGGACTAGTCCTTATTAGGGATCAGTGAAGGAACTAGAGCCCATTCGACGCACCCCGGCCCGAAGTAGCAGGACGGAGAGCTTATCTTCCATAATTCACAGGTGAGCTTTTTGGGCCGGCGTATGTTCATAGAAACCGTACTTTGGGGTGAAGGGTTCGAGAGGTACAACAATCACAGATTGGCGCACTCACACACTCATCTCCACGCAGGAGCAGTATCACCACGTACCACAGCTCACAGCTTTTCTAATGAGGGAGAGGCCTCAAGGGGGTGATTCAAGTTCAGGGAGGCCTGCAACTGTGCCCCAACGCCTCCGCAGAGACCAGGTGAGCGTAACATCTCTGGCTTATCACCGCAGCTTCTCCTGGTTAGCCGATTTCCTCTTTGAGGAGGAGCTGTAGCGATGGCTGGAGATGGAGGCAGATGGTGCAGATGAGCGCGCCCTGCCCGTCGCGGGGCCCGCTTTTACAGCGCCTGTGACAGAAATGGACTTGCAGTGCTTGGCCTTGTCTTGGACCCCCACGCATGGAGCAACCCTCAAAGGACATAGTAGCCCGCTCTCCGGACCGGCCGGTCCTGGGTGAGGCATGCCCCTGGCTTTCAGCCATGCCGCCAGCCTACTGTGGCGATCCTGTAACGCTCACCTGATTCCCGTAGAGGCGCCGGTCTTGACTGGGCGTATACCGTATCTTCAAAGGTGATGTGTAACACACGGCTGGCTCTTTGGGCTGGACCTCTGTGCACTGTATGTCTGACTCGAAGGGTAAGATGTCTGCAGAAAGAAAATATGGGATTAATGAACTGGGTTATTGAATGTCTCTCTCTTCTTCCCTTTCTCTTCTCCTGTAGAACCCCAAAGGTTAACGCTCTCACCTTAGGTTAGTGAACGCCGTGCTCTCCATCTGCCTCGGGGCAGGGTGCTGTAACCAGTTTCTTCACTGGATAAGGGGAGCAGGCCTCTTGACTTCAGAGGACTGCTGTCCGTCGTTTACTGCACGAACGGTAAGTTTCGAGTAATTCTAATGTCTTTAAAAGTCTTTAGTAATGATGTCTCTTGTTTTGCAGGGTTCCGGCGATGGCGGATGGCGGGCTGAAGTGAGTTGAAGATGGAGCCCGTGTGATGAATAGAAGCGCCTGGAAGCACGTAAGTAAGCGCTTGTTGCCTGCTTCACGATGCGCTCTAACTGTCTTTTTATTTTGCAGGTACAAGTTCGGAGAGGCTGCAGGGTGCCGGAATACCCACTGGGTTAGATGTGGAAGGGAGTAATGGCACGTGAGTATTAAAGTTCCCCAATGTCTTTAAACGCACCTTGTTTTGTCTTTCAGATGCGGGATGCAGCGCCGAAGGCCTCCGGAGCGTGCGAAGAGTTGGTAAGCTTTTGTCTTTCAGATGCCGGAATGCAGCGCGAGGCGTTGGTGACAGCCGATGGACCAGGTAAGTTGTTCTTTCTTGTCTTTATAGGTGTTGCTGAAGACTGGATTCAGGATGGTAAGCCTTTTTCCTTAGGCCCAGGATCAGATGCAGAAGACAGGATGAGCGTTCTGCTGCAGAGGATGCAGAATAACGCAAAGCAAGATTCATCCATCGGGTGTGGTTTAAATAGCCTCCTGTAGTGCTTAGGTGTCTCCTTCCACAGCCACGCCTAGGTAAGAAAAGAGTTTCTGCTTTCCAGAAGAGTTCCAGTGTTCTGAACCTAGGGAGTGGCTCCTGCCCCACCCAACAGGAAAAGTAGTTCCAAACAGAAGAGGATCAGAGGCTCAACTGGCAGGCAAGTAAGCAGCATGGTCTGCTGCAGGTAAGTCCACCCAAGCATTATGAGCCCGGCGCTTCCAGCGCTGGGACTGGGCATATTTATGAGCCTGGTGCCACTGGCGCCAGGACTGGGTCCAAAAGGTCCCAATTGGGACTGGTTGGCACTCGGAACCTGGGTTATGGATCTGCTTCCAAGGGAGTTGGGAAAACCCTGACCTTTTGGAAGCAGAGATCATGACAGTTCCTTAGCGGTTTGTTGGGAGAAACTGAGGCAGATTTTGCAATCCGCTTCCTTGTGATCCCGATCAAGACAGAGGCACTGGAGGCGTTTGTCCTATACAAACACATTCTGCAGCTGGAGCAGAGCTTGAAAAGGGCCCTTCCCCCTCCTTCTCCTCCGACGTAGTTCGGCGTGCAGAGTAGGCCTGATGGCCTTCTGGAATCTTCGATGAAACTTCGATTCTTGCCGTTGAAAGGTGTTGTAAATTCACCGACAAACGTGTCCCCGCTTGCCAGCCGATGTAGAGAAAGAGTACACATTCTCGATTTGCAAAAACATTTTACTGAAAAAAGCTTGAAAAACATATGAACTCTCAGAGCAAAACACGAGGACTCCCAACACAAGAACGTGCTGTAAAAATCTGAAGATGGCTGCCAGAGGAGGGGCCTAGAGAGGGCAGTCATTGGCTGGGGGCAGTATGACCCAGAGCTCAGTGATTGTTTTAGAGGAGAAATACAGTTTGTAAGTGAAAGTGAAACTGTTTGTCCTTTTACCGAGGATTCCCGACCTGACGTCTGGGAATATTCATGAGCATATGTATCCATGCCAGACCCCATGCTGGAGAAGTATACAACTATTCAACAACTACCCGTTAGTTGATCCAGTACATATATTAAAAACGTATTCAAAGCTAAAATAAATGACACATTTGCTCCCCACATTGGTCTACACCAAAACAGATTCTTAGCAAATTCAGAGTCTTTGCAGCCATTATCCTTAAAACAACTATGCCTACTTTTAATAAAAAATGTACAATAAATGACCCAGTGCTTTCCTTCATATCCATCTCATTACAAAATCTACAGTTTACTAAAGTGCTAGGTGCCTGAGAATTTGTCCAGCATTTTACCCTTTCCCTAGAGTGGAATTGGTTCAACTTGAAATGTACATTTAGTAGCCTATAACCTTTGACATTACACTAATCTATATGAAGAATCAGCATGTCCTGAGCTGCCTGGGGTGCCACATTCAACTTCTGCAGAAGCATACAGACCACTGGAATCTTTCAAGATGTCCACCAAATATTTCATTTTAGATTCTTGGGATATAAACTCCTCTTGAACACCAGAAGTACCATACTGCAGTCCAAAACCATCATTTGAATTTCCTCCTTCACATCCTACTCAGAGGTCATCGATTTTAAAGAGTCTCTTCTTTTCAGAGGCTTGTAACCCTTCGTCATTTCTGAAAAATACTTCAATAGTCTTGGTTGATTTTGGCATCCAAGAACTCTAATTCGACTGCGACAATGTCGATTGGAGGAGACTTTCCTTCGAGACATCGAGGCCACAAGAGGGGCATGTTGTGCCTTCGAGGACTTGAAACCTTCGAATCACTCGAAGCCCTCGAATCTTTGAGGCCTTAGAGTCTTCTGAGGCTTGCAACGACCTGTCCGTGCTTTTGGGCGCACGGTCAACTATCTTATTCGATTCCCTGTCGGCCAATAGCGCGATGGGGTCGTAAGTCTGTTTCGACTTTGTAGAAGAGGCGGACACCGCCGCCTTCTCACGCATTTTTAACATTTGCAGACAGTGCTCTTCCAATTCTGCTGCACTAGCCCCCTTTTTTTCTTATCGGGTGAGGAATCCAACAAGGATGATCTGGAGCGAAGAGAGCATTTTTTACATCTCCTCGATAAAGGAGGAATGTCGAGATCTCAAACGCTTAGCGCATTTACTGTGCTTGTTGGCCCGGTGCAAAGACCTCTCTCTCTAACTTTTATCTTCGGTCGATCTTTTTGTGGGGGGTCACCGAAGATGATTTCAATGAGGGTTTGCCCAAAGCCAGTTTTCCTTTCCTCTCCTTTATTGCTTTTCCAGTCAGAGACTGGCATGAGCCACAATCTTCAACGATGTGGCCCGTCTCCAGGCATTAGAGACATACACAATGCAGATCAGTTTAGGACATTTTCGAAGAACACTCGACACATCTCTTGAAGGCCGCTTATGGGGTATGAGTCGACATTATTTCATAGAGCAGTTTTTTTGGACACGCTAAGGCAAATAACCATTTCGAGCAGTGAGCAGAAAAACGGAACTGAGGTTACGAGCGCGCTGTGTGCCTTTTATATCAGCGTACAATTTTGCACTCGAGGAGGATCTCGAATAACACTAGGTCGGCGCATAGCGCCATCTGCTGGGAAAAAAGTTTGAGCTGCAAGCAGGATAATGAAGTACATCAAAGATGAGGAATACGTGGGAGGAGACAATCAATTTGAAAGGGTGGTTTGCAAGAAAGAGCCTGCAACTTGCTGACCCGTCTTGCTGAAGTGATTGCAACCAGATACGTGGTTTTCAATGTTAGCAGTCACATAGAATAAGAACTTAATGGCTCAAAGGGCGCTGCCATAAGAAAGGTGAGAACCAAGTTCAAATACCAATCAGGGACAACAAAAGGAATAGGTGGAAATGTAATCACAAGGCCCATCAGGAATTGAGCGATAACCGGAATTGTGAATGAGCCTTGATCCAGAGACTTTTTGAACACAGACAAAGCCGCAAAGTATCCTTTGACTGTGGTCACCTGAAGGCGTGAAGAGGCCAGTGACGGAAGGAACTATCACTGTAGTGGTGGTGCAAGAGATGAGGTTAATCTCATGTTCCCTGCACCAAGCCTCAAATCTTCTTCACCAGTGTGATGCTGAAAATGCATTGGAGGGACAGGGCCTCCATGTCCTTGTCCTGTTGTCCTTTTATCATGTGTGTACTGTGTTATTGTCTGCACAGGAGTCCATGTGGGACTCCTGGCAGTGCAGCTCTTCCTGATTTGGTGAACAGACCCTTGGGATACCCTTATGGCACCCATGGGTGGGGTACTACCCTGTATTACTAGAGTATGTTTTTGGGCACCAGTGTGTTGCCCACAGAGCAGGGTATGGGCTGGTGGCAGCTCCCTGCTTAATTTGACAGGTGCTTTGAGTATCCTCCATTTTGGGATACCCAGGTCCTGCCATTGGAATCCGTTGATTCCTGGTAAGAGACACGATGGCCCCTGTGGCCTCTTGATGTCTATTGCCTGTTACCTTGTTTTCCCAAAGTCCTGGGAAGCCCTGAATCGGTCACTTCCTCTGACTGGCTGTTGAGTGGAAATTCCATATATGGTATTGTGGGGAAGCCCAGACCAGACTGGCTGGAGCCTTCCCAGTGACTATGTTGTGGGTACACATGTGGGGTGGGACCTGGGTGAAGGAACAAGTTACTTACCTGTAACTGTTGTTCTCCAGCATGGGTCTGGCATGGATTCACATGCTCATGAATATTCCCTGTCGTCAGGCTGGGAATCCTCGGTAAAGAAAAAAATCAATATCAGTTTCGTTTCTGATCTGTCTTTCGTAGTAGTAACCAATCACTGATCTCTGCGTCATACTGACCACAGCCAATGACTGCCATCTCCCTAAGCCCCGCCTCTGGCAGCCATCTTCAGATTTGGTAGCACGTGAAGTGGCAGTATGACCAAGTGAAGAGCCGCAGAGGGGTAGGCGGGAGGGTTCGCATGTGAATCCATGCCAGACCCATGCTGGAGAACAACAGTTACAGGTAAGTAACTTGTTCCTTCTCCAGCATGGGGTCTGGCATGGATTCACATGCTCATGATTAAAAGAATACATAGCAGTACACACATGCACAACCACGGGAGGTGGCAAAGACTCAACATTAAGCATTACATCCAAAACTCAACATTAAGCAATTCTTACCTCCTCACCAGGCTCACCTTAGGCGAACAGGTTGCGCAGCACTGCTTGGCCGGCCCTGGACTCCTCCCTGGAATCCCGATCGACGCAGTAGAATTTAGTGAAGGTGTGCGTCGACCTACACGTAGCAGCCCTGCAGATGTCCAGCAAGGGCACACCAGATAGGAACGCCGTGGTAGCTGCGATCGCTCTGGTGGAATGGGCTCTCGGACGGCCAGGCAGCGGTCCGTTTGCCAACCGATGACAGTACATGATACAGCCGGAGAGCCATCTGGAAACGGAAGCCTTCGAGAGAGCCTTCCCCTGATTGACAGGTCCAAAGTTCACAAAAAGTTGTGACGTCTGCCGAAAACTCTTTGTGCGGTCCACGTAGATCTTCAGCGCTCTAGCCACATCCAGCGAGTGCAAAGTCCTTTCAGCCGGCGACGAAGGCGACGGGAAGAAAACAGGCAACACCAAGGGTTCGTTGAGGTGGAAGTCCGACGGCACCTTGGGCATGAAGGAGGGGTGCGTCCTGAGCACTACCCTCATGTCGTGAAAAGTCAAGTACGGGGGCTTGCAGGAAAGGGCCTGGATCTCTCCCACCTGTCGTGCGGAGGTGATGGCCACAAGAAACGCTGTTTTCCACGACAAGAACTTCAACGGAGCTGAGTGCAGAGGCTCGAACGGAGGTCCCATGAGCTTGGTCAGCACCACATTGAGCTCCCACGCCAGAGCCGGTGCCTTCACCGGCGGGAACGATCTGAACAGTCCCTTCATGAATTCTTTCACCAGACGATGAGACCACAAAGACGTCCGTCCCGTGGTTCTGGTGTATCGGGAGATCGCAGCAAGATGAATCTTGATGGAAGCGTGCGCCAGTCCAGCCTTGGCCAGCGTCAGCAGGTACGGCAGTACTTGAGGAGCCGTAATCCGTAGAGGGGGCACCAGACAGAGAACCTCTTCCATTTGTGTCCGTAGCATTTAAGAGTTGAGGACGCCCTGGCCTTTGCAAGAACCTCTCTGCAGTCGGCCAGTATGTCGTAACCTCCCAACTCTAACGCTGCAGGAGCCAGGCCTGCAAGTTCAGCGACTTTGGGTCTTGATGGAGGATGGCGCCTCCTTCCCTGGAGAGAAGATCCGCGTCCACTGGCAGCTTGATTGACGGGGACGCTGACAAGTCCAGAAGGTCCGGGAACCATATCTGCCTCGGCCACGCAGGTGCGACGAGGATCATCCTGCACCGTGACCTCTTGTGCTGGTTGATGAGCCGGATCAGCAGCGGCAATGGAGGGAACGCATATAGGAACAGGCCCTCCCAGGGGAACGAGAAAGCATCGCCCATGCTCCTCGGCTGGGGAAACCTGCTGGCGAACCTCCGGGACTTGGAGTTCGTCGCTGTCGCGAACAGATCGATCTGGGGTGTGCCCCACCGTCGGAAGAGGCGGTCCACTAGACCCTGTCGTAGTTCCCACTCGTGGCACGAGCGCAGCTCTCTGCTGAGCGAGTCGGCGATGGTGTTTTTTTATCCCTGCCAGATGAAACGGCACCAAAAACATCCCTTGGGCGATGGCCCAATGCCACAGATCCTGAGCCTCCTTGGACAGGGCTGGGGATCTGGTACCGCCCTGCTTCCTGATGTAGAACACGGTGCTGGTGTTGTCGGTGAAGATCCTCACCACCTTGCCCTTGAGGGACGGAAGAAAGGACCTGAGGGCCCAAAACACTGCACGGAGTTCCAGGACGTTGATATGGAGGGACTTCTCCGTCGGCAGCCAAAGGCCTCTCGCGTGCAGATTTTCGGTGTGCGCTCCCCACCCTTCCAGGCAGGCATCCGTGGTCAGTGTCTTCTGGTGGCCCGGGGTCTGGAAGTCCATGCCCGCCGTCAGATGCGCGCGGGTGCCCCACCACTGGATCGCACGTCGGAAGCTCTCGTCGAGTGTGATCCTGTCCTCGAAGCTGCCCGTCGTCTGGATCCAGCGAGCGTCCAGGAACTCCTGCAACGGGCGCATCCGAAGCCTGCACAGGCAGAT
Organism: Ambystoma mexicanum; assembly: GCF_040938575.1. Classification (NCBI taxonomy): domain Eukaryota; kingdom Metazoa; phylum Chordata; class Amphibia; order Caudata; family Ambystomatidae; genus Ambystoma; species Ambystoma mexicanum. Next base: position 394,296,894 of record NC_090938.1, read on the forward strand.
GAGATAAATGCAAGAAGACATCATTCCGAGGAGGGATTTGATGGACCTCACCCTGGCCGCGTCCGCAACAAGCATCCGCTTTATCTTGCCCAAGATGGCCCTCGTCCTTTCCTCCGACGGAGAGGCCAGAAGCGCCACTGTGTCGAGTTTCGCTCCCAGAAACAGCGAGTCTTGCGCGGGCACCAGGTGGGACTTGGCAAAGATTATGGAGAATCCGAGGTCCGTGAGTAGTTGGACGGTCCTCGCCGTGTGCTCCGCGGCAAGCTCCTTTGTCTTTGCTCGGATGAGCCAGTCGTCCAGGTAGGGGTAGACGTGGATCCCCTCCAGGCGCAGCCGCGCCGCCACCGGTGCGAGGCACTTGGTGAACACCCTGGGTGCCGACCTCAATCCGAAGGGAAGGGCTCTGAACTGGTAGTGACGCCCTTGGACCACGAATCAGAGAAACTTTCGGTGTCCCTTTAGGATGGGGATATGGAAGTAGGCATCCTCCAAATCCAACGAGGACAGGAAATCGCCCTCCTCCAGTTGACCCAGGACGTGCTGGAGGGTGACCATCCGGAACTTCTGTGCCTTGATGAATTTGGTCAGTCGTCGTAGGTCCAAGATGGGACGCCATCCTCCCCCTTCTTCTTCACGAGGAAGTATCTTGAGTAAACTCCGGAGCCCCGAAGCCTCTTTGGGACAATCTCGATGGCGCCTTTCTTGAGCATCGCCTTTACCTCCAAGAGAAGTTGAGGGACGTGATGTTCCTTCCTTGCCACGGGGGGGGGGGGGGACGCGCGGGCACTTCTTTAGAAACTCAAGCGCGTGACCCTGGGCCAGGGCGTCCAGCACCCAACGGTCGGTGGAGATGGACTCCCACACGCTGACGTAGTTCGCCAGCCCGCCTCCCACCGGGGTGCTTCGGTGGGGGCCAAACCCCACGGCCGGTTCAGTCCTGCTTCGACGAGGCTTTGCCACCTTGTCCTCCTTGGCGAGGACGGCAGGGTCCGCCCGACTTGCCTCGTCCCCTGTAGGCTTCCTGTGACGACGAACGGGCCGCTTGACTATAGGTGGAAAATCCACCGCCGAAACCTTTGGAGGCACCCTGCTTGCCTCTGCCGCTCCGAAAGGGCGGCCGTCGTTGCTGGAGAACCCCAAGAGCCCGGGCCGTCTCTGTGTCCGTCTTGATGGCTTGTAGAGAATCGTCCACTGTTTTCCCCAAACAGGTTGCTCCCGTCGAACGGCATGTCCAAGACTCTGGTCTGCACGTCCTGACGGAAGTCAGTTGCCTTGAGCCATCCACGCCGTCTAAGGCACACGCCGTTGCCCAACTGGCGAAATCCAGTGTCAGCGATGTCCGTCGCTATCGTAATGGCGTGGTCCGACGCCACTTCTCCTTCCTGAAAGATCTCTAGGGCCTCCGCCCTCTGGTCGTCTGGTAGGAAATCCAGCAGGGGGGCGATTTTGTACCACAACTCCCTGTCGTAGCGGGCTACGATAGCCAAGGCGTTAGCAGCCTTAATCGTCGTCGCTGCCGATGAGATGACTTTGCGTCCCATTGTGTCCAACTTCTTTCCCTCGCCGTCCGGCAGGGAGGTTGACGTAGAGGCCGAGGCCCCCCCCCGCTTTCTTCCTGGCCGCCGCGGAGACGACCGAGTCCGGGGTCGGCGGTGCCCGAAGGCACAAGGGGGCTGGCCCGGGACCCGGTACTTCTTCTCGTACCAATCCCTTCTCGCAGGCGTTGTGGATGGGTTCTTGAGGAGGGTGAGACCCTCATCCCAGATATCGTCCAGTAGAGGTACAGCGAGGACCGTCTTCCTCTTGGTCTCGCGCCGTTGATAAAGGAAACCTTCCTTCTTCTCTTCCGGGTAGAGCTGGAAAAGCTTGGATGCCCTGGCGATCATGGCATGAAACGATCCAATCTCGTCGGGCGGGGAAGCCCGGGGAGGAGGTGACGACGGGAGATCCTCGTCGTAAACCTAGTCGTCTGTGCCCATCGCAGCCGTGTCAGTCCCCGTATCATCTCCACGGGTCGTGGAGGAGGGCTGATCAGGGCGCGATGGTTGAAAAGGAGGTGGAGGATGAATCCTTCTCCTAGGAGGAGGGCTCCCAGAAGGGCCTGGCTCCGGGTCCCCCGTCGGGAGAGGTTCCTCCGTTGGTGGTAACGGCAATCTCGTCCTTATCTGCGAGCATAAGGACTGTATAGCCAACAAAATGGCCGCCGAGTTGTCTTGCGGCACTGGTTGAGGGGAGTCCGACGGGCGGTCAGGAGCCCCGTCGGCACCCTCGACGTTCTTGTCGTCTCCTACATTGGGGTCCCTCCCGACGGGCTGGTCTTCTTCCACGCCAACGCTGTGGCTTAAGACTTCGATCAGCTCCTCCTCAGAGGTTGAGGCCGAATCCACGACGACCTCCTGCCCCCCCTTTTTCTTCTCCGGAGGTTTCACGGGGGTCCTGTCGATGGGCATGAAAGAGGACTCCCTCCGCGGTGGCAGGGAGACTCTGGGCCCCGAGGTCGCCACCACTGGTGTAGCCTCCACAGGCTGAGCCAGGGCCGCCGCGACTGTCTCGCTAGAGGCCTTGGCCGGATGGATTAAGGCTTTCACCACCTTAGGTGCGCTCACCGCCTTCTCCTTGGGGGGAGGGTCACCGCCTCGCTCCCCCTCCGATGGGGCCTTCGAGCTTGACCGGGGTCTCTCCAGGAGCTTCACCGGGTGCTCGGCCTTACTCTTACCCGAGCCAGAGCGTTGGCTCATGGTTGATGGCGCCGGGGAGGATGCGCCCTGCCTGGCTCCCGTAGAGCCCGACCGTTCGGCGCTCTCGGTGCCAGCGGACTCGCAGTGCTTGGCCTTCTGTTGGACCCCCGTCGCCGGGGTGCCCTCAAAGGTCTTAGAAGACCGCTCGGACTTCTTCTTCTCGCCTGACGGGCTCTTCCCTTCCAGCCAGTTGGCGAGACGCAGATGGCGGTCCTTCATGGTCCGCTCCGACATATTGCCGCAAAACACACAGTCCTTCTCCACATGTGTCTTGTCCTCATGCAGGCAGTAGAGGCAAAGGGATTGTTCGTCCTCCTTAAAGACATTCTGAAGCTGGCATCCAGGGCAGACCCTGAACAGCTTTCCGGGCGTCGAGTTTCCCTTCTCCTGGGCCATGATCGAGATGGGCCTGAGAAACTTCTGGAGTCCTCCAAAAGCGTGACTCGACGAAATCTTAACCCTTGAGGGGCGTAGAAGAATCCGACACGGGTCCCCGTTGATCGGATAAAGAAACAGTGGAGCTTAAGGCTCTTTTGACCAAAAAAGAGAACATTTTCCTAAGAAAAAGCGCGAAAAAAGCACTAAAGCTCGAGAGCAATAGCACGAGGATCCCAAGACTTGAACATGCGGTAAAAATCTGAAGATGGCTGCCAGAGGCGGGGCTTAGGGAGATGGCAGTCATTGGCTGTGGTCAGTATGACGCAGAGATCAGTGATTGGTTACTACTACGAAAGACAGATCAGAAACGAAACTGATACTGATTTTTCTTTACCGAGGATTCCCAGCCTGACGACGGGGAATATTCATGAGCATGTGAATCCATGCCAGACCCCATGCTGGAGAAATACACATTTCATGTTATGGGTGTCTGGTTTCTGGTGTGTGACAACGAATGAGACAGCCCTGCCCGAAACTGGTATGAATGCAGTGTGGAGTTCTGAATGGCTGGGTACTTGTCCCAATCCACATTCCTTATTGCGAGTGTCTGGATGGAGAAGAATGGCCTTAATGCACTGTGAGCCTGATTGGTTGCCTGCCTGCATGAATGCCCCCGCTGAATGATTGGCTGCTGAGCTTGGCCCAGCAGTGTGAATGAGAGACAGAACAGTATATCTGGGGACCTCTCACATACTGGAATTGTTCAGAAGCTGAAGTCGAAACTTGATGCTTACCTTGAAGCCCAGCTAGAAGAAGGTTTTGCTACTGCTTTCCTTCGATGCAATCCTAAAGATGTCGTGTCTCCAAGAACTGATCCAAGAGAGGACCTGGCTAGGAGACCTCTTCCCGAGCTACGAGGGAACATTGTGCACCAGCTAACCTTCACCAAGGCTCCCTGGAAGTCAGTCCTCAAAAGGCTGCCGACCGGAGACGGGGACCGCCGCAGAATCTGAAGTGAAACGCCCGGACATTGAAGTCCATCGTTGTCAACCGAGGTTCAGAGGACCGCTGTAACCTCATCGACCGGAGCCGCAACGCTCCATTGCCTAAGACATTTCAATCAAGGACTCTCTTGCTCATCACCGTTGACAGCTACGTCCCACCAGAAGTAGTCAAGGTCGCAGACGAACCCGAGGAGAATCCACTGGTGGGTTTCCCGCCACCCAATGTCCTCAAAGACGTCGAAGATCCGAAAGCCAGCCGTGGTAAACTACCGATCGCCGACGGCGACGACGACCCGAGCCCTTGCTGGGCCTACGTTCTTCATTAACTCTTTGCAGCAACCAACTATCGTCATCGTCGTCTAGGTGCACCACACACCTCATCTTCTCAGGACGTCCACGACAGATCGTCGACTAGCACCGCAAAGACCGAAGCTGCTGCCTCGACAACATCGTTTACCCTTTTCTTCGAGGGATCTCGACGATCCGTGGCTCCTGCCTTAAAGGGAGGTCACTCAAGAAGGATTCGTCGACAAACTCTGCTAAACCAGGAACATTGGGGAGGTAGAACCTTTTTAGAAGGAACCAAGACTATATTAAACAATATACGGACTGGGCATGTTCATGCACTTTATATACAGGTTGCCCAGGTGGGGGGGGGGGGGGGATCCTTACACAGAACTGTGTCTAGGTAACAGGACCGAGTATTCTGACAATTGTTTAACTCCCAAGTCTATTGTTGATACCTTTTGCTATTGATTTGTATGCCATTTGAAACTGTCAGCAGTTGGTGCATTTTAAAGGAATCAAGAGTAATTGTGGTACCATAGAGACCGTATATATGGGATACATTACTCACCGTAATCGTATTTCTGATGCTTGTATCTGCTTAGATTCACATGCTGTGCATAGGCCGACATCTAGTGGAAGCTGCAGAGTATTACAGTTTGTTTTTCGAAACTCGAAAATGGGCGTCGACACAGGGCGTGCCAGTAATACTATCCCTAGTGTGACGTCCACTGTACCCAAGATCCCTCACGCGTCTAGGATCCTCAGATTGTATTTTTTCTGACATGAGGTAGCATGAGGAGTAGCGTGAGTACAGATAATCCAAGCAGATAGATAGAAAGGTAAGACTACAAGCAACCATGCGCCTTCTCTCAGAGGGGAGGAAGGGTGGGTTGCATGTGAATCTAAGCAGATACAAGCATCAAAATACGATTACGGTGAGTAATGTATCCCTTCTGAGGCTTGTGGAATCTGCTTAGATCACATGCTGTGCATAGATTAGCGAGCAGTACCTGAAGAAGGAGGTGGGATGTGAGAAGGGTCATGAGCAAATAAGTGTCTTAGAACCACTTGTCCCACTTGTGTATCTGCCTTGGAATGGGTGTCAATGCAGTAATGCTGAGTAAAAGTGTGAATAGAGCTCCAAGTAGCTGCTTTGCAAATGGTGTCAAGGGGTACATTTGCAATGAAAGCCAGAGTGGCCCCAATGCCTCTAGTAGAGTGGGCTCTTGGCGTGAAAGGCAGAGTTCTTTCAGAGAGTGAGTAACACAGCTGGATACAGTTAATAATCCACTTTGAGATGGCACCTTTAGAGACGCGATCCCCCTCTCTGCCTGCAGCTACGGAGACAAACAGTTGATCTGTTTTCCTTAGCGATCTGGTTTTATTTACATAGTAGAGGACTGCCCTACGCACATCTAGGGTGTGTAGTTTCACCTCAGCCGAGCTTTGAGGGTCCTGGAAGAAAGCCGGAAGCTTGATGGACTGGTTTACATGGAATTTAGATATAAACTTAGGTGAGAACCTAGGGTGTGTGCGTAAAACCAGTTTGTCTTTATGGACCGTAAAGAAGGGATCCTGCACTGACAGAGCCTGAATATCACTGACCCTTCTTATAGAAGTAATAGCTACTAAGAAGGCCGTTTTATAAGTCAGGTGTTTGAGACTGCTTTTATGCATGGGCTCGAAAGGGGGTCCCATGAGCTTAGATAGCACCACATTAAGTTCACACCCTGGTGGTGGGTTTGAAATAGGAGGGTGAAGTCTCTTTACTCCTTCCTTGAAGGCTTTAACTACTGGTACTTTCCACCACGAGACCTTGTTATGGGAAGTGGTGTATGCCGAAAGGGCTGCCAGGTGTACTTTCAGTGAGTTAAAAACCAATCCTATGTCTAGCAGGTGGAGCATGTATGTAACAATAGTGGAAGGAGTGCAATCAACTGGGTTGACTTGTCTACTATGGCACCAGATAACAAATCACTTCCACTTGTCAAAGTAACAGTGCCTTGTGTTTGGTTTCCTAGATTATTTTAGGATGTCCATACACCTCTGTGGTAAATTGAGATGTCCAAACTCTATGACCTCAGGAGCCATGCTGCCAGGTTCATTGAGTTGGGTTGCTGATGCACTGTTTGACCTTGGTGCTGGGACAGTAGCTTGTACCAGGCTGGAAGTTTGATGGGCTCGCACAGCGCCATCCTGCGTAGGTGTGGGAACCACGGTTGTCTTGCCCACATGGGAGCAACTAGGACGAGCGTCATCGACTCTCTGTTCATCTTGTTCACCACCTTCCTGATGAGGAGTTGGTGGAAAAGCGTACGCAAACATCCCTGACCAGTTCATCCACAGGGCGTTCCCCTGGGAGTCTGGTTGGGGGAACCTGCATGCAAATCCTGGGCATTGTCTGTTTTTGCTTGTGGCGAATAAGTCTATAGTGGGGAAACCCCACTGAGAGAAGTTATTTTCTACGACCTCTCTGTGTAGAACCCATTTGTGTTCCTCTGGGAGGGAGTCTGCTCAGAGCATCCGCTAGGGAATTGAGCTCCCCTGGAACATGTTGTGATGACAGGACGATGTTCCGTCTGAGTGCCCATACCCAGATTTTCTGGGCAAGCTTGGACAGATTTGGCGAACGAGTCCCTCCTTGCTTGTTCAGGTAGAACATGGCTGTTGTGCTGTCCGTCCGGATTTGCACTGACAGGTTTAGTAGGTGGGGCTCGAATGCTTGAAGCGCTCTGAATACTGCCAGAAGCTCTAGCAGGTTGATGTGGTTCTTGGCCACTGAGGGAGACCAGAGACCCTGAGCTGTGTGGTGGAGATGGTGAGCTCCCCACCCCGTCAGACATGCATCGGTAGTGACTACTGCCTGTACTTCGGGATCGTAAAAGGGTTTTCCCTGTGCAAGATTCTCTCTTGTCCACCAGTGAAGGCTTTGTACTAGTGTTGGCGAAACGACCACTAGATCGTCCCACTGACCACTTGCCTGAGACCACCGTTTCGCCAACCATTCCTGCATGGGACGCATGCGCAGGCGCGCGTGGGGGACCAGGTAAATACATGACGCCATCATGCCCAGTAAACGCATTGCTTTGCGTACCGTTATTTGGTGACCGGACTGATATTGCAGAATTTGCAGTAGTATATTCAGAATTCTTTCCTCTGAAGGAAAGGTCAACCCCTCTTGAGTATCTAGGATTGCTCCTAGGAACTGTTTGGAGGTGCTTGGCACCAGGCTTGACTTTTTCTCGTTGATTGAGAAGCCTAATTCGTGGAGGAGGTCGATAGTCCTTTGAATGTTTGTCCTGCAAATTACTGGGGTTTCCCCCGTTATGAGCCAGTCGTCCAGCTAAGGGTACACCGGGATTGCCTCCCTGCGTAGGTGTGCAGCCGCCACCGCCAGAACCTTGGTGAATACCCTTGGTGCCGAAGCTATCCCGAAGGGCAGTACCTTGAATTGGTAGTGCCGACTGTCCACCTTGAAGCGCAAGTACCTTCTGTGCGCTAGGAACATGGAAATATGAAAATAGGCAGCTTTCATATCCAAGGTTGCCATGTAATCCCCCTTTTTTAGGAGGGGGATTACCTCTTGTAGCATAGTCATACAAAACTTTTGGGGCTTGACATACTTGTTGGCAGGCCGTAAGTCCAATACTGGTCGCATTGTCAAATCTTTTTTTGGCACAAGGAAGTAATTTGAATAAATACCCTTGTTTACCTGGTGTCCCGGGACGAGTTCTATCGTGTCCTTTTCTAGCAGAATGGCGATCTCCTCGAGGAGAATCTTCTGATGTTCTAAGGAGTGTACTCTTTGTCGTGGAGGATGGTTCCGGGGACGCTGCAGTAGTTCCATACAGTACCCTGTGGATACTGTTGACAGCAAACATCTGTCTGATGTGATCCCTTCCCAAGCCTGGGTGAAGTTGGAAATGCGTCCCCCTACTGGGGTTGCATGAGAAGGGACCCTGAACAGAGCGTCACTGCTTTGGTGGAGGCGTGCCTCCTCCCTTGCTGGGGCTGCCTCTGCCTTTACCACGTCCTCTCCTATTACCCCTGCCGTAACCCTGGGTAGACTGTTGGCTGTTGTTCCACTGTGTGCCCTGCCCCTGGGAATAGTTAGATCCTCTCTGGGAATTTTGGCCACGTGGGCGACGAAAATTACTATTCCCTCTCTGGTTAGGGGGTTTATTGGTTAACTGGCCAAGGGACTTGAGTGTCTCGTATTCGTCCTTGGCATTCTTCAGTGCGTCCTCGACCGCCTTACCAAACAACAGATCGGCTTCCACCGGTTTGTCCAACAATGATGCCTGGGTTTCTACCTTAAAACCAGACTGCCGTAACCATGCATGTCTCTTGATAACAGTACCTTCTGCTATCAATCTGCCTGCGTTGTCCGCGGCGTCAAAGGTTGCTCTTAAAATGCAACCAGACACGGCTCTACCCTCTGAGGAAATCCGAGCTAACTGGCCCTTTAAGAGTTCCTGTAACGCTCACCTGACTCCCACGGAGGCGCTGGTCTAGTCTGGGTTGCTGTGGCCTCTTCGAGCGTGATGCGCAGAACTCGGAACACCGACTGAACAGGACCCTCAAATCTTGCTTGTCTGGCCCGTAGAAATATCCTTCTGCAGATGAGAAAGGGGATTAACAGTCTGCAGAATAGTGTGCTTGCTCCCCCCTTTTCCCCCTTTCTTTCTTCTCTAACTTCCTCCGAAATCCCCGGTTGAAGCTCACCTTATGGTTTGTAAGGATGAACTCTCCATCCTGCTTCTGGTGCAGGGGCGCGTGTTTGTCCAGTTACTTCACTGGTTTTCAGAATGGCGCTGGCAAAATCCACTTGACTTTTCCGAGCGGAACGCCGTAAGTATGAAGATTACAAAAGTTCAAGTGTTGAGCCTCCTTTTCTGTTGCCTTCCTAACCTGTGATCTGTCCTTTATTTCAGGTGCAGAATGAAGGCGATGCGTTGAGGGATTGAATTGCCGATGGTAAACTCAGGTGAGTTAGCGATGAGGGCGATCCCTCTTAATGTCTTTTTATTCCTCCAGTAATGTCTTTGTCCTTTCCCCATAGGGGCCGGGGTGCGGTACCTGCCAACGAAGCGTCGCCGACCCAAAATGAGGAATGATCCACCAACAGAAGACCGGTAAGTGTTATGGCAGAAAATTAGGCTTTCCTCATATGTTCCTTCTGCTCACCTTTTCCTCGTCTTCTCTCCCCTAGGCGCAGAGATGTGGCGACCGGTGCAGACAGTCGCGGTGGAGCCAGAAGAACTCCCGAGGACAGGTGAGTGAAGCGCAGCGCTGCAGCGAGCAACGCGGTGCTTTTAAATGAAAGTCTTTTCTCAGGAACGCTGGCGTGAAGGTTCCGGATGCAGGTAAGAAGTTTGATAAAATTCTTGGTTTTCACCTTTCTCTACTCTTCTTTCCTTACAGGTTTTCCAGGATCGAGGCGGGCGTGGCTGGAGACCAGATGCAGGAGCAGACACGGTGAGCGTTGGATGCAGAACAACGCGAAGCGTGAGCTACTGTCTGGGCGTGGCTTAAATAGCCCCCAAAGTAGTTCCAGGTAAGTATCCTTCCCTGGCCACGCCCGAGTGGCAAAATAGTCCCAATGAAAAAATAGTCCCTTTCAGGTCTCAGGGAGGCCTGAATCTTGCAGCATGGTCAGCATCAGGTAAGTGCACAAAACACCTTCCATTATGAGCCTGGCGCCTATGGCGCCAGGACTGATGTCCAACATGAGCCTGGCGCCAAAGGCGCCAGGACAGAGTCCAAAGAGCCCCTATAAGGGGCCGCTGGGCTTTTACCCGGGGGCATGATGCCTGCTCCCGGGGTGCTGGGCCTGGCCTGGTGTTCCGGGGGTAGGCATCATGACAGTTCCGGAGCAGAGGCTATGAGTGCAGCGACTTCTTCCCACTGATGGCAGTTGTAGCTGGCCAACAGGGTGGTGGAGTTTGCAATCCTTGCCCGATAGGCAGACGTTGAGGCTACTTTCCTGCCGAAACCATATAGTTTTTTGCTCTCCTTGTCTGGAGGAGCTTCGGACGATGACAAGGGTGTTCCAGCCCTCTTACGAGTGTTAGTGACAACTGGGGAGTCTGGCTTCAGATGTCCTCTTATATGGAGAGGGTCAGACTGGGCTGCCCTGAAAAGTTTTTCTTCAACTCTGGGATTGACTGCTCTGGTGAGGTTCGGGTTCACCAGGGACGGGTCTATTCTTCGCTGAATAGACTTGAGGATAGGGATGGTCTGGGTACAGGCCTCCTTTCTCCTACCAACTGCTCGGCGAAGTCCCTCTCCTCCTGGACACCGTGGGTGTCAATATGGAAATGTTCTGCTGCACGTGCGAGAACCTCGTTCAGGAGGGGTTGGTTATAGACAGGGGAGTCAGTAACCGGGGCTTCCTTTTCTACCAGGGAATCTACTCTATAGGTTTTGGGGTCTTCCTCCTCCTCTTCTTGGTCCTCATCGACCCCATAGTAGCCCGTCTCGGTTTGCTCTTCTACCATGCCAAAATCTTGGTCCTCACCAAAGGAAGTCTCTCCTTGATATAGTGAGTATGGTCGCGAGTATGGTTGTACCTCGAAGGGGTCTGATCGGTGTCTCAAACCGGGGCTTCTTACTCGGGGGGATAGGATCATTAGAGCCTGAGGGTGTAGCCCCTTGTGGATCATATGAAAGGAAATGGTCTTGATTTTTATCGTAAAAGTCTGCCAAGGAAGACATCCTTGACATGACCCTATCTATGTCATCACTGGACCATTTTTTGGAACTGGGAATGACTCTTTGAGAAAGTTTTGGAGATTTATCTTGAGTAGATTTGCTCTTTGAAATATCAGCAGACCTGGTCTTGTCTGCCTGTTTAGGAGGAGTGGAGTGTTTTACAGGTGTGGAAGAGTGCAGAGGCTGCTTCTTCTGCTTTTTTCCCCCCTCCCCGTGAGTGGAAAAGTGTTTTCCCTGTCCCTTTGTGGCTCCCGAGGTTTTCGACACCTGGCGTCGAGGATCGGGGGTAGAGTCCCTGTCCTTCGAACGTGGGCCGTGCTGATCTTGTCTGCGGGCTCCGACTCCTGGAGTGCGGCCTGGGGGTGGAAGTCGTCTTCGTCTTCCGACGATCGAACTTCCATTAGCCTAGGGAGCGAGGCACTCTTGGCAAGAGTGGATGATTGCCTGGAGTCATGCAGCGATCTCGAATGCCCAGGGGACACCGATTCGGACCGTTCTGTTTGTGCCTCTTTCCGAGCACTCGACGTCGCCGAGTCTCGGTTGGACTTCGTGTGTTTAGTGTGGGTGGTGTGTGAAGCGCCTGTGTCGCCGGGGGTCTTCCCCATAGCCGCCCTGTCGGACGACCTTCCGAGGTCGGGGACCTGCGCTCGGCTGTCTTTCGACGCCGTAATGCCCTCGCCGTCCGAAAGCACGGCGTCGCTGCCATCGCTGAAGTCACCCTCCGCTGCCATGGCCGCCTGCCTGGCGTGGTGGACCCAACGCTTCGTCGAACGGTCCTTAAGTGTCTTAGGTTTAAACCTACTACACGCTCTGCAGTTCGCTTCGGGGTGGTCCCTCGACAAGCAGAGATTGCACATGGCGTGCCTGTCGACCCAAGGGTATTTGCGATTGCACTTGGGGCAGAATTGAAAAGGGGTACCCTCCATACGCACCTTGAGGCAGCGGGCTGTTAAGTGTAGGAAATGTCTAAGGTGTACCTATATACCAAGAGTGTAGAGTATGTCCAACCCCCCACTCTCCCTACTTGCAGGGCCGAGGCCAGAGGCCTTCCAAGGCCCGGGCCGAGGCCAGAGGCCTTCCGAGGCGCAAATCCGTCATGCAGCAGCCGACGGTCGATTTCTTCTCCAGCCGGCGTCGAGTGTCGAAGTTCGACGTTGGGATGGGGAAGGATGTCAATAAATCAATATTTTAGCAAAAGTATGGCTAAGGCCAGGGGACTCCGCAAAATGCTTCCGACCAGTATGGCGGAAAAAAACAATCTGAGGATCCTAGACGCGTGAGGGATCTTGGGTACAGTGGACGTCACACTAGGGATAGTATTACTGGCACGCCCTGTGTCGACGCCCATTTTCGAGTTTCGAAAAACAAACTGTAATACTCTGCAGCTTCCACTAGATGTCGGCCTATGCACAGCATGTGAATCTAAGCAGATACAAGCATCAGAAATACGATTACGGTGAGTAATGTATCCCATATATACGGTCTCTGTGGTACCACAATTACTCTTGATTCCTTTAAAATGCACCAACTGCTGACAGTTTCAAATGGCATACAAATCAATAGCAAAAGGTATCAACAATAGACTTGGGAGTTAAACAATTGTCAGAATACTCGGTCCTGTTACCTAGACACAGTTCTGTGTAAGGATCCCCCCCCCCCCCCACCTGGGCAACCTGTATATAAAGTGCATGAACATGCCCAGTCCGTATATTGTTTAATATAGTCTTGGTTCCTTCTAAAAAGGTTCTACCTCCCCAATGTTCCTGGTTTAGCAGAGTTTGTCGACGAATCCTTCTTGAGTGACCTCCCTCTAAGGCAGGAGCCACGGATCGTCGAGATCCCTCGAAGAAAAGGGTAAACGATGTTGTCGAGGCAGCAGCTTCGGTCTTTGCGGTGCTAGTCGACGATCTGTCGTGGACGTCCTGAGAAGATGAGGTGTGTGGTACACCTAGACGACGATGACGATAGTTGGTTGCTGCAAAGAGTTAATGAAGAACGTAGGCCCAGCAAGGGCTCGGGTCGTCGTCGCCGTCGGCGATCGGTAGTTTACGCCCATTTTCGAGTTTCGAAAAACAAACTGTAATACTCCAGAGCTTCCACTAGATGTCGGCCTATGCACAGCATGTGATCTAAGCAGATTCCACAAGCCTCAGAATTATCATTATAGTAGTGCCTGAGAACAAAGTGTGTTATTGTGATTGTGTATATAACTTGAACCTTATTTATATAAAAGAATTGTGTCATCACTAACAGTGTGTGGACATTCCTTTGTGGGGGCTTTGGAACTACACTGCACTTAAGAACCAGCCTGCATCACCTCCTGAGAGCTAAGTCTTGATTGCTCGTCCATTGCTACCCTATAGAAAATCTTGTCTGGGGTGCTCTGTGCTTCTACTCTGCCATATAGAGGGCAAGAGTATAGATAACCCCCTCCAGTCGTTACAACCAGCACACGTACAGAGATCTTGTGGACGGTCTGCGTGCAGCCAGCAGCACCTCGATTACCTCCCCAAAGAGGCTCCAGTCATATCTTCTCCTCTCAAGAGGCACACATGCAGGTTGAGGGATTCTGGGTTCAGGTGGAGCACGCGACCATCGGACTGAAATTGGAGATCTGGGTAGCAAGGCAACAGAGGTGGTCAGATGATCAAGTCCAGGAGGTCCATTACCATTTACCTCCTCGACCAATCTGGGGTGATCAAGATTAGGGTTGCTCAAAACCTCTTCAACCTCCTGAGAACCCAGGGAATGACAGGAATCAGAGGGAAGGTGTAGTGGAGAGGGAATGTCCAATCCACCAGAAACATGTCCCCTATCGCACAGTTCGCTGGGAATTTACAAACAAAACTGTCTGCACATCCTGTTGAACTCCCTGGCAAACAGATCCACCGCTGCTGTACCCCAGAGAGAGAGAAGGCCTCCTCTAGGACTTCCTGGCACACTTCCCACTTGTGTGTGACCGTTCTTTACCTGCTCAGAGCATGCGCCAAACTGTTCTCTGTCCCCACCAGATGAACTTCTGAGACCGAGACCCGATTCTTCAATAGCCAGAACCATAGCTGCAACGCTTCTTTGCAGAGGGGTAGGCAGCGCACGCCATCCTGCTTGTTTGGGTAGTGCATGGCCACTGTATTGTCCGTGAAGAGGCGACAGGGTCAGCGATAGCCGGGTTGAAACGCATAGCACTTTCTGTAATGGGACCTTCATCAAGACTGTCCGTGAGATCATAGCCCTGGGCAGGTACAGCCTGGGCATTTACCCCAAGGTATCAACAGTCCGTTAACCAGGGCCCTAAACTTTGCATGAGTATGGGCAAAATGGTGGGCCTGCTGCATCTCAATGTCTGGAGAAGTGCCCAGCCCACTGGCGTTGTGCAGTCCCTCTGCCAAGGCAATTAGGTCTGCCTGGTCGGTGAAATAATCCATGCCGCCAGCCCCAGAATAAATGGGGTCGATACTGCTTTGGTTTTCGTCATTGGCCTTCGACCCGAAGAAGTCTTATTGAGACAGCAGTACAAAAGATCATTCGACAGCGGTCGAGGTCGATGGTTTAGCCGTCGATGTCGAGGGTATGGCGAGCGGCGCCGACAAGTTTCTAGGCGCCGGTGTCACTTCAAGAATTATTGGAACCTGAGGCGTGCAGGTAGGTCCCGGTATTGAAGACTGGACAGATTTGCTTGGCGCCGAGCCCGAAGGCTCCCCTGATGCTGTTGGCATCGGAATCAGGGCTACTTTGGGGCCTCTACCTCTGGGCGCTGGAGCTACTGGGGCCTGCTCTTCTGGGGGCTCACCCGCAACCACAGCTGCCTTCTTAAACATGGCAGACATCTGCGACTTAAAGTCCTCCCATTCTTGCCTGGACATGAGCCCTGCTGAGTTACCACTTTCTGCAGAGGACTCAGAGTTGTGTCGGTGTCAGTGTTGCCTCTTTGTTTTATGTAAGGAAGACAAGTGGCTTTGAGAGTGGGATCTCTTCTTGGCCTTGCGCCAGTGACTATCCTCCTCAAGCATGGGGGCTTTTGTTTCGGCCTCCGATGACTGAGCAGTCGACAGCGCCAGTGACTTGGGTGGGGCCTGCCCACTGCAAGCCTGGATGGCCGCTCCGGAAGGGACTTGGGGTACATCTTGCCACAGAATATGCACCCCTTGGTGTTGTGACCCCCATGCAGAGGCACCACATGCATACGCCTTGCGGGTCAATCACTGACAACTTGGAGCCACAATTGGAGCAGCACTTGAAACCAGAGATCTGAGGTGCAGAAATGATCGCTTGCAATGACAGAAAAAGTGTCATGAAAAATGTCGAGTGAAACCGAAAAATCAAAGATCGCTAGTGGTCCTCACGAGCACCATGCAGAGGTTGTGGAAAAAAAGAACCAAGGTACAGGGTGCATTTAAGCAGGATATATTAGACGTCTGACGTCGCAGACGATCGGGAACGGAGTCAAGGCGAATCGACGGCCGAGTTGAGGTCCACTACAGCCCTTGTCGAAGATTTTCCAGAGCAGCGGAAGCTGGAATGGAAAATGATGAGGAATCTGCGGGAGAAAAGCAATCCATTGAAATGCATATATTGACATCTGAAGTTTCATATGCTTGGTAGCCTAAGGTACTGTCCAACACATGCAACTACTGCAATCATATTCCAAGTGCAGCTGCGATGCACAGGAATCCCTTCTGGTGGCAATTCCTGGCTCATGCTCCTGGGTTTGCCACCATATGCAAGAAACCGTTTTACATGTCCAACTGATAACACTATAAGCCAAGTGCAGTCATAAATGACAACGTAATGCCATCAATTACTAGTTAATGCCTTGAATGCATGCCATCTCTTCAGATTATCCTAATTACATGCCTAGGTCACTATCTTGCATATCACTCTTATATGAACTACATGCTGAAATCATTATCTTGCAGGTACAGATACTACAGCTAAACATGGCACGTATTTTAATGCACGTTTCATCCCAAAGTTCGTCATGCATAATTCCTGAACTTGTTACCAGAGTTGCTGCAGCTATGTATTGCTTTTACACCAATAACTCCATACCACTAAATACCCTGGTAATTCTTGTCTTGCAGCTGCCAATGTGTACTGCGCATAATCCTCTACCTTATCCCTTGCCCATGCCTTGCGTTTGTTCTATTGCACTTTCCCTTTTCATTCAACTAATATAAATTGCTTTCAAAGCCCGTGAATGATCAAATGTTGGTACTCCCTTTCCTTTTCCTTCAAGGTGTCAAAAAGCTGCAACGACGACTGCCACCAGGGGGCGCACGGATGTGGTCTGACTTCGCATGAGCTCCGCTACTTTGGGTCTCTAAGAGGGATTGAGCCCCCACTTTGACGACCCCCCCCCCCCCAAGATTCCACGTCAGTGTGCTGCCAGCAGAGAGCCCCCCCCCCGTTTGGTCGAAAACCCGATCGAAAACGACCCCTGCAAACCGGAGATAAACGTCCATCAAAAAGGCATCACAAATAACGGCACCGCGGCCCGCTCGCAAGGAACTGTGCAACGGTCGGAAGCAGACCCTAGGCCTGCCGAACGAAGGAAGCCTGAAAGACCTAGAACCCTGACCACGGAATTCGCACTTCCGACGACGTCCCGCGCCGCAAAAGGAGCGGGACAGATACGGTCGAGTCGGCAGAGTTTCCGAAGAGCGGGACCGGGCTAGGCTAGGCCCTGGAACAGCGCTGGTAGGCCCGCCCATCCCATCTACCCTGTGAACAACGGCGGCATCACCACGCAGCGGCGGCTCGGACCCTCGCGCCCTAAATTTTTCACCTTGCACAAGAAGAAAACACCCCCAAAGCGCACTCCGGGTAACCCATACGCATTACTGAACCCGCACCCTGGGCATATCAGCAAACGCACGACGGACACCCCTTCCAACGCCTAACTTGCGGAGAACACCGACGTCGAAGTGCAGAGGGTAGGGCCCCCGATCCAGGGGCGTGTGCCTCCTCTGACCCCGACAGCGTCTCCCCATCGAACAGCATTGGTGATACTAAGGAACTTTGGGAGAATCAATGGACATTAGGGAGAAACTAGCCACATTCTCCTACGTCTCGACTTCTGCCGAAAACTGTGCCCATACCATGGCGAACCCAAATCTCTCGGAGAGTGAATCAGCAGCTACCAAAGGTGACATTGCCGCTTGGTGTGCGAAATAAAGAATATGGGTGCCAGCATTGGCTCCAAAATTGACAAGATTACCCAACGTCTAGATACCATGGAGGAGAGGCTTGAAGGGGTCGAGAACAATCAAGCGTCCATAGACACTCTTGAAGCGCAACTCGACCAACGGATGACCGAACTGGAGCAACGAGAGGAGAGCTTCAAACTCAAGCTTGATGACTTGGAAAACCGGGAGAGGCGGAATAATCTGAGGATTTTCGGAATCCCGGAACGAGAAGGGGAAACCGAGACCGATCTGAAGAATACCCTGCACGACATCAAACTCTTAGTTGCCGACGGTGCAGTTGATGAACCTAAGACGGAGAGGATACACAGCGCCGGAGGACCCCCAGGCGGACCGAGATCTGTCCTTGCTCGATTTCACCGCTTTCAGGATAAAACACGGATCCTCGAGAAAGCAAGAGGCAGCGACTCAATTACCCTCCAAGGATCCCGAATCTCGATATACCAGGACCTATCATCCATGACCCTGGCACTCCGACGCACGTGCGGGCTTATCACCAAACATCTGAAAGAAAAGAACATAAGATACAGGTGGGAGTACCCCTTTCTCTCTGTCCTTTGAATATAACGGAAACAAAATCAAGCTGAGCTCAGAAGGGGAGATCAAGGCGTACATCTCAGAACTCCTTGGATCAAGCGCAGGGGAGCATGATCGGGGAGACCCACGCCATGAAGAAAGAGGATGGCGTATACAGGGCCCCAGAAGGAAACATGTCAAGGGTTCAAGGAAATTTCAGAGAGGTAATACCCCCCCAGGGGGGAGAACTGATGAACTACAACACTGGTAAAACGACATACTTTAATACATATGTCCATGGCCTGAACTGTGTAAGGATATCTAGGGTCAAAAAAGATCCAGACCATGTACACAAAGATGGGGGGTGAATGGGGACTCAATCAAGATTATGATGTTATAATAGTCTTGGGGACCCGAGGCGACGGTCCCTAAAGGTGGTTCGATGCAGGACCAGCGTTTTCACCTGGGTCCGCACAGACGCCGTCAATGTGGGAAGGGTGGAGGGTGGGGGGGCTGGACAGACAAGAAATATACAGAGGATGAAGCATTACCGGCAACACAAAGGATCACTCAAGATGACGTGAGTCCCTATGACCAATATACTTACTTGACACGGGTCTCAAATCCACAACCGAAATACTGTTTGAACCAATTACCAATTGAAGAGCAGAAAGGTAGGGAGTCCCTAAGGATAGGAACACTTAACGTGAAAGGCCTCAACTCGCCGACCAAGAGATCACTAGTGGCAAGGGAATTCCGTATATCTCAAATAGACATTCTCCTTCTACAAGAGACAAAGTTTGCCAAGGGGGAGGAGAGAGGAATACTTGGAAAAAGAGGGGGAAAGGAATTCTGAGGCTCGGGCCCACTCAGGAAAGGCAGAGTCGGAATCCTGATCAAGAAAGGAATTAACTTCGAAGTGGATAAGACCTGGTCTGATGTAAGCGGGCGGGCTCTCCTGATATCTGGGACAATCGCAAAGGTCAAAGTAACAGTCGCAGTAATATACTCTCCCAATGCAGGACAACCCAAGTTCCTAGAAAAGACAATACCCAAAATAATGTTGGAAGCATCCGGCCAGGTTGTTCTTGGAGGAGACTTTAACCAGTGGGCAGACCCGACTAAAGACTGGGAACTGGTCAACCCCGAGATAAGAAGCCAAATGAGAAGTGAACACACTGGACTTTCAGACATAATGGAGATATATGATCTACAAGATGCGTGGAGAATTAAACATCCTGATGAAAGGGGTTACACATTTTACTCCAATCTGCACAAAACATACACCAGGATTGATTACCTGTACCTCACCAAGGACCTCCTTGACACCACAGCGCTATCAGAAATAATTCCGATAACATGGTCGGACCGTGACATGGTCCTGTCAGATATAAGATGGGCAGACTTACCTGTTTCAGGAGGGAAGTGGCGCTGTAATGAAAGCCTGCTGAAAGATGCAGTATTTAAAGGTGAAATGGCAACTGAAATCGAGGAATACTTCAAACTAAAATACAATGGAGAAGTCTCCAAGCAGATAATATGGGAGGCGGCAAAAGCCACCTGGAGAGGCATCCTGATACGAGAAGGATCTACCAAAAAAAGAGAGAAAGATCATTAAGCACAGACTTCGGTCCGAAATATGCCAACTGGAGAGCGTGAACAGAGAACACCTGGGCACAGACTGCGACATCAACATGGCACAACGTAAAAGGGAAGAACTAAAACTACTGGAGCACGAACAAATAGCACGCAAACTCCGATTCCTCAAACAGAAATTCTATGAGAAGGGGGACAAGGTTGACGCACTATTGGCAACCAGACTCAGAGAACAAAGGGCAGAACGGAAAGTCAAAGAGATAATTGAAGATAACCCTACGAACCCCCCAATCCCCCACACTATCCCAGAGAGTTTTGCCAACTTTTACGAGACGTTGTACACCTCCAAAGTGACTCCAGGGGAATCAGGTACAGAACACTATCTCTCCCAGATAGATATGCCCAAAATCTCGTACCCCGAAACTGAGCTCTTAGAATCCCCGATATCCGAACCTGAGGTCCAAGAGGCAATTAAAAGACCAACTATAGGTAAATCCCCCGGAGAGGACGGTTATACTGCTGGGCTTTATAAAACCTTCAGCAACCAACTGACACCATTCCTGACAGAGCTCTTTAACGAGATATTAGAAACAGGGACGGCCCCCGACTCCTTTACGAAGGCGCTAATAACAGTGATCCCAAAGGAGGGAAGGAAACCCAAACTTTGTGCTTCATCCCGCCCAATTTCATTGCTCAACTTGGATGCAAAAATTTACACCAGGGTACTAGCCGCTCTATTAGAAGTACTGATCTCTCACCTCATGAACAATGACCAAGTTGGATTTATACTGGGTAGGTAAGGGGCTGACACCATGCGTAAAACTCTTCATCTCGTCCATTCATCACCAGAACTACCAAGTGACCCAGCCCTACTGTCAATAGATGCAGAAAAGGCGTTTGATAGAGTGGAGTGGGAATTCTTGAGGGCAGTCCTTCGCAAGGTGGGGATAGGGCCGAGATTTAGGAAAGGGATACAAGCAGTATACACATCCCCAAAGGCATCTATCTCTCTTAATGGGGAATACTCCAGATGGTTTGGCATGGGACGTGGTACTAGACAACAACTCTCAGCTATACTTTTTGCACTCTCCCTAGAACCCCTGGCCCAAAAGATACGATCCGACTCCAGAATAGAAGGCATGGGAACAAAAGATTATAAGATAGCACTTTATGCTGATATACTTCTACACATTACCAACCCCTCTGTATCTGTCCCTCATGCTCTCCAACTATTAGAAGAATATGGTAAACTCTCCGGGTTTAAGGTGAACAAGACTAAATCAATATTGTTCCCTTTGCAAGGAACAAAAGAGGAAAACGAAACCAAGTTCTTGCCCTTAGGCCTCAAACTCGAACACTCTGCCTTTAAATACTTAGGCATCCAGATCACCCAAAACATAAAGGACCTATACGAAGCCAACCTCCCTCCCCTCCTCCAGAGCTTCTCGGCCGATCTGAACAGGTGGGACAAACTCACGATTTCGTGGTTAGGGCGGATTAACGCCATTAAAATGGTATGCCTCCCCCGATTCCTGTACCCTTTCCAGATGCTACCTATCGAGATACCAAATGCGTTTTTTGACGAAGCTAAAAAACTTATGCTCGGGTTCCTCTGGCAGGGAAAAAAGGCGAGGATTGCATTCAATACTCTGACGCTTTCCAAAGACAAAGGAGGGGTAGGTCTCCCCGACCTGCGAACATACTACAAAGCCTCACAAGGAACAAGTTACTTACCTGTAACTGTTGTTCTCCAGCATGGGTCTGGCATGGATTCACATGCTCATGAATATTCCCCGTCGTCAGGCAGGGAATCCTCGGTAAAGAAAAAAATCTGTATCAGTTTCGTTTCTGATCTGTCTTTCATAATAGTAACCAATCACTGATCTCTGCGTCATACTGACCACAGCCAATGACTGCCCTCTCCCTAAGCCCCGCCTCTGGCAGCCATCTTCAGATTTGGTAGCACGTGAAGTGGCAGTATAACCAAGTGAAGAGCCGCAGAGGGGTAGGCGGGAGGGTTCGCATGTGAATCCATGCCAGACCCATGCTGGAGAACAACAGTTACAGGTAAGTAACTTGTTCCTTCTCCAGCATGGGGTCTGGCATGGATTCACATGCTCATGAATATAAGAATACATAGCAGTACACACATGCACAACCACGGGGGGTGGCAAAAGGCTCAACATTAAGCAATACAAAAAACTCAACATTAAGCATTTCTTACCTCCTCACCAGGTTTACCTTAAGCGAACAGGTTGCGCAGCACTGCTTGGCCGACCCTGGACTCCTCCCTGGAATCCCGATCGACGCAGTAGAATCTCGTGAAGGTGTGCGTCGACCTCCACGTAGCAGCCCTGCAGATGTCCAGCAGGGGCACACCAGATAAGAACGCCGTAGTAGCAGCGATCGCTCTGGTCGAATGGGCTCTCGGACGGCCTGGCAGCGGTCGGTTAGCCAACCGGTGGCAGTGCATGATGCAGACGGAGAGCCATCTGGAAATAGAAGACTTCGAGAGAGCCTTCCCTTGATTCACAGGTCCAAAGTTCACGAATAGCTGTGATGTCCTCCGAAAACTCTTTGTGCGGTCCACGTAGAACTTCAGCGCTCTAGCCACATCCAGCGAGTGCAAAGTCCTCTCGGCCGGCGACGAAGGAGACGGGAAGAAAACAGGTAACAGGGGCTCGTTAAGATGGAAGTCCGACGGCACCTTGGGCATGAAGGAGGGGTGTGTCCTAAGCACCACCCTCGAGGCATGGAAAGTCAAGTATGGTGCTTTGCAGGATAGGGCCTGGATCTCTCCCACTCGTCGTGCGGAGGTAATGGCCACCAGGAATGCAGTCTTCCACGACACAAACTTCATCGGTGCGGAGTGCATCGGCTCGAATGGGGGCCCCATGAGCCTGGTCAACACCACGTTAAGTTCCCACGCCGGGGCCGGGGCCTTCACCGGCGGGAACGACCGTAACAGTCCTTTCATAAACTCTTTTACCAGTCGATGGGACCACAGGGACGTCCGTCCTGCGGTTCTGGTATATCTGGAGATCGCCGCCAGATGAATCTTAATGGAGGCATGGGCTAGCCCAGCCTTTGCCAGCGATAGCAGGTCCGGCAGCACTTGAGGGGCCGTAATCCGTAGGGGGTTGATCTTCTGTGCTCGGCACCAGATAGAGAACCTCTTCCACTTATGACCGTAGCATTTGAGAGTCAAGGACGCCCTGGCCTTTGCAAGAACCTCTCTGCAATCGGCCGGTATATCGTAGCCTCCAAACTCTAGCGCTGCAGGAGCCAAGCCTGCAGGTCCAGCGACGCCGGGTCGTGGTGGAAGATGGCGCCTCCTTCTCTGGAGAGAAGGTCCGCGTCCGCCGACAGCTTGATGGGAGGGGACGTTGACAAGTCCAGAAGGTCTAGGAACCAGATCTGCCTCGGCCACGCCGGTGCGACGAGGATCATCCTGCACCGGGACCTCTTGAGCTGGTTAATGAGTCGAAGCAGGAACGCATACAGGTATAGGCCGTCCCAGGGGAACGAGAACGCATCGCCCATGCTTCTCAGCTGGGGAAACCTGCTGGCGAACCTCTTGCACTTCGAGTTCGTCGCTGTTGCGAACAGGTCGATTTGAGGTTTGCCCCATGGTCGGAAGAGTTGATCCACCTGATCCTGGCGCAGTTCCCACTCGTGACACGCGCGCAGTTCCCTGCTGAGCGAGTCAGCGATGGTGTTTCTTTCTCCTGCCAGGTGGAAGGGAACCAGGAACAGCCCCTGGGCGACCGCCCAGTGCCACAGATCCTGTGCCTCCTTGGATAGGGCTGTGGATCTGGTGCCTCCATGCTTCCGTATGTAAAACATTGTCGTGGTGTTGTCCGTGAAGATCCGCACCCCCTTGCCCTTGAGCGATGGGAGGAACGATTTGAGAGCCCAGAACACGGCTCGGAGTTCCAGGACTTTGATGTGCAGGAGCCTCTCCTCCGGGAGCCAGAGGCCTCTTGCGTGGAGATCTCCGGTGTGGGCGCCCCAGCCTTCCAGGGAGGCTTCCGTCGTCACCGTCTCCTGGTACGCCGGCGTCTGAAAGTCCTTGCCCGCCGTGAGGTGCGCTCAAACGCCCCACCACAGAATCGCCCGCCGGAACACCTCGTTGAGGGGGACCCTGTCTTCGAAGGTGCCCGTCGCCTGCATCCAACGGGCGTCGCGGAATTCTTGAAGAGGGCGCATCCGTAGTCTGCAGAGGCGCACCTGGTAGATGCAAGAGGACATCATCCCCAGGAGGGACTTGATGGACCTCACCCTGGCCACGTCCGTGGCTAGCAGACGCTGCAGTTTGCCTAGAATGGTCTTCGTCCTTTCTTCCGACGGTGCCGCCAGGCGCCTCACTGTATCGAGCTTTGCTCCCAGAAACAGGGCCACCTGCGACGGCAACAGGTGGGACTTTGGGTAATTTATGGCGAATCCCAGGTCTGTGAGTAGCTGGACGGTCCTCGCAGTGTGTTCGACGGCGAGTTCCCTCGTCCTTGAGCGGATGAGCCAGTCTTCCAGGTAGGGGTAGACGTGAATCCCCTGCAGGCGCAGCCGCGCCGCCACAGGTGGTAGGCACTTGGTAAAGACCCTGGGGGCCGACTTCAATCCGAACGGCAGTGCTCCGAATTGGTAGTGGCGTCCCTGGACGACAAACCTGAGGAACCTGTCCTAGCACGTGGTGGAGGGCGACCATCCTGAACTTTTATGACCTGATGTATTTGTTCAAACGACGAAGGTCCAGGATGGGGCGCCAGCCGCCCGTCTTCTTCCTGACGAGGAAGTACCTTGAGTACACCCCGGAGCCCCGGAGCCTCTTGGCGATGCGCTCGACAAGCTCGATGGCGCATTTTCTGAGCATCGCCCATACTTCCAACAGCAGTTGCGGGACGTGATTTTCCTTCCTGGCCACAGGTAGAACATGAGGGCACTTCTTCAGGAATTCGAGTGTCCTCTTGCCAGGGCATCCAGCACCCAACGGTCGGTGGAGATGGACTTCCACACACCGACGAACTTCGTCAGCCGGCCTCCCACCGGGGTGCTTCGGTGGGGGCCCGAGGCCACGGCCGGTTCAGTCCTGCTTGGAGGTGGTGGCTTTGCCGCCCTGGCCACCTTGCCGACGGCGGCGAGGCGCTCCCTGCTTGCTGCGACCCCTGTAGGCTTCCTGAGACGAGGAGCGTGCCGCCTGGCGGTAGGACGACGAGCCACCGCTGGACCCCTTGGAGGCACCCTGCCTGCCTCCGGAGCTCCGAAAGGGCCGTCGTTGCTGAAGGGCTCCTAGGGCGCGGGCCATCTCCGTGTCCGTCTTTATGGCTTGGAGGGATTCGTCCACCGCCTTACCGAACAAGTTGCTGTCGTCGAACGGCATGTCCAACACCCTGGTCTGGACGTCCTGACGGAAGTCGGTCGCCCGGAGCCAACCCCGTTGTCGTACGCAAACACCGTTGCCCAGCTGGCGGAACCCGGTATCGGCAATATCGGTTGCCACCGTTATGGCGTGGTCCGACGCCACCTTGCATTCTTGAAGTATTTCCAGGGCCTCGGACCTCTTGTCGTCCGGTAGGAAGTCCAATATGGGGGCCAGCTTAAACCAGAGCTCTCTGTCGTAACGGGCCACGATCGCCAGGGCGTTGGCCGCTTTGATCGTCGTCGCCGCCGACGAAATGACCCGCCGCCCCATGGCGTCCAACTTCTTTCCCTCGCCGTCCGGCGGGGAATTCGACGTCGAGGCTCCCGACCCCGCCGCTTTCTTCTTCGCCGCCGCCGAGACGACCGAGTCTGGCGTTGGCTGGGCCCTGAGGCACAGGGGAGCGGTTTCAGGGACCCGGTACTTCTTCTCGTACCGGTCCCGTTTGGCTGGTGCCGTGGAGGGGTTCTTGAGAACCGACAGGCCCTCCTCCCAGATGTCATGGATTAGAGGCACCGCGATGACAGTCTTCCTCTTGGCGCCCGGCGCTGATAGAGGAAACCTTCCTTTTTCTGCTCCTCCGGGCAGAGCTGGAACAATTCGGACGCCCTGGCGATCATGGCGTGGAATGAGCCAATCTCGTCGGGCGGCGAGGCCCGTGCGACGGGAGACGGGAGACCCGTTCCATCGTCGTCGCCCTCAGAACCAGTCGTCGAGCCCATCGCACCGTCATCTCCCGACTCGTGGGAGGATGAGGAGGGAACTGTAGGCCTTACGGGGGCAAGTGGAGGAGAGGGTTGGGTCCTCCGTCGTTTGTTCTGAGGACTTCCCGACGGGCCAGGTTGCGGGTCCTCCGGCCTGGGCCGTGGTAATCTCACCCTTATCTCAGAGCATAAGGACTGGATCGCAGACAAAATGGCCGCAGAGCTATCCTGAGGCCTAGGTTCCGGCTGCGCCGGAAGGGAAGGCTGCTCTTCCTCGCCATCGTCGTCTTCCTCGGTTATCTCCCGAGGATCTTCCTTACGGGATCGAACCTTCTCGAAATGGACTTCGAGATTCCTCACGGCCTCGGTCAGTTCCTCCTCCGAGGCTGACTCCGAGCTCGAGGAGGCTACCGTGCCCCCCCTCGCTTCTTCCATCATGGTGGCCATGACGATGGGCTGAAAAGAGGATTCCCTCCTTGGCGGCAGGGAAACTCTAGTCCCGGAGGCAGCCTCCGCTGGCGGGGTCTCTGCCGGCTTGGCCAGAGTCTGTAACGCTCACCTGATTCCCGTAGAGGCGCCGGTCTTGACTGGGCGTATACCGTATCTTCAAAGGTGATGTGTAACACACGGCTGGCTCTTTGGGCTGGACCTCTGTGCACTGTATGTCTGACTCGAAGGGTAAGATGTCTGCAGATAGAAAATATGGGACTAAGGAACTGGGTTATTGAATGTCTCTCTCTTCTTCCCTTTCTCTTCTCCTGTAGAACCCCAAAGGTTAACGCTCTCACCTTAGGTAAGTGAACGCCGTGCTCTCCATCTGCCTCGGGGCAGGATGCTGTAACCAGTTTCTTCACTGGATAAGGGGAGCAGGCCTCTTGACTTCAGAGGACTGCTGTCCGTCGTTTACTGCACGAACGGTAAGTTTCGAGTAATCCTAATGTCTTTAAAGTCTTTAGTAGTGATGTCTCTTGTTTTGCAGGGTTCCGGCGATGGCGGATGACGGGCTGAAGTGAGTTGAAGATGGAGCCCGTGTGATGAATAGAAGCGCCTGGAAGCACGTAAGTAAGCGCTTGTTGCCTGCTTCACGATGCGCTCTAACTGTCTTTTTATTTTGCAGGTACAAGTTCGGAGCGGCTGCAGGGTGCCGGAATACCCACTGGGTTAGATGTGGAAAGGAGTAATGGCACGTGAGTATTAAAGTTCCCCAATGTCTTTAAACGCACCTTGTTTTGTCTTTCAGATGCGGGATGCAGCGCCGAAGGCCTCCGGAGCGTGCGAAGAGTTGGTAAGCTTTTGTCTTTCAGATGCCGGAATGCAGTGTGAAGACCTCCGGAGCGCACGAAGAGTAGGTAAGCCTTTGTCTTTCAGATGCCTGAATGCAGCGCGAGGCGTTGGTGACAGCCGATGGACCAGGTAAGTGAAGAGCTGTCACTGAAGACCGTAATGCTAACCTGTTCTTTCTTGTCTTTATAGGTGTTGCTGAAGACTGGATTCAGGATGGTAAGCCTTTTTCCTTAGGCCCAGGATCAGATGCAGAAGACACGATGAGCGTTCTGCTGCAGAGGATGCAGAATAACGCAAAGCAAGATTCATCCATCGGGTGTGGTTTAAATAGCCTCCTGTAGTGCTTAGGTGTCTCCTTCCACAGCCACGCCTAGGTAAGAAAAGAGTTCCTGCTTTCCAGAAGAGTTCCAGTGTTCTGAATCTAGGGAGTGGCTCCTGCCCCACCCAACAGGAAAAGTAGTTCCAAACAGAAGAGGATCAGAGGCTCAACTGGCAGGCAAGTAAGCAGCATGGTCTGCTGCAGGTAAGTCCACCCAAGCATTATGAGCCCGGCGCTTCCAGCGCTGGGACTGGGCATATTTATGAGCCTGGTGCCACTGGCGCCAGGACTGGGTCCAAAAGGTCCCAATTGGGACTGGTTGGCACTCGGAACCTGGGTTATGGATCTGCTTCCAAGGGAGTTGGGAAAACCCTGACCTTTTGGAAGCAGAGATCATGACAGAGTCGATGTGATGGCCTCGATAGAGGCCTTTGCCTGCTGGGTAGGGGCCTTCACCACCTTAGGTGCGTCCCGGGCCTTCTCCTTAGGGGGAGGGGCGACGCCTCGCTCCCCTTCTTCCGAGATCGGATGGGGCTTCTCCCGAAACTTACCCAGGGTCTCGGACTTCCTCTTCCCCGAACCGGAGCGCTGGCTCGTGGTTGACGATGCCGGGGAAGGCGCGCCCTGCCTGGCGAACGAAGAGCCCGACCTTTCGGCGCTCCCGGAGCCAGCTGACTCGCAGCGCTTGGCCTGGTGTTGGGCCCCCGTCGCCGGGGCGCCCGCACAGGACTTAGAAGCCTGCTCGGACCCTTTCTTCTTCTTCTCACCCATTGAGCCCTTCTCCAACCAGCTGGCGAAACGGGATCGACGGTCCCTCATGGTCCGCTCCGACAAGTTCTTGCAGAACTAGCAGTCCTTCTCTACATGAGTCTTGTCCCCATGAAGACAGTAGAGGCATTGCGAATGTTCGTCCTCCTTAAACACATTCTGCAGCCCGCATCCAGGGCAGCTGCGAAACAGCTTGGGTCCGGGTGACGAACTCGCGTCCTGGGCCATCTCGAAGTAGGCCGCGAATTTTCTGGAATCCTCCAAGAAGTTGATTCGACGAAATCTTCACCCTTGAGGGGCGTAGGAAAATCCCGCAACGGGTAGCCGTTAACGGGAGTAGAAACGGTGGATCTTGAGGCTCGATTAACTGAAAAAATGTGAAAATTCACCTGAAAAAGCACGAAACACGCAGTAAAAGCTCGAGAGCTAAGCATGAGGACTCCCAACACTTGAACATGCGGTAAAAATCTGAAGATGGATGCCAGAGGCGGGGCTTAGGGAGAGGGCAGTCATTGGCTGTGGTCAGTATGACGCGGAGATCAGTGATTGGTTACTACTACGAAAGACAGATCAGAAACGAAACTGATACTGATTTTTCTTTACCGAGGATTCCCAGCCTGACGACGGGGAATATTCATGAGCATGTGAATCCATGCCAGACCCCATGCTGGAGAACTACGCATCCTTATCCCACACTTACGTGAACACAACCAACTACAATGGGTCCACATGGACAACCATTACTTCTCGCCGGCCATTGTATCAGAATGGCTATGGACCCCTCACAAAAGGATACAACGGAAAATTAAGGGCCACCCGATACGGAGTACCATCTGGCAACCAAGCAAAGCAATGAACAAGATCACCACCTGGCCATCCCCACTTAGCCACTTATGGTCCCCTGGTATAAACGATCACATACCTGAGGTAGGGAGATAATCCTGGTACGAGGCGGGACTCGAAAGGGTAGGGAAACTCCAGCAGAAGGACAAATTCATTACTCTCCCAGACCTAACTGATGCCCTAGGGATAGGCCCATTGTCCACCTTCCAATACATCAAGATAAAAGGAGTCCTCACAAAATCCACATGGAAAGAAAAACTGCAGAGAGAACTCACACCATTCGAACAACTCTTGTATTCCAAGTCTGAAATGAAGGGTTTGATATCGGCTATGTAAAAGGAACTTATCGAAGCAGGCACCGGGTCCACGGAACATCTTAGAAGCAGATGGGGGAGAGCCTTAGGAGAGG
The DNA here is from genome assembly GCF_040938575.1 of Ambystoma mexicanum. NCBI lineage: Eukaryota > Metazoa > Chordata > Amphibia > Caudata > Ambystomatidae > Ambystoma > Ambystoma mexicanum. The sequence continues at coordinate 394,326,074 of NC_090938.1, forward strand.
AGATAGACCCAGAACAATGGGAAATGATATGCAAAAACGCATCCAAGACGTCCTTATCCAGCCAATATAAATCACACGCCATCAAACTCCTACATAGAAAGCAATACGACCCACTCACATTGTCCAAGATGTTTCAGACTCTGAGCCCGAAATGTTGGCGAGAATGTGGAGAGACTTCCGACTATTGGCACATGTGATGGAGCTGCCCACGCATTAGAGTATTCTGGGAGGAAGTCCTGGCATGGATTAAGGACATAGATGGCATACAAAGAGAGGTTGACCCACGTTTGGTTCTCTTCGGAATGGAAAAAATCGAGGACGAATGGACTAGACTTCAGGGTCTTGCCCCACACCTATTATTAGCAGCCCGTGCGCTGCTAGTAACAAAATGGAAATCCAAAAAGGTTCCAAGTAAAAACGAATGGATCAATTTATCAACCAACATTTATCCAATGGAATTGATCACGGCGGCCCTGAATAACAAGGCACCGCAATGCGAGACCTTATGGTTGGAGTTTCAAAAAATACACCTCTCCGAGACGACGGACTCCCAACCCGAAGACACTACAGGATCTTAAATGAGCCAAGAATCCCAAAACATTTAATACAAGCCAGCTAAGACCCAAGAATCAAGGAAACCTCATAATAGTGAACCGAACATTACCCGCTATGAACATGTCAACAGAGAAAAGATGCCGCAACGATATCTGCCCAACCACGGGGAGGGAGGGGGGAGGGCATGGAGAATGTTATTCTGATTGTTACTACTAGAGATCCGAAACGAACACAAGGACGATCAACTGTATAATGAGACTCTAGTTTTGTTCTTTTGATGTAACCACATGCTAACAGAGTTGTAACAAGTGAAACGCTCAAATCTTTTGTTTTTCTTTTTAGTTTGTTTCTATTTTTAGTTTGTTTCAAAATCAATAAAACCAAATTAAAAAAAAAAAAGCTGCAACGACCACAGCTGGCACCACAAACATCAACAATAAAGAAAACATGTACTGTGCAGCTTCACATGTCAGGTTCCTTGTATCATATCCCACTTTCAGTTTTTCAGTCTTAAACATCCCTGTAATTCCACCCAAAACTCACAAGTTACTCAAAACTATGGTATAGAGCCTATACCTGATATGTGCAAGTACTTCTATCATATGCAAAGTGTAGACTAAACAAACCCAGTTATGCCAACAATGCCAGTTAAAATGTCACTGGCATGGTGTACACACCAATTTTAAGATGCAAACTCTCACATGCCATTGTTGGCCTCATATTCCACACAGCCTCAAATGCCCTTAGGAATGCCATTCAATGATGATTAAAGTCTCATTTGTGCAGTATAGAAATTGCATGTAAGGTGCAATTACACTTCAAGGTTCTACCATAATAGACCAGCCCATCTTAAAATGTGCTATTAATGACAACCAATGCCAGTTGTTTCACATGCATGGTATAGTCACAACTTGGAGGGTGCAGCCTCAAACGTGCAGATGCTGACTTCATATTCCAAGAGAATACTCAAATGTCAAAGCTAAGTCATATAATAACAGTTATTTCTCATATAAATGGTAAAGCCCCCACATGGACAGGTGACGCCTGCCTCTCCAGTTGGTACCATCAAATTCCAAGTGCAGCCTCAAATCCCACAGAAATGCTGTCCAACATCCCTCCCCATGCACTTTCAGGAATCCACAGACATTCTTCCAGGCTTTTCCTAATCGGCAGTGTTCTGCTTATCAAGTAAGGGTTGAAAAAGTACCATCTGCCCCATATACCTCCACTAGGCCCTCAGCCATTAGGAAGGTGCTAAGAGGCTAGAGGGGTGCACAGATGGGTCACTGATCAAATTAAAGGGCTCAAAAGAGCGATATTTACTTTTGGCTAATGATCCTTCCCCTACAATCCCTGTACCACGAGTCACACGAGCAGTGCCAGGGATACCAAGGTAGTTGCCAGAGGTAGCGAATGGTACCTATAGCAACCTGCAAGAGAAGCCCAAGTATTAGACACAAGGAGTTGGAGGACAGGGGCGGACGGGGGCTAGGTGGGAGTGACACAATCACCCTACACTGCCATGTGCCGAAAAGAACATACGGTTGGGGCTGGGAGAATGGGCAAGACATGACCCCACAAGGGGTATTTTTGCAGATGCGCACACCTACCAACTTTTCTACTTTTCAATGTTAAATGTCATGCTCTGATCATGTCCCTTTGCCAAGATTAACAGTCCACAGGTATGGAGGAAAGGGGGCAGGGTGAAAGACTATGGACAAATACCATGCTTTTGCGAGTGTCACCACAATAACCAGACTGCATCAAGCCACATTTCCCTCTCACTCATACCACACAACGTACCCAAGGACTGGATTTGGATAGGCCGCAATTCTTCTTGGGTGTTCAACAGGTAACCCTTTAGATGCTCAATGAGAGCAGGAAAGTATGGCATGAGCAGGTCCTCTGCAGCATTGGCTGTGAAAAAAGGGGATATTACTGCGTTAGAAAAGGGTCCAAATGTATTGTGACAAGCACATGTTTTCAGGCAAACCATAGGATAACGAAAGCACTATATAAGAAAGCTTATGACCAGTGCAGTGTTTATCAAGCGCATAAGATTGTTCAGCAACTGCAGTAAACATTCTGTGCGCGAAGAACAAATTACTTACCCCAGGAAATGTTCATTCTACTGGATGTTCCTCACACAAATTCATCATCTTAGATATATATTTTCCTGCTTTGCAACTCTCAGAAAACCTTTTCCCAGCAGTGTGCGTCGTATACACTGGGGTCAATGGCTTTTGAGTGGTCATAGTGTCCGGACGCGACATAGACGTGGGTAAAAAAAGCACGCTCAACAAGCTGTGGCCTGTGGTAATTTTGTCCCATGGCACAGCTGCGTTAGGGATTAGAGAAAAGGATAGCTGTGCAAGTGTTAAAGAAGATTCATTGTATAATCGTATTTGGGAGCTCCTTAATCGTGGAGTAGGCTGGGAGGGCGATGAGGAATCCATGGGAGCAACATCCAGTAGAAAAAGCATTACCAGGGGTAATTAATTTGTTCTTCTAAAGGACTGTGTCCTCACATAGATTTCTCAATTTCGAAAGAACACATTGAAGTAATGCCATTAAGGAGAAGCAAACTCCAGGGTGATTATGACACCATTTGCTGGAGGACAGCCCTCTCGCAACGCGACTCATTTGCAGAAGATGTGTCCCGGCAGTAGTGTTTTGCAAACACGTGTATAGAGGTTCACGTCGCAGCCTGACAGAGATCCTTTACAGGTACCCCTTTTTGGAGAGCAGAGGTAGCTGGCACTTCTCTAGTGGAATCTGCCCTGAAGCCTTCACATATGTCCTTAGACTCTCTCTTTCTCAGGTATAGCATTCAGAAACACAAAGCGCTATCCATCTAGAGATGGTTTGCTTTGTTATCCAAGTGACTGTTTTCGGGCGGGGATATTCCATGAATAGCTTATCTTCCAGCCTGAATTGCCTTGTCCTGTTAATGAATAAACTCAATGTAGTCATTCTTCCTCCTTGGCAGGATGACAAGCAGGATAGAAGTCTGGCAAACAAATTGCCTGCAGTAGGTGGAACTCCGACACAACATACGGAAATAACGAAGGACGCACTCCAAAGGTCACCTTGTCACTGGAAAAGATTGTAAAAGGTGGCTTACAGGACAGGGCCTGCAATTCTCTCACTCTCTGGGCCGAGGAAATGGCGACCCAAAAAACTTCTTCCAGGATAGTAGCCTCATATAATGGCTCAAATGGGGAAATATTAAGTTTAAGTCCCATGCTTGTACCACGAAGGGTGTCGGAGGAAGGTGTTTAGTCAGGCCTTTCAAAAACTGCAACATCAAGCGCACTGTGAAGTACGATCCTTGTTCTGGTGTGCGCTTAAAAATGGGTAGCGCTGATAAATAGCCCTTGATGGTGGCAAACTGAAGGTGCTGTCTTGGCAAATTAAGGAAGGACAAAACCTTTGAGGGGTCACATTAAAAGGGATCCACAACCTGTGCTCTGCACCAGCTGCAGAATTTTTTGCAATGGCAGTGGTATAGAGCTTTAGTTGTTGGAATTCTAGCCTGAAAGCATCACCTCCCATCACGTCTTCCAGAAGGTCCCAATACCTGTACTTTAGCCTTTCAGATGGCAGGCATGCAGGCTGAGCGGGTGTAAGCTGGGGTGAAGTATCAGCCCCCACTTTCGAGGGGCCACAGGGGAAGATTATGTGGAGGACATATGGCCAAATCCAAGAGATCCAGGTACCAGGTTCTCCTGGCCCAGTCTGGGGCAATCAGGATCATGGTTGCGTCGTACCTTTTCAAACTCCTAATCGCTTGAGGGATGACGGGAATCGGGAACGTATACAAGAGCTAGAAGTTACAGTCCACCACCAAGGCTTCCCACAATGCTCCTCTTGGGGGAAATTCCCTGGAGCAGAAGAGTTCACCTTACTAGTTCACACAGGACACGAAAAGATACACTTGAAGGGTTCATGGGAGACCAAGCACTGCCTGCTCAGGGCGTCCGCTGTCGTATTCTCCTCCACAGCTAGGTGAATTGGCAACAGTGAGATCTTGTTCTGTAACACCCAAAACTAGGGCTGCATTGCCTCTCTGCACAGGGGCAGTGTCACATCCAGGTTCCACCAACAGTCCATTTGCAACAGATGGAGAAGGATTAGACCGATCCTTCGGATTCCTACCAAGATAGTGCACAGGGTTCCATGAAACAGTCCAGTTTTCACTTACACTCTGGTCTCCTTCCTGCTCCCACCCCCATTTGATTTCACCAGTGCATATATGCAACGGCAGACAGGATGACTGGGCATCGCTACTCTAAAAAGTTAATACGCTTCGAGAGTAAACACAATTCATTTCTTAACCCCTCACTCGAGTCTGATCTTCTATCCGATTTACTCTGACAACTACTTCGTTGTTTAGTGACAACGGGAAGACGCCATCCTCTACTTTCCACAGCGCAATCAATACCAACCTCTTGAGAGACTGCCATTCACCCGGGTACAGAGTTGCTCCCCACTACAACATTTCCTAGAGCCGTACATACCACGTACCTTTCACACGCTCTCCATATTTGCCCTCCAGCATAACAACCCTAACTCCATCTCCTCTGGACAATTCTGGAACTGTGTCTGTACCTTCCAGCCCTCAGAGAATATTCCTGGTACGTTCATTTCATTTCCCTTTGCCTAAAACCATAATAATCGCTAGAACATACGCTTAACACTCCTTCTCAGTCTCCTTCAGCAGAGCAACAACTGATCCTTCTACATGATTTGGCGTGACCATGCTTCCAAACAGTGAAAACGTTCGAGAACTACTCGGCGACCTGCACGCCAGGGTTTTTCCCCCCCAGAGGGTTTCCCTGGAATCTTTGTTTTCCCACTGCTTGCTCCCTTCTAGGGACTACGGAACAAAGGGTTCTTGGGAGACCAACAAAGTGTCCAGACCTCATGGACACTCCTGTCCCATGCACACCTATATTTACTGAAACATATTTTCAGTCAACATTTTAGAACATTGTAATAATGTTCCACACAGGTTTTTTATGCACCAAAATAGTGTTCAGAATCTTTAGTGTCTGTCATCAACAATTTACTAAGAATATTCAGCTGACTATCTCAGTCAGTTTGAACAACAGTATAAATTCAACAGAGTAACAGTAAAGTAACAAAACCGTTTTCTACAGAATCGTTTTCAACATATAACTTTTTAGAAAAAACACTTTCAAAATAAGTTTGACAAATAGTAGAGCTCGATGCGTTTCCAGAATAAGTTCTCTTCCTCAGGAGCAAGATATGACTTATTCAGTTTTCATATTGCAAACACATTTCTATGAAATACATTTCAAACATTCGGATGTTAGTCTGGCCCTCGTTTATCTGGTTAATAAGACCCACTAGACTCTATCAGGGAAAAATGTGTGTTAATACTACACCTAGAGTCGCTTATCTTAGAGATCGGTGATGATATTCTGTAGTGTTTATGTCAAATTCTGGGGGATTGTTAGATTCAGATTGCCTGTAGATAATATATTAATAATATGTTAGTGACGTGAAGTATCCATAATGATTGAGTTATGTGTCTTTAAGTGGACTTGTTACCTTATGGAGTTTGTGTGTCCTCAGACTCAAAGTGGTGTCACTTATCCAGGGAGCCATCTGCACTAACTAGATGACCTGACGTCTTCGGTCGTGTTACACAAGTACGACCTCCTATAAATGGATGCTCAATATTAGGATCTCATAGTGCTTAAATCATAATAAATGCATCTCCGTTTAGTATACATAGTCAGTACTCATCAGCATGATGTGGTGAAAGTATTACTAGTTTCTGTACATGTGGACTGGGAGTCACGCTCTATGTGGAGAGACGCGAGTCCCTGTGAAGAGACGAACGTGCAATGATTTGTGGGATTACCAACATTCCCTGTCATTTGAGCTAATAGTAAAAATATACTAGATTGTAGGTCTCATCAGATACATGTTCTTTATAGTGCTCCACTGTATTGTTAGCTGTTGCTAAGCAACTGCTTTCTTGTCTACTCAACGTGGAAACGTGTTACGTTTGTACGTTCCGGTAGCTTGGACTACTTGCTGGACTACTGGGATTTGAAGTTTTCGCAATGATATTAACTTGCATGGGCATTGAATTGATCATAAGGATCTGCATAGGATTCCTTAATGACTTCTAAATATGCCACTCTAGTGGTCATGTTCATGCAATTATTGTTATTGGATTGTCTGATCTGTAAAAAAGAACATCTGTTGCTGCATTAGCTAATTACATCCACCTCTACAACACTTCAAAATCAGATTTTACAATTATTCTAAGTGATTTCTACTACACATTGTGGTCATTATAATTACAAATGTTAGTCAGTAACATCTATAACTACAGTGTTTCCAAATGACTATCCACTTGGCCTCATTCTTATTGAGAACATTTTATGAATACTATTGTTCAAAAGGTTTGTACATTTTTACAAAGTCCAATCTCTTTCCAGTTTGATGATCTATTGGATGCATGCTCTTTAGACCACACCAATATAAATAGCAAGGCATCTTCTTACGAACCTGGTATCACTTTAGAATACAGTGCCAAGTAACTCACATTATATAATAGACACAAGTCTACAACTCAAAAGCCCATATCAGTGTCTCATCATTTCAATCGTGAATAACTGTTTGCTATTAATTCACAATGTCAGCAATTCAGTCCATTACAATTGGCCATCTCTAAACATCTTCAATAATTATACACTGAACAAATTCTCAATAATACTAGCAGTTGGTATAATATTCCTTTAGAGGAAGGATGCTAGGGAAAATTCTTCGTTCATTCCATGTGGTTCTAGTGAGTCCAATTTATGGACCCAGAACATTTCTCTTAGTGTCATGATGTCCTGCATGTTACCACCTCTTGGTGGTCTGTATATCGTTTCTAGAATCACAAATTTTAGTTGGGATATAGAAAGATGTTTTGCCTCAAAGTGTCTACACACAGATGATTTCTCATTCTTGGTGCGTATATTTGACTTGTGTTCTGAGAGTCTTTCTTTCATTTTTCTGGAAGTTTGACCTACATAGTCTTGACCACATGGACATATTGGTCCATAAATTACAAATTTGCTGTCACATGTTACAAAATCGTGAAGTTCAATCTTTTGACCTGTATATGGATGCCTTATATTATTGCCCTTTTGTACATTGTTGCAATGGCAAAAATGGAGACGGGGGAATGTGCCTTTCTTTGGTTTGTTTATAAAGAGCTGCATATTTTTATCAACTCTCTCTGCTTTAACTAAGGAATCTCTCAAGTTTCTTCCTCGTGTATACACCATTAGTGGTGGTTTAGGGAATAATTTACTGAGTTGGTGATCCAATCAGGTGATTTTCCAATTTGTACACAAAATTCTTGTTATTTGCATGTATTGTTGTGAATATATCGTCCAATAAATCAATGGTGGTCTTCCTTCAATCTCATTGAAGGAATCAATAAGTTTGATCTATTCTTAGATTGACTCTTTGTGACAGCTTCAGTTAAGACGGTCAGGAAAACCTCATGAAATTTTTGAATTTGGTCTTGTGCCGCTTCCTTTGAGATATCTTCATCTGAGACGATTCTTCTGATTATGAAAAGTTGACTCAGGTTATTCTTGAGATGTGGATAGGGGCTGGTGTAGGGTAAACTATTATTTACATCAGTGGGTTTCCAGAAGATTGTCATATGAAGTTTGTCGTCACGTGGTATAATCTTCACATAAAGGAAGTGTACTGTTGGAGTATCCACTTCCAAGGTGAATTGGATTCCGAGTGTTCAGATAATTCAGGAAATAAGTTACTGAACGTAGTCATTAACGTACTCTTAGTCCATAGTCCCCTTTCCTCTATACTGTATGGGGCGTCCCTTCCAAGGGAAGGGAGACAGAACAGTTTTCCCCAGAAAAAACATTCCCCCTTTAAATTTAGAGGCGCGCGGAGGTGCGGCCCAGGGAGCATGTGCTGCCCTGACTCCGCACTCCGGCGACACACCTCAGTCCCCATTGACGCATCGACAATAGATTTAACATTGCCTAATGACACCAGTATTAGGGGGGAGGTTGGTGCGACGTATGGCGGAAAGGGGACTATGGACTAAGAGTACGTTAGTCACTACGGTGAGTAAGGAACAAGTTACTTACCTGTAACTGTTGTTCTCCAGCATGGGTCTGGCATGGATTCACATGCTCATGAATATTCCCCGTCGTCAGGCTGGGAATCCTCGGTAAAGAAAAAACCAGTATCAGTTTCGTTTCTGATCTGTCTTTCGTAGTAATAACCAATCACTGGTCTCTACGTCATACTGACCACAGCCAATGACTGCCCTCTACCTAAGCACCGCCTCTGGCAGCCATCTTCAGATTTGGAAGCACGTGAAGTGGCAGTATGACCAAGTGAAGAGCCGCAGAGGGGTAGGCGGGAGGGTTCGCATGTGAATCCATGCCAGACCCATGCTGGAGAACAACAGTTACAGGTAAGTAACTTGTTCCTTCTCCAGCATGGGGTCTGGCATGGATTCACATGCTCATGAATAAAGAATACATAGCAGTACACACATGCACAACCACGGGAGGTGGCAAAGGCTCAACATTAAGCATTACATCAAACTCAACATTAAGCATCTTACCTCCTCACCAGGCTCACCTCAGGCGAACAGGTTGCGCAGCACTGCTTGGCCGACCCTGGACTCCTCCCTGGAATCCCGATCGACGCAGTAGAACTTTGTGAAGGTGTGCGTCGACCTCCACGTAGCAGCCCTGCATATGTCCAGCAGGGGCACACCAGAAAGGAACGCTGTGGTAGCTGCGATCGCTCTGGTGGAATGGGCTCTCGGACGGCCAGGCAGCGGTCGGTTTGCCAACCGATGACAGTACATGATACAGCCGGAGAGCCATCTGGAAATGGAAGCCTTCGAGAGAGCCTTCCCCTGATTGACAGGTCCAAAGTTCACAAAGAGTTGTGACGTCTTCCGAAAACCCTTCGTGCGGTCCACGTAGAACTTCAGCGCTCTAGCTACATCCAGCGAGTGCAAAGTCCTCTCAGCCGGCGACGAAGGCGACGGGAAGAACACAGGTAACACCAAGGGTTCGTTGAGATGGAAGTCCGACGGTACCTTGGGCATGAAGGAGGGGTGCGTCCTGAGCACTACCCTCGTGTCGTGGAAAGTCAAGTACGGGGCCTTGCAGGAAAGGGCCTGGATCTCTCCCACTCGTCGTGCGGAGGTGATGGCCACAAGAAAAGCTGTTTTCCACGATAGAAACTTCAACGGGGCCGAGTGCAGAGGCTCGAACGGAGGTCCCATGAGCTTGGTCAGCACCACGTTGAGCTCCCACGCCGGGGCCGGAGCCTTCACCGGCGGGAACGATCTGAACAGTCCCTTCATGAACTCTTTCACCAGACGATGAGACCACAAGGACGTCCGCCCCGTGGTTCTGGTGTATCGGGAGATCGCAGCAAGATGAATCTTGATGGACGCGTGTGCCAGACCAGCTTTGGCCAGCGTCAGCAGGTACGGCAGTACTTGGGGGGGCCGTAATCAGTAGAGGGTTAATCTTCTGTGCGTGGCACCAGACAGAGAACCTCTTCCATTTGTGTCCGTAGCATTTAAGAGTCGAGGACGCCCTGGCCTTTGCAAGAACCTCTCTGCAATCGGCCGGTATGTCGTATCCTCCAAACTCTAGCGCTGCAGGAGCCAGGCCTGCAAGTTCAGCGACTTCGGGTCGTGGTGGAGGATGGCGCCTCCTTCCCTGGAGAGTAGATCCGCGTCCGCCGGCAGCTTGATCGGCGGGGACGCTGACAAGTCCAGAAGGTCCGGGAACCATATCTGCCTCAGCCACGCAGGTGCGACGAGGATCATCCTGCACCGTGACCTCTTGAGCTGGTTGACGAGCCGGATTAGCAGAGGCAAGGGAGGGAACGCGTAGAGGAACAGGTCCTCCCAGGGGAACGAGAAAGCATCGCCCATGCTCCTCGTCTGGGGAAACCTGCTGGCAAACCTCCGGCACTTGGTGTTCGTCGCCGTCGCGAACAGGTCGATCTGGGGTGTGCCCCACCGTCGGAAGAGGCGATCCACCAGATCCTGCCGTAGTTCCCACTCGTGGCACGAGCGCAGCTCCCTGCTGAGTGAGTCGGCGATGGTGTTTTTTATCCCTGCCAGATGAAACGGCACCAGAAAAATCCCTTGGGCAACGGCCCAATGCCACAGGTCCTGCGCCTCCTTGGACAGCGCTGGGGACCTGGTTCCGCCCTGTTTCCTGATGTAAAACATGGTGGTGGTGTTGTCGGTGAAGATCCTCACCACCTTGCCCTTGAGGGACGGAAGGAAGGACCTGAGGGCCCAAAACACTGCACGGAGCTCCAGGACGTTGATATGCAGGGACTTCTCCGTCGGGAGCCAGAGTCCCCTTGCGTGCAGATTTTCGGTGTGCGCTCCCCACCCTTCCAGGGAGGCATCCGTGGTCACGGTCTCCTGGTGGGCTGGGGTCTGGAAGTCCATGCCCGCCGTCAAATGCGCGCGGGTGCCCCACCACCGTATCGCTCGTCGGAAACTCTCGTCGAGCTTGATCCTTTCCTCGAAGCTGCCCGTCGTCTGGATCCAGCGCGCATCCAGGAATTCTTGCAACGGGCGCATCCGGAGCCTGCACATGGGAATGAGGTAGATGCAGGAAGACATCATCCCGAGGAGGGACTTGATGGACCTCACTTTGGCCGCGTCGGCCACCAACATCCGTTGCACCTTGCCCAAGATGGTCCTGGTCCTCTCCTCCGACGGGGAGGCCAGAAGGGACACTGTGTCGAGCCTGGCTCCCAGAAACAGTGCGACTTGCGCGGGCACCAGGTGGGATTTGGCGTAGTTCACGGAGAATCCCAGGTCCGTGAGGAGTTGGACGGTCCTTGCCGTGTGGACCGCGGCAAGCTCCCTCGTCTTGGTGCGGATGAGCCAGTCGTCCAGGTAGGGGTAGACGTGAATCCCCTCGCGGCGCAGCTGCGCCGCCACCGGTGCGAGGCACTTGGTGAATACCCTGGGTGCCGACCGTAGTCCGAAGGGAAGGGCTTTGAACTGGTAATGACGCCCTTGGACCACGAATCTGAGGAATTTGCGGTGCCCCTTTAGGATGGGAATGTGGAAGTAGGCATCCTCCAAATCCAACGACGATAGGAAGTCTCCTTCCTCCAGCTGACCCAGGACGTGCTGGAGGGTGACCATCCGGAACTTCTGCGCCTTGATGAACTTGTTCAGACGTCGCAGGTCCAGGATGGGGCGCCATCCTCCCGTCTTCTTCTTCACGAGGAAGTATCTCGAGTAGACTCCGGAGCCCCGAAGCCTCTTTGGGACGAGTTCGATGGCGCCCTTTCTGAGCATCGCCTTTACCTCCAGGAGAAGTTGAGGGACGTGAAGTTCTTTCCTGGCCACGGGGGGGACGCGCGGGCACCTTCTATGAAACTCGAGCGCGTGGCCCCGGGCCAGGGCGTCCAGCACCCAACGGTCGGTGGAGATGGACTCCCACACGCTGACGAAGCCCGCCAGCCGGCCTCCCACCGGGGTGCTTCGGTGGGGGCCCGACCCCACGGCCGGTTCAATCCTGCTTGGGCGCGGCCTTGCCGCCTTGACCTCCTTGGCGACGACGGCGGGGTCCGCTAGACTTGCCTCGTCCTCTGTAGGCCTCTTGCGACGACGAGCGGGCCGCTTGACGGTAGGAAGCGAAACCGCCACCGGAACCTTTGGAGGCGCCCTTGCCTCCGCCGCTCCGAAAGGGCGTCCGTCGTTGCAGGACTCCAAGGGCCCGGGCCGTCTCAGTATCCGCCTTGATGGCCTGAAGGGAATCGTCCACTGTCTTCCCATACAGGTTGTTCCCGTCGAAGGGCATGTCCAGGACTCTGGTCTGGACGTCCTGCCGGAAATCCGTAGCTTTGAGCCATCCACGACGTCGAAGGCAAAAGCCGTTGCCCAGCTGGCGGAACCCGGTGTCGGCGATGTCCGTCGCCACGGTGATGGCGTGGTCCGAGGCCACCTCACCTTCCTGCAGGATCTCAAGGGCCTCCGCCCTCTTGTCGTCCGGCAGAAAATCCAGCAGGGGAGCTATCTTGTACCAGAGCTCCCTGTCATAGCGGGCCACGATAGCCAAGGCGTTGGCCGCTTTAATCGTCGTCGCTGCCGACGAGATGACTCTACGTCCCATAGCATCCAATTTCTTTCCCTCGCCGTCCGGCGGGGAAGTCGATGTGGAGGCCGCACCCCCCCCGCTTTCTTCCTGGCTGCCGCGGAGACGACGGAGTCCGGGGTAGGCTGCGCCCGGAGGCACAGGGGGGCCGTGTCCGGGACCCGGTACTTTTTCTCGTACCGGTCTCTTCTAGCTGGCGTCGTGGAAGGGTTCTTGAGGAGGGAAAGGCCCTCATCCCAAATGTCGTCCAACAGAGGCACTGAGAGGACCGTCTTCCTCTTGGCCTCGCGCCGCTGATAAAGGAAGCCTTCCTTTTTCTTCTCCTCAGGGCAGAGTTGGAAAAGCTCGGAAGCCCTGGAGATCATGGAGTGGAAAGATCCGATCTCGTCGGGCGGAGAAGCCCTGGTGGGAGGCGACGACGGAAAATCCTCGTCGTATGCCTCGTCGTCCGTACCCGTCGCTGCCGTGTCAGTCCCCGTATCATCCCCTCGGGTGGACGGGGAGGAGGGCTGGAAGGGGCGCGACGGTTGAAAAGGAGGTGGTGGATGGATCCTTCTTTTCTTGGTAGGGGGAACACCAGAAGGTCCCGGTTCTGGATCCCCCGACGGGAGAGGTTCCTCCGTCGGTAACGGTAGCCTCGTCCTTATCTCGGAGCATAAGGACTGTATGGCCAACAAAATGGCCGCCGAGTTGTCTTGCGGCGCTGGCAGAGGGGAATCCGACGGGCGAGCAGGGGCCCCGTCGGTATCCTCGACGATGTCGTCGTCGTCACCTGCGTCGGGGTCCATTCCGACGGGCTGGCCTTCTTCCACGCCTAGGCCGTGGCTTAAGACCTCGATCAGCTCCTCTTCTGAGGTTGAGGCCGAATCTCCGACGACGCCCTGCCCCCCCTTCTTCTTCCCCACGGAGGGTTTCACGGGGGTCCTATCGATGGGCACAAAGGAAGACTCCCTCCAAGGAGGCAGGGAGATTCTGGACCCTGAGGTCGCCACCACTGGTGCAGCCACCACAGGCTGAGCCAGGGCCGCCGCGACCGTTTCGATAGAGGGCTTGGTCGGATGGATCAAGGCCTTCACCACCTTAGGTGCGCTCACCGCCTTATCCTTGAGGGAGGGGGCACTGCCACGCTCCTCCTCTGCCTTAGAGCTCGACCGGGGCCTCTCCAGGAGCTTCGCCGGGTGCTCGGCCTTCCTCTTACCCGACCCAGAGCGTTGGCTCGTGGTTGATGGTGCCGGGGAGGGTGCGCCCTGCCTGGCGCCCGTAGAGCCCGACCGTTCGGCGCTCCCGGTGCCAGCGGACTCGCGGTGCTTGGCCTTATGTTGGGCCCCCGTCGCCGGGGCGCCCTCAAAGGTCTTAGAAGACCGCTCGGATTTCTTCTTCTTCTCGCCAGACGGGCTCTTACCCTCCAGCCAGTTGGCGAGACGTTGATGGCGGTCCTTCATGGTCCGTTCCGACATGTTGCCGCAAAACGCACAGTCCTTCTCCACGTGCGTCTTGTCCTCATGAAGGCAGTAAAGGCAGAAAGAGTGTTCGTCCTCCTTGAAGACGTTCTGCAGCTGGCATCCAGGGCAGACCCTGAACAGCTTTCCGGGCGTCGAGCTTCCCTTCTCCTGGGCCATCTCCGAGACCGGGCCTGAGAAGCTTCTGGATTCCTCCGAAGTGTAGCTCGACGAAATCTTCACCCTTGAGGGGCACAGATGAATCCGACACGGGTCCCCGTTGATCGGATGTAGGATCGGTGGAGCTTGAGGCTCTTTGACCGAAAGAATCGAAGTTTTTTGTGAAAAAAAGCGCGAAAAATAGCACTAACGCTCGAGAGCAATAGCACGAGGATCCCAACACATGAACGTGCGGTAAAAATCTGAAGATGGCTGCCAGAGGCGGTGCTTAGGTAGAGGGCAGTCATTGGCTGTGGTCAGTATGACGCAGAGACCAGTGATTGGTTATTACTACGAAAGACAGATCAGAAACGAAACTGATACTGGTTTTTTCTTTACCGAGGATTCCCAGCCTGACGACGGGGAATATTCATGAGCATGTGAATCCATGCCAGACCCCATGCTGGAGAACTTATAATTACTCTTACGTACCGTCCCCTTTCCTCCATACTGCATGGGCGGTTATAACTGATTGTAGCCCCAGGGTGGAGAGGAGACCCTCCTTAAGCAAATAGGTTCCTGAGAACCGCCTGTCCGAAAGCCGCATCAGCTCTAGAGCCAGCATCCAAACAGTAATGCCTGCAGAAAGCCGAGGGAGAGGCCCAAGTGGCCGCCCTGCTTATGACTTGCCAAGGGACATGGCGCTGGAATGCGAAGGCCGTTGCCTTGGCCCTGACTGCGTGGGCATGCATGTTGGCCGGGTGCGGCTTGTTCTGGCCCTCGTATGCTTCTTTCATGGCAGAGACCATCCAGTGGGATATGGAAGCCTTAGAGGCTTGATAGCCTGGCCTCGAGCCTCCAAAAGTGACAAACAGGGCGTCCGACTTGCGGAAGCCACTGGTCCTGTCCAAGTAGAATTTTGGGGCACGCCTGACATCCAGGCAGTGCAGCACTCCCTGCGCTTCGTCCTTGGGATGGGGAAAGAACATAGGAAGGACTATTTCCTCGTTCAAGTGAAATGCAGATGGAACCTTGGGCAGAAATGCTGGGTGCATCCGCAGGACTACATTGTCCTTGTGAAAGGTGGTATATGGTTCATAGGCGACCAGAACCTGGATCTCGCTGACTCTGCGAGCCGAAGTAAGGCAAACTAGTAAGGCCCTCTTGATGACCAGTCTGATGTCCATGGACGCCATTGGCTCGAATGGATTGTGTGCCAGGACGCACGATTTGTTGTACGATTTGGGCGTGATCTTTGTAAATGGATAAAGATTTAGCCGTTTGTGTGCTGTTCCTCTTTTTGGCCAGCCCTTCGTCCATAGAGCAGTGGACGAGCCCCCCATCGAACGGTAGATCTAGAATGCGCTCCTGGACATCCGTGTTGAATTTCGTTGCCCGGAAACAGGCTGTTCTCATGTCCGTGGCAATGCAGATGGAACGGCTTGAGGTATCGATATGAGCCACTGTGGATTCCATGAGGTCCTCGACCACAAGCTTGGCTTCAGCTAGCCCCGCCTTGAAGCATGAGTGGCACTGGGCGGGGAGTTTCAGGAGGAAGTCCACAATTTCCCGCCATAACATTTGGTTGGTGGCAGCCAGCATGGCATCTGCGTTGGCCTAATGAAGGTGCAAGGAGGCGTTGGAGTAGATCTTCTTGTCATACGCCTCCAAGATCTTCTCCTCCTTGCCTAGCAGCGCCGCAGAAGAGGCGGCTGAGGACGAGGACAACTGAGGCTTGGAGTATAGTGATGCTGCAGCGATCACCGAGGAGTGCGGCTGAGGATGGGTCGAGGGCAAGAGTGTATGCCCCTCCATCTGCCTGTACTTGGCGTCCAGGCATCGATTGACCAGCGGGACCGAGTGGGGCTTAAGCCAACCCTTCTTGGCCAGGGAGGCTACATTGGTTTGCAGTGGAATCCCCTCAGGTTGGGGGAGGCCCAGGTACTCCGCCAGGCCAGCAAGATGTTCTTGGAAGGCCCTGGCTGAGAATGGTGTGTCCGGGTCCTCCTCCTCGTCCGTACCCTGCGGGTCTGGAGGATCCTGTGAAGGAGTAGATGGCGCCGGAGGCTGGGGTACAGGGACCGCAGCCAGAAGTTGAGGAGGTGGCGGAGGTTGCAGAGTTGGCTGTGGAGCCAAAGGAGGCTGCTGCACTGGGGGCCCGATGGAGGCGTGTCTGGTGCCGTTATCATGGTGGGGAGAGCACCTACTCACTGGCCAAAGAGGTGGCAGGGGGTACTGACAGGGTAGTGGGGGGATGCTGGAGCCGATGCATAGTCTTTGAGAAACGAGTCCTATCAGAATTAAGACAACTGGAGGATTCTAATGTCTCTGGTACATTTCAAAATCTAAGCAATGTCGAAAAATTGGCCCTGAAAAGTCTGAAAACCAATGAAACAATAGTGATCCGTAAAGCGGACAAAGGCGGTGCTGTAGTACTACTGGATCGCGATGCATATATTGCTGAATGTGACAGTCAACTAGAAGGCACTGATTATTACGAGAGAATTAAAGAGGACCTTACACCATGCCTACAACTCTTGATTAATACGAAAGTACAGAAAGCGTTTGAGCGCGGATGGATTTGTAAACAAGAATAGAAGAGTATTTGGTACAATCAAAACCAAGTATTCCAAATTTTTATATTCTACCAAAGATTCACAAATCCTTGTCTAATCCACCTGGACGCCCAATTGTTTCGGGCACTGGGTCAGTGTTAGAACCACTCTCGAAATATGCTGATTGATTTTTAAAGCCTTTTGTTTTGGAAATGTATTCGTATCTTCAGGATACAACTGAGGTTATTAATTTGATCGAACACTATCCATTTAATTAGAAGAAAGAACTGTTGGCGAGTTTGGACATTGTATCTTTGTACACATGTATCCCACAGGACAACACTTGCAGTGATTGAAGAGGTACTGCTAACAAAGAGAACAAGTGGAACTACCCCCAACAGTTTCATTTCCTGGTGCGCTGAACTTGCACTTACAGAAAACTATTTCAACTTCAATAACAAATTGTTCCACCAGGTTCATGGAACAGCAATGGGGTTCTCGGTGGCCCCATCAGCAGCAAACTTGTATGTCGAGTCGTTTGAGTGATCTATAAGGAAACAAACCCATATTTCTTTAAGCTCCATTTATGGAGATGCTTCATCGATGACATCCTAGTAATATGGGATGGAGATGTAACAAGCTTCAATGAATTTGTGGATTGGATCAACACACAGAACCCTTATTTGAAATTTACTGCGGTGTCGAGTACAGTAGAGATCAATTTTCTGGACATTACCATTTGGAGTGAGCCAGTAGAACAGGTGTTAAAAGTTAGACCCCATCATAAAAGTACTGATAGGAACTCGTTACTACAATTTAGCAATTGCCATCCTAAACATACGAGGCAAAATCTCCCAGTTTCTCCGGTTAAAGCGTAACAGTTCCGATAAACGTACTTTTGAAGAAGAATCTCAGTTACTGACTCAGAAATTGGTTGCTAGATAGTACCCTAAATCGTCCATAAAAATAGCTCAGAAGAGAGCCAGTAATAATAATCGGGAAGCACTGTTAGAGTACAAACCCAAACCAAAGAAGGATAAGATGGTGTTTGTTAGCACTTTCAAAACTCTATCCAATAAAGTAAATGCCATAGTGAAGAGGAATTGGCATATACTAGAAGGTGACGAGTGCCCCCTGGATCGACCACTGTGCGCATTCAAGAGAGGGGGTAACATTAAAGACATTGTCACCAAGAACGATATATATATATATCAAGAAAGAACAGCTGACACTGAGACATGGGGTACAGCCAAACCAATAGGACATGCCAATTGCGGGACTTGCATATGTTGCAGTTCTACCAAGAGGTCCAAAGAAGTCGAACTGGTACTCAGAAACCCGTGGAAACAGTTGCAGTTCACAATCTGCAACTCCAAAATGGTTGTTTATGCAGTATGGTGCCCATGTCAGAAGTTATACATAGGCAAAACAGAGAGAAAGGTTAAAATCAGAATTTCTGAACATAAAAGTTGTATAAGGAATTCAATACTATCAGCACCGATGGTTGGGCATTTTTTGGCAATGGAACATACACCAGAATCATTGACATGGACCGTTTTGGCGCAAGTACTGCTGATAGGAGATGGTTCGCTGAGCAAAAAGAAATTATACCACAAAGAACAACGGTTGATATATTTATGCAATAGTGTAGACAAAGGCCTGAACGAGATGATCGATTGGTCATCAATCTGTGAGGATGTAGTTGCTGTCCACATGTATAAAAGTATATGTGTACAAGAGGATAACCCCATACATTAAAGGGAGAGCAGTGGATACATAATCAACCTTGATATTCATATTACTATATTTTTTTATGTAATAAAACCGTATAATAAATGGTAACTTGGTATAGACCATGCTCTAACAATAATGCAGACTGAGACCTCCGTTAGTCGTAATTGCCAACTGGGCTAAATAATTACGAAATGTAGAGGATGACAATTATAGAAAGAATATGCTATACATTTTCTCGCACCCTAATTACTAAATATGCACTTGATCAGCGCCATATGTCGTGTGAGCGTATACATGAGGCAAATGGCTTCCACCCGAACGTTATCTTTGGCACGAGCGTGCAAGTATACGACTTACCTTTGTAATCAACCTCGCGGCATAAACTTTATGAGTTAGGAATTATGGCTGCAATTGACATAGATTATGTTGTTGCATGAGGAGAAATGGCCGACACTAGAAGATCGTTTGGAACAGTTTCCGACATACTAGTGTTCAAACAGGAAGAGCAGCTAAACAGAGCCATCACGTCCGTTCGTTACCATGAAGATAAAAGCAGGACTAATCCCTATATCGGCGAGGGCTAAATCATTGGTAGAATGCTAGAAGACGTGCAGAATGGTGTAAACAAAACTAAGGTGAGCAAGGAAAGCTTAGCCTGTAAGCAGATATTTTTACGAGCACGAGTTACATATTCACTTATAATGAATGTCAGTGGGCGGTGCTGCATGTGTTACAAACATCGTTGTAATTTCGTCTCCCCAGAATTACGCGAGTGCAAGTTTGAGAAAGCTGCATTCTCTTTGCATATACGCGGCTTGCCTACCATCCTAAGGAGTTAGAGGAATTCTCATATACTCCGGAGACATGAGTACACCAGACAGTGCAACCTTGGGTACTTTGTACAGGTACGAGCTAAGATTAATATGTTGTACCTGCATGAAGGGTCAAAGGAGTGTTGCACACGAAGGGGCACGGTTTTAATAATATGTTTCAAAATAATATACATGGAAACATGTTTGAGTTGGGACATTTAATACAGCTCATTACAATACTTGTGTATTCCCTGTAAGGATGTTAGATGGTCCAGCTTTAGAACTTTGTTGACCACTTCAAGTGCGAATTGCAATAATATCTGTAGAGTGACAACTATACGAAAGGCAATGTTTTGTTGTACAATAAGAAAGTCATGTTGTAACTGCAGTTTGCGAATTGCAGTCTTTTTGGGGATGTTTAAAAACTCCTTTCCAGTAGTTTAAAGAATCTCTTTCCAGCAGCATAAAATTCCCGAAATACCACTAATTTGATCATGGTCCCTGACCGAGTGCAAATATGCTAATTAAAAACTTTTTCTCCTTGTTCCCATAGAATCGGTTCCTAATAAGGAATTCCACTTGACGCATTTTACCATTATTACTTGGATAAATGCGGTAAGCCTGGTCAAGATTATTAATTTATTTTGACTAGAAGTTACAAGATTAATATTTATGTAATCCAACTCATTTTAAGGGTTGTGTTATCTCCGTAGGTCACGGTTGAAACAGACAGGTCAGCCCATATAGAGGACTGTCGGCGGCACGCATGTAGAGGAAGACTGACGTCTACCAAGCTCATTTCTATGACACTTTATAAAATTCCCCCGAAGAATTTCCCGTACAGAATGGTTGTGATTAACATATGGTAATGAAACATGTTGGGATTGTTTTCACTGTGATATTAACTATGACAGCAGTATTTATTTACTAATAATTCTGTACTTGATACCAAGAAATGTTCAATTGAGTCTACTATAATCAAGTACACTAGACACAAGTACTGTTTGAACATGACCAAGTGCTAGTCGGAAGTGTTAGGTGTCATTTTTTAGATGGTCATTCCTTAGATGGGCATTGTTTTATGGGTTTTCATAAATTGCACGTTTTGTTAGAATTCTCATTTATATGATTTATTGTTTGTAGGTTTATAGTAAGGGCTCTAACACATTTAATTTGTCTGTGATTGTCAAGCTCTTAGTGGTATTTATGTACCTTCCTAATACACAGTAGGTTTTGTGTATATGTAAGTTCTTTTCGCTCTTTTTCTAATATAGGTTTAACAATGTTTAAATGAATTTTTTGTATATCCATTGATTTTATTAATGGATTTTTGTTCATAAATGTAATAAAAATCCTTTTAGAGAGTCTATATTTATAAAATTGACTCTTAGCATGATCATTTCCATACGTAGTTGTAGAGTGTCTTTCTGGTTGCGTGGTACTGACAGTCCCTGTAGTGGGTTGGTCCCTAAAATAGGGGTCCTTGACCTTTTAGGTGATAGCAAAAAGAGGTGTCAAGACTTTTTGGAAACATAGTTGGTCTATTCAAGGGGCATAGTCTTGTCCTCTGTTGAAAATAATCCCCAGGTTCTTCTTTAAGTTGATAGGAGCCGATGTATACCCCTGTCCATATGGACACAAAGGAAAGCTGCCATGCGCAAATGAAGGGTAGACTGTAGGCCACGTACCTGGTTGAGGCCAGTCCCACCTTGACACTCGTTCTTTGCCGAATTCCTGGAATGGCGTTGGACGGGTGACTTTCTGGCGCGGCGGCCATTTTGTCGAGCTGCCTGCCACGTGTCTGCGACGTGGTGCTCGCACCGCTGGGCCTGGTCTCGTCCAAGACTCTTGCGTGAGGATCACAAGGCCTACCCTGCTACTCGGGCCTTGGCCCGGAAGGTGTGACACCCTCGACCCAGAGGCCGGTAAAGCTGCGTTTAAGCGCCCCCTCGGACGTATTGCCAGTATTAGGGCATAGCCCCTCGGCCATGGTGCCGGTACAAGGGCGGAGCCCCTCCGGTGTAGACCCGGTACAAGAACCTTCCAGTCCCTCGACACTGCACCCGGGAGGATCGGAGGATCTCTCGACCCGAAGGCCGGTAGCTGAAGCAACGTCGGTGCACGTGCCGGTAGAAGGACCCGGCCAGTACCTTGCGCGCGGGTGAGTCCTTGGGAAGGCATCTCCATGGCGGGGAGCGCTGGAAAAGATCAGCCTTACCTTGGGCCTGGTTCGATGCTTCACGAAATTCTTGAGATCCGCTGGAGGCGACCTCTGGAAGAGCTCCCTCCACCTGGCTAGTCTGTTCTTCAGCGCCTTCGAGGACAGCTGAGTCACACGCCGAAAAGGATTGCCAACCGCGGTCTGGGCCAAGGCAACATAGGCAGGGGGGGGGGTCTGAAGTTGGGAAGTCTTAGTTACTTACCTGTAACTGTATTTCTCCAGCATTGGTATCTTTCATAGATTCACATGCTTGACTATTCCCCATCACCAGGCTGGGAATCCTATGTGATAAAAATAATTATTAAAATGTTTTTTAATATACACACATTGCTACCTAGCAGTGCATGTACATAGCCCATTATGGCCTACGAGCCATTCTATTGTGTAGTCCCTCCACCTCACTTTGGTCCTTTATGGCCCTAACCAATGAGGTGGCAGGGCTTAAGCTCTGCCACCGGCAGCCATCTTCAGATTTTCAACCGTAGAGATTACAGTATGATGGATGCCGAGCATAGGAGCAGCCTCTCCGGGGAGGCGGGCGGGCGCATGTGAATCTATGAAAGATGCCAATGCTGGAGAAATACAGTTACAGGTAAGTAACAGACTTCTCCAGCATTGGATCTTTCATAGATTCAGATGCTTGAATAGAATACCAATCAGTTAAAACATGCCACCATCATATATGTATATGCATAAATCCAGAAAAAAACATTTCTGATTAAACCTTTACCATGCAGCAGCACAACTATTACATAGTTCGGGAAAGGTCGGAAAGGAGGCTGATCGTACCTTATGCAAAGAGATGGCAGAGCACTGCCTGACTAACTGCAGTTTCTTTGTTGGTGTCTTCAGCCAGGCAGTAGTGTTTCGCGAAGGTGTGCAGAGTGCTCCACGTGGCGGCTCTGCATATGTCCTTCAAGGCCACCCCTGCATGGGATACTGTTGACGCCACTCTTCCTCTGGTGGAGTGTGCAGATGGCGGTCTAGTTGGAGGGTTGCTTTTCATCTGATGGCAGTGGGTGATGCAGGACGATACCCAGCGAACCAGACTTTGTTTAGCGATATGTTGGCCTTTGGTACGGCCAGAGAAAGCAATGAACAGACGGTTTGAGGAGCGGAAGTCCTTGATTCTCTGCAAGTAAAACTTCAATACTCTACCAACGTCTAGAGAATGTAATATTCTTTCCGCTTCAGAATCGTGATTCTGGAAAAAGGTTGCTAAAACAATGCGCTCAGTGAGTCTCATCTCCGAAAGCACATAGGGGAACTTTCCCGTCCAATTCACTGAGAACGCGTCTCCCAGTGATTAATACTCCGGGTACCTCGAGGGGAGCCTCTTGCACTTTTTGTTGTCCAAGGTTGCAAAAAGGTTGATATGCGGATGGCCCCATAAGGCAAAAATCTGTTGGTTTTCCTTTTTGTCCAGATCACACTCGTGGGACGCTGTGTATTCTCGGTTTAGTCTGTCCGCTAGGACATTGTCCACTCCCGGAAGATGCTCTGCCTTGATTTGCAACCCGTGGTGTAAGGCCCATGCCCATAGCTGTTGGGCTTCTTGCGATAGGACTTCTGACCTCGTGCCTCCTTGCTTGTTTGTGTAGTGCATGGAGGTCTTGTTGTCTGTCTGGACTGCAAGTACCTGTCCCGCTATCACAGGCAGAAAATCCTTGGCGCCAACCTTATGGCCCTGAGCTCTAACACATTGATGTGAAGCTGGGACTCTTGTGTTGACCAAGTGCCCTTGGTTTGGAGGTTCGCAAGATGAGCGCCACAGCCTGATAAGGAAGTGTCCGTCCTCAGCAGAAGGGTCGATGTCGGTGCTTGAAATGGCATCCCCTGCAGAAGATTCCTCAGAACATTCCACCATCGAAGAGCCTTGTGTAACGTCGATGGAATCTGGATGATGTCCTCCCAGCATCCAGGAGCTTGTTTCCATTGGTGGTCCAGGGCCTCCTTGTGAGTCTAGAAATTACCCTCCCATAACATAGGCAGTATATTTTGTTGGCCGAAAACCAACCACATCATATGTTCAGCATTATTGGTACCGACTCATGAGCATAACCAGAGAGCGTCCATTTTGTAGGAATAGAATTGGCCATTAGTCATTTTTGATTTCTTGCTTTTCTGTTCAAACTGCTTTGCTGTAAGTGAATTCTATTTCGTTCTTGCTCATGCATAGAGCAAGGCCACAAGTTACATGTTCAAATGCAGCCCAGACAACCCAGACAGCAATGTCCCGGTCTCCTCCCTCACAAGTCCTTGGAAGTAAGCAACAAGGCATTTAATCACTACGCAGGTGCCAGCTAGTCTCGCTGGTGTGGCAGAAACTGGAGAAATGAACAGTTAAAGGCTGAATTATACTCTCTTCTGCGGCCCCCCTTCATTGAGCCCCTGTAGATCGAGCTGACCTCTAGCCCACGAATAGAAACTTGAAGATAGTGAGGCCTGGAATGTGTCTCTCCCCTGCACGCAGCTTGCTTGTAAGAACAAGAGCATTATGTTCCCTAAAACAAAGAATGGTGTCTGCACCTTTGCAAATTGCAAACTGTTGCTGAATAAATGACTGAAGGGTGTCATATTCGTTATAATTGTCAATCATCGAAACCATTGCAAAGAAAGATACATTATGGGTGGTTTTGAATGTGTCACTACTGATAAGATGATCATTTTGTATATATGTAATTGATGTAGAATGCTTGCTCTCTTGTGTCCCACAAGGTCTGGGTGACACACGTTGCGGGACGTGAGACCCAGTCAGCCAACTGAGACTATTTGCTTTGCAATAGACCCTACATTTTGGGAATTGAACCTTGTGTCTGGCATATTTGTTCGTGTGGTGATTGTGCCTTGTTTCCATACGCGAGGGTCCCCCTAGGGGCCCTATCATCCAGAACTGGTCTCATGTGAAGCCTGCAGTTTGGTTTGAGGAATATGCACGATGACATACCCAGAAGGGATTTGTAAGAGCGTACAGATGTTGTCTCTTTCTCCAGACAGCTCGATGTTTGTTAGGGAGAATTCTCTGTTTAGGCTGAATTTCCTAACCTAGTGAGTCCCCCAGCAGCTTTGCTGGATTTTTGGGGTTTATTTTTTTCTCCTGCCAAGAGTGAGACTCTTTTACCCTCACTCTTGGGCATGATTTGAGTGTGTTTCTTTGAATCTAGATGTGTTTAATGGGCTATGGGGTCTTTTACTCCATAGGGCTTCATGTGTTTTTGTGATGTGTGTTACACAGCACCCTCAGTGCAGTGACACAGGGGTGTCATAGTGACCCTCCATTATAGACTCCATACCCTGGGACTGACTACTGTCTCCCAGGGCATGTAAAGTCACCATTGACTTTACTAGTCTTAAATTCTGAACAGAACCAGTACAAACCATCATATTGTGGACGTACTAGCTGGGGCAATTCAATTGCCACGGGGTCTGTTAGTCGAGGGGGCACGTCTCCGTCCCCCCTGATCGAGTTTTGGCTGGTGGCAGTGGATACTACTTTTTATATTCAACCGCAAATATTTTCCTATGGGATTTCCCATTGTTTTAGGCTACTATATTTATTTAATTATTTACGGTAGCCTCGAACATACCGCCGGTTTTTTTAATTAATATTAATTCTCCGGTTGGTATTTTTTGCCAAAACTTGATTCTAAAATGGCGTTTGTGTTCTCTTCTGTGACTCCAACCAAAGTCGAGCCCTTTGTTCCACTTTTTGGCGGGCTTCTCCACAGAAGCCCTCCAAAGTGGTGCCACTCTCTCTGGGGTACTTAGGAGGGGTGGAGGGGAATTTAGGCACCCTGGACTGAATTGCCTAGGCAACTCAAGTCGCTCTCCGTCCTGATTGGCCCAAGTGGTGAGCCGGCCGGCTCAGCACTTAGCATGTTTGAGTGACAGCTAGGCTGAGTGAATGGGGGTTTTCTGCATAAAAGCAGGGCTTTGGGGACTGGAACTTCAGAAGTCGCCACAGGACCTAAGAATCCGACGAGGGAGAAGCTGAGCCGACCTGCCACGACACCACCACCGGTGGAGCCCTGCTGGACTGCCTCAGCACTTTTCCCAACGACAGAGGAGATCTCCCGCCGGAGAGTCTGCTTCCTTTGACTTGTTGGGATAACCAGTTTCACCGTCTTTTCGCCTTCCCGACGTACCTCGTGGCTGCCTTGCCTGTGCCAAGCACCCCGGCAACCGGGATACCACCTTTTACCACGACCGGGAAAACAAAGGTACCACCTTTAACCGGAAAACTCCACGGTTGGTTTCTTCCCTGGTAGTGCAACGACCTTCATCTTTCCTCCAAGTCGAGATCTTCTCTTCCCCTGGACGACGACGCAACATGCACCCACTACCAGGAACAACTGCCTCCGCTAGAGGATCCTTCCCACTTAAGGTACCGTGTCCCGCCTGGCTTCCCTTGTAACCGACTGTACGGGGTAGATTTAGCCCCCGGCCTTCGAACCTGGGTTAGCCTGGGACACCCTGGCTAAACTTTAAGCCTCTCTAAACTCTTTTTGAACCCTCTGCAAGACTTCCTAAGCCTAGTGTAACTGTGTGATCTTGGGCGCATTTGTGCTCTGCTCTCTCTAAGAGGGGGCCCAGCCTTTGGACTTGGGCTCACCAGTGACTTTTTGCTCTTCTACCTTGCTAACAGTGTTCCTGAATCTTAGAGTGGTGTACCTTTCCATATTCTGTCTTTTTCCCTCCCTTTCTCACAAACTTATCAGAGTGCAATCTAGTTAAGCGCTCACCTCTGTATGAAAATAAGTGGTGTCTTACTGTGATTTATCTGATAGGGAAAAAAGGGGTGTGTATATTACAATAATAACTGTATTTAGAATATTTTACAATAAGAGTGCTGGAGTGTTTCAAACTGTGTTTTTAAATAAATAATTATATAATTTGATACCAAAGCTCTGGTCAGTGTTTGCTTGTATTGTTGTATCCAAGTGCCTATTGTATATACTTTGCATACTGCCTAACTCTTCTTGAGGGAAGTCTGACTGCTCAGCCACAGCTACCAGGTAAATCTGGGTGGTACAGACTGCTACCAAGTGGGTTTACTGCCAACACCTGTAGTCTTAAATCTTTTGCAGTGGTCCCTAAGGGAACTGCACAGGTTTCTGCCTAACAATGTTCAGCATAGAATCGCTGCTACTCTTTCTGTCGATGGCCTCACCCTGGGAATGCTGGTATTGAGCTCGGCTCCTAGGAAGAGAGCTGTTTTGCTGGGAACAGGACAGGACTTTGTGTAGTTTATGGAAAAACCTAACTCCTTTAGGAGGTTGATGCTCCTCGACACTGCTGAGCGAGCCCTTGCGGCGGAAATTGCTTTTATAAGCCAATCGTCCAGGTACGGGAAGACCTCCGTTCCTGCCCTCCTGAGACTTGCAGCTACTGGCGCCAAGCATTTTGTGAAAACTCTCGGTGCCGATCTTAGACCAAACGGGAGTACTCGTAACTGAAAATGACGTTCCCCCACCGTGAACCTGAGGAACTGCCTGTGGGCTGGATGGATCGGTACATGGAAGTATGCGTCCTCCAAGTCTAAAGTGGCCAAGAAGTCGTGCTTGTTTAACCAAGGTAGCACCCCTTGTAATGCCACCATCTTAGGTTTTGAGTTTGATATATTTGTTGAGTGCCCTCAGGTCCAAGCTGGGTCTCCATTGACCGTTTTTCTTTCTGATGAGGAAGAAACGGGAGTAGAAACCCTTTCCCCTCTGAGAGTTTGGCACTGGTTCTACTGCTGCCTTCTGGAGTAGCTTTTGCACTTCAGACATGACTTGCCCTAACCAATGCACCCTGCGCGAAGTTGGGGGCAGGGAAGGAGGTTGGTCTAGAAATTCTACGGTGTGGCCCTTCCGGATCACCTGTAACACCCATTTGTCTGATGTGATTGACTGCCAGTGCTGGAAGAACTGGCTTACCCCCCCCCCCACCGGGGTGTGGCATTGAGGTGAAAGAGTCTGATAGTCAGTTTTGCTTGCCTTGAGACTTCCCTTGGGCGGAGCCACGCCTGCCCCTAGGGGCGTATCTGTTGGAAGACTGATACTTCTTTTCTTGGTACGTGCCGCCTTGTGCTTTCTGCCTATACGAGGAGCGACCGTACCCTCTGTATTTAGAAGATGAGGCTCTATAGGGGCGAAAAGATAGACGGTCCTTTTTCCTTGTCCTTTACAGAACTGATGGCTCGGGCTGTGACCGTGTCTGATTTCATTCCCTTCAGGTGGTCGTCTATCTTCTTTCCAAAGAGATCTTGTCCATCAAAGGGCATGTCTAATATCTGCGCTTGGACTTCAGGCCTGAAGTTAGTAGCCTTCATCCAGGCCTGCCTTCGGAGTACTGTGCCGTGTGCCATCTGTCTGAAGACTGATTCGGCCACATCAACCGCTGCGTCGATCATATGATCCGATGTTGCTTCACCGTCAGCGATTATCGATCTAACCTCTTCCCGGAGCTCTGGTGGTAACTGTTTAGTCAATTTGGACATGCAGAGGCAAAGCTCGCGATCGAACCTTGCGGTCATGGCCAGTGCATTACCCGCTCTGATGGTAAGCGATGCAGAAGATGACACCTTCCTGCCCATGGCTTCTAGCTTACGCCGGTCTTTGTCCGGTGGTGCTGACAGAGGCGAGGCGGGATTGGCAAGCTACTTCCTTGCTGCAACTGTGATAACCGAGTCTGGTTTTGTGTGACCTCTCAAACAAAGCGGTGCAGACTCTGGAGCTTTATATTTCTTCTCTGGTCTGGACAACAGAGCCGGAGTAGATAAGGGCGTAGATATGATCTTGGATCCTGACTCCCAGGTGGGGTCAAGGAGAGGGATGGTGGTCACTGTTCTCCTGCATTTGTGTCCCTGTGCTCATACAGCACCGATTTCTTTTCTTCTGATGTAACTTGAATTTTGAACAGTTCTGCAGCCTTGCCTATTATGGTGTGGAAAGAAACCAGATCATCCGGCGGTGAGGACTCGCCTGGTGAATCTCCTGTGCTTCTCGACTACATAGTCATCGCACTCACTGGTTGCGTCAGGCTCCTGTGTAATTTTGCCTTCTTCTGGAAAAGAGAATTCTCTGAAAGGATCCTCCTGCCAATCTGAGACCGAAACTGTGGACGGCACCATTGTTAGATCCCTATCCGGCGATCGAGGTCTATGCGATGACTGAGGTGATGGGACTCTTGTCGGTGAAGCACTGCGAGTGCATCTCCTAGGTCTTCGAGCAGGCTCTGGTGATCTCATTCTCTTTTGAGGTCTACTCCTGTGAGGTGAACTTGTGGGTGTGCCTGGAATTGGAGATGAGTCTCTCCAATAGGTTTCTGATTCTATGGGATCAGTCGGAGTGTCTTTCTCCCTTTGACGTCTGTAAAATTCCTCTACGATCCTCTGTACAGATAACATCAGTATCGGATCATTAGGATAGTCGGCCTCTACCGTGGACGGCTGCCAAGGAGGACTGTGTTGCTTAGGGGAGGCACCAGGTCGCTCTTCCACCACTTCAGCATCTGAAAATTCTTCCTGGAGAGTCACATCAGGGAGCTCTGCCATGTCCCCCAAAGGTGAAACCTGCGGTACTATTGGT
This sequence comes from Ambystoma mexicanum, assembly GCF_040938575.1. Taxonomy (NCBI): domain Eukaryota; kingdom Metazoa; phylum Chordata; class Amphibia; order Caudata; family Ambystomatidae; genus Ambystoma; species Ambystoma mexicanum. Next base: position 394,355,296 of record NC_090938.1, read on the forward strand.
TCAGTAGCTTCAGCACCCTCAAGGAAATTGTCTTCAATGACGGGTGTCGCCCTGTCGTGCGCATAAGGCGCCTCGGACTCCAATTCCTCTGCAGCTGCAGGAACTTAAGGTGTTGTGAACAATAGTACCTTCGTTGACGCACGTCCCGTCGACGGTGGTTCCGTCGACGAATGTGGTTTGGCTCCTGTCGACGAGGGCTTCGTCGATGACTGTGGGTGGGATCCCGTCGACAAGTGCTTCGTCGACGAATGTGGTTTGGCCACGGACATGTGCTCCGTGAACGAGCGTGTCGTGGACGAAAGCCTCGTGGACGAATGGTGTGTTTTCTTTGTCGACAAGTGCTTCGTGGATGATAAATCCTAAGACTATGATCTTGCCGTCAATGAGGTCTTATGCATGATCGTCGACGATGGTGGTTTCGTAGACGGTATGGCCGATGACGGGCCTTTACCTTTCCCTTCGCTCGTGGACGGCTTCCCCCTCGATGACTGTGGCAACCCCCTCACCCCCCCTAGTTTTTTGCAAACTCCTCCTTACCTCTGGAGGTAGATTTTTCTGATGAATGTGACTTCTTCTGGCTTGATGAGAACAGTAGAGGCAGAAAGGGAATTAACTCCAGCTTCCTCTTGCTTTTGGCAATGGGAGAGGAACTGCTTTCCACTGAAGAGGACGTTCTCTTTGAAGTTTGCCTCTCAGATGGAATGCTGGATTTGACGGGAGCTGTCCTGACAGACTCTTCGCCCGAAGATTGATCCCTGGCTTCCAGGTGTAAAAGGAGTCTTCTGTGCCCGTCTTGAAGGGTCTTGTTAGAAAAGGTTTTACAAATATCGCATTTCTGAATGTCATGTGGGTACAGACCATAAATGCAATGTTCGTGGTTGTCTTTCATGTAAACTCATTTCTTCTTGAACCTCGTGCAGTCCCTGAACAGGGAAGGCTTCTTGACAGCCTGAGGTGCAGCCATTTCTGAAGAGAGGGTTTACACAACAATTTTGAGTCAAAAACAAGTTTTTTGTCTCAAGATTTCACTGAGACCAAAGCCCCCAAGTAGGGTAACAAAGCAGAATATATTTGAAAAATATATTCTACATAAAAAGTAGAAAAGATTTGAAAAGCTCAGAGAGCTTGAGGACTCCCTGTGTCTGTTAGACTACGGTGAAAAATCTGAAGATGGCTGACCGGGGCGGAGCTTAAGCCCTGCAACTTCATTGGTTGGGGCCATAAAGGACTAACGTGAGGTGGAGGAACTACACAATAGAATGGCTCATAGGCCATAATGGGCTATGTACATGCACTGCTAGGTAGCAATGTGTGTATATTCAAAAAAAAATGTATCATTTTTATCACCAAGGATTCCCAGTCTGACGACAGGGAATATTCAAGCATCTGAATCTATGAAAGATCCAATGCTGGAGAAGAGCCAGTTGTGCAGGATGGACTCCTGCTGAACCCTGTATAAGTCGACATGAGACAGGGAGAAGCGTTGTGCCTGAGGACCGAGTACTTGAATGATAGCTAACACAAAAAAGACAAAGAGACGAAGTATCGGCGCATGGAATTACATGGCCGAAGCCAAACCCATGAGGGCTGGTGAATTCGGCCCTTTCCTGGTGACGCGGAAAAGGGGACTGGGGTGTGGCACCGGAGGGCGGAGTCAGGGCAGCGCATGCTCACTGGGCCGCACCACGCGAGCATCTAAACTTAAAGGGGAAGAAGGTTATTTCTGGCGAAAAAGGTTCTGTCTCCCGTCCCTTGGAGAAAGGGGACGGGACGTAAGAGTAAGTTTGTAATTCTTCCTTGGGAACTTTTCCAGATTCCGAAAAAGGTCATCTATATACCTTTTTCACATGGCCAGTTTGTTTGACCATGTGGGGTGTTTGAGGATGTATTCTGACTCAATATAAAACAAGTATTAGCATAGGCTGGCACAATTGCTGAGCCCATGGAGGTGCCTGGAATCTGAAGATTGAACTGTTCATTGAATCTGAAAAAATTGTTATACAGAATCATCTTGGCTAATTCTATTGGAAAGATTTTGTTTGATTGAAAGTATTCTTGTTGTAATAATAGCCATTCTAGGGCTTCAAGGCCTTTACCATGAGGTATAGATGTATAAAGGTTTTGGACATCCAAAGTGAGGAGTGTCCATTGATCCTCAATGTATTCCATTTCGTTGAGTGCATTCAGAAAGTGCATTGTGTCCCGTAAATATGTTGATGTTCTCTGGACTAGAGGTTGTAGAAGTTTATCTAAGTATTTAGATAACAGATCAAAAATACTTTCTGTGGCAGCCACAATTGGTCTAAAAGGTGGGTTCATACAAATTTTGTGCACTTTCGGGAGTCCATAGGACACTGGGGTTATCAGAGTTTTATTAGACAGAAAATACTTCGTCTTGTCTGTAATACACTCTTCTCTATGTGCTCTGTTAAGGACTTCACCTTAATCATTTTCTGAATGTCATTTGTTGGATCACGTCCCAAGATAATATAAGCGTCTCTGTCCTGTAGCAACTGTAAACATCCTTTTTTGTACATGTCTGAATCCATGATTACAATAGCTCCAGCCGTATCTACTGGTTTGATTTCAATCGTCCTGTCCTCTGCAAGTTGTTTTAGAAGTTTGTATTGCAAAAAGAATTGCAAACTTTCCTGAATTATCTGAACACTTGGAATTCAAGAATCCAATTCACCTTGGAAGTGGGTACTCTGACAGTACACTTTTTATGTGAAGATGTTACCACGTGACAACAAACTTCATACGACAATCTTCCGGAAACCCACTGATATAAACAAGAGTTTACACTACACCAAACACCATCCACAACATCTCAAGAATAACCTGCCCCCGAGTCAACTTTTGAGAATCAGAAGAATTGTCTCAGACTAAGATATCTCAAAGGAAGCGGCACAAGACCATATTAAAAAATGTAAAGAGGTTTTCCTGACAGGGTCTTAACAGAAGCTGTCACGAAGAGTCAGATTCCTTCGCTGAGATTGTAAGAACAACCATTGATTTATTTGACGAAATATTCACAACAAAGCATGCAAATATCAAGAATTTTGCGTAAAAATTGGAAAATCACCAGATGGGATCCCCAACTCAGTAAATTATTCCCTAAACCACCACTAATTGCGTATACAAGAGAAAGAAACTTGAAGAGATTCCTTAGTCAAAGCAGAGAGAGTTGAGAAAAATAAGCAGCTCTTTATAAAACAAACCAAAGACAGGCACATTCCCCTGTCTCCATTGTTGCCATTGCAACAATGTACAAAAGGGCAATAATATAAGACATCCATATACAGGTCAAAAAATTGAACTTCACGATTTTGCAAAATGTGACAGCCAATTTGTAATTTATGGACCAATATGTCCATGTGGGCAATACTATGTAGGTCAAACGTCCAGAAAAATGAAAGAACGTCTCTCAGAACACAAGTCAAATATACGCACCAAGAACGAGAAATCATCTGTGTATAGACACTTTGAGGCAAAACATCATTCTATATCCCAACTGAAATGTGTGATTCTAGAAACAATATCCAGACCACCAAGAGGTGGTAGCATGCAGGACATCATGACACAAAGAGAAATGTTCTGGGTCCATACATTGGACTCACGAGAACCACGTGAAATAAACAAAGAATTGTCCCTAGCATCCGTGCTCTAAAAGAATATTACACCAACTGCTAGTAGTATTGATTATTTTTTCAGTGTATAATCATCGAAGATGTTTAGAGATGACCGATTGTCATGGACTGAATTGCTGACATTGTGAATTAATAGCAAACAGTTATTCACGATTAAAATGATGACACTGATATGGGCTTGTGAGTTGTAGACTTAGGTCTATTACATAATGTGAGTTACTTGGCACTGTATTCTAAAGTGATACCAGGTTCGTAAGAAGATGCTTTGCTATGTATATTGGTGTGGTCTGAAGAGCATGCATACAATAGATCATCAAACTGGAAAGAGACTGGTCTTTGTAAAAATGTACGCAGCTTTTGAACAATAGTATTCATAACATGTTCTGAAGAAGAAGAATGAGGCCAAGTGGATGGAGTAATTAGGAAACACTGCAGTTATAGATGTTACAGACTAACATTTGTAATTATAATAACCACGATGTATAGTAGAAATCACATACAATAATTAGAAAATCTGATTTGAAGTGTTGTAGAGGTGGATGTAATTAGCTAATGCAGCAACAGATGTTTGCTTTTACAGATCAGACAATCCGATAACAATAATTGCATGAACATGACCACTAGAGAGGCATATTTAGAAGTCATTAGGGAATCCTATGCAGATCAATTCAATGCCCATGCAAGTTCGTATCATTGCGAAAACTTCAAATCCCAATTATTCCAAGCTACCGGAACGTGCAAACGTACCACGTTTCCACGTTGAGTAGAAAAGAAAGCAGTCCCAGAGGAGCCGCGGCCAGTTTTCTTCGGTCCACAACAGTATACAATTGTGATACAATCAAACAAAAAGCTAAGAACGTAAGCGTGGGGGAGGGCACCCGCCTGTACAACAGTGAGAATTGTAAGATTAAATGACTGGGAACGTCTGCAACACATCTAACCATGGCACGTTCGTCTTCTGCTATTGACACGCAATCCTCAGCAAAAGAGAGGGTGATTTTCAGTGTATCTGTAGGAAGAAAGATCATTCTCACCACATTGCGTTGGTGAGTATCAACAACAATTATCTAATAAGACATACAATCGAGTATATTTTTACTGTTAGCTCAAATGACAGGGAATGTTGGTAATCTCACAAATCATTGCGCGTTCATCTCTTCACAGGGTCTCGCGTCTTAACAAATAGAAGGTGACTCCCAATCCACTTGTACAGAAACTAGGAATACTTTCACCACATCATGCTGGTGAGTACTGACTATGTATATCAAACGGAGATGCATTTCTTATGATTTAAGCACTATGAGATCCCAATATTGAGCATCCATTTATAGGAGGTTTTACTCGTATAACACGACCGAAGACGTCAGGTCATCTAGTTAGTGCGGATGGCTCCCTGGAGGAGGAAGCCACTTAAAGTCACTTGTTGGAGTCCGAGGACACCCAAACTCCATAAGGTAATAGGTCCACTTAAAGACATATAACTCAATCCTTATGGATCCTTAACGTCACTAACATATTAATATATCTACAGGCAATCTGAATCTAACAATCCCTCAGAATCTAACAAACACTACAGAATCTCATCACCGATCTCTAAGCCAAGCGACTCTATAAAGACACATAGTTTTTCCCTGATAGCAGACAGTGGGTCTGAATAACCAGATAAACGAGTACCAGACTAACATCCGAATGTTTGAAATGTATTTTATAGAATTTTTTTTGCAATATAAAAACAGAAGATGAAGTCATATCTTGCTCCTGAGGAAGGAACAAGTTACTTACCTGTAACTGTTGTTCTCCAGTATTGGTATAGCATGGATTCACATGCTCATGAATATTCCCAGTCGTCAGGCTGGGAATCCTCGGCAAAGAAAAAAAATCAGTTTCATTTGGAACGGTCTTTCTCCTAACAACCAATCGATGAGCTCTGGGTCATACTGCCCCCAGCCAATGACTGCCCTCCACCTAAGCCCCTCCTCTGGCAGCCACCTTCAGATTTGGTAGTACGTAAAGTGGCAGTAGGACCAAGAGAAGAGCAGTAAGCGGGAGGGTTTGCATTTGAATCCATGCCAGACTCATGCGGGAGAACAACAGTTACAGTTAAGTAACTCGTTCCTTCTCCAGCATGGGGTCTGGCATGGATTCACATTCTCATGAATAAGGAATACACAGCAGTACACACATGCACAACCACGGGAGGTGGCAAGGCTTAACATCAGCATCTCTTACCAACTCACCAGGCACACTTTCAAGCGAACAGGTTGTGCAGCACTGCTTGGATGACTCTGGACTCCTCCCGGGAATCCCTGTTGACGCAGTAGAACTTCGTGAAGGTGTGCATCAACCTCCACATAGCAGCCCTGCAGATGTCCAGCAGGGGCACACCAGACAGGAACGCCGTTGTAGCAGCAATCGCCCTGGTGAAATGGGCTCTTGGCTGGCCAGGCAGCGGTCGGTTTGCCAACCGGTGACAGTGGGTGATGCAGCCAGAGAGCCACCTGGAAATGGAAGCCTGTGACAGGGCATTCCCATGGTTCACAGGACTAGAGCTCACAAAGAGCTGAGAGGTTTTACGGAAACTCTTTGTGCGCGCCACATAGAACTTCAGCGCTCTAACCACATCCAACGAATGAAAAGTCTTTTCAACCGGTGACAAAGGCGTCGGAAAAACACTGCTAACACCAAGGGCTCATTTAGATGAAAGTCCGAGGGAACCTTGGGCATGAGGAGGGGTGCGTCCACAGCACCACCCTCGTCTCGTGGAAAGTCAAGAAAGGTGGTTTACAGGAGAGGGCCTGGATCTCCCCCGCCCGTCGTGCAGTGGTGATGGCCACGAAAAAAGCTGTTTTTATGACAAAAACTTAGGTGGTGCAGAACTCAAAGGCTCGAACGGAGGTCCCATGAGCCTAATAAGCACCACATTAAGTTCCCACGTCGGGACCGGAACCTTGATCGGCTGGAATGAGCAGAATAGTCCCAATACCTTGACCAATCAGTGCAACCACAAGGATGGTCGTCCTGGGGATCTGGTTTAGCGGGAGATAGCTGCCAGATGAACCTTGATGGCGGCATGGGCCAGCCCCGATTTGGCCAACAGCAGCAAATATGGAAGCACCTGAGTGGCCTTAACCCTCAGTGGGCCGATCTTCTGGGAAAGGCACCAAATAGCAAATCTCTTCCACTTGAGCCAACAGCATTTCAAAGTAGATGATGCTCTAGCCTTGGGGAGAACATCAGACCCTGGATCGTGATGAAGAATGGCGCCTCCTTCATAGGGAAGAAGATCTGCAACCACTGGCAGCTTGACTGGTGGTGCCGGCGACATGCTGAGAGGGTCCGGGTACCAGATCTGCCTTGGCCACACCAGTGTGACGAGTATCAGCCGGAACAGACAATTTTTGAGTAGATTGATGACTCGAAGTAACAACGGCAACGGAGGGAACGCATCCAGAAAGAGGCAATCCCAAGGTAATGAGAATGCGTCCACCATGCTCCCCTGCTGGGGAAACCTGCTAGCAAACCTCAGGCACTTGCCCATTTGCAGAACAGGTTCTCCACTAGGTCCTACCGAGGCTCCCACTCGTGGCACGAACTAAGTTCCCTGCTCAGAGTCGGCGACCGCATTCTTGACTCCTGCCAGATGAAACAGGATGAGGAACATCTCCTGAGCGACGGCCCAATGCCGTAAGTCCGGCGCTTCTTTGGAGAGCGCTGGGGACATGGTGCCCCCCTGCTTTCTGATGAAAAACATAGTGGTGGTGTTGTGAAGACATGCACCACCTTGCCCTTGAGGGACGGCAGAAATGATTTGAGGGCACAAAACACTGCCCGTAGCTCCAGAACATTGATGTGCAACGTCTTTTCCTCCGGCAGCCACAGACCTCTGACATGAAGACTTCTGGTGTGGGCTCCCCATCCCTTGAGGGACGCGTCCGTCGTTACCATCTCCTGATGTGGGGGGCCTCGAAATCTGTGCCCCCGGTCAGATGAGAGGGCATGCCTGTTAGGGAGAATTCTCATTGATGGCTAATTTCTACCACCTAGTGAGTCCCCCAGCAGCTTTGCTGGACTTCTGGAGTTTATTTTTTTCCACTTGGTAAGAGAGCTTTCCCCCCCACTCTTACCTGTGTTTTGGCAAGTATATTTCTCTGTTTTTGAGATTGTGGACTCTGAAGTACACCTCTTCAGTAGCCCCCTTCTTTTGTGTGTCACACAGCACCTTCAGTGCCGTGGCACAGGGTTGTCGTTGAGACTTCCCACCGACTCCATTTCTGAGGCTGACTACTATCCCCCAGAAAAGGGTAAAGTTGCCATTAACTTTACTTAGTCATTTAACTATAGATCCAGTACACCCCATCTTACATGGAGTACTGGAAAGGGTTAATCCGTAGCCCTTGTTATCTGTGTCTCCTAGAGCATTGTTTCGCTCTTAACATTTAGACTTGGCTGGTGGCAGTGGCATCTACCCTAACTTTTCTCCCGCGATTATATTAGATAAACGTGGTATTGTTTTAGGCTATTATATTAGCCTCGAACATAAACCCGCTTGACCAAATGGTCTTTCTTTTGACTCCGGTTGGGTTTATTCGCCATTTCTTTTTGTTAAAGTCCTTCTTGTGTTTTACTTTGCCCGACAAACTAGGTTCGCCTTCTTTGTTCACAGTCTTTTGGCGGGCTTCTGCCCAGAAGCCCTCCACCGGGCGCCTGGGTGTCTAGGTGGGCTGAATGTGAGGGAGGGGTGCAGTCACCCCCTGCACAGGGTATCCTAGGAAACCCAAGTTGCACTTTGCCATGCTTGGCTGAGGTGGTTGTCCCGGCTGGACAACCCCCCTGCTGGGTGATTGACAGCCAGGCTGTGTGAATGGGGGTTTTGCGCATAAAAGGCAGGTCTCTTGGACTAGAAGTCAGAGTCGCCACTGAACTACAAGGAACCGAAGAGAAGCGGAGAGAACGACTGCTGCAACTACCCCGTTCCAGTGAAGCCCTGCTGCAGTCCTGAATCATCTACCCTTCAACGACTAGAGAAGATCCAGTCCGAAGACTTCTTCCCTTGAGCCTGGTGCAGATAACCAGCTCATCATCTTCAGCCAGAGGTCGCCTTTGTGGTCGAAATCGCTGCACACTGCTGTAGTGGTCCGGATAGCCACCTGAAGAACCTCTCCTGTTTTTAAGGAGCACACCTTTTATTCATTGTCTCTGCTGCTGGCTTCATCCCTGTGTGGTGCAGACCCCCTTCAGACATCCTCCTTCACCTCGAAGCTTCAGGAACCGTGGGTCTGCGGGACACCAACAGGAACAACTGCCAGGGCACCAGCTGCACCATTGGAATAAGGTACTGTGTTATGCTTGAGGAAACGGGGTGAACCCCTTTTCTTCATTTCCAAGGCTTGCCCTTGTCTTCCCTCCTTCTTAAAACTTTTGCTTCTGAACATTGACAATATTGAAGTACTCTTGGCTATGTTTAATCGAGAACTGTCTGACTGTGTGATCTTCGGCAACAGGTCCCCGGTGTCACTTAACCCTGGCTCCGGCCCATTGACTCTTGAACTCCTGTCTCCGAGTGTTTCTCGATTCTGTCTGCCTAACCAAAGTATTGCCTGTGATATTTGCCTCCAACTCCCTCTGGGTATCTCAGGTGCTAAGTGTGTTTTTGCCCCGGTAGCATTTCATGTCACGGATACGCGTTTAGTTATTAGACCGAACTGTCAAAAAGTGATCGCAATCGTATTCACGGTAACATGTTTTGTTCGTAACACTGGTCCATTCAAACACAGGGTACTTACCTTAAGACTTACTGTACAAAGTGAATTGGTTAGTTGTAGTATATTTTTTGTATGTTTTTAATCTAATAGAAGTGTCGTGTTTACAACAAATGGTTTAAAAATAAATGTACTTATATTTTTCGACCTGAAACCTTGAGTCAGTGTTTGCTTGAGTCACAGTGATTATGGTCCATTTGTGTAATCTCTGCTACTGCTCATATACTCTCGAGATAAGCCTGGCTGCTCTACCACTCTGACATAGTAGTACAGGCTTGTACCAAAGGTAAAACTTGTATTGCGACTAGTAGTCTTAATTGTGTGTAGTGGTCCCCAAGGGCACTGCACAGGATTCTGCCTAACAATGCCCCACAATGTTATCGTCCGACGGAACCCCTCGTCGAGAACACTCTTGTCCTGGACGCTTCTGCACACCTGAATCCAATGGGTCTCGAGGAACCCCTGCAGTGGCCGCATCCGTAGCCTGCAGAGCCGGATGAGATAAATGCATGACAATATCATGCCGAGCAGAGATTTGATGGCCCTCACCATGGCAATCTTCAGAGCGAGCAGCCGGTTGCACCTTGCCCAGGAAGGTCGCCCCTCCTCCGACGCTGACGCCAGACATGACACTGTGTTGAGCTGCGATCCCAGGAACAGCCCGTCCTACAATGGAGTCAAGCAGGACGGAACAAGTTACTTACCTGTAACTGTTGTTCTCCAGCATGGGTCTGGCATGGATTCACATGCTCATGAATATTCCCCGTCGTCAGGCTGGGAATCCTCGGTAAAGAAAAAACCAGTATCAGTTTCGTTTCTGATCTGTCTTTCGTAGTAATAACCAATCACTGGTCTCTGCGTCATACTGACCACAGCCAATGACTGCCCTCTACCTAAGCACCGCCTCTGGCAGCCATCTTCAGATTTGGAAGCACGTGAAGTGGCAGTATGACCAAGTGAAGAGCCGCAGAGGGGTAGGCGGGAGGGTTCGCATGTGAATCCATGCCAGACCCATGCTGGAGAACAACAGTTACAGGTAAGTAACTTGTTCCTTCTCCAGCATGGGGTCTGGCATGGATTCACATGCTCATGAATAAAGAATACATACCAGTACACACATGCACAACCACGGGAGGTGGCAAAGTCTCAACATTAAGCAGTACATCAAACTCAACATTAAGCATCTTACCTCCTCACCAGGCTCACCTGAGGCGAACAGGTTGCGCAGCACTGCTTGGCCGACCCTGGACTCCTCCCTGGAATCCCGATCGACGCAGTAGAATTTCGTGAAGGTGTGCGTCGACCTCCACGTAGCAGCCCTGCATATGTCCAGCAGGGGCACACCAGAAAGGAACGCCGTGGTAGCTGCGATCGCTCTGGTGGAATGGGCTCTCGGACGGCCAGGCAGCGGTCGGTTTGCCAACCGATGACAGTACATGATACAGCCGGAGAGCCATCTGGAATTGGAAGCCTTCGAGAGAGCCTTCCCCTGATTGACAGGTCCAAAGTTCACAAAGAGCTGTGACGTCTTCCGAAAACACTTCGTGCGGTCCACGTAGAACTTCAGCGCTCTAGCCACATTGAGCGAGTGCAAAGTCCTCTCAGCCGGCGACGAAGGCGACGGGAAGAACACAGGCAACACCAAGGGTTCGTTGAGATGGAAGTCTGACGGTACCTTGGGCATGAAGGAGGGGTGCGTCCTGAGCACTACCCTCGTGTCGTGAAAAGGCAAGTACGGGGCCTTGCAGGAAAGGGCCTGGATCTCTCCCACCCGTCGTGCGGAGGTGATGGCCACAAGAAACGCTGTTTTCCACGACAGAAACTTCAACGGGGCTGAGTGCAGAGGCTCGAACGGAGGTCCCATGAGCTTGGTCAGCACCACGTTGAGCTCCCACGCCGGGGCCGGAGCCTTCACCGGCGGGAACGATCTGAACAGTCCCTTCATGAACTCTTTCACCAGACGATGAGACCACAAGGACGTCCGGCCCGTGGTTCTGGTGTATCGGGAGATCGCAGCAAGATGAATCTTGATGGACGCGTGTGCCAGGCCAGCTTTGGCCAGCGTCAGCAGGTACGGCAGTACCTGGGGAGCCGGTAGAGGGTTAATCTTCTGTGCGTGGCACCAGACAGAGAACCTCTTCCATTTGTGTCCGTAGCATTTAAGAGTCGAGGACGCCCTGGCCTTTGCAAGAACCTCTCTGCAGTCGGCCGGTATGTCGTATCCTCCAAACTCTAGCGCTGCAGGAGCCAGGCCTGCAAGTTCAGCGATTTCGGGTCGTGGTGGAGGATGGCGCCTCCTTCCCTGGAGAGTAGATCCGCGTCCACCAGCAGCTTGATTGGCGGGGACGCTGACAAGTCCAGAAGGTCCGGGAACCATATCTGCCTCGGCCACGCAGGTGCGACGAGGATCATCCTGCACCGTGACCTCTTGAGCTGGTTGACGAGCCGGATTAGCAGTGGCAAAGGAGGGAACGCGTAGAGGAACAGGCCCTCCCAGGGGAACGAGAAAGCATCGCCCATGCTCCTCGCCTGGGGAAACCTGCTGGCGAACCTCCGGCACTTGGAGTTCGTCGCCGTCGCGAACAGGTCGATCTGGGGTGTGCCCCACCGTCGGAAGAGGCGATCCACTAGATCCTGCCGTAGTTCCCACTCGTGGCACGAGCGCAGCTCCCTGCTGAGTGAGTCGGCGATGGTGTTTTTTATCCCTGCCAGATGAAACGGCACCAGAAACATCCTTTGGGCGACGGCCCAATGCCACAGGTCCTGCGCCTCCTTGGACAGTGCTGGGGACCTGGTTCCGCCCTGTTTCCTGATGTAAAACATGATGGTGGTGTTGTCGGTGAAGATCGTCACCACCTTGCGCTTGAGGGACGGAAGGAAGGACATGAGGGCCCAGAACACTGCACGGAGCTCCAGGACGTTGATATGGAGGGACTTCTCCGTCGGGAGCCAAAGGCCTCTCGCGTGCAGATTTTCGGTGTGCGCTCCCCACCCTTCCAGGGAGGCATCCGTGGTCACCGTCTCCTGGTGGTCTGGGGTCTGGAAGTCCATGCCCGCCGTCAGATGCGCGCGGTTGCCCCACCACCGGACCGCTCGGCGGAAACTCTCGTCGAGTGTGATCCTCTCCTCGAAGCCGCCCGTCGTTTGGATCCAGCGCGCGTCCAGGAACTCCTGCAACGGGCGCATCCGGAGCCTGCACATGGGAATGAGGTAGATGCAAGAAGACATCATTCCGAGGAGGGACTTGATGGACCTCACCTTGGCCGCGTCGGAAACCAACATCCGCTGTACCTTGCCCAGGATGGACCTGGTCCTTTCCTCCGACGGGGAGGCCAGAAGGGACAGTGTGTCGAGCTTCGCTCCCAGAAACAGTGCGTTTTGCGCGGGTACCAGGTGGGACTTGGCGTAGTTCACGGAGAATCCCAGGTCCGTGAGAAGTTGGACGGTCCTTGCCGTGTGCTCCACGGCGAACTCCCTCGTCTTGGCTCGGATGAGCCAGTCGTCCAGGTAGGGGTAGACGTGGATCCCCTCGCGGCGCAGCTGCGCCGCCACCGGTGCAAGGCACTTGGTGAATACCCTGGGTGCCGACCGTAGTCCGAAGGGGAGGGCTTTGAACTGGTAGTGACGCCCTTGGACCACAAACCTGAGGAATTTTCGGTGCCCCTTTAGGATGGGAATATGGAAGTAGGCATCCTCCAAATCCAACGACGACAGGAAGTCTCCTTCCTCCAGCTGACCCAGGACGTGCTGGAGGGTGACCATCCGGAACTTCTGCGCCTTGATGAACTTGTTCAGACGTCGCAGGTCTAGGATGGGGCGCCATCCTCCCGTCTTCTTCTTCACGAGGAAGTATCTCGAGTAAACTCCGGAGCCCCGAAGCCTCTTTGGGACGAGTTCGATGGCGCCCTTCCTGAGCATCGCCTTTACCTCCAGGAGAAGCTGAGGGACGTGAAGCTCTTTCCTGGCCACGGGGGGGACGCGCGGGCACCTTCTTTGAAACTCGAGCTCGTGGCCCCGGGCTAAGGCGTCCAGCACCCAACGGTAGGTGGAGATGGACTCCCACACGCTGACGAAGCTCGCCAGCCGGCCTCCCACCGGGGTGCTTCGGTGGGGGCCCGACCCCACGGCCGGTTCAATCCTGTTTCGACGAGGCTTGGCCGCCTTGACCTCCTTGGCGACGACGGCGGGGTCCGCCAGACTTGCCTCGTCCTCTGTAGGCCTCCTGAGACGACGAGCGGGCCGCTTGACGGTAGGTGGAGAAACCGCCGCCGGAACCTTTGGAGGCGCCCTTGCCTCCGCTGCTCCGAAAGGGCGTCCGTCGTTGCTGCAGAACCCCAAGGGCCCGGGCCGTCTCAGTGTCCGCTTTAATGGCCTGAAGGGAATCGTCCACTGTTTTCCCAAACAGGTTGTTCCCATCGAACGGCATGTCCAGGACTCTGGTCTGTACGTCTTGACGGAAGTCCGTAGCCTTGAGCCATCCACGCCGCCTAAGGCACACGCCATTGCCCAACTGGCGAAACCCAGTGTCGGCGATGTCCGTCGCAATAGTGATGGCGTGGTCCGACGCCACCTCACCTTCCTGTAGGATCTCCAGGGCATCCGCCCTCTTGTCGTCCGGTAGGAAGTCCAGCAGGGGAGCCAGTTTGTACCATAGCTCCCTGTCGTAGCGGGCCACGATAGCCAAGGCGTTGGCCGCTTTAATCGTCGTCGCTGCAGACGAGATGACCCTGCGTCCCATAGCGTCCAATTTCTTTCCCTCGCCGTCCGGTGGGGAAGTCGATGTGGAGGCCGCACCCCCCCCCCCCGCTTTCTTCCTGGCCGCCGCGGAGACGACGGAGTCCGGGGTAGGCTGCGCCCGGAGGCACAGGGGGGCCGCGTCCGGGACCCGGTACTTCTTCTCGTACCGGTCTCTTCTAGCTGGCGTCGTGGAAGGGTTCTTGAGGAGGGCGAGGCCCTCATCCCAAATGTCGTCCAGTAGAGGCACCGCGAGGACCGTCTTCCTCTTGGCCTCGCGCCGTTGATAAAGGAATCCTTCCTTTTTCTTCTCCTCAGGGCAGAGTTGGAAAAGCTCGGATGCCCTGGCGATCATGGAGTGGAACGATCCAATCTCGTCGGGCGGAGAAGCCCTGGTGGGAGGTGACGACGGTAGATCCTCGTATACCTCGTCGTCCGTACCCGTCGCTGCCGTGTCAGTCCCCGTATCATCCCCTCGGGTGGACGGGGAGGAGGGCTGGACGGGGCGCGACGGCTGAAAAGGAGGTGGGTGAATCCTCCTTTTCTTGGGCGGGGGAACACCAGAAGGTCCCGGTTCAGGATCCCCCGACGGGAGAGGTTCCTCCGTCGGCAACGGTAGTCTCGTTCTTCTCCAGCATGGGGTCTGGCATGGATTCACATGCTCATGAATATTCCCCGTCGTCAGGCTGGGAATCCTCGGTAAAGAAAAAACCAGTATCAGTTTCGTTTCTGATCTGTCTTTCGTAGTAATAACCAATCACTGGTCTCTGCGTCATACTGACCACAGCCAATGACTGCCCTCTACCTAAGCACCGCCTCTGGCAGCCATCTTCAGATTTTTACCGCACGTTCATGTGTTGGGATCCTCGTGCTATTGCTCTCGAGCGTTAGTGCTATTTTTTCACGTTTTTTCTCAAAAACTTTGTTTTTTCGGACAAAAGAGCCTCAAGCTCCACCGACTCTCCAGCCGATCAACGGGGACCCGTGTCGGATTCGTCTGCGCCCCTCAAGGGTGAAGATTTCGTCGAGCTACGCTTTTGGAGGACTCCAGGAGCTTCTCAGGCCCGGACATGGCCCAGGAGAAGGGAAGCTCGACGCCCGGAAAGCTGTTCAGGATCTGCCCTGGATGCCAGCTGCAGAACGTCTTTAAGGAGGACGAACACTCCTTTTGTCTCTACTGCTTACATGAGGACAAGACGCACGTGGAGAAGGACTGTGCGTTTTGCGGCAATATGTCGGAGCGGACCATGAAGGACCGCCATCAACGTCTGCCAACTGGCTGGAAGGGAAGAGCCCGTCAGGCGAGAAGAAGAGGAAGAAATCCGAGCGGTCTTCTAAGACCTTTGAGGACGCCCCGGCGACGGGGGTCCAACACAAGGCCAAGCACCGCGAGTCCGCTGGCACCGGGAGCGCCGAACGGTCGGGCTCTACGGGCGCCAGGCAGGGCGCACCCTCCCCGGCACCATCAGCCACAAGCCAACGCTCTGGGTCGGGTAAGAGGAAGGGCGAGCACCCGGCGAAGCTCCTGGAGAGGCCCCGGTCGAGCTCGAAGGCCCCATCGGAGGGGGAGCGAGGCAGTGTCCCCCCCCTCAAGGATAAGGCGGTGAGCGCACCTAAGGTGGTGAAGGCCTTAATCCATCCGGCCAAGCCCTCTATCGATACTGTCGCGGCGGCCCTGGCTCAGCCTGTGGAGGCTACACCAGTGCTGGCGACGTCGGGGCTCAGAGTCTCCCTGCCACCTCGGAGGGAGTCCTCTTTTGTGCCCATCGATAGGACCCCCGTGAAATCCCCGGCGGGGAAGAAAAAGGGGGGGCAGGGCGTCGTCGTAGATTCGGCCTCAACCTCGGAGGAAGAGCTGATCGAGGTCTTAAGCCACGGCCTTGGCGTGGAAGAAGACCGGCCCGTCGGGATGGATCCCGACGCAGGTGACGCCGACATCTTCGAGGGTGCCGACGGGGCCCCTGATCGCCCGTCGGATTCCCCTCTGCCAGCGCCGCAAGACAACTCGGCGGCCATTTTGTTGGCTATACAGTCCTTATGCTCAGAGATAAGGACGAGACTACCGTTGCCGACAGAGGAACCTCTCCCGTCGGGGGATCCTGAACCGGGACCTTCTGGTGTTCCCCCGCCCAAGAAAAGAAGGATTCACCCTCCACCTCCTTTTCAGCCGTCGCGCCCCGTCCAGCCCTCCTCCCCGTCCACCCGAGGGGATGATACGGGGACTGACACGGCAGCGACGGGTACGGACGACGAGGTATACGACGAGGATCTACCGTCGTCACCTCCCACCAGGGCTTCTCCGCCCGACGAGATTGGATCGTTCCACTCCATGATCGCCAGGGCATCCGAGCTTTTCCAACTCTGCCCTGAGGAGAAGAAAAAGGAAGGATTCCTTTATCAACGGCGCGAGGCCAAGAGGAAGACGGTCCTCGCGGTGCCTCTACTGGACGACATTTGGGATGAGGGCCTCGCCCTCCTCAAGAACCCTTCCACGACGCCAGCTAGAAGAGACCGGTACGAGAAGAAGTACCGGGTCCCGGACGCGGCCCCCCTGTGCCTCCGGGCGCAGCCTACCCCGGACTCCGTCGCCTCCGCGGCGGCCAGGAAGAAAGCGGGGGGGGGGGGGAGCGGCCTCCACATCGACTTCCCCACCGGACGGCGAGGGAAAGAAATTGGACGCTATGGGACGCAGGGTCATCTCGTCTGCAGCGACGACGATTAAAGCGGCCAACGCCTTGGCTATCGTGGCCCGCTACGACAGGGAGCTATGGTACAAACTGGCTCCCCTGCTGGACTTCCTACCGGACGACAAGAGGGTGGATGCCCTGGAGATCCTACAGGAAGGTGAGGTGGCGTCGGACCACGCCATCACTATTGCGACGGACATCGCCGACACTGGGTTTGGCCAGTTGGGCAACGGCGTGTGCCTTAGGCGGCGTGGATGGCTCAAGGCTACGGACTTCCGTCAAGACGTACAGACCAGAGTCCTGGACATGACGTTCGATGGGAACAACCTGTTTGGGAAAACAGTGGACGATTCCCTTCAGGCCATTAAAGCGGACACTGAGACGGCCCGGGCCCTTGGGGTTCTGCAGCAACGACGGACGCCCTTTCGGAGCAGCGGAGGCAAGGGCGCCTCCAAAGGTTCCGGCGGCGGTTTCTCCACCTACCGTCAAGCGGCCCGCTCGTCGTCTCAGGAGGCCTACAGAGGACGAGGCAAGTCTGGCGGACCCCGCCGTCGTCGCCAAGGAGGTCAAGGCGGCAAAGCCTCGTCGAAACAGGATTGAACCGGCCGTGGGGTCGGGCCCCCACCGAAGCACCCCGGTGGGAGGCCGGCTGGCGAGCTTCGTCAGCGTGTGGGAGTCCATCGCCACCGACCGTTGGGTGCTGGACGCCTTAGCCCGGGGCCACGCGCTCGAGTTTCAAAGAAGGTGCCCGCGCGTCCCCCCCGTGGCCAGGAAAGAGCTTCACGTCCCTCTGCTTCTCCTGGAGGTAAAGGCGATGCTCAGGAAGGGCGCCATCGAACTCGTCCCAAAGAGGCTTCGGGGCTCCGGAGTTTACTCGAGATACTTCCTCGTGTAGAAGAAGACGGGAGGATGGCGCCCCATCCTAGACCTGCGACGTCTGAACAAGTTCATCAAGGCGCAGAAGTTCTGGATGGTCACCCTCCAGCACGTCCTGGGTCAGCTGGAGGAAGGAGACTTCCTGTCGTCGTTGGATTTGGAGGATGCCTACTTCCATATTCCCATCCTAAAGGGGCACCGAAAATTCCTCAGGTTTGTGGTCCAAGGGCGTCACTACCAGTTCAAAGCCCTCCCCTTCGGACTACGGTCGGCACCCAGGGTATTCACCAAGTGCCTTGCACCGGTGGCGGCGCAGCTGCGCCGCGAGGGGATCCACGTCTACCCCTACCTGGACGACTGGCTCATCCGAGCCAAGACGAGGGAGCTCGCCGTGGAGCACACGGCAAGGACCGTCCAACTTCTCACGGACCTGGGATTCTCCGTGAACTACGCCAAGTCCCACCTGGTACCCACGCAATACGCACTGTTTCTGGGAGCGAAGCTCGACACAGTGTTCCTTCTGGCCTCCCCGTCGGAGGAAAGGACCAGGTCCATCCTGGGCAAGGTACAGCAGATGTTGGTTTCCGACGCGGCCAAGGTGAGGTCCATCAAGTCCCTCCTCGGAATGATGTCTTCTTGCATCTACCTCATTCCCATGTGCAGGCTCCGGATGCGCCCGTTGCAGGAGTTCCTGGACGCACGCTGGATCCAAACGACGGGCGGCTTCGAGGAGAGGATCACACTCGACGAGAGTTTCCGCCGAGCGGTCCGGTGGTGGGGAAACCGCGCGCATCTGACGGCGGGCATGGACTTCCAGACCCCAGACCACCAGGAGACAGTGACCACGGATGCCTCCCTGGAAGGGTGGGGAGCGCACACCGAAAATCTGCACACGAGAGGCCTTTTGCTCCCGACGGAGAAGTCCCTCCATATCAACGTCCTGGAGCTCTGTGCAGTGTTCTGGGCCCTCAGGTCCTTCCTTTCGTCCCTCAAGGGCAAGGTGGTGAGGATCTTCACCGACAACACCACCACCATGTTTTACATCAGGAAACAGGGCGGAACCAGGTCCCCAGCACTGTCCAAGGAGGCGCAGGACCTGTGGCATTGGGCCGTCGCCCAAAGGATGTTTCTGGTGCCGTTTCATCTGGCAGGGATAAAAAACACCATCGCCGATTCACTCAGCAGGGAGCTGCGCTCGTGCCACGAGTGGGAACTACGGCAGGATCTAGTGGATCGCCTCTTCTGACGGTGGGGCACACCCCAGATCGACCTGTTCGCGACAGCGACGAACTCCAAGTGCCGGAGGTTCGCCAGCAGGTTTCCCCAGGCGAGGAGCATGGGCGATGCTTTCTCGTTCCCCAGGGAGGGCCTGTTCCTCTACGCGTTCCCTCCTTTGCCACTGCTAATCCGGCTCGTCAACCAGCTCAAGAGGTCACGGTGCAGGATGATCCTCGTCGCACCTGCGTGGCCGAGGCAGATATGGTTCCCGGACCTTCTGGACTTGTCAGCGTCCCCGCCAATCAAGCTGCCGGTGGACGCGGATCTACTCTCCAGGGAAGGAGGCGCCATCCTCCACCACGACCCGAAATCGCTGAACTTGCAGGCCTGGCTCCTGCAGCGCTAGAGTTTGGAGGATACGACATACCGGCCGACTGCAGAGAGGTTCTTGCAAAGGCCAGGGCGTCCTCGACTCTTAAATGCTACGGACACAAATGGAAGAGGTTCTCTGTCTGGTGCCACGCACAGAAGATTAACCCTCTACGGATTACGGCTCCCCAGGTACTGCCGTACCTGCTGACGCTGGCCAAAGCTGGACTGGCACACGCGTCCATCAAGATTCATCTTGCTGCGATCTCCCGATACACCAGAACCACGGGCCGGACGTCCTTGTGGTCTCATCGTCTGGTGAAAGAGTTCATGAAGGGACTGTTCAGATCGTTCCCGCCGGTGAAGGCTCCGGCCCCGGCGTGGGAGCTCAACGTGGTGCTGACCAAGCTCATGGGACCTCCGTTCGAGCCTCTGCACTCAGCCCCGTTGAAGTTTCTGTCGTGGAAAGCAGCGTTTCTTGTGGCCATCACCTCCGCACGACGGGTGGGAGAGATCCAGGCCCTTTCCTGCAAGGCCCCGTACTTCACTTTTCACGACACGAGGGTAGTGCTCAGGACGCACCCCTCCTTCATGCCCAAGGTACCGTGGGACTTCCATCTCAACGAACCCTTGGTGTTGCCTGTGTTCTTCCCGTCGCCTTCGTCGCCGGCTGAGAGGACTTTGCATTCGCTGGATGTGGCTAGAGCGCTGAAGTTCTACGTGGACCACACAAAGTGTTTTCGGAAGACGTCACAACTCTTTGTGAACTTTGGACCTGTCAATCAGGGGAAGGCTCTCTCGAAGGCTTCCATTTCCAGATGGCTCTCCGGCTGTATCATGTACTGTCATCGGTTGGCAAACCGACCGCTGCCTGGCCGTCCGAGAGCCCATTCCACCAGAGCGATCGCAGCTACCACGGCGTTCCTTTCTGGTGTGCCCCTGCTGGACATATGCAGGGCTGCTACGTGGAGGTCGACGCACACCTTCACGAAATTCTACTGCGTCGATCGGGATTCCAGGGAGGAGTCCAGGGTCGGCCAAGCAGTGCTGCGCAACCTGTTCGCCTGAGGTGAGCCTGGTGAGGAGGTAAGATGCTTAATGTTGAGTTTGATGTACTGCTTAATGTTGAGACTTTGCCACCTCCCGTGGTTGTGCATGTGTGTACTGCTATGTATTCTTTATTCATGAGCATGTGAATCCATGCCAGACCCCATGCTGGAGAAGGAACAAGTTACTTACCTGTAACTGTTGTTCTCCAGCATGGGTCTGGCATGGATTCACATGCGAACCCTCCCGCCTACCCCTCTGCGGCTCTTCACTTGGTCATACTGCCACTTCACGTGCTTCCAAATCTGAAGATGGCTGCCAGAGGCGGTGCTTAGGTAGAGGGCAGTCATTGGCTGTGGTCAGTATGACGCAGAGACCAGTGATTGGTTATTACTACGAAAGACAGATCAGAAACGAAACTGATACTGTTTTTTTCTTTATCGAGGATTCCCAGCCTGACGACGGGGAATATTCATGAGCATGTGAATCCATGCCAGACCCATGCTGGAGAACAACAGTTACAGGTAAGTAACTTGTTCCTTATCTCTGAGCATAAGGACTGTATAGCCAACAAAATGGCCGCCGAGTTGTCTTGCGGCGCTGGCAGAGGGGAATCCGACGGGCGATCAGGGGCCCCGTCGGCACCCTCGACGATGTCGTCGTCACCTGCGTCGGGATCCATCCCGACGGGCCAGTCTTCTTCCACGCCAAGGCCGTGGCTTAAGACCTCGATCAGCTCTTCCTCCGAGGTTGAGGCCGAATCTACGACGACGCCCTGCCCCCCCTTTTTCTTCCCCGCCGGGGATTTCACGGGGGTCCTATCGATGGGCACAAAAGAGGACTCCCTCCGAGGTGGCAGGGAGACTCTGAGCCCCGACGTCGCCAGCACTGGTGTAGCCTCCACAGGCTGAGCCAGGGCCGCCGCGACAGTATCGATAGAGGGCTTGGCCGGATGGATTAAGGCCTTCACCACCTTAGGTGCGCTCACCGCCTTATCCTTGAGGGGGGGGACACTGCCTCGCTCCCCCTCCGATGGGGCCTTCGAGCTCGACCGGGGCCTCTCCAGGAGCTTCGCCGGGTGCTCGCCCTTCCTCTTACCCGACCCAGAGCGTTGGCTTGTGGCTGATGGTGCCGGGGAGGGTGCGCCCTGCCTGGCGCCCGTAGAGCCCGACCGTTCGGCGCTCCCGGTGCCAGCGGACTCGCGGTGCTTGGCCTTGTGTTGGACCCCCGTCGCCGGGGCGTCCTCAAAGGTCTTAGAAGACCGCTCGGATTTCTTCCTCTTCTTCTCGCCTGACGGGCTCTTCCCTTCCAGCCAGTTGGCGAGACGTTGATGGCGGTCCTTCATGGTCCGCTCCGACATATTGCCGCAAAACGCACAGTCCTTCTCCACGTGCGTCTTGTCCTCATGTAAGCAGTAGAGACAAAAGGAGTGTTCGTCCTCCTTAAAGACGTTCTGCAGCTGGCATCCAGGGCAGATCCTGAACAGCTTTCCGGGCGTCGAGCTTCCCTTCTCCTGGGCCATGTCCGGGCCTGAGAAGCTCCTGGAGTCCTCCAAAAGCGTAGCTCGACGAAATCTTCACCCTTCAGGGGCGCAGACGAATCCGACACGGGTCCCCGTTGATCGGATGGAGAGTCGGTGGAGCTTGAGGCTCTTTTGACCGAAAAAACGAAGTTTTTGAGAAAAAACGTGAAAAAATAGCACTAACGCTCGAGAGCAATAGCACGAGGATCCCAACACATGAACGTGCGGTAAAAATCTGAAGATGGCTGCCAGAGGCGGTGCTTAGGTAGAGGGCAGTCATTGGCTGTGGTCAGTATGACGCAGAGACCAGTGATTGGTTATTACTACGAAAGACAGATCAGAAACGAAACTGATACTGGTTTTTTTCTTTACCGAGGATTCCCAGCCTGACGACGGGGAATATTCATGCGCATGTGAATCCATGCCAGACCCCATGCTGGAGAATATCTGGGTTTTGCCAGTTGACTTGCAATAAAGTTCCGCAAAAAGCTGAATAACTGCTGGACCTACAAAAGGGATTAGACCTAGGCCACAAAACATTCTAGGCACGCAAGAAGTACTGACTGTGAAAACATGCCATGGGGTAGGAGGCCATGAGATAAGCAGAGGTGGCCCTATTGGCAAATTTCACCTACAGCTGACCAGCGCCACGAACAACGAGCGGACCTCTATTTCCTGAGCCCGTGTTTCAAAATTAATTTTCTCATGGATGTGTTGACACGGGATGTTGCAAAGCAAGAATGTACGTTCATTTTGAGTGAAGGTCACCAGCTTTGAATTTCGGCTTGGGAGCTGTGAGGCCCCACGCGTCCCTCGCACAGTGTAAGGTTCTATTGTTTGACCTCGAGAGGCAGGCACCATTCCGAAAGGGATTGAATTGAGGGGGGGTGTAAGAACATATGATATGATAAGGTTGGCCATTCCGAAACCGCACCTCGTTACATATAAGTTCAGTTTCTGAGAAAACGTTGACACGAACGGGGGATTCTGCATCATGGTCTGCATTACGCCTAGGGAATGGAAACTGCGAATATAATGTAAGTTTCTCTTTAGACAATTTCATACCAGAACTAATCGAAATACGAATAGCTGACCGTTACTGATGGGTGACATTGTACTTGTTCGTTCTGTTTGGCATATTGCAATGAAGTGCTAGTACTTCTATCTACCGGGCAACAGGCAGAGGCGTAGACAGGGTAAGGCCTGAGGGGCAAGGCCCACCCAACATTTCTAGACGTTCACTCAGCAGCACTGTGTAGGAATTTACAGATGTTAATGTCACTGTGGTGGGCCCAACTACATTAGCTTCAGGCCCCACTTGTTAGACAATCCTGGCCACGCCTCTGGCAACAGGGGCAGGCCAGCATCGAGACGCATGTAGACCACCACTCGTTTCTCCCTGGCTCTACGCTAATAAATCATTACATTGTTTTTGCACCTCGAATTCTTGCCCCAGTTTACGCATTATGGTTAGTGCTCAACATTCTCACTCGCACTATCCGCGGAAGCAATTAGCAGAGTACTTTGATATTCCACGTTGTATTCTCTCGGTTCACATTGTGTCACCTCTGCTCTAATAAAGGAAATTAATAAATGTAAAAGGCTACTGAGACACTTTTCGATTTTTATCTTTTGTAAACAGGTACATCGTGCCGTTCTGTGTTTGTCATCTATTCCAGACCCCGACCGATGGTTTCTTCAACTGCCAGCTGCAGCTACATGTCAATTGCTGGATCTACTTGACCGTATTTTGGGACGACAGACAAGGTCCAATCTGTCCGTACGCAGTAGCGGCGGCTAGGAGCAACATAACCTTTACGGTGCTCTAGTGCCAAATTGAAGCACCAGTGCTTCGATTACCCAAAACGAACACCCTGTGTCCCAAAAGGAACATCGCGTGACTCACGATAAACATTTGTGGATTTATTAAATGAGAGCAAAGAAAAAAAGTTTGATTTTAATTGATTAGGTCACACGCCGATTGTTATCGAAACATTTAATGTGAAGAACAAGTTACTTCTTACCTTGTAACGTTCTTTCGACGGGATGTTCCTCCGACGTATTCCTCATCTTAGATATATCCTTCCAGCTCTGCTGGCCTCGGAAAATGTTTTCTCCAGAGGGCGCTGCGCGTCGACGTCCCTCGAGTCGATGACCCTCGACAGCCGCCGTATCGACGCTCAACGTCATCCTGCCTATAAAGGCCGCGCGCAGCGTCCGTTGCTCAGTTCCGTTTTGTAGCCCACAGTATTACTGTTTGGACTAGACTAATCACCCTAAAGGAGCGTAAGCTGCAACAACAAGGGAAGTAAAACTGCGGGGATGGATGGGAGGGTCGATGAGGAATACGTCGGAGGAACATCCCGTCGAAAGAACGTTACAAGGTAAGAAGTAACTTGTTCTTCGAAGGGATTGTGTCCTCCGACGTATTCCTCATCTTAGATAGGCTCCCATAGCAGTATTCTATATTCGGAGGAGGGAGTACTGACTTCACGCTGTCTTCTATTGGTGAATAGAATGCAGTACAGCCCTTCCAAACCTAGTCTCTTGACTAGAGGAGGAATCCAGATTGTAAAAACGTGTAAAGGTATGGACAGACGACCATGTAGCGGCCGCACATATGTCTTTAATCGGCACGCCTCTTTTGAGGGCCGATGAAGCTGCAATACCTCTGGTTGAATGAGCCCTAAGGTTTTGAGGGGGCTCTTTCCCTGCCAGTTTATAACATTCCAGAATGGCTAGAATGATCCATCTGGAAATGGTCTGCTTAGTTATTGGTAACCCCAGCTTGTGACCTGCGTAGCCTACAAACAGCTGGTCTGCCTGTCTTATCCTGGCTAGTCTACTAATGTAAAAACTTAAAACCCTCCTAGGGTCTAGTCTGTGTAACCTCTCTTCCTCTTTCCCCGGGTGAGGAGGAGGATAGAAAGATGGTAGGATAATCTTCTGAGAGATATGGAATTCAGAGACTACTTTTGGGAGGAAATTAGGCTTCACTTGCAGGACAACTTTGTCTTTGTGAAAGATTGTATGAGGGGGTTTACAAGAAAGAGCTTGTAATTCGCTCACCCTTCTAGCAGATGTAAGTGCTATTAATAAAACAGTCTTAAGGGTAAGGAATCTTAACGAACAAGAATGGAGAGGTTCGAAAGGTGTCCCCATCAGGAAAGTTAATACTAAGTTTAAATCCCATAGGGGAACTTGGAATGGTCTTGGGGGATAAACATTGGTTAACCCCTTTAGAAACTGTATTACCAAGGGTAATTTGAAATAGGATGGTTCCTCCGCAGTACGCTTAAAGATAGATAGCGCTGCGAGATAGCCCGTAATTGTGCCAACTTGAAGGCCTGAATTTGCCAAATATAGTAGGAAGGACAAAACCATTGGTGTACCACATGAAAATGGGTCGATATTCTGTTCTCTACACCAGCTGCAAAATCTGTTCCAACGGCAGCGGTATAAAGACTTTGTTGCTGGCCTCCTTGCCGAAAGCAACACCTCCATAACATCATCAGGGAGGTCCCAATCCTTGTACCTCAGCCGTTCAGAAGCCAAGCGTGAAGGTTGAGGGTTTTGATGTCTGGATGGAGAACCTGACCTCCCTTCTGTGAGAGTAGGTTCTCTCTGAGAGGAAGTCGAAATGGAGGGCAGATGGACAAGTCTAGAAGGTCCGGGTACCACGTTCTCCTGGCCCAATCCGGGGCAATTAGGATCATGGTTCGCCGGAATCTTCTCAACCTCCTGATCATTTGAGGAATGACAGGGACCGGTGGGAACGCGTACAGAAGCGGAAACTCCCAGTCCACTATGAACGCGTCTCCCAGAGCTCCTTTCGGAGGAAATTCCCTTGAGCAGAACAGGTCGCATTTCCTGTTTAGGCTGGTGGCGAACAGATCTACCTGAGGGGTTCCCCAAAGGGCGAAGATCTCTTGAAGGACTTCTTGAGCTAGCTCCCACTCGTGGGAGACTGTGTTCTGCCTGCTCAGAGCGTCCGCTGTCAAGTTCTTCTCTCCGGCTAGGTGAACTGCCGATAGAGAGATTCCTTCTTGGATTGCCCAAAACCAGAGCTGCATCGCCTCTCTGCACAGGGGTAGTGATCCTACGCCTCCTCTTTTGTTGAGGTAATGCATGGCCACCGTGTTGTCCGTCATTATCAGGACGTTCTTCCCTTGTACAACTGGCAGGAAAGCCTTCAACGCAAGTTTGATGGCTCTCAGCTCTAACAGGTTGATGTGTAGTCTGGACTCCGATGGAGACCAACGACCGCTGATGGTCAAGTCGTTGGCGTGGGCTCCCCACCCCGTGAGTGAGGCATCCGTGACTACTGTTACCTCCGGCCAGGGTTGCCAAAACTGTTCTCCTTTCAGAATGTTCTCCTGACAGGCCCACCACTGAAGGTCTCGAGCCACCCTGCCGGGAACCTGAAGAAGATCTGTCATTCTCCCTGAGAATTGTGACCACTGAGTCCTCAGTGTCCACTGGAGGGATCTCATTCTCAGGCGAGCCTCTGGCACAAGGAAAATGCAGGATGCCATGAGGCCTAGCAACCTCAAAAAGTCGAAAGCTGGGAGACGTTGGGCAAGTTGGAACTTGGTAACCATCTGTAGAATATCTTGAGCCCTCACCTCTGGTGGCGAGGCTTTTCCCAGGGAAGTATCCAGGATCGCTCCTATGAACTGGAGACTCTGCGATGGTATCATTTGAGACTTCTTTAAATTTAGGGAGAAGCCCAGCTTGTGAAGGGAGTAGCATACGTGATTTAGCTGGATCTGAGCTTGCTCCGGAGAAACTGCCCTGATCAGCCAATCGTCCAGGTAGGGGTAGACGTGAATCCCTTCCCTCCTTAGACTTGCCGCCACTACCGACATTAACTTGGTGAAGACCCTCGGGGCGGAGGTCAGCCCAAAAGGCAGTACTCGAAATTGATAGTGAGAGTTGCCAATTGCGAACCTCAGGTATTTCCTGTGTTTGAGATGGATAGGCACATGGAAATAAGCGTCCTGAAGGTCCAGAGATACCAACCAGTCCTGAAACTGAAGGACCTGGAGGATCTGAGAAAGAGTGACCATCTTGAATTTGTCTTTCCTGAGGAATTTGTTTAATTCTCGCAAGTCCAAGATGGGTCTCAGTCCTCCGTCTTTCTTTGGAATGAGAAAGTAAGGGGAGTACCAGCCCTTGTTCCTCTCCGCTACAGGTACCGGTTCTATGGCACCTTTCTCTAGCAGGTCTATAATTTCCTGCAAGAGGAGCGGATCTGGAGCTTTCTGAGAGCTGATCCCCGGTGGATGACTCTGAGGTATACGTAGGAAAGGTAGGCAGTAACCTTGGGCAACTGTTTCCAATGCCCAAGCATCTGACGTGATAGCCTGCCATTCCGCCAGATGTTGAGTCAACCTGCCTCCTACAGGTGTCCTGTGAGGGAAGTCCTCAGAGTGGTTTTGGGGCGGCTGATGCAGATGCCGATGGTAAAGAGGCACCTGCTGTTGCTGCGGCTTTAGAATATCTACCCCGTCCACCTCGGGTAGTTCTTCTTTGACCCCTTTGAGCCGGTCGTCCTCTACCTCTTCCGAATGAGGAGTAGAAGCGAAAGGACTTGCCCCTCGCAGAGGTTCCTGTGGGACGAAAAGGAGTCTGACGGATTGCAGCTCCTAGGGATTTTGCTGCTGCTTTTGAAGTTTGCAGTTTCTCTAAACTGTCATCCGCCTTTTTCCCGAACAAAGAAGAGCCATCAAATGGCATGTTCAAGAGCCTGGCTTGCACATCTGGGGCAAAACCCGACTTTCTCAACCAAGCGAACCGCCTGGTTGATGTACTTGCCGCCATTGCTCTGCTGATACTGTCAGCCGAATCAATGCCCGTCTGGAGGGATTCGCACATAGCATCTTTACCGTCCTGTATAATATTCAGGAACGCATCCCTTTCTTCTCCCACCGGGATGCAGTCAGCCGCTGTAGAAGCACACTCCCAAAGTGTATGGCTGAACCTAGCAAGGGTGCAAGTAGCATTAACAGACTTTAACGCCATGCTACATGCTGAAAAGACTTTCTTAGCCATAGCATCATATTTTTTATCGTCCCTGTCCTGTGGGACAGTAGGATAAGCCGTCTTGACGTCGGTAGAGGATGCTGCTTGTACCACCAGACTTTCTGGGGATGGATGTTTAGACAAGAACTCTGGGTCTGTGGAAGATACCCTATACTTTGCAGACAGTTTTTTATTTACTGCTGGTATTACATCTGGGGTTTCCCAGTTTGTCATGATCTTTCTCTGAAGAGCTTTATGAAAGGGCACCACTGGATCCTCTTGTGGGCCTTTGTCAAGAATATCCGTGAGGTCATCTTGCTGGAAAGATTGTGAAGGTGTAGACCACCCCATGAACTCTGTAATCTGCCCATTAAGGCTCTGTAGGGGGTTTCAGCATGCTCCCCCGGGTCTGGTTTAGCAAAATCCACCTCAGGGGAAGTGTCTAAACCACTTGCCTCATGTAAAGAATCATGAAGATCCTTTAATCTGCGCTCTTCAGAGGAAAATTCCTCTCTAACTGGGGTTACAGGTCCCTGTAACTCATCTTGTTCTGACAAATCACCCTCTTCTAAAATTGAGGATATAGTTCTCAATTGTTCTGAACTAATAAAGGGAGTAAATCCCATTTCCAAGGCAGAGGGTGCTGAACTTGTCATTATTGGCCTCGAAAGCGTCGATGTCGTCGACGCCGACGTCGAAGGCTTCGAGCGTGGCGTCGAAAACAGAGGTGGAGGCCTCGAGGACCTCGACAGAATTGGAATTTTACTCGACAATATCGACGCCATCGACGTCGAGGGCCTGGGAATCGTCACTGGATGTGTGGTCATCGTGACTTTTCTCGGCGTCGACGCCGGTGTTGAGGCCGGCGTCGAGTCGACAGACCTGTGAGTCGAAGGTCCCTTCGACAACGGCGTCGAAGACCTCGACGTCGACGGAACCTTCGTCGACGGCGTCGACGGAACCTTCGAGGAAGGTTTGGAGGTCATAGTCCTACTCGAGGGTTCGAGACGCGCTCGAGAGGTTTCTTTCGCCGGGTACTGCGACTCGCGGCGTTTTTGACCTTTGGGTCTTTCGACCAGAGCATCGCTCTCGGCAGTCTTCGAGGGGGTCGAGGCCGCTTTCTCGAAGACGCTCATCATGTTTTTTCTGAATTCCTCCCATTCAGCCCGGGAACTATGTTTCGTGGGGCAAGGGATTCTTTTTGGCGAAACAGAGGAAGAGGAAGACGGAGAAGGGGATCTTCGACGTTTCCTCTTCGAGTGTTTCGATCTCGAGGAGTGATGAGACCCACTCCGAGATCTGGAGCGTGAATGGTGACGAGGAGACGAATGTCTCGACTTCGTCGAAGAAGAAGAAGCTTTAAAAGTCTTACCTTTCTCCAGCTTCCCCCTACGCTCCTTCAGGGCCTTAGCTGTCATGGACATACAGTCCTTGCACTCCGAACAATGGTGTTCGGCTCCCAAGCACCACAGACAATTTCTGTGAGGATCGGTCAACGACATCTTTTTCCCACAATCTCGACATTTTTTGAAGCCGGATCGAGGGGTTGTCGGTTCCGACGAGGAAGCCATCGAGTACGATTCGAATAACTTGAAGTAAATAGTACTAAGAACTGAGCAACGGTATTCCGAGGCACCGAGTAGCGCGGAAAAACGGAACTGAGCAATGGACGCTGCGCGCGGCCTTTATAGGCAGGATGACGTCGAGCGTCGATACGGCGGCTGTCGAGGGTCATCGACTCGAGGGACGTCGACGCGCAGCGCCCTCTAGAGAAAACATTTTCCGAGGCCAGCAGAGCTGGAAGGATATATCTAAGATGAGGAATACGTCGGAGGACACAATCCCTTCGAAAGTAAAGATTTCACACAGCTATTTGTCTGAGATCCAACTCAAATGTTTATTGAGTGGTAATTGAGATTTCAAAAAATGGCCCTTTGTGATAACACGTGTTTCGGCAAACACAGAGCCTTTCTCAAATCAGGGCTAATTTCAAAATAATCAATTCTAATTAGTTTTCAAAAGAATTAATACAACACAAAAATTGATAAGTGTAACCAACAGAACCCAAATCATTTGAAAGTAATCAGAGAAACCCAAATACAAACAGAACACATACAGTGTATTACATCATCATAGATTTGCCGTTGCATATATATTTGGTATAATCAAATTTTGCATTTGTATTGTCAATTCGTATTTGTAATTTATAATAGTCATATGGTTTCATATATTGCATTGTTCATTGAACCACAGACATAAGGGATGGGGATTTGGTGGGATGGTTAAGGAGTGATTTTAGAGAAAATGCACATAAAAATGAGGGAAAAATGAAAAGAGAAAAGAAACTCTTATAAGCATTGGTAATGGATGCTTGTATAATCGAAAAATATGTAAGTACAACTGTTCCTAGGTGGAAAACCACCTCTTACCTATATTCTGTAACAATTTTCATATTGCTTGAATGAGATATTGCCCACTGGTAACACTCACGAGATTAATAAAATGATCCAGTGTGAGATGGTTTGTTTAGTATTGGCAAGACATTTGCGGGAAAGAGAATGGGCGAAGAACAACTGGTCAATCTTCATGAACTCCGTTGTGCAGGCAACAAAAAAAACTGAAGGCTCTTTTCGGATCGAGACCTTTGAGGGGTGAGGAGGAGGGTAGAACATCAGCAAGTCAGTAGACTGTGAAAGGTGGAATTCCAAAACAACCTTTGGAAGAAACCCTGGTCTGACCATAAGAGATACCTTCTCTTTGAAGTAACGCAAAAAGGGGGGCTTGCAGCATAAGGCATGCAGCTCTCTAACCCTCCTGGCCGATGTGCTGGCAATCAAAAAGGCTGTTTTAAGGGACAACAACTTAAGTGAACACGAACGCATAGGCTCAAACGGAGCCACCATAAGAAAGGTGAGCACTAGGTTAAGGTCCCAATCCGGAAGAACAAAGGGAGCTGGCAAGATTTTTTTGAGAAGGCCCTTCAGGAATTGGGCCACGACCGGTATGGTGAAAAGGGAACCTTGATCCAGGGCCATTTTAAGCACAGAAATGGCAGCCAAATACCCCTTGACTGTTGCAACCAGAATACCAGCGGAGGCTAGTGACAGAAGGAACTCTATCACTGTCGTAGTGGGGCAAGAAATGGGAGCAACCTTGAGCTACCTACACCACACCTCAAATCTTCTCCACCTGTAGGCATATCTTGTAGACGGTCTGCGTGCAACCAGCAACACCTCAAGAACTTCCTCAGAACGGTCCCAGTCATCGTAACTCATCCGCTCAAGAGCCACTCATGTAGGTTGAGGGAATCTGGGGTAGGGTGCAGTATCCGACACTCCGCCTGTAAGCGGTGATGCAGCTCCCATGGCAACTGGTGAGGTGGACAGAAGGACAAATCCAAGAGGGCAGAGTACCACATCCTCCTTGCTCAATCCAGGGCGATCAAGATCATGTTCCCTCGAAACCTCTTCAACCTCCTGAAAATCCACATAATGACGGGGATCGGAGGGAACGCGTAATGGAGATGGAATGTCCAATCCACCAGAAACGCATACCCCCATTACACCATTTGCTGGGAATTTTCATTCGACCAAAACTGTTCGCACTTCCTGTCAGCTTCCGTGGCAAACAGTTCCACTGCTGGGGCACCCCAGAGAGCAAAGCCCACTTCCAGGTCTTCCTGGTACACGTCCCACTCGTGAGAGACTGTGCTCTGCTCGCTCAGAGCATTCACCAAACTGTTCTCTGCCCCTGCCAGATTAACTGCAGAGACTGAGATTTGACTCTCTAGCAACCATATCC
Source organism: Ambystoma mexicanum (assembly GCF_040938575.1). Taxonomy (NCBI): domain Eukaryota; kingdom Metazoa; phylum Chordata; class Amphibia; order Caudata; family Ambystomatidae; genus Ambystoma; species Ambystoma mexicanum. Next base: position 394,386,983 of record NC_090938.1, read on the forward strand.
ACAGTTGCATCGCTTTTGTGCAGTGGGGCCGGGAATGAACTCCACCACTATTGTTCAGGTACTACATGGCCACTGAGTTGTCAGTCAGAATCAGGACATGCTTCCCCCTGAGCGATGGGGCGAAGGCCTTCAGGGCTAGCTTGTTGGTATGCCACCTGTCTTCCGACGCAGTCCAGAGGCCGCTCACCTGAATATCCTCACAGTGAGCTCCCCAAACCTTCAAGGACGCATCCGTGGCCACTGGGGTCTGAGGAAAAGGAGGCTAGAAAGGTTCAGCTGCCATAAGATTCCTGTGCGTGTCCCACCAGCCGAGTCTTCAAACTACCTGGCTGGACACCGGAGAGGCTCTTGAGAGAGCTATCAGATACTGAGTCCACTGCTCTCGTAGGATCTCATGCGCAGTCTGGCCTCTACCACCAGGGAAATGCAGGAGGCCATGAGGCCAAAAAGGCGGAGAAAGGAAGCCACTGGTAAGGTGGTGTGGTTAAGGAAAAACTGGAACATCTGTTGTATGTCAACGGTTCTCTCCTCAGGAGGGAATGTCTTCCTTGCCAGAGTGTCTAGGACTGCCCAGATGAACTGAAGCCTTTGGACCGGTGTCATGTGGGACTTCATTAAGTTCAGGGGGAAGCCCAGCATGTGCAGTGGCAGACAGGCGTCTTCCAGGAGAGTCAAAAGCAGTCCCGCTGAATACCTCAGGATCAGCCTGTCGTCCAGGTACGGGAATACGTGGACTCCGGATCTCCTGATGCGAGCCGCACCTACAGCCATGAGCACGATGAAGACCTGTGGAGCGGAGCTCAACCCAAAGGGCAGCACTTTGAACTGATAGTGCTTGCCCCTGTTAGGCAGAATCCTGTGCAGTGCCCTTAGGGACCACTACACACAATTAAGACCACAGGTGGCAATACAAGTTTTACCTTTGGTACAAGCCTGTACTACTATGTCAGAGTGGTAGCAGTGGCGGAGCATCCAGGCTTATCTCAAGAGTATATGAGCAGTAGCAGAGATTACACAAAGGGACCACAATCACTGTGACTCAAGCAAACACTGACTCAAGGTTTCAGGTAGAAAAATATAAGTACATTTATTTTCAAACCATTCGTTATAAACACAACACTTCTATTAAACTCAAACAAAAACCACATGTTAAATCTACCACAACTTACCAATTCACTTTTTACAGTATGTCTCAAGGTAAGTACCCTGTGTTTGAATGAACCGGTGTTAGGCACAAAACACGTTACCGCGAATACAACTGCGATCACTTTTTGACAGTTCGGACTACTAAATAAACGCGTATCCGTGACATGAAATGCTACCGAGGCAAAAACACACTTAGCACCTGAGATACCCAGAGGGAGTTGGAGGCAAAAATCACAGGCAATATTTTGGTTAGGCAGGCAGAATCGAGAAATACTCGGAGACAGGAGTTCAAAAGTCAAAGGGCCGGAGCCAGGATCGAAAGACAACAGGGCCTGTTGCCGAAGATCACACAGTCAGACAGTTCACGATTCAACGTAGCGAAAAGTACTTCGATATTGTCAATGTTCGGAAGCAAAAGTTATAAGAAGGAGGGAAGACAAGGGCAAGCCTTGGAAATGAAGAAACAGGGATTCACCCAGTTTCCTCAGCAGAACACAGTACCTTGTTCCAATGGTGTAGCTGGTGCCCTGGCAGTTGTTCCTGTTGGTTTCCCGCAGGCCCAAGATTCCTAGAGCTTTGTTGTGAAGGAGGACGTCTGAAGGGGGTCTGCACCACACAGGGATGACAGCAGCCACAAAGAAAAAGAAGGTGCGCTCCTTAAAAACAGGAGAGGCTCTTCAGGTGGCTATCTGGACAACTACAGCAGCTAGCAGCGATTTCGACCAAGGAAGAGGATCCTCTGCCTGTAGAAGATGAGCTGGTTATCCCCACCAAGCTCAAGGGAAGAAGACTCCGGACTGGATCTTCTCCAAGTCGTTGAAGGGCAGATAGCTCAGGACTGCAGCAGGGCTTCACCGGGACGGGGTAGTTGCAGCAGCCGTCGTTCTCTCTGCTTCTCCTCGGTCCCTTGTAGTTCCAGTGGCGACTCTCTGACTTCTAGCCCAAGAGACCTGCCTTTTATGCGAAAAACCCCAATTCACACAGCCTGGCTGTCAATCACCCAGCAGGGGGGGTTGTCCAGCCCGGACAACTACCCTGGCCAATCAAAGTGCGACTTGGGGTTCCTAGGATACCCTGTGCAGGGGGCGACTACACCCCTCCCTCACATTCAGCCCACCTAGACACCCAGGTGCCTTGAGGAGGGCTTCTGGGCAGAAGCCCGCCAAAAGACAGTGAACAAAGAAGGCGAACCTAGTTTGCAGCGCAAAGTAAAACACAAGGAGGACTTTAACAAAAAGAAATGGCGAATAAACCCAACCAGAGCCAAAAGAATATGTTCGAGGCTAATTTAATACCCAAGAACAGTACCACGTTTATCTAATATAATCGCGGTAGAAAGGTTAGGGTAGATACCACTGCCACCAGCCAAGTCTAAATGTTAAAAGAGCAAAACAATGCTCTAGGAGGTACAGATAAAAAGAAATACGAATGAACCCTTTCCAGTGCTCCATGGAAGATGGGGTGTACTGGATCTGTGGTAGATTGACTAAGTAAAAGTTAATGGTAACTTTATCCTTTTCTGGGGGACGGTAGTCGCCTCAGAAATGGAGTCGAGGGAAGTCTCAAAGACAACCCTGTGCCACGGCACTGAAGGTGCTGTGTGACACACAAAAAGAAGGGGGCTAATGATGTGGTGTACTTCAGAGTCCACAATCACAAAAACAGATAGAAACACATAGCAAAACATAGGTAAGAGTGGGGGGAAAAGCTCTCACTCTTACCAAATGGAAAAAAAATAAACTCCAGAAGTCCAGCAAAGCTGCTGGGGGACTCACTAGGTGAGGGAAATTAGCCATAGATGAGAATTCTCCCTAACAGCCCCCAATGAGGAACTGGAAATATGCATTCTGCAGGTCTTTGGACGCCAGCCAGTCCTGAAGCTCGAGAATTTCTCGCAACGTCACCATGCTGAATTTGTCTTAACTCAAGAACTTGCTAAGAGCCCTGAGGACCAGAATGTGACGGAGACAGCCTCCTTTTTTGGGAACCAGGAAATACTGGGAAATACCAGCCTGGCCCTAACTGATCGGGAGGCACCTATTCCAGGGCACTGTTTGACGACAGGGCTCTCAGTTGTTCCTGGTGCTCCTGTCTTGGTTGGTTCAACGAAAATGGGGGTCTGTCCAGAGGTTTTTGTAAAAAGGGTAGACAATAACCCCACCGAATTAACTGCAAGGTCCAGGCATCGGAGGTTATCTCCTGCCACCGGGACCATTGCCCTGCCAAACGTCCAACAACCAGTATTTAATGGGAGGGGAAAATCAAAGCGGCTTCGAAGGCGCTGTCGCCCCAGCTGCTGTCTGCTAGCCCGTAGAAGCTCCTCTGCCTCTTCCGGCAGGCGTGAAACACCTCTGCACTTGCCTGACTTGTGGGGACTGCGCTTTCCTGCCATAGGGCACATAGTGCCTACAACCTCTGCCTCTAGAGGCAAAGCTTAAGGCAGGCTTAGCCAGCAGCACAGCCAGACCCAGCTACTTTGCAGCAATTTTAGACTCCATAAATTTCAACAAAGAGTCATACGCCTTCTGTGTGAAGAGCATCTCCCCCTCAAAAGGCATGTCTAGAAGGCGGATTTGTACATTGAGGAAGAAGCCGGAAGGTTTCCAATAGGCCTGCCTTCTCATAACTGCCGACCCCATGAAACGGCCAACACAGTCAACAATAGCCAAGCCTGTTTGCAAGGACTGCTTGGCAGTTTCCATGCCTCCCTGCACCAGCTGTATAAATCTGTCCCGACTCAGACCTTCTGGGATGTATTCTGCCGCATGCTAGAAAGCCTTCCACAAACCGTATGAAGACTTAGCGAAACCGCAAGGTACATTTGTGGTCTTGAGAGCCATTCTGCCTGATGTAAAAACCTTCTTGGCCAAAGCATCTATTCTTTTCCCTTCCCGGTCTGTAGAGACATTTGAAGTGGATGCCTGGAGGATATAGTGGCAGCCTAAACTCCCAGCCCTTCGCAGCAGGGTGTGTTGAGAAAAAGGAAGGTTCCCCTCTCGCCGGCCTGTACTCCCCAGTGACACTGGTATTTGCAGGGGGGCAAAGTGCATGGATTTCGCCAGATGGAAGCCAAAGTGTCAGCTATGGCCTGATTGAAGGGCATGTTGTGCTCAATAGCCAGGCCCTCATACAAAATATCTGCGACAAAATTGTCCTGGTCCTCAAAATAGTCAGTACCGCCTGGTCCCACAAAGATATGGTCAACCTCTTCGTACTCCTTGACCTGATAGGTGCCGAAAATCGAGTGCATGGAGTCAAAAATTAGAAGTTACTCACTGTAGTGACTAACGTACTCTTAGTCCTCAGTCCCCTTTCCTCCATACTGCATGGACGTCCCTTCCAAGGGAGGGGAGACAACCTTTTTCACCAGAAAAAAAACACCTTCCCCTTTAAATTTAGAGGCATGCTGGGGTGAGGCCCAGAGCGCATGCGCTGCCCTGACTCCACCCTCCGGCGCCACACCTCAGTCCCCATAGACACGTCTACAATAGATTAACATTGCCTAATAACACCAGTTTTTTTAGGGGGGGCTGGCGGGACGTATGGAGGAAAGGGGACTAAGGACTAAGAGTATGTTAGTCACTAAGGTGAGTAACTTAGAATTACTCTTACGTCCCGTCCCCTTTCCTCCATACTGCATGGGCGACTGAGTGTAGCCACAGGGCGTAGAGGAGACCCTGCTTAAGCAAACAGGTTCCTAAGAACCGCCTGTCCAAAAGCTGCATCTGACCGAGAACTGGCATCCAAACAGTAGTGTTTGTAGAAAACCGAAGGGGGGGCCCATGTGTCCGCCCTGCTTATGACTTGCCAGGGAACATGCTGCTGGAAAGCGATGGCCGTTGCCTTGGCTCTGACCGCATGGGCGCGTATGTTGGACGGCAGTGGCTTGTGTGTGCTGTCCCTCGGCCTGATACCCCGGTCTTAATCTGCCGAAGGTGACAAAAAGTGCATCCGACTTGTGGAAGAGCTTGGTGATGTCCAAGTAGAATTTCAGGGCACGCCTGACATTCAGGCAGTGCAGAACTCTGTCTAGTCTTTGGGCTCAGCAAAAAACGCAGGTAGCACTATTTCTTCGTTAAGATGTAATGCGGAGGGCCCCTTGGGCAAGAATGCTGGGTGTGTCCGCAGGATTACTTTATCCTTGTGAAATGTAGTATATTGTTCTGAAGCGACCAGCGCCTGGATTTTGCCGATTCTGCGAGCCGAGGTGAGGTAGACTAGCAGGGCCGTCTTAATGGTGACAAGCCTGATGTCTGCAGAGGCCATTGGTTCAAATAGTTTGTGTGCCAAGGCACCCAGAACTATGTTGAGGTCCCACACGGGGTATGGCCTCTTGATGGGAGGGTAGAGCCTGGCGAGTCCCGTCAAATGTTTCTTGACAATCTGGTTGGAAGAGGAAAACATCTCCTCCTCCGAGTTTCTGTAAGCCCTGATGGCTGCCAAATAAGTGCGGCAAGTGTCTACTTGCACACCTAAGTGGGCGAGGTGCGCCGACAAGGAGAGCATGTCGTCCAAGGTACATGCCAGGGGGTTGATACCCTTAGAGTCTGCCCAGTGGCAGGACCTGGTCCACTTGCTCTTATACTGGGCCCTGGTAGACTTGCTCCTGGCGCAGTGCGCCGTGTATGATCTCTAGGTTGGCCTGGGAAAGATTAAGGTGAGCTAGGGTGACCTGTTCAGGAACTATGCTATGAGGGCTGGTTTCTGTGGGGCGGGGTGGATGACCCTGCCCCCCTGCTGCGGCAGATGATGTGCTGGGCCCATCAGAAGGCGAATGGGCGACTTCTACTTGAGGCTGAACAGCTCTGAGAACCATGGCCTGGCCGGCCACGACAGCGCTATTAGAATGATGCTGAGGTGGCGAGATTCCTTGATCTTGCATATCATCCAGTGCATCAGTGGTGTGGACAGGAAGGCGTATGTCGTCATTACGTCCCACCAAATCTGGAATGCATCGCCCAGGGAGCCCGGGCCCTGACCTTGTCAGGAAGTGAACAGTTGGAACTCTGTTGTCCTGGGAGGCAAAGAGGTACACCTGGGGGTGTCCCCATTTGTAGAAGATTTCCTGCAGAACTAGGTCGTCCAACTGCCAGTCGTAGTTGTCCGACCCCAAACTGCTGAGCCCGTCTGCCTCAAGGTTGGATTCCGCCTCCAGGTGAGGTGGATGTTCTCCAGGGACCATTCCCACATGCTGACAGCGAGCCTGCACAGTGGGGGGGGGGAGGAGGAGATCTGGTACCTCCCTGCTTGTTGACATATAACATGTGGTTGAGTGGTCTGTTTGAATGAAGACGACCTTGCCCTCGATAACCGGAAGGAAGGCTCGGATAGCCAGCCATATGGCGTTCAGTTCCAGCCAATTGATGTGGTACTCCTGTCGGGTCCAGGTGCCATGGACGCAGTGGTTGTCCACCCCCCAACTCTCGTGAACGAAGTCTGTGGTGCTGGTGAAATGCGGGGTAGGTTGCCGGATGGGCTTGCCCAGCCGAAGGTTGTAGTTCCTGGACCACCATATTGTCATGATACCTACCTCCAAGGAGCCAGGTCCGACCCAGCAACCCCAGAGGCAGGCATCATTTCCCCCAGGGGAGTGCCAGCGGGCCCAAGCTGGGGCCCTTTGGACGCAGTCCTGGCACCTTAGGCGCCAGGCTCATGTTGGACCTCTGTCCTGGCGCCTTAGGCGCCAGGCTCATAAAGCTAGACATGTGTTCAAGTGTTTTAATGTGCACTTACCTGATGCAGACCACACTGCCACATCCAGGCCCTCTTGAGGCCTGAATAGGAACTACTTTACCTGTGGGACTACTTTCCACCCGGGTGTGGTCGGGGAAGGATACATACCTGATCAGAGGAAGGATACACACTTGGAACTTTTTCCAAAGCTATTTAAACCACACCCGATCAGCAACTCACGCTTTGCGTTGTTCTGCTCCTCGCAGCTGGATGCTCACCGTGTCAACTCCTGCATCTGGACTTCAGCCACGCCTGTCAGCATCCTGGGTCACCTGCAAAGGGAGACAAGAGACCTACCAGCTAATCTGAACCACGGAGACATCACCGACGATCCTGAAAGGGAAGACATCATTTTTTAAAAGCATTTCGTTACGATCGCTGCAGCGCTGCATTTCACTCACCTTTCCTGGGTTCCTCCATCTTCAGCAGCGATCATCCAGATACACAGCCACTTCCCAGAGCATATAGAAAAAGACAAGAATAAGAGGTGAGAGAAGGAAGGGAATAGGAAAAGCTCAGTTTCCTTCTAAGACTTACCTGTTGGGTCATTCCCATTTCATTTCGGGTCTTGCTGCTTCCAAGCATTTTCCGGACCCCGGCCCCTATGGGGAAAAAAGACAAAGACATTAGATGAGCGAATGCAAAAACATTACCCGAGCGCTCATCTAGGACTTACCAGATCTTTACTGGAACTGCACGTTTCACTTCGGGTCGGCGCCATATCTCCGGCATTCCAAACCCCGGCCCCTATGGGGAAAAGACATCAACCTTAGCGCTTTGTTGCAAGAAGTCTCCAAAGGAATCTTCATTCATCACCTGAAAAAAGACAATGAACATTATTAAAGCTTGAACTTTTGAACTTGCAACAGAACTTTTACAGCGCCTTACCAGTATAATCAAGCTTACCTGAACTCCCATCCAACCTCAATCCAGTGAAGTAACTGGGTTCAACGCGCCCCTGCGTCAGAAGCAGGATGGAGAGCTCGTCCTTTCAGACCCTAAGGTGAGACTTCACGGGGAATCGTGGAAGGGTATCGTGGAGGGTTGGAAGAGAGTGGGAGGCTTGAGCATAACTGTCAGTAGGTAATACTCCCTTTTCACGCACAGGGGTATATTCCTACGAGCCGGAGAAGCCAGAGTAGAGGGCCCTTCCTGTCCATCTTCAGAGTCCTGCGCTTCACCATTGAAGAAGCATCAGCACTCGAAGCCAAACCTGCGCCTCCGTGGGAACCAGGTGAGCGTTACACATGTGAGGTCCGGGTGAAGTGATGGAGGAACATTGATCATCTCTGCCTGAGAGCCGGGCTCCTGGTTCCAAGAGGCTGCAAAGTGCAGCTGTATCCACCTCATCCTGAGTCTTGTGTGGGGGACGGACTAGAGGACTGCTGCCATGAGCCCCAATAGGTGTTGGTACCACCAGGCCGAGGTCACTTCTCTGCTGAGAAAGTCTGCGGAGGCCCTCTTGTGGGCCGCTGCGTTCTTGTCCTCCGAGGTTAAAACTCTCTCGGAGCACGTGTCCCAAATAAAACCCAAGGTGGTCAATCTCTGCGTAGACTGCAGCCGCGACTTCTTGAGGTTGAGTGAAAAACCCAGCTTGTGCAGTGTGTTCATCAGAGCGTGTGAAGTACTGTGCACTGCTTCCGGAGATTTCGCCCTGACGAGCCAGTCGTTGAGTTACAGATGGATGTGGTGGCCCTGTGACCTGAGGAGGGCCACCACTATGTTCATCAGCATGGTAAAGACCCTGGGGGCCGAGTTGGGGCCAAAAGGAAGCACCTTGTATTGGAAATGGTAGCCCATGATACTGAATCTTAGAAAAGAATGATTAGGCTGCCAGATCGGGACGTGTAGGTACGCATCCTTCAGATCCAGGGAGCACATCCAGTCTCCATTACACAATGTCTCCGCTATCAAAGCTGGCGTAACCATCTTGAATTTTTATAGAGGTAGGGAGAGGTTGAGGTTGGAAAGGTCCAGCGCAACTCTCAGGCCCGCCTGGATCTTTTTCTGAAGGGCGAAAATCCTGTAGTAAAAGCCCTCCTCCACTGCCTGGCTCTCGACAAGCGACCGGATCTCTGCCTAAACAGTTGCTGTCCCAACCTGTGGGAGTGGAGGGGAGGAGGAAGGAGAGGCTGGGATAGGGAGGCGGTACCCCGTGGATATTAGGGAGAGGATCCAGGGGTCAGTGAAGTTGTGGCGCCAGAAATGTGCATGGAGAGCAAGCCTGCCCCCCCCCCCACTGGAGACACGTGGACCCGGCGGGACATGTCATGCCTGCTTTCCCTCTGAAGCTGTTGCAGAGGGGGGACAGGAAAAAGCCCTTACACCCCCCCACTTTTTGGTGTTTGTGCCCATGTTGAGTCGGCGAACGGTCAGGCGGCCTGGACCTCAGCTTGTGGAAGCCACGGAACCCTCCGTATGTACGCCCCTTGTTGGCGCGCTGCTGTGACTGGGTGTACGTTTTGGGCGGTCTTTGTCAAAATGGATAAAGACTTGGCCATTTGTGAGCTGTTTTTCCTTTTTGTACAGCTCCTCGTCCGTTGTGGGGTGAAAGAGGTCACCCTTTGAACGGAAGATCTAAGATGCGTTCCTGGACATCCGGGTTGAATTTCGTAGCACGGAGCCAGGCCGTTCTTCTGTCCGTGGTAATGCAAATGGCACAGACAGCAATGACAATGTGGGCCACGGTGCACTCCATGATGTCCTGCGCCACCATCTTAGCCTCTGCCAATCCCGCCTTGAATCGCGATTGGCTCTGTTCCCGGACGCTCTGGGAGGAAATCTGCAATTTCCCACCAGGGCCTCTGGTTAACGGCTGCCAGCATGGCATACGCGTTGGCTTGACGAAGGTGCACGGATGCGTTGGAATACAGCTTCTTCCCGTACATCATGTTAGGCAGAATCCTATGCAGTTCCCTTGGGGACCACTATAGAAGAACAAGTTACTCTCTTACCTGGTAACGTTCTTTCGATGGGATGGTCCGACGACGTATTCCATATCTATGACAATAATCACCACAGCTGTGCTGCTTCGGAAAATCTTTCGGCGTCCTGCGTTGATGATCCGCCCTCGAGGACCTCCTCCGACGGCCGACATCATCAGATGTTATAAGTAGGACGCACGACGCCCATAGCCTCAGTTGTAGTTTTTTCCCCCAGAACGTGCGATACCAGTCTTCTGCCAGTCAGACAAACAAAGCCTTGCGGAAACGTAAGATGCAATCGCATAAGAAATTCTGTAGCGGGGAAGGTAGGGAGGGAGCGATATGGAATACTTCGTCGGACCATCCCATCGAAAGAACGTTACCAGGTAAGAGAGTAACTTGTTCTTCGAGGGGATTGGGTCCTCCGACGTATTCCATATCTATGACAGACTCCCAAAGCAGTACCAATGCAAGGAGGTGGGAAAGGAATTTAGAAAACAAAATTTAGAATGCCCAATCAAATTGCGGAGTAAAGGACCGCCTTGCCAAAGGCCAGATCCTGCCCACGGTTGGAATCGAGGGAGTAGTGACATACAAAAGTATGTACTGAAGCCCAGGTGGCTGCATCACATATGTTACGAATAGGAACACCCCTCTGTAGGGCAGTAGATGCAGCCATACCCCTGGTAGAATGGGCAGCAAGCCGAACGGTGGGTCCTTACCCGCCAAGCGGAGATAGCCAAAATAATCCAGCGATACAAAGTCTGTTTCATCACAGCTTGTCCCAAACGTTTTCCAGCGTAACCAATGAAGAGTTGACCGTCCACTCTGACCCGGGACATGAATTAAATATAAAAGCTTAATGCTCTCCTAGGATCAAGCCTCTCCTTTTCCTTACAACAACCTTAGAACAACCTACTGGCCTAAATGAAATTCCGACACCACCTTCGGAAGAAAGGAAGGACGAACTCTTAAGGACAACCCTGTCCTTATGAAACGCAGTGAAGAGTGGCTTAACTGAAAGTGCCTGTAACTTACTCACTCTGCGAGCGGAAGTGACCGCAACCAAAAATACAGTTTTAAAAGTTAACAGTCTCAAAGGACAAGAGTGCAAAGGCTCAAAGGGAGCACCCATTAGAAACTTGAGAACAAGGTTCAAATCCCAACCGGGCATCTGGAAAGGTGACGGAGGGAACACATTAGTGAGCCCTTTCAGAAACTGAGAAATTAAAGGAATTTTAAAATAGGAACACTTCAGACGAGCGCTTAAATATGGACAGCGCCACCAGGTAACCTTTAACGGTACCCACTTGAAAGCCCTTGTGGGCCAAAGAAAGCAAAAAAAGACAGAACCATGGGAATGTCACATGCAAAAGGATCCACATTCTTAACTCTGCCCCAGTCGCAGAACTTAAGCCAATGGCAACGGTACAGGGACTTTGTTGCTGGCCTTCTGGCAGAGAGCAACACCTCCATCACGACTTCAGAGAGGTCCCAATCCTTATACCTCAACCTTTCAGAAGCCAAGCGTGAAGGTTGAGGGATCTGACCTCTCTGGATGGAGAACCTGACCCCCCCTCCCGTGAGAGCAGATCGTCTCGGTAGGGAAGACGACGTGGAGGGCAGATGGACAAGTCGAGAAGGTCCGGGTACCAGGTCCTCCGGGCCCACACCGGAGCAATGAGGATCATCCGGGAACCAAACCTCCGCAGTACTTGCGGGATGACGGGGACTGGAGGAAACGCGTACAGAAGCGGGAATGACCACTCCACCACGATTGAGTCTCTTAAGGCTCGTCGTGGAGGAAATTACCGCGAGCAGAACCTTTCGCACTTCTGGTTGACACTGGAGGCGAAGAGATCCACTTGAGGGGGCCCCAAAGGGCAAAGATCTTCAGGAGAATCTCCTAAGCCAGCTCCCACTCGTGAGAGATCGTGCTCTGCCTGCTCAGAGCGTCCGCCGTCACGTTTTCGTCTCCGGCCAGATGAACTGCCGAGATCGAAACTTCCTGCTGAATGGCCCAGAACTCGAGCTGCATCGCCTCCCCGCATAGAGGAAGTGACCCTGCCCCCCCTTTTTGTTGAGGTAGTGCATGGCCACCGTGTTGTCTGTCAGGATCAGGACGTTCTTTCCTCGCACAGTCGGCAGAAAAGCCTCCAGGGCTAGCCTGAGGGCCCTCAGCTCTAACAGATTGATGTGGAGTCTGGACTCCGACGGAGACCAACGGCCGTTGGCTGTCAACTCGTTGGCATGAGCTCCCCAACCCGTGAGGGATGCGTCCGTCACAATCGTCACCTCCGGCCAAGGATGCCAAAACGGAGCACCATTCATCAGATTGCCTTCGACAGCCCACCACAGAAGAACCCGTGCGACCGAGGGCGGAATCTGAACATGATCCGACATCCTGCCGGAGAACTGCGACCACTGCATCTTGAGAGCCCACTGCAGAGATCTCATCCGCAGCCTGGCCTCTGGCATCAGGAAAATGCAGGATGCCATGAGGCCGAGCAACCTCAAGAACTGGAACGCCGGGAGACTGAGCATGTTGTAACTTTTCCACCATCTGTAGAATGTGATGAGCCCTCACCCGGGGAGGCGAACACAGCCCCAGGGATGTGTTGAGCACTGCTCCGATGTACTGGAGCCGCTGGGTAGGTGTGAAATGGGACTTCTTTAAATTGAGGGAGAAGCCCAGATTGTGAAGGGAGTGGTAGGTGACGGACAGATGATCCAGGGCTAGCTCGGGAGAGCGCACTGTGATCAACCAATCGGCCAGGTAGGGGTAGACGTGAATCCCCCCTTTCCCGAGATACGCTGCCACCACCACCATCAGCTTGGTGAAGAGCCTTGGGCAGAGGTCAATCCGAAAGGCAGGCCATGAAACTGAAAATACGAGTCGCCAACCGCGAACCTCAGGTACTTCCTGTGCATTGGATGAATCGGCACATGAAAGTAAGCATCCTTGAGGTCTGGAGACACCATCCAATCCTGCATTTGAAGGGCCTGGAGGACTTCAGAAAGTGTTACCATCTTTAACTTGTCCTTCCTGAGGAGCTTGTTCAGCCAACGCAAGTCCATGATGGGTCTCAATCCCCAGTCTTTATTCGGGATCAAAACATAAGGGGAATACCATCCCTTGTTCCTCTCCACTACAGGCACCAGTTCTATGGCGCCCCTTTTCTCCATCACGGATAGGATTTTCTGCGCAAGGAGTGGATTGGGACGCTTGCAAGAGCTTCCCCGGTGGATTGTCGTGAGGTCTCTGCTGGAAGGGCAGACAGTAGCCGTGGTTTATGATCTCCAGAACCCACACATCTGAAGTAATGGCACGCTATTCTCCAAGATGCTGCGCAAGTCTGCCCCCTCAACCGGCGAACCATGGGTCATGGCCTCATGACTGAGCGGACGTGGCTGCGGCCGTGCCTGAGGGCAAAGAGGCAACTGCCTGAGCAGCTTTGGAACCTCGAGGACCTTGCTTTCCATCTCTGGTACTCCTACGGTGGCCCTTTTGACTGGCAGCTCCTTTCGATCTACCAAAGGAAGAGTAGTACCGAAAGGAACCTCCCCTCCCCATTGCTGTCCTCTAGGACAAAAAGGCGGAGGTTGACTTATTGCAGCGCTCAAAGATTTCGCTGTAGCTATGGAGGTCTGCAACCTCTCAAGGCTCTCGTCAGCCTTGCTGCCAAAAAGATGTTCACCATCTAAAGGCATGTTGAGAAGCAGGGATTGCACATCAGAAGCAAACCCTGACTTCCGCAACCACGCAAACCTGCGTTTCACGGTGCTCGCAGCCATGGACCGGCTGTCAGTCTGCCATGTCCAGACACGACTAAACTGATTCACATATGGCATCCTTGCCGTCTTGCACGAGGGCTAGAAAACCATCCCGTTCTTCCCCTTTGGGAATATGCTCAGCCGCCAAAGATGCACAATTCCACAGAGTGTGAGTGAATCTTGCCAAGAGACAAACAGAGTTGGCTGCCTTCAAAGCCATACCCCCAGAAGAAATACCTTCTTCCCCCAACCATCAAAGCGCTTGTCGTCCCCATCAGGAGGGATGGTAGGGTACGCAGCCTGCTTTGCTGGGGCCATAGCCGCCTCCACCACCAAATTCTCCGGAGTAGGGTGCGTTGACAAGTAGCAGGGGTCACCACTGGCTGGATGGTATTTTTTCAGAAGCGACTTATTCACTGCCGGGGGACTCTCCGGAGCAGTCCAAGCCGTCGCCACCCTTCTTTGCAAGGCCATATGAACTGGCAAGTCCAGTATTTCCGTCAGATCATCCTGCAGAAAATCAACAAATGGAGCAGACCACCCCAAGTACTCAGTCACTCTCGACATGAGATGCCTATACGAGTATTCGGCATTTGTACCAGGCTCAGGCCTCCCAAACTCAACCTCTGGAGAGGTATCAAGACCACTGGCGTCATGTAAGGACTGTGACCAGACAACAGGTCATTCAGGAACCTCAGGAGGCACAACCCCCTCCTCATTCGACCCTTCTTCCACCTCTGAAATATAATCCAAAGGTTGGAATAAACCCAATCTGGATGGGGGAGCAGAAAAAGGCTCAAAAACAGGCCTCACAGACTTACAGAGAGCCTTCCTCAGAGTTTCCACCGTCCTCCGGGGCACCTCTGGCAAATTCTCCTCAAAAGGCGTTTAGGGCGCTGATGGAATCGGCATCGACCGAGGCGCCAATGGTGTTGACTTCTTCGAAGCCGGAGCCTCGAGAGAGTCCCTCGACGGACACGGCGCCGATGCCTTTTTGGAAGGCCTCACAGGCTCCGACGATCTCGACGGCGTCGAGGACCTGGCATGGCATGGCTATGGCGAACAACCTTGTCCGATCGGGACCTCGGCGGCTCCCGATGATCACGGCGACCATCTGAACCCGAAGGCGTGCGAGTGGTAGCTTCTAGCTCGTTCCTTGTCGGCTTCTCTCTAAAGGCTCGGACGGAAAGGTGCCTTGCGATTCAAAAATCGCCATCATCTGCTGGCGGAATGCGTCCCATTCGGCCGGCAATGAATACTTGGTGGGACAGGCCACCCGCCTTCTGGCGGAGTCCTCCGACGAGGACGGGGAAGGCGACCGGTGAGGGCGCTTCCGAGAATGCCTAGAAGAGGCAGAGGAATGGCAGGAAACACTCTGAGACGCCCTGGACTTACGCCGACGCGGAGAGTCGCCCCTCGAGTCATCGGTCGAAAGCCCAGCAGATTTCGACTTATGGGTTTTAGATACCCTACCTACTGATCATTTCTTCTTCCGCTCCCGCAAGGCCTTCGATGTCAGGGACTGGCAGTCATCGCAGTAGTCAGTGGCGTGGCTTTCGCCGAGGCACCAGAGGCAGACGTCGTGCGGGTCTGATGGACATTTCGGAACCGCAGTCCCGACACTTTTTAAAGCCCGACTTTGGGGTAGAAGAATACAAAGACATTGCAATCAAAGTAGAAGAACCGAGCACGCCGAGATTCCGAAGCGAACACATTTGCAGAAAAAACGGAACTGAGGCTACAGGCGCCGTGCGTCCTATATACAACTTCCGGTGACGTCTACTCTCGACGGAGGCCCTCAAGGGACAGTGTATCGACGGCATCGCCGCAGGACGCATACGCCGAAAAAAATTCCGAAACACCACAGCTGTGGTCATTACGGTCATAGATGTGGAATAAGTCGGAGGACACAATCCCCTCGAAATTGACATGCTGCATTGCTGTGCGAAGATGCAATCCACTGAATTACGTTTTTGGCTTTAATTGTTTAGCAAGCTGGGCACGTACCTCCTCAGTGTAGTCAAAAGGCAGGCAGTTATCCTGCATCACAAACCTGGCGTTATATTACAAGTTACTCACCGTAGTGACTATAGTACTCTTAGACCCCTTTCCTCCAAACTGTATGGGCATCCCTTCCTAGGGATGGGAGACGGAACCTTTTTCACCAGAAAAACCTTCTTCCCTTTACATTTAGAGACATGCGGGGGTGCGGCACTTGGAGCATGTGCTACCGTGACTCTGCCCACCGGCGCCACTTCTCAGTCCACATTGACGTGTCAACCATATATATTATTGCTTAATGACACCAGTATAATTAGGGGGAGGGGGAGGATGGTGGGACGTAAGGAGGAAAGGGGACTAAGAGTACGTTAGTCACTACGGTGAGTAACTGGTAATTACTCGAACATCCCGTCCCTTTTCCTCCATACTGTATGGGCGATTACAACTGAATGTAGCCCCAAGGTGGAGAGGAACCCTCCTTAAGTAAATAGGTTTCTTAGAACCACCTGTCCGAAGGCCGCATCCGACTTAGAGCCGGCGTCAAAACAGTAATGCTTACAGAAAGCTGATGGGGTGGCCCAGGTAGCTGCCCTGCTTATGACCTGCCAGGGAACCTGCCGCTGGAATGCGATGACCTTGGCCTTGGCCCTGACGGCAGGGGCGTGCATGTTGGCTGGCAGCGGATTGCGCTGCCCCTCATACGCATCATTGATGGCCGCAACCATCCACCTTGCTATGGAGGCCTTGGATGCCTGATAACCGGGTCTGGAGCCCCGCAAGGTGACAAAGAGCACATCCGACGTGTGGAAGCCCTTGGTCCTATCCAGATAGAATTTCAGAGCGTGTCTGACATTCAGACAGTACAAGACTCTCTGAGCCTCGTCCTTGTGGTCAGCGAAGAATGTAGGAAAGACCATTTCCTCGTTTAGATGGAACGCAGAGTAAGCTTAGGTAGAAACACCGGGTGAGTCTGCAGGACCACCTTATCCCTGTGGAAAGTGGTATAGGGTTCTGAAGCCACCAGAGCCTGGATCTCGCTGACTCTCTAAGCGGAGGTGAGACATACTAGCAGAGCCGTCTTGATGGTGACCAGCCTGATGTCCGCGGAGACCATTGACTCAAAAGGGTTTGTGCGCCAAGGCGCCCAACACCACATTGAAGTCCCACACAGGGTGTGTTTTTTTTTGATGGGCGGGTAAAGCCTGGACAAGCCCGCCAGATGTTTCCTGACTATCGGGTTGGAAGAGAAGACCTCCTACTCCAAAATTCTCTAGGCCCCTATGGCTGCGAGATAGGTGCGACATGTAACCACCTGTACGCCCGAGTGGGCAAGGTGTGCAGAGAAAGAGCACATCGTCCAGTATGCACGTCAGGGCGCTGATTTCCTTTGAATCTGCCCAGTGACAGAACCTGGTTAATTTATTCCTGTATTGGTTCCTAGTGGCCTTGCTCCTAGCGCCCTGGATGATCTCCAGGTTAGCCCGAGATAGGTGCAGGTGCTTGAGGGTGATATGCTCAGGACCCACTCTGCGAGGGCTAGCTTCTGAGGAGCAGGGTGGAGAACCCTGCCCCCCTGCTGGGACAGGAGAGGTGCTGGGCAGAGAGGAAGGTGAATGGGTGGACGATCTGAGGCTGAGCAATTTGGTCTCGCCAGCCACTAAGGCACTATCACTCTGCAGCTGATGCGACAAGCCTTCTTTATCTTGTGGAGTACACTGGGGATCAGAGGAGTGGGCGGAAAAGCATAGGCTGCCATGCTCTCTCATTGAATCTGCATGGTGTCGCCCAGGGAGCCGGGGCACAGTCCCTGCCAAGACGCGAACTGATGGCACTTCCTGTTCCTCCAGGAGGCAAACAGATCCACCTGCGGATGGCCCCATGTGTTGAAAACCGCCTGCAGCACCTGGTTGTTCAATTGCCACTCGTAATTGTCCACTCCCAAGTTGGCCTCCCCCGGGAGGTGGACAGCCCTGAGTTAGAGGTTTTCCAGGGCCCATTGCCACATGCTAACCGCTAGGTTGCACAGCGGAGGGGCCCTGGTATCCCCCCCCCCGCTTGTTGACATAGTACATGCTGGTGGAGTTGTCGGTCTGTATCAGGACGGTCCTGCCCTCGATGAGCGGAAGGAAGGCCCTGAGGGCTAGCCAAATGGCTCTGAGTTCCAGCCAGTTTATATGCGACTCCTGCTCCTGCCGGGTCTAGAATCCATGGACGCTGTGGCTGTCCAGAGTGGCTCCCCAGCCCTCTAGTTGGCTGCCAGAATGGCCTGCATGTTTGCAAAATGAAGTCCTGGACCACCACTTGAGGTCCGAGTGAAGAGAAAGCGGTATGCTGACCAGCTCTGCTTGGGAGAGCCATTCTCCTGATTTCATGAGGCTGCGAAGTGCAGCTGCACTCTCCTCATACAGAGCATTGTGTGTGGCACAGCCAGGAGGACCGCTGCCATGATACCCAGTAGGTGCTGGTACCACCAAGCTAAAGTCACTGGTCTGGTAAGGAAGTGCGTAGTGGCCCTCTTGATGGCCGTAATCTGGTCCTCCAAGGGAAATACCTTCTCAGAGCTCGTAGCCCAGAGGAGGCCCAGGAAGGGGAGGCTGTGTGTAGGCTGCAGCGGGGACTTCTTGAGGTTGATGGTAAACCCCAGGTCGTGGAGTGTACTCATAAACGCGGAAGATGTGTGGCTAACCCCCTCTGGGGATCTCGCCCTGACTAGCCAGCTCTCCAGGTACGGGTAGACATGGTGGCCCTGAGGAGGGCTGCCACTGCATTAATGAGTCTGGTAAACACCCTGGGGATGAGTTGAGGCCAAAGGGTAGCACACCTTGTACTGGAAATGGCTGTCCATTATCCTGAAGAGTAGGAAGGAGAGATCGGGTTGTGTAGGTAAGAGTCCTTCAGATCCAGGGAGCATATCCAGTCTCCCTTGTCTAGTGTCTCTGCAATGAGGGCTGGTGTAACCATCTTGAATTTTTAAAGAGGGAGGGAGAGGTTGCAGGTGGAGAGGTCCAACACAACTCTCAGGCCAACCTGGTTCTTTTTTTGTATGGTGAAAATCCTGGAATAGAAGACTAATCCTCTCTGGGAGGCTGGTACTTCCACTGCCTGGCCCTAGACGAGCGACTGGATCTCTGCCAACAGAGTTGCCGTCCCATTCTGTGGGAGGGGAGGAATGAGGAGAGAAAGGTATAGGTAGGAGGTAACCCGTGGATACTACTGTAAGTATCAAGGGGTCCGCGAAGTTCTGGTGCCAAAAATGCACGCGAGAGGCTAGCCTGCCCCCCACTAGAGACACATGGACCCGGAGGGACGTGTCATGCCTTTTTGCTCTCTGAGGCTGCTGCTGAGCAGGGGGACTGGAAGAAGCCCTTGCTCAACCACCCCTTTTTGTTGCTTGCACCGGTGCCGACTCAACAAGCGGTCAGGTTGTCTCAACCTCTGTTCCTAGAATCTCTAGAACCCGCCAAACGCCTGCCCCTTATTGGACCGTTGGTGCGACTGGGTGTACGCCTTGGGCGTCGCTTTCGTAAGAATAAAGACTTTACAGTTTGCGAGCTGTTCTTATCCAATTCCTCATCGGTGGTAGAGTGGAAGAGGTCACTACTCTCGAAAGAAAGGTGCAATATGCGATCCTGGATGTCGGGGTTGAACATTGTAGCCTGAAGCCAGGTATTCCTTTTCATGTCCGTGGCGATGCAGATGGCCCGGCAAGAGGTGTCGATTTGGGCTACTGTGGACTCCATGATGTCTTGCGCTACCAGCTTGGCTTCTCCTAGACCTGCCTTAAAGCGTGCCTGGCTCTGCGCTGGGAGCTCCAGAAAGAAGTCTGATTTTTCCCGCCACAACCGCTGCTTAGCCGCTGCAAGCATGGCATTCGCGTTGACTTGACACAGGGAGGCGTGGACAGCTTTTTCCCGTACGCCTCCAGGATCTTCTCCTCCTTGCCTAGCAGCGCCGAGGACGAGATGGCTGAGGACGACTGAGGCTTAGAGTAGAGTGACGCCGCAGCGATCACCAAAAAGTGCGGCTGGGGTTGTGTTGATAGCAAGAGGGTATCCCCGTTCATCTGTCTATAATTGGCATTGAGGCGCCGATTGACTGGCTGGGCAGAGTGTCTTGAGCCAACCCTTCTTGGCCAGGGCACAACATCCTTCTGTATCGGTACACCAATCTTGGTAGGGGGTCTTAGGGAGAGGACCTCTGACAAGACCCCTTCCTCTGGCTGCTCTACCTCGGGATGAGGAAGGCCCAGATATTCTGCCAAACCTGCAAGCCTGTCGTGAAAGGCCTTTGCTGAAGACGGCGTGACAGGGTCCTCCTCCTAGTATGTGTCCGCCTGGATGTCCGGCTGGTCGGCAGCAGGAGGAGGAGGAGGGGTGCTGAGCGCCGTGGGCTGCGGAGTCGCACTTTGTATTGATTGGCTGAGGTGGTTGTCCGTGCCGGACAACCCCCCTGCTGAGTGATTGACAACCAGGCTGTGTGAATGGGGGGTTTTGGCATAAAAGGCAGGACTCTTGGGCTGGAAGTGAGAGTCGCCACTGGAACTGCAAAGAACCGAAGAGAAGCGGAGAAGAAGATGGCTGCTGCAACTCCCGAGTCCCGGTGAAGACCTGCTGCAGTACTGAGCCATCTACCCTTCAACGAAAAGAGAAGATCCAGTCCGGAGTCTTCTTCCCTTGAGTCTGGTGGGATCAACCAGCTCACCTTCCACAGCCAGAGGATCCTCTTCTTGGTCGAAATCGCTGCACACAGCTGTAGTAGTCCGGATAGCCATCTGAAGAGCCTCTCCTGTTTTAAAGGAGGTACCTTTTATTCACCTTTGCTTCGCTGCTGCTGGCCTCATCCCTGGGTAGTGCAAATCGCTCAAGACGTCGTCCTTCTTGTCCCCACGACTGAAGCTCCAGGAACCGTGAGTCTGCAGGAACTACCAGGAACAACTGCCGTAGCACCAGCTTTTCTTCAAACGAAGAAGGTACTGTGTCCAACTTCGAGGAATTGGGGTGAACCCTTTTTCCCTCACCAAAGGCTTGTCCTTTTCTTCCTTCCCTCTTATAACTTTTGCTTCCCTTTTGACAATATCCAAGTACTCCTGGCAATCTCAAATCGTGAACTGCTCTTACCTTGTGATCCTCGACAACAGGACCCCTGTCCCATTTGACACTGGCGCAGGCCTATTGACTTTTATCTATGTTTTAGAAAGTATCCTCTGATTCCATCTGCCTTGACAAAAGTATTGCCTATGATTTTTACCCCGTATTCTCTTGTGTTAATTCATGTGCTAAGTGTGTTTGACTTCGGTATCATTCCTTCTTGCGGGTATGCCTTTCTTTCGTAAGATCGAACTGTCATTACTGTCAAAAAGTGATCGTGTATTAACCCACGGTAACGTCTTTTGTTTCACAACACCGGTCCGTCAAATCCAATGTCCTTACCTTGAAGTGAACTGCACAAGGGGAATTGGTTGTGTGTAGTATATTTGAAGTGTGGTTTTAATTTAGTAGAAGTGAAGTGTTTTATGAACAGATGGTTTAAAAATAACCATACTTATATTTTTTAACCTGAAACCTTGAGTCAGTGCTTGCTTGAGTCACAGTAATTGTAGTCCTTTGTGTAATCTCTACTACTGCTTATTTGCTCTTGAGATAGGTCTGGCTGCTCCGCTACTGCTACCACTCTAACTGTGTAGTACAGGCTTGTAAGAAAGATGAAATTGTACTACCACCTTTAGTCTTAATCTTGTGTAGTGGTCCCTAAGGGCACTGCCCAGGATTCTGCCTAACAAGCACGATGCCGGAGGACCAAGTACCTAGATGACAAAAAGAAAAGAGAAGAATCCGGTGAAGAGTGCGTGGAATTACATGGCAAGGCCAAACCCAGGAGCGCTTGTGAAATCGGGCCGTTCCCATCGACGCGGAAAAGGGGACTGAGGAGTGGCGCTGGTGGGCAGAGTCAAGGTAGCACATGCTCCCAGGGCCGCACCCTCACGCGCCTCTAGATTTAAAGGGAAAGAAGGTTTTTCTGGTGAAAAAGGTTCCATCTCCCGTCCCTAGGAAGGTACGCCCATACGGTATGGAGGAAAGGGGACGGGGCGCAAGAGTAAAAGCAGGTAAAATGTAGAAGGAGTGTTCTCCATATGTTTTACACAGTACAGGAAGGCCAGGGAAGGAAATAAGAGAAAGGAAGGCATTTTTGGAAGATCCCAACTGTCCCTGGTATGTATCAGATGCTGCTGTGGTGGTGCCAGTCATTTGTTCCGCTTCAAAGGGTTAATAGATTTTCGCTGATTAAGGTTGCATTGATCCAATGAAGAAATCTAGGAATGTAGATGGAGCAGTTATTTTTCTAAGTACAGGCTCAGCTGTTGCTCTCAGTACCAAAACAATGAGGAAATCAACATGTAAGGCATCATAAGTGCAAACATCCGCGAACACACACTATACAATGGTAATATCTTGGATGTCTCTGATGGCCAGACAAAGTTAGTGTCGTAAACAGAAAATCATACGATCAGAAATAGCAGAAAGGTGTCCTACCAATTGCTCCGATGGCGCTAACAGACAGCTCTTTTGCCCGGTGTGTGGCATCAGGGGAACGCAGAGTATTCAAAATACGTTCCATTAACGTAGGAAGATATGGTGCAATCTTCGGACCTGAGGAAGAGGATAGATCTCATGAAAACAGACCAGAAGACACATGCATTGGCAACACCAAAAAACAGACAAATTTATAGAGTTCAGCGCAAACAGGAAAATACAGCTTTTCAGAAACAGAGCAGGATGGGACCCTGAGAGCAAGTTACTTCCTTAAAGACCTAGGATCCCAATACAAGTTTGGCGGTATTCAGGCCAGTAAATCTGCCGAAATACAGCCAAATGCCAAGTATTTATAATTTTATTTATTGTATATTATAGTACAAATTGTACATTTAACACAAAACAATCATAATTCATCATCACATCAATAAAAGGCATTGTCAATACCAGGTAGGTGAATTATTGAGTGCATTCATAACTACTTAAACTAATTACTACGGCCAAATTCCATTCCTCTAACCGCCACTTGGTCACGTGGGGATACCAGAGGATTACAAGTAGGGGGATTACAATAGGGGTCATTGTCCATTTTATCTGTCCATAGGACTCCATGGGGATTTTCGGCGGATTTACTGCCGGCAGAATTACAGTGCAGTAAATTGCTGAGTTCTGGCAGTAAAGTAGAGGCCGCCGTGAATCTGCCAAAATACTAATTTGGCCGTGCAGGCAAAGTGGCGGTAACAGAATTAGCGCAACTTTTTTCCTGCACCACCAAACTTGTAATGAAGCCCTTAATCAGAGATCATAGATGTCCTAAAAAACAATGAATACCTACAATAATGATTTTCTACAGATTCAGCAACATCTATAACCCTTAGAAAAGAATTAACAAGTCGAAAAGGTAGTCAGATGGGGAAAAGAACAGCCACTTTAAGGCTGCATCTGGCCACCATGTGATAGTCTAGCAACAGTTCATATTTCTGTGGGATTAGGAAATCCTTATCATTCAAATTAAGAATTAGTTCCCCCTTGTTCTGAATTCACCAGTGATGCCAGAAGGACTAATTACTTCTCTCCAGTAATGTCGCTATTGTAGTGATGAAAACAATGATTCCTAAAATACATTCTTCATCTCATGAAATATGACTGAAGTCTGCTCTGCAAGTTTACCATGCAATATTATGCCCTTGTGAAAAAATGTATGTTGGCAAAACGTTACGATGGGTAAATTATAAGATCACAGAACATAACTCACATATTTGGGCAGACAATATAAGTGCACCTCTGGTCCAGCATTATTTAGATTAAGGACACTGTTGACGACATAAAATAGTTTGGTTCTAGAAAAAGTCGCACATGACCCAGGAGGAGGAAACATTGATATAAAGCATGCAAGAAGTAAACATGAATTTATTGGCTACGACCATATGTAAGCAGAAATGCCAAGTCTCCCACAACTCGTGGGAGTCTCCAACAGAGGGAGACCAACTCCTGCATAGTCACAATCCACTCGCAAAATGAATGTCTCAGTGCTGGCCATGCTCCTAGTTGGGACTCTCAGCTCTTGAAAGTGAATAGTGTTTACCGAAAGGTAGAAGATGTTGCCCACACAGCCGCCTTACTAATGACTTGCCAAGAGGCATGCCTCTGGAAGGCGACCGCGGTAGCTTTGGCCCGACTGCATTAAGCGTCGATCAACCTGAGCACTCTCTGCAGATCCAGGGAGTGCAGAGCTCTCTCGGTCTCCGACTGTGAATTCGGGAAGAAAACAGGCAAGGAGATTTCCTGGTTTAAGTGTAATGGTGAGACCACTTTGGGCAAGAAATTTGGATGAGTGTGCAAAATGACCTTGTTGTTGTGGAAAGTGGTGAGGGGTTCACATGACTAAAGCACCTGCAACCCGATAACTTTGCACGCAGAGGTGAGAGCCATGTGAAGGACCTGCTTGAGCATAACCCACCTAATGTCGAACAACGCAATGGGGTCAAAGGGTTTGTGCTGAAAGGCGGCGAGAACTACATTCAGGTCCCAGATGGAAAGGGTCTTATGCACCTGTGGGCAGAGCCTGGACACGCCTGTGAGGTGAGCCTTCACCACTGGGCTGGGCTCAGAGTCTGATCTGGAGAGTTTTGGTTTGCCCCGATGGCCGTCCAGTAAGTGCGGCAAGTCTTCACCTGGAAGCCTGATAGAGCCAGGTGCGCAGAAAAAGACAACATGTCGTCCAAGGAGCAAGAGTGGGGTCAATGCCTTTTCCACACTCCCAGTAGCAAAACCTGGTACGCTTACTCCTGTACTGCAAGAGAGTGGGCGGCCTCCTTTATGATCTCCCGGTTACTTTCAAAGAACAATGGAAGAAGACGTTTTAGCTGATCAAGAGCCAGGCCAATTGAGGAAGCCCCTGCTGGGGATCAGGAGATGGAACGCAGCTGGAGGAGGTCTGAGACCCACGCCCTCGACGGCCAATGGGCAGTGATCAGGATAAGGCTGCAGCCAACCGAGGCCCAAAATTTGCAGAGGGTCCGCTGGAGCAACGGAGGAGGAAACTCATAGCACCTGCACCCGTGCCAGCAAAGATGGAAGGCGTCCCCTAGAGACCCCTGACCAGCCCATGAAGCAAAGAGGGGGCATTTTGAGTTCTGAGGAGATGAAAAGTCCAGGTCCGGAAACCCCCACATCTGGAAGAGAGGTAACAAGGAGTTGGTGTGTAATTACCACTTGTATATGTTGTACCCCAAGCAGCTGAGCTTGTCTGCTGTTGCGTTTCCATCCCACGGGAGATGGACAGCCAAGATCCTGATCCCCTCTGACAACACTCCCACATGAGACACTGCTTCCATGCAGAGGAGGGAAGAACGGGTCCGCCTGCTCGTTCAAAAAGAACAGTCGTTGAATTGTCAATCCTGACCAGAACCGTCTTCCCCGAGGACAGGGAGGATAGCCCTGATATCCAGACCCACTGCTCTGAGTTCCAAGAGGTTGATGTGCAGGAGGGCCGCCACCATGAACCGTGAATAGAGTATCCATTCAGAGCTGCATCCCAGCCCAAGAGGGAGGAGTCCGTTGTCACCACCAAGGTTGGCTCTGGCTGAGAGAACATTGCTGTCGAGGAGAAACCAGTGCAGATCCGGAAGAAGGCCTATGGTTGCCGCCCAAATGAAGCCATGATACTGAGTAGGTGCTGGAACCACGACGCGGAGGTAGATGAGTTGGTCAGGAAGTGAAAGTGCCCTGTGGAGGGAAAGTAGCCTGTTTGCCGTGGGGAAAACCCTCAACGGCCATGTCCCACCTCAATATAAGAAAAACAAGTTCCAGGGAGGGTTTTAACTGCAACTTCCGCTGGTTGAGGGAAAACCCCAATTGATGAAGTAGATCTGCTAGCAGTTACAGGAGTGAATGGCCCCTTCCGCAGAGCTGGCACTCACCAGCCAGTCCAGATAATTATAAGTTACTCACCGTAGTGACCAACGTACTCTTAGTCCCCTTTCCTCCATACTGCATGGGCGTCCCTCGCGAGGGACGTGAAACGGAACCTTTTTCACCAGAAAAAACATTCTTTCCCTTTAAATTTAGAGGCGCGCTGGGGTGCGGCCCTCGGAAGATGCACTGCCCTGACTCCGCCCCTCCGGCGCCATACCTCAGTCCCCATAGACACGTTGACAATAGATTTAACATTGCCTAAAGACACCAGTTTTATTAGGGGGGAGGCTGGTGAGACGTATAGAGGAAAGGGGACTAAGAGTACGTTAGTCACTAAGGTGAGTTACTTATAATTACTCTTATGTCCCGTCCCCTTTCCTCCATACTGCAAGGGCGATTACAAATGAATGTAGCCCCAGGGTGGAGAGGACACCCTCCTTATGCAAACAGGGTTCCAAGAACCGCCAGTTCGAAAGCCGCGTCTGCTCTAGAGCCGGCATCCAAACAGTAGTGCTTGCAGAAAGCCAAAGGGGTGGCCCATGTGGCCGCCCAGCTTATGACTTGCCAGGGGAAATGCTGCTGAAAAGCAATGGCCTTTGCATTGGCTCTGACCGCGCGGGCGTGCATGTTGGTCCGCAGTGGCTTGTACTGTCCCTAGTAGGCTTCTTTGATGGCCAAGATCATCCAACGGGCTATAGAGGCCCGATACCCCAGTGTCGATCCTCCGAAGGTGACAAAAAGAGCTTCTGACTTGCAGAAGCCCTTGGTCCTGTTCAGGTAGAATTTCAGGGCACGCCCGAAAATCTCTGCCTTGTCTTTGGGCTCAGCAAAAAACGTGCGCAACAATTTCTTCGTTCAGATGGAAAGCGGACGGCACCTTAGGTAGGAATGCTGGATGCGTCCGTACGTAGTGTATGGTTCCAAGGCAACCAGCGACTGGATTGCGCCGATTCTGCGAGCCGAGGTGAGGCCTTCTTAATGGTGACCAGCACGATGTCCGCAGACGCCATTGGTTGGAATGGTTTGTGCGCCAGGGCACCCAAGACTATGTTGAGGTCCCACACGGGGTGCAGCCTCTTGATGAGTGGGTAGAGCCTGGCAAGAGCCGTCAAATGTCTCTTGACAATTGGGTTGGAAGAGAAAAAAACTTTCCTCCTCCGAGTTTCTGTATGCCCCAATGGCTACCAGGTAGGGGCGGCAAGTGTCCAACTGCACGCCTGAAAGGGCCTGATGCGCAGAAAAGAAGAGCATGTCGTCAAGGGAACATGTCAGAGGGTCCGAGTCCTTAGAGTCCGCCCAGTGACAGAACCTGGTCCACTTGCTTTTATAAAGGGCCCTGGTAGATTTGCTCCGGACTGCCTGTATGATCTCTAGATTAGCCTGAGAGATGCTGAGATGTCCTAGCGTGACTGGCTCAGGAACCATGCTGTCAGGGCTAATTTCTCTTGTGCGGGGTGGATGACCCTGCCCCCCTGTTGTGCCAGATGATGTGCGGGCAGTCAGCAGGTGAATGGGAGGCCTCTCCGCGAGGCTGAGCAGCTCCGAAAACCATGGCCTGGCGGCGAGACTCCTTGATCTTGCAAATCACCCTGTGAATGAGGGGAGTGGGTGGAAAGGCGTATGCTGTCATTCCATCCCACCTGATCTGAGAGACATCGCCCAGGGAGCCCGGGCCCTGACCCTGCCAGGAGGCGAACAGTTGGCACTTCTTGTTGCCCCGGGAGGCAAAGAGGTCCACCTGAGGGTGACCACATTCGTGAAAGATCTCCTGCAGCAATAGGTCGTTCAACTGTCACTCATGGTTGTCCGCGCCCTATCTCCTGAGCCTGTCTGCCTCCAGGTTGGAATCCCCTGGCAGGTGGAACGCCCTGAGGTATATTTTGTTCTCCAAGGCACACTCCCACATGCTGACTGCCAGCCTGCACAGTGGGGGGGTGGAGGAGGAGAGAGATCTGATACCTCCCGGCTTGTTGACATAGAACACGCTGGTCGAGTTGTCTATCTGAATGAGGACTGCCTTGCCCTCGATAACCAGACGGAAGGCCCTTAGCACCAGCCAGATGGCCTTCAGTTCCAGACAATTGATGTGGTACTCCTCCTCCTGCAGGGTCCAGGTGCCATGGACGCAGTGGTTGTCCAGGGTGGCCCCCAACCCTCGAGAGAGGAGTCTGTGATGATGCTGACCTGTGGTGTAGATGGAATTGCTTGCCCGTCCGCAGGTTGCAGTGCTTGGACCACCATGTGAGGTCTGGGTGAAGTGATGGAGGAACGTTGATCATCTCTGACTGATGGCCCCGTTCCTGGTTCCAAGAAGCTGCAAAGTGCAGCTGTATCCTCCTCATCCGGAGTCTCATGTGGGTGTCGGCCAACAGGACTGCTGCCATGGGACCAAGTAGGTGTTGGTACGACCAGGCTGAGGTCACTTCTCTGCTGAGGAAGAGTGCTGTGTCTCTCCGAGTGCCGTGAACTTGTCCTGCGAGGGAAAAACTTTTTCAGAGCACGTGTCCCAAAGGAGGCCCAAGAAGGTCAGTGTCTGCGTTGGCTGCAGCTGTGACTTCTGGAGGTTAAGCGAAAAACTCAGCTTGTGCAGTGTGTTCATGAGAGCGTGGGAGATGGAACAAGTTACTTACCTGTAACTGTTGTTCTCCAGCATGGGTCTGGCATGGATTCACATGCTCATGAATATTCCCCGTCGTCAGGCTGGGAATCCTCGGTAAAGAAAAAACCAGTATCAGTTTCGTTTCTGATCTGTCTTTCGTAGTAATAACCAATCACTGGTCTCTGCGTCATACTGACCACAGCCAATGACTGCCCTCTACCTAAGCACCGCCTCTGGCAGCCATCTTCAGATTTGGAAGCACGTGAAGTGGCAGTATGACCAAGTGAAGAGCCGCAGAGGGGTAGGCGGGAGGGTTCGCATGTGAATCCATGCCAGACCCATGCTGGAGAACAACAGTTACAGGTAAGTAACTTGTTCCTTCTCCAGCATGGGGTCTGGCATGGATTCACATGCTCATGAATAAAGAATACATAGCAGTACACACATGCACAACCACGGGAGGTGGCAAAGGCTCAACATTAAGCATCACATCAACTCAACATTAAGCATCTTACCTCCTCACCAGGCTCACCTCAGGCGAACAGGTTGCGCAGCACTGCTTGGCCGACCCTGGACTCCTCCCTGGAATCCCGGTCGACGCAGTAGAATTTCGTGAAGGTGTGCGTCGACCTCCACGTAGCAGCCCTGCATATGTCCAGCAGGGGCACACCAGATAGGAACGCCGTGGTAGCTGCGATCGCTCTGGTGGAATGGGCTCTCGGACGGCCAGGCAGCGGTCGGTTTGCCAACCGGTGACAGCACATGATACAGCCGGAGAGCCATCTGGAGATGGAAGCCTTCGAGAGAGCCTTCCCCTGATTGACAGGTCCAAAGTTCACAAAGAGTTGTGACGTCTTCCGAAAACCCTTCGTGCGGTCCACGTAGAACTTCAGCGCTCTAGCTACATCCAGCGAGTGCAAAGTCCTCTCAGCCGGCGACGAAGGCGACGGGAAAAACACAGGCAACACCAAGGGTTCGTTGAGATGGAAGTCCGACGGTACCTTGGGCATGAAGGAGGGGTGCGTCCTGAGCACTACCCTCGTGTCGTGGAAAGTCAAGTACGGGGCCTTGCAGGAAAGGGCCTGGATCTCTCCCACTCGTCGTGCGGAGGTGATGGCCACAAGAAAAGCTGTTTTCCACGATAGAAACTTCAACGGGGCCGAGTGCAGAGGCTCGAACGGAGGTCCCATGAGCTTGGTCAGCACCACGTTGAGCTCCCACGCCGGGGCCGGAGCCTTCACCGGCGGGAACGATCTGAACAGTCCCTTCATGAACTCTTTCACCAGACGATGAGACCACAAGGACGTCCGGCCCGTGGTTCTGGTGTATCGGGAGATCGCAGCAAGATGAATCTTGATGGACGCGTGTGCCAGACCAGCTTTGGCCAGCGTCAGCAGGTACGGCAGTACTTGGGGAGCCGTAATCCGTAGAGGGTTAATCTTCTGTGCGTGGCACCAGACAGAGAACCTCTTCCATTTGTGTCCGTAGCATTTAAGAGTCGAGGACGCCCTGGCCTTTGCAAGAACCTCTCTGCAATCGGCCGGTATGTCGTATCCTCCAAACTCTAGCGCTGCAGGAGCCAGGCCTGCAAGTTCAGCGACTTCGGGTCGTGGTGGAGGATGGCGCCTCCTTCCCTGGAGAGTAGATCCGCGTCCGCCGGCAGCTTGATCGGCGGGGACGCTGACAAGTCCAGAAGGTCCGGGAACCATATCTGCCTCGGCCACGCAGGTGCGACGAGGATCATCCTGCACCGTGACCTCTTGAGCTGGTTGACGAGCCGGATTAGCAGAGGCAAGGGAGGGAACGCGTAGAGGAACAGGCCCTCCCAGGGGAACGAGAAAGCATCGCCCATGCTCCTCGTCTGGGGAAACCTGCTGGCGAACCTCCGGCACTTGGTGTTCGTCGCCGTCGCGAACAGGTCGATCTGGGGTGTGCCCCACCGTCGGAAGAGGCGATCCACCAGATCCTGCCGTAGTTCCCACTCGTGGCACGAGCGCAGCTCCCTGCTGAGTGAGTCGGCGATGGTGTTTTTTATCCCTGCCAGATGAAACGGCACCAGAAAAATCCCTTGGGCGACGGCCCAATGCCACAGGTCCTGCGCCTCCTTGGACAGCGCTGGGGACCTGGTTCCGCCCTGTTTCCTGATGTAAAACATGGTGGTGGTGTTGTCGGTGAAGATCCTCACCACCTTGCCCTTGAGGGACGGAAGGAAGGACCTGAGGGCCCAAAACACTGCACAGAGCTCCAGGACGTTGATATGTAGGGACTTCTCCGTCGGGAGCCAGAGTCCCCTTGCGTGCAGATTTTCGGTGTGCGCTCCCCTCCCTTCCAGGGAGGCATCCGTGGTCACAGTCTCCTGGTGGGCTGGGGTCTGGAAGTCCATGCCCGCCGTCAGATGCGCGCGGGTGCCCCACCACCGTATCGCTCGTCGGAAACTCTCGTCGAGCTTGATCCTTTCCTCGAAGCTGCCCGTCGTCTGGATCCAGCGCGCATCCAGGAATTCTTGCAACGGGCGCATCCGGAGCCTGCACATGGGAATGAGGTAGATGCAGGAAGACATCATCCCGAGGAGGGACTTGATGGACCTCACTTTGGCCGCGTCGGCCACCAACATCCGTTGCACCTTGCCCAAGATGGTCCTGGTCCTCTCCTCCGACGGGGAGGCCAGAAGGGACACTGTGTCGAGCCTCGCTCCCAGAAACAGTGCGACTTGCGCGGGCACCAGGTGGGATTTGCGTAGTTCACGGAGAATCCCAGGTCCGTGAGGAGTTGGACGGTCCTTGCCGTGTGGACCACGGCGAGCTCCCTCGTCTTGGCGCGGATGAGCCAGTCGTCCAGGTAGGGGTAGACGTGAATCCCCTCGCGGCGCAGCTGCGCCGCCACCGGTGCAAGGCACTTGGTGAATACCCTGGGTGCCGACCGTAGTCCGAAGGGAAGGGCTTTGAACTGGTAATGACGCCCTTGGACCACGAATCTGAGGAATTTGCGGTGCCCCTTTAGGATGGGAATGTGGAAGTAGGCATCCTCCAAATCCAACGACGATAGGAAGTCTCCTTCCTCCAGCTGATCCAGGACGTGCTGGAGGGTGACCATCCGGAACTTCTGCGCCTTGATGAACTTGTTCAGACGTCGCAGGTCTAGGATGGGGCGCCATCCTCCCGTCTTCTTCTTCACGAGGAAGTATCTCGAGTAGACTCCGGAGCCCCGAAGCCTCTTTGGGACGAGTTCGATGGCGCCCTTTCTGAGCATCGCCTTTACCTCCAGGAGAAGTTGAGGGACGTGAAGTTCTTTCCTGGCCACGGGGGGGACGCGCGGGCACCTTCTTTGAAACTCGAGCGCGTGGCCCCGGGCCAGGGCGTCCAGCACCCAACGGTCGGTGGAGATGGACTCCCACACGCTGACGAAGCCCGCCAGCCGGCCTCCCACCGGGGTGCTTCGGTGGGGGCCCGACCCCACGGCCGGTTCAATCCTGCTTGGACGCGGCCTTGCCGCCTTGACCTCCTTGGCGACGACGGCGGGGTCCGCTAGACTTGCCTCGTCCTCTGTAGGCCTCTTGCGACGACGAGCGGGCCGCTTGACGGTAGGAAGCGAAACCGCCGCCGGAACCTTTGGAGGTGCCCTTGCCTCCGCCGCTCCGAAAGGGCGTCCGTCGTTGCAGGACTCCAAGGGCCCGGGCCGTCTCCGTATCCGCCTTGATGGCCTGAAGGGAATCGTCCACTGTCTTCCCAAACAGGTTGTTCCCGTCGAAGGGCATGTCCAGGACTCTGGTCTGGACGTCCTGCCGGAAGTCCGTAGCTTTGAGCCATCCACGACGTCGAAGGCAAACGCCGTTGCCCAGCTGGCGGAACCCAGTGTCGGCGATGTCCGTCGCCACGGTGATGGCGTGGTCCGAGGCCACCTCACCTTCCTGCAGGATCTCAAGGGCCTCCGCCCTCTTGTCGTCCGGCAGAAAATCCAGCAGGGGAGCCATCTTGTACCAGAGCTCCCTGTCGTAGCGGGCCACGATAGCCAAGGCGTTGGCCGCTTTAATCGTCGTCGCTGCCGACGAGATGACTCTACGCCCCATAGTATCCAATTTCTTTCCCTCGCCGTCCGGCGGGGAAGTCGATGTGGAGGCTGCACCCCCCCCCGCTTTCTTCCTGGCTGCCGCGGAGACGACGGAGTCCGGGGTAGGCTGCGCCCGGAGGCATAGGGGGGCCGTGTCCGGGACCCGGTACTTTTTCTCGTACCGGTCTCTTCTAGCTGGCGTCGTGGAAGGGTTCTTGAGGAGGGAAAGGCCCTCATCCCAAATGTCGTCCAACAGAGGCACTGCGAGGACCGTCTTCCTCTTGGCCTCGCGCCGCTGATAAAGGAAGCCTTCCTTTTTCTTCTCCTCAGGGCAGAGTTGGAAAAGCTCGGAAGCCCTGGAGATCATGGAGTGGAAAAATCCGATCTCGTCGGGCGGAGAGGCCCTGGTGGGAGGCGACGACGGAAAATCCTCGTCGTATGCCTCGTCGTCCGTACCCGTCGCTGCCGTGTCAGTCCCCGTATCATCCCCTCGGGTGGACGGGGAGGAGGGCTGGAAGGGGCGCGACGGTTGAAAAGGAGGTGGTGGATGGATCCTTCTTTTCTTGGTAGGGGGAACACCAGAAGGTCCCGGTTCTGGATCCCCCGACGGGAGAGGTTCCTCCGTCGGTAACGGTAGCCTCGTCCTTATCTCGGAGCATAAGGACTGTATGGCCAACAAAATGGCCGCCGAGTTGTCTTGCGGCGCTGGCAGAGGGGAATCCGACGGGCGAGCAGGGGCCCCGTCGGTATCCTCGACGATGTCGTCGTCGTCACCTGCGTCGGGGTCCATTCCGACGGGCTGGCCTTCTTCCACGCCTAGGCCGTGGCTTAAGACCTCGATCAGCTCCTCTTCTGAGGTTGAGGCCGACTCTACGACGACGCCCTGCCCCCCCTTCTTCCCCACAGAGGGTTTCACGGGGGTCCTATCGATGGGCACAAAGGAAGACTCCCTCCGAGGAGGCAGGGAGATTCTGGGCCCTGAGGTCGCCACCACTGGTGCAGCCACCACAGGCTGAGCCAGGGCCGCCGCGACCGTTTCGATAGAGGGCTTGGTCGGATGGATCAAGGCCTTCACCACCTTAGGTGCGCTCACCGCCTTATCCTTGAGGGAGGGGGCACTGCCACGCTCCTCCTCTGCCTTAGAGCTCGACCGGGGCCTCTCCAGGAGCTTCGCCGGGTGCTCGGCCTTCCTCTTACCCGACCCAGAGCGTTGGCTCGTGGTTGATGGTGCCGGGGAGGGTGCGCCCTGCCTGGCGCCCGTAGAGCCCGACCGTTCGGCGCTCCCGGTGCCAGCGGACTCGCGGTGCTTGGCCTTATGTTGGGCCCCCGTCGCCGGGGCGCCCTCAAAGGTCTTAGAAGACCGCTCGGATTTCTTCTTCTTCTCGCCAGACGGGCTCTTACCCTCCAGCCAGTTGGCGAGACGTTGATGGCGGTCCTTCATGGTCCGTTCCGACATGTTGCCGCAAAACGCACAGTCCTTCTCCACGTGCGTCTTGTCCTCATGAAGGCAGTAAAGGCAGAAAGAGTGTTCGTCCTCCTTGAAGACGTTCTGCAGCTGGCATCCAGGGCAGACCCTGAACAGCTTTCCGGGCGTTGAGCTTCCCTTCTCCTGGGCCATCTCCGAGACCGGGCCTGAGAAGCTTCTGGAGTCCTCCGAAGTGTAGCTCGACGAAATCTTCACCCTTGAGGGGCACAGATGAATCCGACACGGGTCCCCGTTGATCGGATGTAGGATCGGTGGAGCTTGAGGCTCTTTTGACCGAAAGAATCGAAGTTTTTTGTAAAAAGCGCGAAAAAATAGCACTAACGCTCGAGAGCAATAGCACGAGGATCCCAACACATGAACGTGCGGTAAAAATCTGAAGATGGCTGCCAGAGGCGGTGCTTAGGTAAAGGGCAGTCATTGGCTGTGGTCAGTATGACGCAGAGACCAGTGATTGGTTATTACTACGAAAGACAGATCAGAAACGAAACTGATACTGGTTTTTTCTTTACCGAGGATTCCCAGCCTGACGACGGGGAATATTCATGAGCATGTGAATCCATGCCAGACCCCATGCTGGAGAAATGGTGCACTGCTTCCGGAGATGTAGCTCTGACGAGGCAGTCGTTCAGGTACAGGTAAAAGTGGAGGCCTTGCGACCTGAGAAGGGACGCCATTGTGTTCATCAGCCTGGTAAAAAGGGGGAGGAGGGGGGGGTTGAGGCCGAAAGGAAGCACCATGTATTGGAAATGGTAGCCCATGATCCTGAATCGGAAAAAAGGGATGAGACTGCCATATCGGAACGTGTAGGTACGCATCGTGCAGATCCAGGAAGCCCATCCAGTCTCCCTTGCTCAATGTCTCCGCGTAACCATCTTGAATTTCTGTAGTGGTAGGCAGAGGTTGAGGGTGGAAAGGTCCAGCACAACTCTCAGGCCCACCTGGTTCTTTTTCTGAATGGCGAAAATCCTGGGGCAGAAGCCCAAGCCTCACTAGGAGGCTGGGACTTCCTCCAGTGCCTGGCTCTCGACGAGCGACCAGATATCCGCCAAAAGAGTTGCTGTCCCACCCTGTGGGGGAGGAGGGAGGAGAGGCTGGGATAGGGAGGCGGTACCCCGTGCACCCCTCCGCTAGACCCAATTTGAAGGAGGCCTGACTCTGTATAGGCAGGCATGGAAGTAATTCCCCAATCCCACTGCAACATTTCTGGTTCCCCACCGCGTGAATGACAGCAACATTGGCCTGGCCTAGATAAAAACCGGAGTTGGGGTAGCATTTCTTGCCGAAAGACTCAAGTGACTTGTCCTGTTTAGACAAACAGTTGGAGGGGGCACCAGCAGCAGAAGACAACAAGACTTCGAATATAAAGAAACAGCCGCAACGTCTAAAGAATGTGGCTGAGAGTGTGAAGCAAGGAGGACTGGTTCCCCATCCAGGAGCTGAAAATGGCCATCGAGCTTCTTGGGTGGGGAACCCTCAACTCTGCTAGGGCCTGAAGCTGGTCATGAAACAGTTTGAAGGGTGCACAAGGCTCCTCTTCCAGCGCATCCGCCACCCTTGATTTCTCAAGCAGAGGAGAGTCCGGGTCCCGCTAACGCAGAGTCGGAGGAGTGCCATCCCCCTGGTATGCCCTCCCCACCCCAGGGAGCAGGCTGGGGCACAACCGGCATCTGTGGCAAGAAAGGAGGCAGTGGAGGTGCCGTTGTGGCTACCGGAGACAAAGGAGTTGGAGGAGGAGGAGAAGGGAGGGAGGGAGTGACGTGGACTGGCAACAGGATGTGGTATCAGGACCCACAGTGTGACCAGAGGAGGGCCCAAACACAGGGGCCTTTGTGACACCAACTGGGGGACCACCTCCTTAATGAGATAGTTGAGGAATCCTGCCAACTGCAGAGAGCACATAAGCAGAAGCAAACACTCGAATAAAATGGTCCTAGCAGGGATGGATGAGTAGGCACGGCCCTCTTATGCACTGGATCTCCTGTCCTGCTCAAAGCGTTAAGGCACCTAGGAAGGGTATCCATGTGGTTGGGTAGCATAAGGGAATAGTTTACCTGTAACTCCATTTCTCCAGCATTGGTATCTTTCATGGATTCACATGCTTTGAATATTCCCCGTCGTCAGGCTGGGAATCCCCGGTACATTATATAGACCCTTTCCCGTAGGAAAACTTTTTCGACGCTTATGCGTCCTATCCACCTCGTTTTGTATCATGCGTGCCCGTACCGTCAGGACGTCATGATATAAATACAGGCCCCGCCCCCGCGCTCCCTCAGATTTCGGCCCCCAAAGTAGTGGGGGAACCGGTTTGCATGTTCAGGGGAGGCAGGTGGGCGCATGTGAATCCATGAAAGATACCAATGCTGGAGAAATGGAGTTACAGGTAAGAAACTATTCCCTTCTCCAGCATTGGATCTTTCATGGATTCACATGCTTTGAATAGATTACATAGCAGTACCACCCCCAAGAGGAGGCGTGCATGCAAACCCATATACTTTCTTCGCAAAGGCCGTTCCCTATGATCATGTATACATCAGTAATCGTTAACATAGGAAAACGAACCACATACAGTCATAAATTCCACAGGATGTAACCCCTCAGGCGGGGCTTACCTTATTGGAATAGGTGTCGAAGCACCGCCTGTCCCATCCGGGTGTCTTCGGCATGTTGCTGGAACAGGCAGTAATGGCGGGTAAAGGTGTGTGTAGCCGCCCAGGTAGCCGCCATGCAGATGTCCCCTAGAGGGACTCCGGCCCACAGTGCCGTCGACGATGCCGCTGCTCTAGTTGAATGAGCTCTTGGCCGTCGTAGAAGAGGCTTCCCTGCCCTGGAATGGCAGTACGAAATGGTAGATGACACCCATCTTGATAGTCCTTGCTTTGAAATGGCTTTTCCTCTAGCCCCCACACCATAGGCCACGAACAGCTGTCTCGTTTCTCTGAACGGTTGCGTACGATGAAGATAAAACTTGAGAGCCCTTTTTACATCCAATGTGTGTAGCATGCGCTCCGCTCCCGAGCATGGCTCCGGAAAAAACGTAGGCAGCACAATAGAGGAGTGTTTATGGAACACCGAAGGAGCTTTTGGTATGAACTGTGGGTTAGTGGCTAGGACTACCTTGGTCTTGAAAAATCGTAAGTATGGTGGGTCTACCATTAGAGCCTGAACTTCTGAAATACGTCGGGCTGAAGTGATGGCCACCAGGAAGGCCAATTTCCACGACAGAAACTTTAGAGACGATGATGACATTGGCTCAAAAGGAGGCTTCATAAGAGACGTTAAGACCAGATTGAGGCTCCACTCCGGCGGAAATTTCTTCTCTGGAGGGAAACTCCGAAAGAGGCCTTTAAGGAAATGCTTAATCAGGCGGTCGCTGAACAATGGTGCCGAGTGCCGTCGACGAGTAAACCTGGAAATGGTTGCCAGGTGTACTTTTATTGACGACACCGACAGGCCCTTTTGAGCTAAGAACAGCAAGTATGGAAGGAGCTGTTCTGGCTTAATCGATTGCGGGGCCAAACCTGGTTGATCCTCACACCATTGACAGAAACTTTTCCATTTGTACGCGTATGAGGCGTTTGTGGAAGGTGCTCTTGCCGCTTGCAGGATACGCCGACAGTCCTCCGGAATCGTTAGCCGACCAAATTCGGCGAAGTCAGGAGCCAGGCCGTCAACTTGAGGCTGTCCGGGTCGTGATGCCAAACGACACCCTCCTGTCGAGACAGAAGGTCGGGGGTCTTCTGGAATATCATCGGTTCCGCCGCCGCTAAGTGTAGCAGGTCTGAAAACCACACCTGTCTGGCCCAGTATGGGGCCACCAGAATTACCCGACATGGGTACCTGAGGATCCATTGCAACGTCCTCCGGACAAGGGGAAATGGAGGGAATGCGTACAGGAATTTGTTCGTCCATGGGAATGAGAACGCATCCCCCAGTGAGCCCTGCTGAGGCCATCTGCTTGCGTACTGATGGCATTTTTTGTTGCTCTTCGTTGCAAACAGGTCTATGGAAGGGTGTCCCCATTTCTTGAATACTTGTTCTAGTTGTTGGTCGTTCAGCACCCATTCGTGAACTTCGTTCATTTCTCTGCTGAGGGCATCGGCTTCCACGTTTCTCACGCCTGGTAGGTGGAACGCTAAGATTTGCATGTTGTGTTGCAGGGCCCAATGCCAGATTTTCTGTGCCTCCGTCGATAGGGACCTGGAACGTGTCCCTCCTTGTTTCCTCAAGTAGAACATCGTAGTGGTGTTGTCCGTCATGACACGCACCACCGAGTCCCTCAGTTGAGGAAGAAAAGATTTCAGAGCCCATTGCACTGCTCTCAGTTCTAGCAGGTTGATATGCAGGGAGGACTCCTGCAAAGACCACTAGCCTTGTACCTGTAACGTATCCAGATGAGCTCCCCATCCGCTCAGCGATGCATCCGTCACCACCGTCTTTTGGAACTCTGGTTCCAGTAGAGGCATCCCTTTCGTTAGATGAGTAGACACTCTCCACCAGCAGAGTGCTTGAACTAGTTGTTCGTCGACGACCAGTCTGTCGGACCAGCGACCTCGGCTCTGCGCCCAACGGTCCGCTAGAAATTCCTGGCAAGGTCTCATAAACAGACGGCAGTTGTTTATCAACGGAATGCAGGACGACATGGTCCCTAGCAGGGACATGTACTTGCGCACTGAGACCTTGGTACCGCATCTCCATTCCGACGCCTTGTTTTGAAGTTTCTGAATTCTTTCGCTGGATGGTCTCACCAGGCTTGTGTGTGTATGAAACTCCGCTCCTAGAAAGACCAAGGTCCTCGAAGGCTCTACGGAGGACTTGTTGAAGTTTATTGCGAAGCCCAGTTCCTGTAAGAGGGACATTGTGGCTCGTAGACTGTCTCGTGTTTGTTCCTTGGATGAACCTCTGACCAGCCAGTCGTCTAGATATGGATAGACATGATGACCATCCTTCCTTAAACGGGCCGCTCTAGGGGCCAAGCACTTGGTGAACGTCCTGGGGGAGGACTTGAGCCCGAACGGGAGGACCTTGAACTGAAAATGCTTTCTCCCGACGACGAATCTTAAATATCTCCTGTGTCGTGGGCGTATTGGGATGTGAAAATAAGCATCTTGAAGGTCTAGTGATGATAGATAATCCATGGGTTGCACCGACCTGATAACCTCTTGGAGCTTTAGCATTTTGAATTTTAGGCTCTTTAGCCACTTGTTGAGTACCCTCAGGTCGAGAATGGGCCTCCATTTGCCGTTTGGCTTTTTTACAACAAAGAACCTGGAATAAACTCCTTGTCCTTCCTGTGCCACAGGAACTCTCTCTACCGCCCCTTTTCGCAACATAAGCGCCGCCTCTTGTCGTGGGATTCGGAGGTGGGGCTGTGTCGAGAATAAAGGAGGAAGACGCGGAGGCTTGTCTTTGAATTGCAGCGCATGACCCATGCGAATCGTGTCTAGGACCCATCGATCTGTGGTGATGCATTTCCATCGGTCGAAGTGATGAGACTCGACCCCCCAGGACGTTCCGAAGGCCGTCATTGGTTGCTGGTTTGCTTGTTCTTCGTTGACGACGGACCTGAGCCTCGCCGCCTGGAGGTTTGATAGTCCCTGCTTCTACGTGCCGACTGGGACGCTCGTCTGAACCCTTGTGAAGAGTACGAGGGCCTGTTAAATCCACGGTCCCTCGAGGCTCCAAAGCGGGAGTTTCCAGAAGCACCCCTGAAGGGGCGAAAAGAGCGAAAATTTCTACCCGTTTGAAGAGCGCCGAGGGACCTAGCAGTATCCGTGTCTTCTTTCATCCCTTTCAGCGCTTCATCAACCTTTTCGCCAAACAGGTGTTCCCCTTCGCATGGCATGTCCAGGACTTTGTACTGTACTTCAGGACGGAAAGTAGTACATTTGAGCCACGCTTGTCGACGAAGCACTACTCCATGGTTGATTTGTTTGAAACCAGACTCTGCTAGGTCAACTGCGATATTAATAGCGTGGTTCGAGGCCTCTTCGCCATCCCTCACCAGTAACATAGCTGCTTTCCGGTGTTCGTCTGGCAGGTGTTCTAGGATAGGGGCTAGTTTGTGCCACATTTCCCTATCATATCGTGACACGATCGCTAAGGAATTGGCTGCTCTTACTGTCGTCGCTCCGACCGAGAGCACCTTCTTTCCAAAGGCGTCCTGCCTCCTAGCCTCGCTTTCCGGTGGCGTTGAACATTTTTGCTGGACCCTGGCCTTCCTAGCCGCTGCCGCCGACACCACCGAGTCAGACAGAGGCTGTGATGTTAGACATTTTGGAGTGGACTCCGGAGCTTTAAACTTTTTCTCGATCCGTCCCTTTATGGCTGGCTCCGAGAACGGATGGCGCATCGTCTTGAGACCTTCTTGCCACACGTGGTCAAGGATTGGGATGGCAAATACCGATTTTCTCCTTTGACCCATATGGTCAAAAAGGAAACAGTCTTTCTTCTGCTCCTCAGGAATCAAGCCGAATTCGGAACAAGCTTTCCCCATCATTGCATGGAAGGCTCCCACATCATCAGGGGGAGATGGCTGTGTCTGGCTCCTCGTAGACTCCAACTCTACATCCGAATTCCATGTTGGGTCCCTCGACGGTGACAGGGAGATGTCTGACCCCGAGTCATCCAGTATAGAGTCGGACTCCGACAACTCACCCTCCTCCTGAGCTCGAGGACGATCTTTCACCGCCTGGGGAGCCGATGGATGTTTCGTCGTCGAGCGAGCCGTACAAGTTTGCTCGTCGACGGAAGGTACAGACAAAAGTGACGATGACGTCCCAGGTTGAGGGAACTGCGTATCCAGCCGCTGCAGGAGCTTCTGAAGAGTATTAAGCACATCCAGAGACAAAACCGTCTGGGGGGTCAGTAACGTGGATGATATAGGTACCATACCCCTGCTCGCACTCGTCGTCGTCGACGTGGAAGGCCGTAAGCCTAAATCCGATGGCTGCAGAACCATGTCACCTTCTCCTTCCGCCGAGCAGGAAGTGTCAGGCTGCAGTAAGACCTCAGGGGGGATCGGGTCATAGACCTCAGGCAGCCAAGCCATAGACTGAGTCTCCGTCGACGAAGGAATCCCAACCGCTGCTGCTTGAACGGTAATAGGCATCGTCAATGACACCGAGGTCGACGAGCAAGTCGTCGTCGTCGAGCCCTTAGACTTCGTCGTCGATTTCGATGCCGACTTCCCGGCTGAAGCTTCTCGACTCATGGAAGACCTGGGACGGTCCCCTGAGGAGGATTTTGACAGCGCCAGCCTCTCCGTCTTAGATGATGAGGAGGAGGAGGAGGGCTTTTTATGTGATGAGGAAGATCCAGCATGTTTCCCCTTATGCTTGTCCTCAGCGCGAATTTCTGCTGGCCGTACCTGCTTCGATGGAGGCTCCGACTTGCTCCTGGAGGCCGTGGAGCCAACTTCCGAAGCCGGGTAGGCACCCGCTCCGTCATTAAGCCAGTCGACCAGCCTTCTTTTACGGTCCTTAAGGGTTTTTTGGGAGAAACCCTGGCATATCTCACACGTATCCGCCGTGTGGTGCGGGTGGAGACAGTAGATACAGTCCATGTGGCAGTCTCCTTCATAAACCTTTTTGAGGCCACAGGTTGCACACGGGCGAAATAACGCTTTTCCAGACATAATTTTCCAGAATTTGAACTTCGCCGAAGCGAAACAGAAAAAACAACCTAGTTTTCACTAGTAGTAAACACGAGGATCCCACTACTTTGAAAGACGGTTGAAATCTGAGGGAGCACGGGGGCGGGGCCTGTATTTATATCATGACGTCCTGACGGTACGGGCACGAATGATACAAAACTAGGTGGATAGGACGCATAAGCGTCGAAAAAGTTTTCCTACGGGAAAGGGTCTATATAATGTACCGGGGATTCCCAGCCTGACGACGGGGAATATTCAAAGCATGTGAATCCATGAAAGATCCAATGCTGGAGAAATCTAGTTCTGTGGGAACCGCCTGCCTGGGCCTTGAGGACCCAAACCATCCCAGAAGGAAGAGGACTGGAGCCCCCCTGCGCTGCCCATTCTGAGGGTGATGGGGCAGCAGGAGTCCTAATGTCAGAATCCAAAATGTCTGCCATCCGTGCCGGCTCAGCCACGTACCTATCCACAATATTGGGAGCCTGCGTCTTGCCCTAGAAGGGAGGGTGCCAAGGCCCTGAACCCTGTGCCCGGTTCAACATATGCGAGGACTTTTTGTGCCTCGAGCCTGAAGCAGAAGCGCCAACATTGGAGAGGGCTCCACTAGGCCTAGGGCCCCCAGCCAGCGGACTGGAAGTCGAAGTACCCCCCTGTGTAACGACCACGCAGTGGGCTCGGGAAGGCTTTTTGCCCTCAGAAGCCAGGCTGGTAGTCGTATGGGATCGTGCCCCAGGCTTGCACCTGGAACCAGAGCGCAATAGTCCCTCGTACTCGAGTGCAGAAAAAGAGCTGAACTGCGCCTGGGTGGCCGGCCCGGAAGCGCTCCTGGGCCCCTCAGCCTCAGCCTTACCACCTGTGTTAGAGTCTGAGGGACTTAGTGAATGGAGGGCCTAACTTGCTGTGATGCAAGGTCTTGGCCGCAAAGTCCTTCAGATGACCAGGTGGTGAAGTGTGGAAGATCTCTCTTACGGTAAAGTCCCAGCCGTGGTCGGGCCCCAAGCACTCAAGAAAGAACGCAAAGGGGTCTGAGACTGGGAACGACCGATCGCAGCATGTGCATCTCATGAAGCCTCCTGCTGCCGACATGTGCCGGGGGGAAGTGGAGGTGTGGGGCGCTAGCGGGGTCCAAGATAAAGCAATTTGAAGAAATTAGAAAAGAATGGGGAGCAAGAGGAACAATCAAAAAGTGTCCACGCCTACCTGGCAGGTCTGACACCACCCATACGGAAAAAGGACCGAGGTGAGGCGCCGGAGGGGGGGGGGGGCCCAGAGGCGTTCCTACGCCAAGGGCCGCACCCTTGCCTGCTATAATAAAAGTAAAGGGGTAGCTTACATTTTTCACTGCCAAAAGGGGCCAGTAACGTCTCCATGTTCGGGGACACCTACAAGGAAGGAGGAAAGGGGATGGGACTTATGAGTATTCTCAATATTGTAGTTCGCCATTCAGTGATCGTGGTTAATTTACACAAGGAGTAACTTTTTTTTGCAATAAACAATTTTTAAGCCAATCGTTTCATGATCATAAGGGGCACAAGGTATCTCGTACTGAAGGTTAAGTAAAGTGTGATTGATCCACACATGACAGTTGGTAGATTGAAATAGCACATTTTTGTTTTTCTGCAGGTGATCTGCCCTGAAGGAGACGTACCCGATATGTAAAAAGGATTATTGACAGAACAATTCATTGATCTCTAGACGCGCCCAGTACATTCTGTGGCAGTAGTCATACCCGGTAGGCTTAGCAAGAAAGTAGGAGAAGGAGAAATTACCTTACTGTAATGTTTTCTATGGATTCTTCTCCTGCAGATTCCTCATCTTGATAGATATCCCTCCACAGCTCTGCTACTCGGAAACATTTTCCACAGGGAGCGTGGTGGACCTCGACTTGGGCGTCAATCATTGATCCGTCTTGCGCGGTGGTCCACAGTCCACTCCGAAAGTGACAGGCGCCATACAAATACC
This sequence comes from Ambystoma mexicanum, assembly GCF_040938575.1. Taxonomy (NCBI): domain Eukaryota; kingdom Metazoa; phylum Chordata; class Amphibia; order Caudata; family Ambystomatidae; genus Ambystoma; species Ambystoma mexicanum. The sequence goes on from NC_090938.1 coordinate 394,430,253, forward strand.
ACGTCACTACGCCCCATGCCTCAGTTCCTCCCTAATTTTTCCAGCTCAAGCGCTGCATAAGAAAATGGAAGGAGGCTAACCAGCCCTAAATTTGGCAACAATGGAACAGAAACCAGGTGTTAAAAACATTCCAATTAGCAAAACATGTCTTTTTATTTGAATGACAGAGATGAACACACTAAAGTCATCACCATCGTACGACATGTAATCGGAAGCGAAGGGCCCCAACACTGAGTGGGGAAGGCTTGGCGGGGGTGATGAGCCATCTGCAAGAGAAGAATCCAAGGAAAGAACATTACAGTAAGGTAATTTCTCCTTCAATAGATTGCTTTTCTCCAGCAGATTCCTCATCTTGACAAACTCCCCAAGAAGTAAGGCAAAGGAAGAGGGCAGAAAGGATCACAAAAGCAGGTTCTGCAGAACCGCTTTGTCAAAACGTGCATCAGCCTCATGTGCAACCTCCAGAGCATAATGCTCCATGACAGTATGCAAAGAGGACCACGTGACAGCACAGCAAATGTCCAGAACAGGGACCCTACTCTGAAGGGCCGTAGAAGCAGAGACTTCCCTGGTGGAATGGGCCCCATTACCCGGTGGTATTTCTTTTCCCGCCGACTGATGGCAATCAGCAATGCATAAAATGATCCAGTGCAAGATGGTCTGTTTGGTAATTGCAAGAGCTCTGCGTGAAAGAGAATGGGTGATGAACAACTGGTCCGACTTCCTGAACTCCGCTGTGCGGGCAACATAAAGGCGGAGGGCTCTCTTAGGATCGAGACAGTGAAACCGTTCTTTCTTAGAAGGGTGGGGAGGTGGGAAGAACACTGACAAGTCAATGTACTGTGAAAGATGAAATTCCAAAACGACCTTCGGAAGAAACCCCAGTCGGACCTTAAGAGAAACCTTTTCACTGAAGAATTGCAAAGAGAGAGGCTTGCAGCATAAGGCCTGCATCTTACTAAGTCTCCTGGCCTGAAGTGATGGCAATTAAAAAGGCTGTCTTAAGGGACAGTAACCAAAGTGGACAAGAATGCATAGGCTCAAATGGAGACACCATCAGAAAGATGAGAACCAGGTTAAGGTCCCAATCCGGAACAACAAAGGGAGTTGCTGGAAGTTTGTTGAGCAAGTCTTTCAGGAATTGGGCCATGACCGGTAAGGTAAAAAAGGAACCTTGATCCGGGGACCTTTTAAAAACAGAAAGGGCCGAAAATACCCCTTGACTGTTGCCATCTGAAGGCTTGAAGAGGCTAGTGCCAACAGGAACTCCATCACTGTTGTGGTAGGGCAAGAAGCCAACCTTGCACTCCCTGCACCACGCTTCAAATCTTCTCCACCTGCACAAATACAGAGATCTAGTAGACTATCGGTGTTCAGCTAGCAACACCTCAAGAACTTCCTCTGAGAGGTCCCAGTCATCATACCCAATCCGCTCAAAAGCCAAGCATGTAGGCTGAGGGAATCCAGGGTCGGATGTAGTATCTGACCCTCCGACTGAGTGAGGAGATCCAGCCACCGAGGAAACCGGTGAGGCGGACGGATGGACAGATCCAAGAAGGCAAAGTACCACATACTCGTCGCCCAATCCAGAGCGATCAAGATCATGGTTGCTCAAAACCTCTTCAACCTCCTGAAAATCCACGGGATGATGGTGATTGGAGGGAACGTGTAATGGAGCGGGACGGTCCAATCGGCCAGAAACGCATCCCCCAATGCGCGGTTCGCTGGGAATTCCCTTGAACAGAACTGTTCGCACTTCGTGTTGGCTTCCGTGGCAAACAGATCCACTGCTAGGGTACCCTAGAGAGCCAAGATCTCTCCAGGACTTCCGGGCACACTTACCACTCGTGTGAGACCGTGCTCTGCCTGGTCCGAGCATCCGCCAAACAGTTCTCAGTCCCTGCCAGATGAACTGCAGGGACCGAGATTTTTTTCTCTAGCAACCAGAACCACAGTTGCATCCGTTCTGTGCAGAAGGAACGGGAATGCACTCCCCCTTGTTTGTTTAGGAAGTGCATGGCACTGTGTTGTACGTCAGAATCAGGACATGCTTCCCCTTGATCGATGGGGCAAAAGCCTTCATGGCTGGCCTGATAGCCCTCATCTCCAGCATGTTGATATGCCACCTGGTTTCTGACGCACTCCAGAGGCTGCTCACCTTCAAGTCCTTGCAGTGAGCGCCCCAACTCTTCAGGAATGCATCCGTGACCACTCGGGCCTGAGGCCAAGGAGGCCAGAAGGGTTCTCCCGCCATCAGATTTGTGGGTGTGTCCCGACAGCCGAGTCTGCAAACAACCTGGGTGGACACCATGAGAGGATCCCAAAAAATCTCCCAGAAGCTGAGGCCACTGGTCTCGTAGGGGCCACTTGAGAGAACTCATGCGCAGTCTGGCCTCTGGCAGCAGGAAAATGCAGCAGGCCATAAGGCCCAAAAGGCAGAGAAGAACAAGATACTTACCAACTGGTAACGTTCTTTCGATTGGATGTTCCTCCAACGTATTCCACATCTTTGACATGTAATGTTCACAGCTGTGTACTTCGGAAACTTTCGGTAGAGGGTGTCCTGCGTCGATGGCATCGGGTCAATGCCCCTCGAAGGCCTCGGTCAAGGGTGACGTCACCGGATGTTATAAATAGGACGCACGGCGCCCGTAGCCTCAGTTGATGTATTTCCCTCCATCACGTGTGACATGCACATTTCCAATGCCTGCTTGACCGCACATAGTCTTGCGGAAACGTAAGCTGCAATCGCATAGGAAATTCTCCAGAGGGGCAGGCTGGGAGGTCTATGTCGAATAAGTTGGAGGAGCATCCAATCGAAAGAACATTATCAGTTGGTAAGTAACTTGTTCAATGGATTGTGTCCCCCAACGTATTCGACATCTTTGACAGACTCCCAAAGCAGTACCAGAAAATGGAAGAGGGAAAAGAATTTAGAGTACCCAATCAGATGGCGGAATAAAGAACCGCCTTACCAAAGGCCATATCTTGACCATGGATCGTATACAGGGAATAATGTTAAACAAAGGTGTGGATATAAGCCCACGTGGCTGCATCCCAAATATTCCTAATTGGAACTCCCCGTTATAGGGCTGTGGAAGTAGCCACGCCTCTAGTGTAATGAGCTCGCAAACCTTAAGGAGGGTCCTTACCTGCCAATCGGTAACATTCAGTATTGGTGAGGATAATCCACCTAGACAAGGTCTGTTTGATAACAGCCTGGCCCAATTGGTGTCCAGCATATCACACAAAGAGTTGATCGTCCACTCTGACCCTGGACAACCTAGAAATATAAAAGCTCAGAACTGTTAGGCAGAATCCTGTGCAGTTCCCTTAGGGAGCACTACAGAAGATTAGGACTACAGGTGAGAGCAATAAATCCCCTTTGGTATCAGTCTGTACCACAAAGATTTAGTTGGTAGCTGTGGCTGAGCAGTCAGACTTATCTCAAGAGGGAAAAGAGCAGTATTCATGGTTTACACAATAGGCCTTCATTACTATGGAAGAAGGAAACACTGACCAAAGCTTTGTATTAAAAAGGAATATATATTTATTTTATACCCTTCTAGTAAAACACATTTATCACAGTTCTTAAGCAAGTTCAATTCAGTCAAAGAAAACGTACACCACTCCCTAGTAAATTGTAGACAAGTTTGAGCAAGAGTGAAAACTGAGCAAAATGGCACAGTGAAAACCAAACAAATGGCAATCTAGCAATTTCTCACAAGGGAGGGAAAGGACAAGTTATACAGAAATAGCTACTTATACACCCTAGCAACACTTCCCATAAGATTATGAACCAGTTTAAGCTAGGCAGTGCATCAATATAGTAAATACTTAAAAGAAAACTGAGCAAAATGGCATTTCACAAGATATGAAAGTAGGGAGAAAAGGGTGGTTATAAGAAATTGGGGCACCAACACAGTTCTAGTTGAGAAGCAATGTAGAGAAGGCAGTTCTAAAAAATTTAGCCAGAGTCAGTGGGCCTCTGCGAGAGTCAGTGGTACAGGGCAAAGGCCCAGGAGCAAACTGTTCTTGTAGCTGCAGTCAAGTCTTTGGTTAACGATTTTGAGGTGGATGCAGAAGGTAAAAGACAATGTTAAGAGAGAGGGGCAGCCAACCCAACAGGTAGGTAAAGGATTTAAAACACCTTTAGCTCTACCACGAAGAAAGGGCGGCCTAGCGGAACAATGTACCTTTAAAATGAAGAAGTGGCTCCTGTGGTGGCGGTAGTTCCTGGTAGTTCCTGCAGTTCGGGGGATTCAGCAGAAGAGAGCCTCTCTTCGTGGAGGAAGGTTCGAGTTACTGCACTACCCAGGGATGAAACCAGCCGCGGTGCTGCCCGACGAATAAAAGTTACGCTGCTTTAAATCACGGTCCGGGTGGACTGATGCCTGGCTATCCGGTCTCCGAGTACAGGGTACTGGCGATTCGACCACGGCAGGTCCGGAGGGTGATGGGCAAACTGGTTGGCCCCACCAGCTCAAGGGAAGAAGGCTCTTTCGGATGCAGATCTTCTCTCGTCGTGTGGAGAAAAGTGGTGAGACGCTGCAGCAGGGCTTCACCGGTGGTTCAGTCGTTGCAGACGTCTTTGGCTTCTCTCCTCTTCAGCTTCTTAGTTCCAGTGGCGACGTCTTGCTCTTCCAGCCCACAGGACCATGCTTTTATGCAAAAAGATCCCCATTCATACAGCCTAGCTGTCACTCACACAGTGGAGTGGTCATCTTGGAAGGAGACCCAACAGCCTATCAGGATAGAGTGCGACATGGGGTGCTGAGGCAACCCTATCGAGGGGTCCTACTCCCCCTCCCACATAATGGACCCACCCCAGACTCAGGGGTGGCGAAAGGAGAGCTTCTCGGCAGAAGCCCGCCAAAAGGACAAAGAAAGGATCCCCGACCTGGGTTATGAGTTTAGAGAAAGACACGAGAAAAGTTTTATTAAAGTTCTGCCAAATAAAACCTACCAGAGTAAAGCTAATTTTAAAATACACTGGCGGTATGTTAGAGGCTGTCAGAAAATGTGGTAGCCTCGAACAATGGGAAAAGCCCATAGGAAAATATTTGCGGTCGAATATTTACGGTAGTAACCACTGCCACCAGCCAGAAACACTTGAGAGAGGGACTGTACGGGACCCTCTCGAAAATGAACATAATGGAAAAGCTATTAACCCTTCCCAGTACCTCCATAGTAAGATGGGTTGTACTGGTTAAGTTCACAAAAATCGACTAGTAAAGTCAATGAGGACTTTACATGCACTGGGAGACAGTAGTCAGTCCCAGGGTATGGAGTCTGTGTTTGGGGGTCGCTACGGCACCCCTGTGTCACTGCAAGGAGGGTGCTATGTAACACATGTGAATAAAGATGGTTCCTATGGAGGTGAGAGAAACCCCATAGACAAACACAAAAATAGCCTAGAACACACATAGGAAAAATGTCTAAGAGTGGGAAAAAGAGTCTCACTCTTAGCAGGAGAAAAAAACAAACAATACAAATCCAGCAAAGCTGCTGGGGGACTCTATAGGTAAGGGAAATTAGCCATAAAATGAGAATTCTCCCCAACAAGAACTCTCCTAGGGTCCAACCTATGGAGTCACTCCTCTTCCTTACCAGGATGAGGAGGATAGAATGACAGAAGAACCACTTTCTGGCTTAAATGAAATGTAGACACTACCTTAGGTAGAAAGGATGGACGTACTCTCAGTACAACTCTATCCTTGTGGAACACAGTAAAGGGTGGCTTAGATGAAAGTGCTTGCAATTCACTCACTCTGCGAGCGGAAGTAACCGCAACCAAGAACACTGTCTTGAAAGACAATTTCAAAGGACAAGAGTGCAAAGGTTCAAACAGAGCACCCATCAGGAAATTCAAAACCAAATTCAGATCCCAAAACGGCACCTGGAAAGGGGACGGTGGGAACACATTAGTGATCCCTTTAAGAAATTGGGAATTCAAAGGAATCTTAAAATTAGAACATTCTTCAGACGAGCGCTTGAAAATAGACAGCGCCGCCAGGTAACCTTTAATGGTACCCACTTGAAGGCCCCTGTGGGCCAAAGAAAGTAACTAAGAACCATGGGAATGAAACACTGAAAAGGATCAACATTTTGTCACCTGCACTAGTCGCAAAGCTTACGGCAACGGTACAGGGATTTAGTTGCTGGCTGCCTGGCCGAAAGCAACACCTCCATCACGTCATCCGGTAGGAGCCAATCCTTGTACCTCTACCTTTCAGATACCAAGCATGAAGTTTGAGAGTCTTGACCTCTGGATGGAGAACCCCCGACCACCCTCACGCGAGAGCAGATCCTCTCGGTAGGGAAGAGAGCATGAAGGGCAGATGGCCATTTCTAGAAGGTATGGTTATCACGCTCTCCTGGCCCAATATGGAGCAATGAGGATCATGTGGGATCCGAACCTCTGCAACCTCCTTAACACTTGAGGAATGACGGGGACAGGAGGAAACGCATACTGAAGTGGGAATGACCAATCCTCTACGAAGGCGTCTCCTAAGGCTCTTTTCAAACGAAATTCCCTTGAGCAGAATCTCTCGCACTTCCGGTTTGCACTGGTCGCGAAGAGATCCACTTGCAGGGTTCCCCAAAGGGCAAAGATCTCCAGAAGGACTTCCTGAGCCAACTCCCACTCGTGAGAGACTGCTCTGCCTGCTCAGAGCATCCGCCGCCACATTCTCCTGTCCGGCCAGATGAACTGCCGAGAGTGATATTCCTTGCTGGATTGCCCAGAACCAGAACTGCATCGCCTCTCTGCACAACCGGAGTGACCCCCTACCCCCCTTTTTTGTTGAGGTAATGCATGGCCACTGTATTGTCCGTCATGATCAGGATACACTTCCCCCGCACAGACGGCAAAAGAGCCTTCTGGACTAGCCTGATGGCCTTCAGCTTTAACAGGTTGATGTGGAGTTTGGATTCCGACGGAGACCAACGACCGCTGGTGGTCAAATCTTCGGCATGAGAGCCCCATCCTGTGAGGGAAGCGTCCATCACTGTCAACTCCGGCCACTCCGGCCACCGTTGCCAAAACGGCTCCCCCTTCATCAGGTTCCCCTCGTTGGCCCACCACAGCAGATCCTGCGAGACCAAGAGTGGAATCTGAATGGGATCGGACATCGTGCCTGAGAATTGTGACCAATGTATCTTGAGGACCCATTGCAGGGATCTCATCCTCAGTTTGGTTTATGGCACCAGAAAAATGCAGGATGCCATGAGGCTGAGCAACATTAAGAATTCGAAAGCCGGGAGATGCTGGGCATGTTGAAACATTTCCACCATCTGCACAATGTGATGAGCCCTCACCTTGGGTGGCGAGCACTTCCCCAAGGACGTGTCCAACACAGTACCGATGTACTGGAGCTTTTGGGAAGGTGGCAGATGTGACTTCTTGAAATTGAGGGAAAAGCCCAGCTTGTGGAGGGAGCGGCAGGTGAGACAGATCAACGATTGCTCGGGAGAACGCGCACGGCTCAGCCAGTCGTCCAGTAGGGGTAGACGTGAATCCCCCCTCGCCTGAGATACACTGCCACCACCACCACCATTAGCTTAGTGAAGACCCTCGGGCGGAGGTCAAGCCGAATGGCAGGACCCGAAACAAAGTGCGAGCTGCCAGCCACAAACCTCGGGTACTTTCTGTGCTTTGGATGAATCGGCACATGAAAGTAAGCATCCTGTAGGTCCAGAAACACCAACCAATCCTGAAGTCGAAGGGCCTGGAGGACATGAGAAAGAGTGACCATCTTGAACTTGTCCTTCCCGAGAAGTTTGTTCAACACACACAAGTCCAAGATGGGTCTCAATCCACCGTCTTTTCTTTGGAATCAGAAAATATGGGGAATACCATCCCTTGTTCCTCTTCGCTACAGGCACCAGTTCTATAGCGCCTTTGTCCAGCAGAGTCAAGATTTCCTGCACAAGGAGCGGATCCGGAAGCTTCAAAGAGATTCCCTGGTGGATTGTCGTGAGGCCGCTTTAGGAAGGGAAGGCAGTATCCGTGGGCTATTGTATCCAGAACCCACGCATCCGAAGTAATAGCTCGCCATTCTTCGAGATGCTGAGACAGTCTGCCCCTAACCGGCGTACAATGGAAACAGGCCTCATGATCGTTTTGGAGCGGCTGCGGCAGCGTCTGAAGGCAAAGAGGCAGCTGTCTGAGTGGCTTTGGCACCCCTATTTCCCTGACCACCACAGGTTCCTTTTCGCTGAACCCTTTGACTGGCGGCTCCTCTCGTCCTACCAAAGGAGGAGTAGCAACAAAAATAACCTCCCCTCCACTGCTGTCCCCAATGACGAAAAGGCAGAGGTTGACTGTTAGGCAGAAACCTGTGCAGTTCCCTTAGGGACCACTGCAAAAGATTTAGGACTACAAGTGTTTGGCAGTAAACCCACTTGGTAGCAGTCTGTACCACACAGATTCACTTGGTAGCTGTGGCTGAGCAGTCAGACTTCCCTCAAGAAGAGTTAGGCATTATGTAGAGTATACACAATAGGTACAGAGACACAGTAGCACAAGCAAACACTGACCAGAGCTTTGGTGTAAAAGTATATAATTATTTATTTAAAGACACACTTGTAGATTACACTAGCACAAAAGAGGTAAGTAAATTCAGCACACAGTCACTATCATATATATACAACCCTAATTACTTATTAGACAAGTCTTAGTGAGAAACACCACTTATTTTCAGACAGAGGTGAGCGCTTAACATAAGATGACACTCTAATAAGTTATAAAAAAGGGAGGGAAAAAGGCAGGGTTATGAATCACACAAGTTTCAATACTTTTACAAGAACCACAGTAAGGCAGGATAGGCAGAGTTCTACTGGCGAGCAAGGAAGTCAATTGCAAGGCCCAGCTCTTGGATAGAGCAAGCAAAAGGGGTCCAGGTTCACCCAGTGGGGTTATGCCCAAAGAGTCTTGTAGATAGTTCGCACAAAAAGGATGAAATTAAAGTCAGGAAAAGTTAGCTAGGTTGTCCCAGGCCAGCCCAGGTTAGAAAGTCGAGGCTTTACTGTCACCCCGAACGATCTGTCGCAAGGGAAGCCAGGCGGGACACAGTACCTTAAGTGTGAAGGAAGCTCCAGCGGGGGCAGTTGTTCCTGGCAGCGGGTGAAAGTCGGTGTTTCGTCTAGAGGAAGAGGAGGTCTCGCCGTGGAGGAACGATTAAGATCGTTGCACTGCCAGGGAAGAAACCAGCCGCGGAGATCTTCGGTTAAAAGGTACTACCCTTCTCTTCGCGGTAGTGGTAAACCGTGGTATTCCGGTTGCCGGGGTGCTTGGCACGGGCAAGGCGGCCACGAGATGCTCCAGGAAGGTGAAAAGGCGGCGAAACTGGTTATCCCCAACAGTCAAAGGAAGAAGACTCTCTGGACTGGAGATCTCCTCTGTCGTCGGGAAAAGTGGTGAGACGGTTCAGCAGGGCTCCACCGTTGGTGTTGTCGTTGCAGGTCGGCTCAGCTTCTCCCTCCTCGGATTCTTAGGTCCTGTGGCGAATTCTGAAGTTCCAGTCCCCAAAGCCCTGCTTTTATGCAGCACACCCCCATTCACTCAACCTAGCTTTCAATCAAGCATGCCAAGTGGTGAGCCGGCCGGCTCACCCCTTGGGCCAATCACACAAGAGTGTGACTTGAGTTACCAAGGTAACTCAGTCCAGGGTGCCTAAACCCCCCTCCCTCACCCCCTGTGGTACCCAGACAGAGTGGCACCACTTTTGGAGGCTTCTGTGGAGAAGCCCACCAAAAAGTGGAACAAAGGGCTCGACTTGGGTTGGAGTCACAGAAGAGAACACTGTTAAGGAGAATTCTCTGTTTAGGCTGAATTTCCTAACCTATTGAGTCCCCCAGCAGCTTTGCTGGATTTTTGGGGTTTATTTTTTTCTCCTGCCAAGAGCGAGACTCTTTTACCCTCACTCTTGGACATGATTTAAGTGTGTCTCTCTGATTCTAGATGTGTTTTATGGGCTATGGGGTCTTTTACTCCATAGGGCTTCATGTGTTTTTGTGATGTGTGTTACACAGCACCCTCAGTGCAGTAACACAGGGGTGTCATAGTGACCCCCCAGTATAGACTCCATACCCTGGGACTGACTACTGTCTCCCAGGGCATGTAAAGTCACCATTGACTTTACTAGTCTCAAATTCTGAACAGAACCAGTACAAACCATCATATTGTGGACGTACTGGCCGGGGCAATTCAGTTGCCCCGGGGTCTGTTAGTCGAGGGGGCACGTCTCCGTCCCCCCTGATCGAGTTTTGGCTGGTGGCAGTGGATACTACTTTTTATATTCGACCGCGAAAATATCCCTATGGGATTTCCCATTGTTCGAGGCTACCAACTTTAAGTATTTAATTCCTATAGCCGCGAACATACCGCCAGTTTATTTATTTAATATTAATTCTCCGGTTGGTATTTTTTGCCAGAACTCTGTTCTAAAATGGCGTTTGTGTTGGCTTCTGTGACTCCAACCCAAGTTGAGCCCTTTGTTCCACTTTTTGGTGGGCTTCTCCACAGAAGCCCTCCAAAGTGGTGCCACTCTGTCTGGGGTACTTAGGAGGGGTGGAGGGTGATTTAGGCACCCTGGACTGAGTTGCCTAGGCAACTCAAGTCGCACTCCGTCCTGATTGGTCCAAGTGGTGAGCCGGCCGGCTCACCACTTAGCATGTTTGAGTGACAGCTAGGCTGAGTGAATGGGGGTTTTCTGCATAAAAGCAGGGCTTTGGGGACTGGAACTTTAGAAGTCGCCACAGGACCTAAGAATCCGACGAGGGAGAAGCTGAGCCGACCTGCTACGACGACACCACCGGTGGAGCCCTGCTGAACCGTCTCACCACTTTTCCCAACGACAGAGGGGATCTCCAGCCCGGAGAGACTTCTTCCTTCGACTGGTGGGGATAACCAGTCTGCTTCCTTTTTCGCTTCCTGGAACATCTTGTGGCCGCCTTGTCTGTGCCAAGCACCCAGACAACCAGGATACCACGTTTTACCACTACCGCAAATCAAAGGGTAGTACCTTTAACCGGAAAACTCTGCGGCTGGTTTCTTCCCTGGCAGTGCAACGACCTTCATCTTTCCTCCACGTCGAGATCTTCTCTTCCTCTGGACGACGTCGCGACTTGCACTCGCTGCCAGGAACAACTGCCCCCGCTGGAGGATCCTTTCCACATAAGGTACCGTGTTCCGCCTGGCTTCCCTTGCAACCGACTGTACGGGGTAGATTTAGCCCCCGGCTTTCGACCCTGGGTTAGCCTGGGACACCCTAGCTAAACTTTTCTGAGCCTAACTAAAACCTTTCCGAACTCCCTGCAAGACTTTTTAAGCCTGTTGTCTTTGTGTGATCTTGGGTGCATTTGTGCCCTGCTCTCTCCAAAAGTGGGCCCGGCCTATGGACTTTGGCTCACAAGTAACTTTTGACTTTCCTGCCTTGCTTAAGAGTTCCTAAGTATTAGTGTGGTGTATTTTCCTACATTCTGCCTTTTTCCCTCCCTTTTTCCTTAACTTAATGTAGTGCCATCTATAGTTAAGCGCTCACCTCTGTTTGGAAATAAGTGGTGTTAACTAAGACTTGACTGATAAGGAATAAAGAGTGTATATATAATAATAGTAAATGTGTTTAGAGTGATTTACAATAATAGTGCTGGAGTGTTTCAATAAGTGTGTTTTTAAATAAATATATACCTTGTTACCAAAGCTCTGGTCAGTGTTTGCTTGTGCTATTGTTTCTGAGTGCCTATTGTGTATACTTTGCATACTGCCTAACTCTTCTTGAGGGAATTCTGACTGCTCAGCCACAGCTACCAGGTAAATCTGGGTGGTACAGACTGCTACCAAGTGGGTTTACTGCCAACACCTGTAGTCCTAAATCTGTTGCAGTGGTCCCCAAGGGAACTGCACAGGTTTCTGCCTAACAAACACAAACGCCATTTTAGAATCGAGTTCTGGCAAAAAATACCAGCCAGTGAATTAATATTAAATAAATAAACCGGCGGTATGTTCGAGGCTATAAGAATTAAATAATTAAAGTTGGTAGCCTCGAACAATGGGAAAATCCCATAGAAATATATTTGCGGTCAAATATAAAAAGTAGTATCCACTGCCACCAGCCAGAACTCGATCGGGGGGGACGCAGACGTGCCCCCTCGAACAACAGACCCCAGGGCAATCCAATTGCCCCGACCAGTACGTCCACAATATGATGGTTTGTACTGGTTTCTGTTCATAATTTGGGACTAGTAAAGCCAATGGGGACTTTACATGCCCTGGGAGACAGTAGTCAGTCCCAGGGTATGGAGTCTATGTTGGGGGGTCGCTACGACAACCCTGGGTTACGGCACGGAGGGTGCTGGGTAACCCACATCAAAAACACATGAGACCCTATGGAGTAATAGACCCCATAGCCCATAAAACACATGGAAAGATAAAGGAACACCTCAAATCATGCCTAAGAGTGGGAGTAAAAGAGTCTCACTCTCAGCAGGAGAAAAAAATAAACTCCAAAAATCCAGCAAAGCTGCTGGGGGACTCACTAGGTTTGGGAAATTCGCCTTTACAGAGAATTCTCCCTAACATTGACGCACAGCTGCGCTTTACGATTTTGCCGCAGCTTTTGTGGTCTGCAACCTCAAGGATCTCGTCAGCCTTGCTGCCAAACAAATGCGCGCCATCAAAGGGCATGCTCAAAAGACGGGCTTGCACATCAGGAGCAAAACCAGACTTCCGCAACCACGCAAATCTGCGTATAAGGCTACTCGCAGCCATGGAACAGCTAACAATGTTGGCCTTTTCCAAACCTGACTGAAGGGATTCACACATGCACGAGAGCAAGGAACCCATCCCTTTCTTCCCCTTCGGGAAAATGCTCAGCCGCAAGCGAAACAATTCCAGAGTGTGTGAAAATCTTGCTAAGGCACAAGTGGAGTTGACAGACTTCAGCGCCATACTCCCCGCAGAAAACACCTTGCGTGCCCAACGTCTAAGCGTTTGACGTCCCTATCAGAAGGGATGGTAGAGTACGCCGCCCTCCTCGAGGTGGCCGTAGCCGCCTGAACCACCAAACACTCGGGAGTGAGGTGAGATGAAAGGTAGCTGGGTCGCTACTGAAGGGCAGTATTTTTTAGTTAACGATTTGTTAACTGCCGGAAGAGATTTTGGTGTCTGCCAAGCAGCCGCCACCCTTTTCTGAAACGTCAAATGAAAAGGTAACACTGGGTCAGAGGACTGACCTTGATCTAGAATATCCGTTAAGTCATCCTGAACAAAAGCTTCTGGAGGACTAGACCAACCAAGATACTCAGTGACCCTAGCCATCAGTCTCCTGTAGGACGACTCAGCATGAGGCTCAGGCCACCAAACTCCACCTCAGGACTAGTGTCCAAGCCCCTGGCATCATGAAGAGATTGCCTTAACTCTTCCAACTGACTGTGCCCAGAAAAGACAGGCGCCACAGCAGACTCAACAGGGTCAAACTCTAAATCTGCCCTCTCCTCATCGTCATAGATCTCATCCAGAGGGAGGAAAAACTCCTGCCTCGGGACTGAAGAGGGTCTGGAATCCTTAACAGGCCTCACAGACTTGGAAGTACCCTTCCTTGGAGGATCCACAGTACCAGGGACCTCCATTGGCAAATTTTGGCCAAAATGCCCCAAAGGCGTCGAGGGCGCCGACAGCTTCAGTGTCGAGGGTGCCAACGGCTTCAGCTTTCGACAATGGCGCCGACAGCGCCGAGGGCTGGTGAGTAGGCAAAGCTTCGACATCCGTATCCGATGGACACGGCGCTGACGGAGTTGACGCCAACCTCAAGCCCTTAACAGGTTCCTGCGGTCTCGCTGGGGACGAGGACCGAGACTTGCAAGCACGTCTCTTGCGATCACACTTAACCTTGTCCGAACGGGACCACGAAGGTTCCGGATGAGAAACGTGCCAAAGACCCGAGCCCGAAGGTACACGAGCCACGGATCGAGACCGTTCCTTGCCGCCTTCTACCGAAGGCGCAGACTGAACTGTGGCCTGGGATTGGAAAATCGCCAGCATCTGCTCCCTGAATGCTGCCCATTCCTCCAGGGTCGAGGACTTCGTAGGACAAGCCACTTTCCTCGCGGCTTCATCCTCTGAGGACGACAGGGAAGGCGACCGGTGACAGTGCTTCCTGGAATGCCGAGACGAGGACGACGAATGGCGTGAACCACTCAGGGACCGAGATACTCCATCTCCTTCCTACGCGGAGAGTCGCCCCTAGAATCGTCAGTGGAAATCCCCTTAGAAGTTTTATGAGACTTACTGGTTTTAGAACCCCTACCTATCTGGAGCTTCCCCTTACTCTCCCGCAAGGCCTTAGCAGTCAGCGACTGGCATTTGGAAAAGTCGTTGGTGTCATGACTCTCGCACAGGCACCACAAAGAAATGCGATGCGGGTCCGTAATCGACATTTTAGAATTGCAGTCCTGGCAAGTCTTAAAGCCAGATCCCAGAGTCGAAGAAGACGACATTCACGAGGAATACACAAGGCGCGGTGAGACTCTGAAGCAAACACGTTTGTGGAAAAAACAGAACTGAGGCTACGGGCGCCGTGCATCCTATTTATAACATCCGGTGAAGTCGCCCTCGACGGAGGCCTTCGAGGGACATCGACCCAACCCCATCGACGCAGGACGCCCTCTGCCGAAAAGGTTTCCAAAGTACACAGCTGTGGACATTACATGTCAAATATTCAGTATGGTGGAAAAAAAACAATCTGAGGATCCTAGATGCGTGAGGGATCTTGGGTACAGTGAACGTCACACTAGGGATAGTATTACTGGCACGCCCTGTGTCGACACCCATTTTCGAGTTTCGAAAAACAAACTGTAATACTCTGCAGCTTCCACTAGATGTCGGCCTATGCACAGCATGTGATCTAAGCAGATTCCACAAGTCTCAGAAATATAATTTCGATTCTTGCTTCTACCAGAGCAACTTCGCCTGGAGATGGTCTAAGAGAGCACCCCAGCCTACTGTGGTGCATCTGTGCTGAGTGTTAAAGTAGAAATGGGTGTCTGAAAAGGCAACCCCTTTTGTAAGCATCTATACCTTATCCACCAGTGAAAGGAACATTGAAGGCGGTGGATCATCTGGAGGCGATCCTCGCAGGAGTCAGCGGTATGGGCAGATTGTGTGTCCAACTCCTCTTGGATGGTGCACATTCTCAGTGAGCAATCGGGCACCAGTGATATGCAGGAAGACAATTCACAGGAGTGACTTTTATTCCTGCACCAAGCAAGTTTTCTTTGACAGGGGAGATCCTCTCAGCCAATGGTGTTACCATATAATGGGGATGTTGAAATCTGCTCCCAAGAATCGTACAGTCTGCTCCAGCCTTATCAGCGTTAAAAGAGAATCCTACTAGAGTGGACATAGATTTGACTGTCACCTGCAGATTGCAGAGGGTTTGTTGCTTTGAGGGTGCTTTGAGAAATCATTTGTTTCAATATGTGCAGACTGATATTGGCATCCTGGAAGGATGCACAGACAACAGATTCAAAGTTCAAAAATACTTTACATCAGGATGGACGAAGGCCTAACTTGCCCTATTATAGAGGGATTTCACTGCCTAACGAAACTAAGGAAAGTTTATGGCAGTATGTTAAACTTAAAAGGTCAGTGTGTCAAAATCCTGTACTTGACCTCACAACTAATATAAACACTGCGCTGGGATATCAAGCAAAACCTAAATAGTGGCTCCAACAAAGTTCTGAGGCGTGTTCAGCTCAGGCTTATTTCCTCGGCAGTTCAATTTATCTTCCTTCAAAACAACAAAAGGGAATACAGTTCTGTTGTCCTTCCCTTATTTCAACACAGTTCCAGGACAGCCCAGTACCATGACACCAACACTTAAGGTTCCCTTCCCCCAAGTTCAGTGTCACCTTGTAAATAAAGAACGTTAATCACAACTCTGGAAAATACAGTTTCAAGTTACCAAAGCTTAGGGGGTTCCCTTTCCCAAGCTTATTTTAAGTACGTCAAACAGAAAAAATATCTTGCAGATTTCATCTTTTCACTGAACGTTCACCATTCGGGATTACCATGTTACTCACCGTAGTGACCACCTTACTCCTAGTCTGTAGTCCCCTTTCCTCCATACTTATGGGACATCTCTCCGTCCTGTGGGACGGGACTGGAGCACTTTTGTAAAAAGCATCCACATTTTTTTTTAAAAATGTGTCCCTCCTCTCTTTCCTGCACAGGGCCCGGCACGCGGTCGTAACCCCGCCCACCTTGGCTCCGCCCCGCACATCGCCCATCAGTCCTTTTCTATCGCAGGGTCCAAGACCCATTAGCAATAACAGAGGAACCTTATTAGAGGGGACGGTGGGCAAGCGTATTGAGGAAAGGGGACTATGGACTAGGAGTAAGGTGGTCACTACGGTGAGTAACCTGGTAATACTCCTACGTCCCGTCCCCTTTCCTCCATACATATGGGACATTCCCAAGCATTCCTTACAGGAACTATGGGTGGATGGAAATACCCCTTACTGAAACAGGTTCTTCAGCACAGCCTGGCCGAACTGAGCGTCAGCCCTAGAGCCCATATCAAGGCAGTAATGCTTACAGAAAGCAGATGGGGAGGCCCAAGTAGCCGCTCTAGCGATGGACTCCCAGGGAACATACTTCTGAAAAGCAACCGCAGCTGCCTTGCCTCGCACCTGATGTACATGGATACCCTTAGGAGGTTTCAGCTTTTGGACGGTGAAAGATTCTGTGATACAGGCAGCAATCGATCTGGAAATGGATGCCTTAGACGCCAGCCTGCCCTGGGGTTTACCGAAGGTCACAAACAGTTGGGAAGAACCCCAAAGCTTGGCAGTCCTGTCCAGGTAGAACTTAAGAGCTCTTCGGACATCCAGGCAGTGTAGAACCCTTTCCGCCTCCGAGGCAGGGTTCGGAAAAAAGACCGGAAGGGAAATCGACTGATTCAGGTGGAATTCGGTCACTACCTTTGGTAGGAAAGCTGGGTTCGTCCGAAGGACTACCTTGTCCTGTTGAAAGACCAAGAAAGGATGCTCCACTGACAATGCCTGGAGCTCACTCACTCTCCTCGCTGACGTAACGGCTACCAGAAAGGAAAATTTCCAGGACACGTACATGAGGTCAACCGTAGCCACTGGCTCAAAAGGTTTATGGCACAGCGCCGTCAGGACTACATTTAGGTCCCAAGGCGGGTGCAGACTACGAACCGGAGGGTAGAGTCGTGTCAGACCAGCAAAATGTCTCTTCGCCACCGGGTTAGTTAACGAATAAGAACACCGGTCTGTAGAGGGGTAGGCGGAATTCGCCGAGAGAAGTCCTGCAGGACAAGACATGAACCCCCGACTCTGCTAAGGAGGAGACAAAGGAGAGCACCGTGTCAATCGTCGCCACCCTCGGGTCCAATTCTTTCTCCAAACACCAATGACAGAACCTGAGCCATTTACTCTTGTATTGGGATCTGGTTGAGGGTTTCCTGGCTGCCTGGATAATGCGCATGTTATCTGCAGACAAACCAAAAGGCTCTAGAGCCGTGAACTCAGGCACCATGCCGCCAAGTTGAGCGATTATGGGGAGGGGTGCCACATCTGCTGTTCCCCTTGGTGAAGAAGATCGGGAGTAACTGGTAACCTGATCGGCGGACACACCGACAGGTGTTGAAGTTCTGAGAACCAAAACCTGGCCGGCCACCACGGAGCTATCACTAGAAGAGAACAGTTGACAGAACTCTTGAACTTCCAAATTGCTCGATGAACCAGAGGAAGAGGCGGGAAGGCGTAAGCTCTCATGTTGTGCTATGGGATCTCGAGTGCGTCCTCCAGAGAGGAGGCTCCCAGCCCCCCTCTGGAGGCGTACTGAGGAAGCTTCTTGTTAACCGCCGTGGCGACGAGGTCCACCTCCGGTGTGCCCCAACGCGAGAAAATCCATGATAGGATCTCCGCCTTCAACTCCCACTCAAAGCTGACCACTGTCCACCGGCCGAGGGCATCCGTGGTGACATTCAGCCGGCCCGGGATGTGCACTGCACGCAGCCAGACCCCATGAAGCACGGCTCACTCCCAAATCTGGATGGACAGATCCACGAGAGGGGGGGAGACTTCGTTCCCCCTTGCTTGTTTATGTAGTACATTGACACCGCATTGTCCGTTATTATGCGGACCACCTTGTTGACAATGAGAGGTCTGAATGCCTTGAGCGCCAGAAAAATCGCCAGAAGCTCCAACTGATTAATGTGCAGGAGCTTGTCCTGAGGTGACCATAGGTCCGAGACCTGAAGAAGATCTAACGTCGCACCCCACCCGAAAAGGGAGGAGTCTGTCGCGATCGTCACCATGGGGCTTGGGTCCTGGAACCCGACACCCACTGACAGGTTACTGAGAGAAGACCACCAGTCCAGGTCCACTCTCATGGAATCCGGAATCATTATCCGTTTGGAATCCGGGTCCACAGCCTGACGCCAGGAACTCCGAAAGAGTCATGTGGGTCCGTCTCATTTTGAGACGAGCAAGAGGAAGAGCCAGCACACACGAGGCCATGAGGCCCAGAAGCCTCTGGAACCACCAGACCGACATGCTCTCCGACTGTGTAAACATCTGACACGTGGCCAACAAATCCGCCATTCTGTCCCCGGTCAGATACACTCGGCAGTCTATCGTGTTCCAATGAAAACCTAGGAAAGTCAGGTCCTGTGAGACCGTCATGGAGGATTTCCGCCAGTTCACCGACAGCCCAAGATGGAACAGGAGCTGAAGGAGAGACTGGAGGTTGCCCGCTGCTGCCAACGGGCAAGGGCTGCGTAGGAGCCAGTCGTCCAAATAGGGATACACATGGATACCCTGGAGACGAAGATGGGCCGCGATCACCAACATCATCTTCGTGAAGATACGCGGCGCCAAAAGGAAGCACCCGAAACTGGAAGTGCTCCTCTCCCAAAGAGAAACGGAGGTATCTCCTGTGTGGGTTCCAAATCAGGATATGCATGTACGCATCCTGAAGATCCACCACGCTGAGCCAATCGCCCGCCTGCAACGAGGAGCGAATCTGGCCGGGCGTGATCATCTTGAATTTCTCTTGGGGTAGGGAAAGATTGAACTGGGAAAGGTCTAGGATGGTGCGCAGGCCAGCCTGGTTGGGTTTGGGCACCGTAAACAGCCGGGAGTAGAAGCCCTCCCCTCGTTCCCCAAGGGGAACGGGTTCCACAGCTCTGAGGAGCAGAAGTTTCTGAACCTCGGCCTTGAGGGAGGGTGAGCCCGACAGCTGAAAAGGAGGGTTGAGGGGTGGGCTAGGGGGTAAAGGTAAGCGGAAGCCCGCTCGAGCGACTGACAAGACCAATCTATCTTCTGTGATGGTCTGCCACGCCTACCAATGAGACGCAATGCGTCCTCCCACCGGGGCCTTGTGCGAGCGCGGAAAACCCTCATTTGGCAGGTTTATCGGTGGCGGTGCCACCTGAACCTGATGAGGAGGCTGAGGAGCGGGAGAAATACCGCGTACGCTGTATCCACTCTGATTTTTGCAGTCGAGGAAGCCCCTAAAACCAGAGGAAGGTCGACCTTGCGACAACGGCTTTTGAGTCTTGAAGGGAGGTTTAACCAGAACAGACAATAATTTGGCCGTCTGAGTGCTGTCTTTGGTTTTGGTGAGCTCTAAATCAGTAGAAGAGTGAAAAAGCTCCTTACCATCAAATGGAAGGTCCAGAACCTTGTCTTACACCTCCTTCGAGAACTTAGTGGCATGTAGCCATGCTTGCCACGAGGTATCAACCCCTAGCATCAGACCCCGAGCCGAGGTGTCTACGTGATGAGCCGCAGCCTCCAGGAGATCCTGGGCCAAGACCCTAGCATCGGAAAGGCCTCCTCTGAAATCCTCCAGCTTCTCGACCGGAATGTGCTCCTCAAACTCCGACAGACCTCTCCACATCTGCATGTTAGCTCCCGCCAAAATCAATTCTGCATTGGCCTGCCTGAGCTGTAAGGCCGAAATGGCAAAGATTTTCCTCCCTAGGGAGTCCAGGAGCTTGTCCTCCTTTCCCAAGACCTGAGTCGCCGTCGCAGAGGAGGAAGCTGCAGGTCTGGATTGCAACGTGGCCACAGCCACCACTGTGGAGGAGGGAGGCGGACAAGACAAGGCCACTTCTTCCGAGGTATGTACCCTGTACCTCGCGTCAATCTTTTTATTTACAAAAAGTCCAGAGTGTGGCTTTTTCCAAACTCTTCGGACCTCAGCCAGAACGTCCTTCTGCAAGAACAGGCCGGTATGCTCCAAAGGAGACAAGATGAACGCCCCAGAAAGCACGCCCTCCTGCGGAGCAGGTGCCTTGGGGACCGGAACATCAAAGAAGCTCATCATGTCCAGTACCTGGTCATGGAAAGCTCTGGTAGAGCGGGGCAGGTCCTCGTTGCCCCGATCGCCTTGAGGGTCATCTGACAGGTCCGGCTCCTGCTGAGCCGAGTCAGGTACTGCCTTGTCCACTGGGGACAATGGTGGCACAGGCGGAAGCGCAGGGGGAGGCACCACGGGCAAGGGAGGCGCCGGAGGAACGACAGACGGAACAGGTGGAGCCGGAGGCGCGGGTGGACATATCTCCTTGAAAAGCCCCTTGAAATATTCCCTCATGGGGTCGGTGCGCATAAGCGCTTGAAATTTACCGAAAAAGGCGTCCTCAGGAGATTGTTTCGGAACCTGAGGAGGCCTCTCACAGGTGGACAAATCCAGGAACGCAACGGGGAAGGGTGCCACACAGGCCCCTCCACCGACGTATCCACATAAATCAAGGGAGCCGCCCCCGCGGGCAACAAAACATTGTGCGGAAGAGGCATCCGAGTGTTCCAATCAAACCGCCGGTAAGGATGCGCACAAGGGACCTTAGATTCACCCGATGGACCGAACCCTACACCAGGGGCCGATGGCGTAGTTGTATGGGTGGTACCTAAAATGGCCACCGTGGTGGTGGTGGGAACGGGCGCCATTTTGTCCTCATCTGAGGGGAACTGTGGCACGTGAGGAAGTGAGGCAGGGGTCCCCGTCGATGGATCTTAATTTTAGCCTTAATGTAAGGAACCTCGGCAGAGCCGGTACTATGAAGCCTGGAATGTTTCTGCCACATACCAACCGCCAACTGAGCCTTTGAAGGAAGAGCCTTGGCACTACCGGTAAAAGAAGAAACTTTTTTCTTTGTCCCCTCAACAGATCTGGTGTCACCACAAGAGCGGGAACGGTGTGCTGTCACCGACAGGGCCTTGCCTGGCCCCTCAGAACTGTTAGTAGCCTTAGCCTCTGTGCGAGGGACCTCGGACCTAGGCCCGGTAGAAACCTTATCGGCACGGGCCTCGAACATGCGTTTGGTAACCTCAAGCCCAGCCCTCGGGGCGTACCCCGGTTTTGTTTTTGAGGGAAGCCGAAAGAACGGCCTCAGAGCAAGCTCCGGTACCCCACGACTCAGTAGAACTGGGTCTACACACAGCCCCCACAGGAGGGGCCTCGGAGTGTACTCCGGTGATCACAGGCCCCTTATGGAGACCCTCGGAGCAAACTCTGGTAGAAATATTAGGCCCGACAGGCACCTCAGGGCGAACCCCGGTAACAGAGCGATCAACGCCCCTCCCGGCTCGAGAGGAACCCGGGAAGGTATTCCCCGGCCGGGGTGCTCTGAAAATCAAAGAACTTACTGGGCGTTATTTCTTCTCGTCGATGAACGCCTGAAAATGCGAAGGAGGAGTCCGTCCGAACACCACCTCCCACCGCTCCAACCGACGTTGAAGAGCCAGGACCGAAAGGGAGTCACAGTAAAAACAGGAGTCCCAACGGTGTTCCGGACCCAAACACTCTAAACAAAGAGGATGGGGATCCGCCCTCGCGAAGCGACGGTGATACGATGAACAGTCTGGAAAATCTAGTTTAAAAGACATAGATAGAGTAGTAAACGAACGCTAGCGAGAGCCAGAGAGGGAAAAACGGGAAGAAAATCTTCCGAGGATACAAGTGCGTCCGGCCCCGATCATGCAGAGAAAAGGACTGATGGACGATGCGCGGGGCGGAGCCAAGGTGGGCGGGGTTACGGCCATGTGCCGGGCCCCACGCAGGAAAGAGAGGAGGGACAAATTCTTGAAAAAAATGTGGATGCTTTTTACAAAAGTGCTCCGGTCCCGTCCCACAGGACGGAGAGATGTCCCATAAGTATGGAGGAAAGGGGACGGGACGTAGGAGTATTCCTTTTACAAAGTCTGGTGGCACTTGGTTGTCTGCTTCCACCACAATGGGTTTTCTCATTTGTTTCATGAAGTTCTCTGGCCAGAGCGCAGTTTCAGACCATAGGTCCACCCATTACTGGTCACACAGCCAGGAACCTAGCCTTCGTTTTTGCTTTGCTTCTTGGTCAAGGCGCAGTCTCAGACCGGAAGTCCACCCATTACAGGTCAGACAACCAAGAGCTTACAGGCTTCCTTTAAAGTTCAGTTATGTTTTTTTACTTTCTCAATGCAAAGTTCAATAAGGATGGCTTCTATCTTGTAAATCGATATTCAGTGTTCAAAGTTCAATGTTCCTTAGGCAGTTTTATTTTATTAAGATAAAAGTAACAATCCGTTCCAGTTTATTAGTTTAGTTTCATTCCGTTTATTCGATTGGCAATAACCTTTTCTCAAGGGTTTGTACATTTCAGGATTTTGATCCCACTTCATGTCCTCACACAGCTCCCCTTGTTGTATGAGACTTGCCGTTTCATATAGTAGCGTTTCACAATGAACTATCACGCACACGACTACCCTGGTGATAAGAGGTACATAGTTTTAACAAGCGTGTCTTTCTTTCTTAAGCGCGTACTTGGATACTTTGCTTGCGGTGAAAAACACACCGGTTGCCGTTTGCTTTTCACTCACTGATTGCGTTTTCTTGGCTACCCAATGATCAGCTTCTTCGGAGGTCAGGGTCTCGCCATCTGCCCCTCAGGACACCTCTGGGCTGGCACTTCCAGAAAGGGTAACAAGCAGTCTTAAGGCATCGTCGACTTCACACGGCTTCCTTCTGATTGTTTCCACCGACTCCCTTGCCAAGAGATTAGTTTGTTTTCCTCTGGAAACCGCCAGCCTTTCGGTGGAACGCTCTCCTTGGGACACTCACGGATCGGACTGGCTTCCCTTCTGCCGCCTCCTCTCCTCCTGCTTCTCTCCAACTACTCTCTGGGTTGCACCTTTTATACACCTGAGCTCCCCTAAGATGTAAGTGCTCTCCACTGGACTAGTCTGCCTGACCCCACTTAAGTCAATTATTGGGACATGCCTGACCTATAGGCCTCTTCTTAGTGTCAGTACTTGAAGGGTAAAGGGAGGTAAATCTTCATAGCACCCAGTGGCGTATGCTTTGTCCTAGTATTCCTATGCATGTCAATGGGGAATGAGAGTGGTACAACTCTGTAATAATCCATGAAGGTCAGGGAACGTCTAGGTGGGTCTTCTTGAGGATAAGGGGATACCATGTCTCATTAAATTTACTATGGTTATACTTTTTTCTTCTTTTGTTTGGTCTGGTTGGTAGAATACTGATTCTTAACCTGCTCTGAAGTCATAGGACTAGATGAACAACATCGTATTACTATTTTTGGGACAGGGGTTTTCACTTAGTAGGACCTTGAATATTGTGTCTCACCCAGGGTTCTCTCACCTGCAATCCCTGAGGATCCTCTACCCTGGTGATTCTCACTCTTGTCAACCCCAGGGGTAGGTTCCAAATTAGATGGCCTTTACCTGGCCACCTGCATAGAGGACCCAAAGGTAGTAGAAGGGAGAAAACCTCCAGGTTTCTCAAAAGACTTGCACTCCTAATTTACGCAAATGAACTGCCACTGTTGCCAGGCTACTCTTGCAGCAGACCTGAGACCGAATGATAGGCCATTGAATTGGTAATGGTGTATTCCCACTGTGATTCTGAAGTACCAACTGTGTACCCGATGGATGGTGATATGCAAGTATGCACCCTATCACTTGTTGCTTGGTGGTCTTTTAGTATTTTAGGCTCTTGATATATTTTGTTCAGCTGATGGATGTCTAGAATAGGACGCCATCTGCTGTTTTTTTTTTCCACACGATAAAGTAGTTGGAATAAAACCACCTGTTCTGTTGAAACAACACCCTCTCAATCTCTCCCTTGTCTACCAATGAGTCCACTAAAAGCGGTGAAGGAGGTGGCCTTTTGACAAACTCTAGTATATGCCGGGGGACACTGTTTCCTGCACCCAACTGTCCGAGGCAATTGTAAACAACTGATCCTTGTGGTTTTTGACTCTGCCTCCCATCGGGGTGCTGTGCGAGAGGCGCCTAAGGAGGAAGTCTACCTAATTTTGACACCCGGGGCTGGGAGTGAAATTAAGCTCAGCTACCTCTTTGGCTGAAGGAGAGTGAGACGTTGATGAACAATGAGAGGTGTAGCTTCTACCAGAGGCACCCCAAACTCTCCCAGCGCCTCCTTGGAAGTATTAAGGATATCGGATCCCCCATCTAGTAGGGAACTGATGGCTCATGCAGTTTCTGATTAAATACAATTCAAGTGGTCATCTATCTTTTTACCCAAGAAATCCTACCCATCAAATGGTGTGATCAGGTGTTCTGCCTAAGAACATACTCATTTTATGCCACATCTCTCTGTCCTAGCAAGCTGGCATTGCCAAAGCATTAGCGGACCGGATAGTGAGAGACAGAGGCAGATACCTTACGCCTTATGGAGTCGAACATTCTGCCTTCCTTGTACAAGTGAGCAGTCAGATGAGAAGCTGGGATTGGCAGTCTGCGCTTAACCACTACCATGATGACTGAATCGGGTTTTGGGTGGCCCCTTTGACACAGTGAAACCGTATCAGAGGCCTTGTATTGTTCTTAGATCTCATCGAAATTGCTAGGGTTTATGAAGGGAAATGCGGCGATAGCATGCCGCAACATGTCCCTGTGACTGTAGAAGACTGACTTTTTATTATCTTTTGATAACCGGAGATCGAACAGCTCAGCAGCCTTTGAGATCATAGAGTAAAGAGACAATTCTGGGGTGATACTGTCGTCCTCCAACGGGTTTCCTTTCACTGGTAATGACAGTGCTCACAATCATGCTCAACATCTTAAGGAAAGTCAAGAGGAAGTACGCCATCTTATCCATTGGTTGGTCTTCATCTGAATATTTGATATATCTACCTCTGATGGGGTCCTTCCTTGGCCTATGTTCGTCATTTGGTTTTTCAGGAAGCCTGCATTGTAGAGAGCTTGACCGCATTGACCTGGAAATACATGTGCTCCTTTGTGGCTGCGATGGCACCAATGGTGTCACCTCCTGGGCTTTCCTTGAAGTGTGAGATTGG
The DNA here is from genome assembly GCF_040938575.1 of Ambystoma mexicanum. Taxonomy (NCBI): domain Eukaryota; kingdom Metazoa; phylum Chordata; class Amphibia; order Caudata; family Ambystomatidae; genus Ambystoma; species Ambystoma mexicanum. The sequence continues at coordinate 394,455,605 of NC_090938.1, forward strand.
ACGGACTTCTCTTCCAACAGATCAACGTTTTGCTGTCTCAAACTCTGAAAGGATATTCTGCAGGGATTGTATCAGGGTTGGTTGGAAAAAATGACCTGTGTCCTAAGCCGATGATGGCTGTGGTGGTTGTGATGGCCTACCAGGACTTTCAACCTTTAGATCTGAAGAGGGCACCTTAGGAACCTGCTCTTGCCCCGAAAAATAAGAATCTGCTTGAAGGTCAGGGGAGTTCAACACTTTAATTGGTGATAGGTTGACAATATTCAACCCTGTGGATGAGAGTTATGTCTAGCATAGTTGACAGGATGGGCTTTGTGGATATTTGCTATGTTTGTAGAGGAGGTGTTGGACCGTAGTATTGTCGGTTAGCTTGCAGTGTCAATTCATGAACTACTTATGCCTCTGAGACAATGCAGCATCATGGATGAAGATCTTGAACCATGGACAATGATTCCATCAACAGTCACTGCATCATGGATGAGGATCTTACATCTGCGGGCGAGGGTTCTGTAGACAGGCAGTGGATCGTAGTTGACAATCTTGTGGTGGAGGGATTAGACTAGCCTCTTCCTTTGGAAAATAGCTCCATAGATCAACTTTTTAAAGTCTGAACCATTGACAAAGACTTTGTGGATGGTGTAGTCATTGATGCCTTGTCCAGAGACAGGCCAACCTCCGATTGAAAATACTTGTCTGCAGATATTGGTGGATTCTCCCCACCAGTTCTGCCTTCAGAGCCCAGGACGATGTTCTAATCTGGGGCATTTGTTTTTGGAATGGTGCAGCCCTCTCTCCAGTAAACAAGCTCCCCTCTTCTGAGTAATGTGCCATTTTAGAGGCCCTGGAGCGCAAGGAGGCAGGGGCTGTTCTGGTGGATTACTCTCCTAAAGAGACACCCATGTTCTGTTCCAGAAACAATAGCTTTCAAGGTCTGTCCTGAAGGGTTTTCTGTCAGAAGTTATAGGAGGACTCACAATCCATACACTTATAGGGTTGAAAGCAATCAATGCAGTCCTTGTGGGGGGGTCTCCCAAAAAAAGTTTTTTCTTCCAAAAGCATTACTTATTAAAAAGGGATTTATAAGATTGGAGGGTGCAGGCATAATACAGCTCATCGCCTCAGAGCAAGCACTCTACACCCGGCAGGACGTTGGCAACCCTACATATATAGCATGCATTAGGCCCGCTACCTCAGTTCCCCACCCTTTTCCTCCTCTGGGTTCAGCAGCCGAGGGAATCAGTTCCCATTTTGCCAAACACGTACAAAGTAGAGCATAACATTTTTTGTGAGGAACTCCAATTTTTTTTATTTTTTTTTTTTAAATGAAAATTAGACACACATGGAGGCCAGATGAACACAAGGACCAATTTGTGTAAACTGTGTGCATGCCTCCATCCTTCCTCGCCCATAAGAAGCCTTAGAAGCTTTCAGAAGCTAGGGAGGGAGGGAGGGAGGGAGGGTGGGTGGGTGATGAGCAATCTGTGGGAGAAGATTCCGAAAGAACATAACCAGTAAGTCATTTTTCCTTAAATGGATTGCATTCTCCTACAGCTTTCTCTTCTTGATAAGACTTCCCAAGCATTCATTGAATAAAGAGGAGGGCTGAAAGGTCTAAACCATGAAGCTATGTTAAACTGCATTGAAACAGGTAACCCTGCACCTAGCCAGATTCAGGCTATGATGTTTTTAAAAGGTGGCTTGACAGGTATCTCGCACTGACACTCTGCTCTGCAAGGAAGAAGACGCAGCCACTTCCCTCGTGGAATGGGCCCAGAGACCTGATGACACCCCCTTCCCTGCCTTCTCATAGCATTATCAATTCAGCTCAATATGTTTGGTCACCAGTCGGCCAAGCGTGAAAAAGCATCTATCAATTTGTGATCACTGCGAAATGACGCTGCCCTGGATAAGTAGAGACTAAATACCCGCTTTGGGTTTAGGTTATGGATCATCTCTGCTGTTCCTTAGAAGGATGTGGAGGCAAAAACATCACAGGAAATTCATTGTTCTAAGAAACAAGGAAATCAGACACATTTTGGCAGGAATTTGAGTTTAACTTTCAAACTTATTTTCTCCCTCAAAAATTGCAGAAATGGAAATGTGCACTCGAGCATCTCCAACTCGCTTGTATCTGGCTGCTGAAATGGCCACCAAGAACATAGTCTTTAAGGTCAGGAGCCAAATAGACACTGAGTGCAGAGGCTGAAAAGGGCTGCCATTCGAAAGGAAAGTGCCAAATTTAGATCCCAAGAAGGGACAATAAAGTTAGTTGGAGGGAACATGTTTACCAGCATTTTCAGGAATTAGTTTACCATTGGGACTGAAAAGAAAGAATCTTGCTTCGGCAGCCTCTTAAACAGAGAAAACGAGGCCAAACACCCATTAAAAGTGCCAACTTGCAGGCCTTTCTTGGTCAGGTACGACAGAAACTTCATAACCATTGAAGTGAGGCACGATATTGGGTCTGCATCGGTCTCTACAGCATACCACATGTAAAGTCACCGTTGGCTTTACTAGCCCCAAATTATTAACAGAAACCAGTACAAACCATCATATTGTGGACGTACTGGTCGGGGTAATTCGATTGCCCCGGGGTATGTTAGTTGAGGGGGCATGTCTCCGTCCCCCCTGATCGAGTTTTGGCTGGTGGCAGCGGAAAATACTTTTTATATTCGACCGCGAATATTTTCCTATGGGATTTTCCCATTGTTCGAGGCTACCAACTTTAATTATTTAATTCTCATAGCCTCGAACATACCGCTGGTTTATTTAATTAATATTAATTCTCCGGTTGGTATTGTTTGCCAAAACTTGATTCTAAAATGGCGTTTGTGTTCTCTTCTGTGACTCCAACCCAAGTCGAGCCCTTTGTTCCACTTTTTGGCGGGCTTCTCCACAGAAGCCCTCCAAAGTGGTGCCACTGTGTCTGGGGTACTTAGAAGGGGTTGAGGGGAATTTAGGCACCCTGGAATGAGTTGCCTAGGCAACGCAAGTCGCACTCCGTCCTGATTGGCCAAAGTGGTGAGCCGGCCGGCTCACCACTTAGCATGTTTGAGTGACAGCTAGGCTGAGTGAATGGGGGTTTGCTGCATAAAAGCAGGGCTTTGGGGACTGGAACTTCAGAAGTCGCCACAGGACCTAAGAATCCGACGAGGGAGAAGCTGAGCCGACCTGCCACGACACCACCACCGGTGGAGCCCTGCTGGACTGCCTCAGCACTTTTCCCAACGACAGAGGAGATCTCCCGCCGGAGAGTCTTCTTCCTTTGACTGGTGGGGATAACCAGTTTCACCGTCTTTTCGCCTTCCCGACGTACCTCGTGGCCGCCTTGCCTGTGCCAAGCAACCCGGCAACCTGGATACCACGTTTTACCACGACCGCGAAAACAAAGGTACCACCTTTAACCGGAAAACTCCACGGCTGGTTTCTTCCCTGGTAGTGCAACGACCTTCATCTTTCCTCCAAGTCGAGATCTTCTCTTCCCCTGGACGACGACGCAACTTGCACCCACTACCAGGAACAACTGCCACCGCTGGAGGATCCTTCCCACTTAAGGTACTGTGTCCCGCCTGTCTTCCCTTGCTACCGACTGTACGGGGTAGATTTAGCCCCCGGCCTTCGAACCTGGGTTAGCCTGGGACACCCTGGCTAAACTTTAAGCCTCTCTAAACTCTTTTTGAACCCTCTGCAAGACTTCCTAAGCCTAGTGTAACTGTGTGATCTTGGGCGCATTTGTGCTCTGCTCTCTATAAGAGTGGGCCCAGCCTTTGGACTTTGGCTCACCAGTGACTTTTTGCTATCTGCCTTGCTAACAGTGTTCTGGAATCGTAGAGTGGTGTACCTGTGCCTGAGCCATTGAGACAGCTGCGTCCACAGGAGCAGGAGCTCCTTTCTCCTGGCTGCCGGAGCAGCCCACAGATAACTTCCTGCAGCCCCGTTCACAGAGGTGAGCGGGAGATCCTTAACCCCCGCTACCTACGAGGGTGGCCCCCACTCTTCAATCCTTTGCCATCCGCACTGCTGAGTGCATGATTCCCCTCTGCCTGCACGGCTGAGCACTTTTCTGCCGCTTGATGTGTACGAAGAGTACACAACCAAAAGATGGCCGCCTGATCGCACCCTCGGCCCGGATACTAACGGCAATCTGATTGGCCCACCCCGCCTAGCCTATCCACTACACCGATCCTGGGGCACCGGCAGGCGTGAGCCGGCCCAAAACAAGGCGCACACTAAGGCGCCTGTCCTGTGCCTGTCCGTTGCCGTACGGGCCGTCGGCCAGAAACGCTGCCCAAAACAACTACTGTACACTAGCCCGTAAGTGTGTCCCCCTGACTTATCTTCGTGCAACTTTCACTGCCTTAACGCCTGCCCGCACTCACACTAACTGTGTTCCTCTGCCAGCCTATAGGGGCCCTGCCAATGTGTTACCTCTGTGTTCCTCTGTCAGCATATAGGGGCCCTGCCAATGTGTTACCATTGTGTTCCTCTGCCAGCCTATAGGGGCCCTGCCACTGTGTCACCATTGTGTTCCTCTGCCAGCCTATAGGGGCCCTGCCACTGTGTTACCATTGTGTTCCTCTGCCAGCCTATAGGGGCCCTGCCAATGTGTTACCACTGTGTTCCTCTGCCAGCCTATAGGGGCCCTGCCAATGTGTTACCATTGTGTTCCTCTGCCAGCCTATAGGGGCCCTGCCACTGTGTTACCACTGTGTTCCTCTGCCAGCCTATAGGGGCCCTGCCAATGTGTTACCATTGTGTTCCTCTGCCAGCCTATACGGGCCCTGCCACTGTGTTACCTCTGTGTTCCTCTGTCAGCCTATAGGGGCCCTGCCACTGTGTTACCACTGTGTTCCTCTGTCAGCCTATAGGGGCCCTGCCACTGTGTTACCACTGTGTTCCTCTGCCAGCCTATAGGGGCCCTGCCACTGTGTTGCCAGGCCAGCTTTTTGCCGGCCCTGCCACTACAAGCGCTTCCACTAGCCCCTTGATGCCCTGCCAGACCTACAACTGCCTCTGCACTTGCCTCTACCTACCCCTAGTGCCAGCCCTGTACCGCACAACACCACCCAGCTCAGTGCTCTAATGCATCCCCCTGCCACCCACCTCACAGCGCCTACACCCCTCCTCTCCTCTATCTCGCTCATTACTCTGTCTCTTTGGGCCATCTGCAGCTTGCTCCCTGCATACCCAGACCTCCCTCCACCGCCCTCCATCATGCCTCACTCCTCCCCACCCGCATCACCACACACCACTCTCAACCACTGCATTATCAACCCTCCTGAACACCTTCTTAGGTGCTACAGACTAAGAACCCGTACCAAACCCTCATTTGTGCTCCACAGCTCTCCACCATCTATCTTCAGTAGGAACCAAAAGCTCAGCTATCACACCCACACAACATTTTCACGCTCACACCCTCCAGCCCATGCACATACCCTCCACCCCCATGCGCTCATACATGCACCCCTCCCTCCTTCACTCACAAGTGCTCCCACCACTTCGCTCTCACCGAACACCAGCGCTCAGGACCCACCACCTACCAACCGATTCCTTAAATGCGCCCTCATTAATGCACGCTCCATCCATGCCCATGCCATAGAGATCAATGACCTCATCACCACCCACAAACTAAACATGTTAGCAGTATCCGAAACTTGGCTCCACGAGGCATCCAACCCATCCCTACACCTTGCCCTCCCACAGGACTACACCATCCTCAGGCAGGACCGCAAAACCTCTAAAGGTGGGGGCGTTGCCCTCATCTATAGAAATTCACTTGCCATTAGGCAGTGTAACCAACTCTGGGACAACAACGCTGACCTTCTCCACGCCAAACTAGCTCTCTCCCCTAATTGCACCATCAACCTCTTAGTCACATACAGACCTCCAGGCTCCCCTCCGGACGTCCAAAAGCATCTCCTCCAAATCATTAGCAACAACCTGAAAGGCTCCACCAAAACCATTCTACTTGGTGACCTTAACCTTGGCCTAGATGACCCCAAGGACAAATCTGCCACACACCTGGCCAACGATCTTACCAACATGGGGTTCATCCACAAAATTACCAAACCTACTCACTGCAAAGGCCGGTCCATCGACTGGGTAGCAGATCATAACTGTTCTTCATCCATCACCTCCATCACAGCCCTCCCCTGGACAGATCACCATCTCATCCAATTCTCCATCCCCACCACACCCACTCGTAAAATCCTTACTCATGCACCCCCCGCCAAAGTCAGAAGCTCCAAAAAGCTCACAGCGACCAATCTCGCTCCTCTTCTTGATATCCCTGAACTCAAGCATCCCTTTATCCAAGATCCCACCTCTCTTGCTAACATCTACAACAACGCCCTCACCCAAGCCATTGACTCTATTGCCCCGCTGGAAGACAAAAAAGGAAAAAAATCCATGCACTCCAACTCTTGGTTCTCAGAAGAACTATCTGTCTTGCGCACCATGAAGCGCAAAGCCTTATCCAACTGGCAGTCTACGCCCAACCAATCCTCTCTCAATGAGTTCAAAGAAATCTCACGGACCTACAAAATGGCCATCTTCAAAGCTAAATCTGAATCATACAATCAAAGAATAACCAAATCCAGTTCCAAAACCAGAGAAATATTCTCTATTTTCAAAGAACTCACCACTCCCCAGTCCAGCCCAGACGAAATCATCAAGGATGAAGCTTGGTGCACAGGCATCCAGACAGCCCTCCTAAATAAAGTCAAAACGCTTCAAGACAAAATTGCCTCCCAACGTAAAGCACTCAATACCTCTGCCACGACTCCTTCTCTCCCCCCTCACAACACTCACCCGCAAACACCCCTCTTTGCCTTCAGAGAAGTTACAGAACTAGAAACCTCTGCTCTACTCAAAAACATTAAACCTTCCATTTGCAAGGGAGACATATGCCCTCCCACTATCATCAAAGAGTGCTCAGAAGCCCTCACCCCCATCATCACAGCTTTCATCAATGCCTCCTTCTCCTCAGGAACCGTACCTCATTGCCTGAAAGAAGCTTGGGTTCGCCCACTCTTTAAAAAAACCCTCCTTAGATCCCACCTGCCCCAGCAACTATCGCCCCATCACCACCGTCCCCTTCCTCCTTAAAATCCTTGATAAAGCAGCCCACAACCAAATTCAGCAATACATAGAGACCCACTCTATCCTAGGCAGAAGACAATCGGGCTTTCGCAAAGGCCATGGGACCGAAACTGCCCTACTAGATTTAAAAAATCAAATCACCAAAATAATGGACACAGGCAAACCTGCTCTCCTCCTGCTACTCGACCTCTCTGCGGCATTTGACTTAGTGGACCATGACATCCTCACATCTCACCTATTTAATGCAGCCCACTTCTCCCGTAAAGCAACCTCTTGGATCACCTCCTTTCTAGAAGGCCGAGCCATGAAGGTGTACTCTGATCAGGCCAATGCTCCTCCGACTACCATAAATTGTGGAGTCCCACAAGGGTCATGCACCGCACCGACCCTATACAACCTCTTCACTAAACCCCTCTTCGACCTACTGGACTCTCTCGACATAGCTTATACCAACTATGCCGATGACACACAAGTCCTCCTCCCCCTCACTGGAGACTATGCCCAAGACACAGAAGCCCTCCTTACCATTTACTCCACGATACAGGCATGGATGGCGATCAATGGCCTCTGTCTTAACGGAGACAAAACAGAGATCATCATCCTGGCCCCCAGAGAAATCCTCTCCAAGCTCAGCCAAGACTATTCACACATAACCATCGACAACACCATCATACCCGTCTCCACTGCTGTGAAGACCCTAGGAGTATATCTAGACGCTACTCTCTCCATGACAAGACAGGTCAACGCCATCTCCTCCTCCTCCGCACTGACCACCAAACTCATCCTCGCAATAAAACCCTATCTTACCACTCCCAACTGCCTCTCCATTGCTAGAGCCACCATAGGAGCCAGGCTAGACTATTGCAACGCCCTCCTAGCTGGCACTTCAACCAAAAACCTGAATAAACTCCAAACAGTGCAAAACAATGCGCTCCGCGCTGCCCTGCACATCCCCAAATTCGACCATGTGTTGCAGGCCAGAAGAAATGCTCACTGGCTCCCAGTTAAAGAAAGAATTAACTTCAAAGTACTCTCCCTCACACACAAATGTATCAATCATACCGCTCCCTCCTACCTAGCAGAAACCATCACCAGGAAATCCTCCCTTCGTCCTATAAGAACCCCCCATGACAACCAACTCCGAGTCCCCACCATAAGAAGAGCTAAAGCTGGAGGCATTGGCTTCCCACACATAGCACCTAAGCTCTGGAACAACCTCCCTAACTCTCTTAGAGCCGAACCTTCACTGCTTTCCTTTCGGAAATCCCTCAAAACCCTGCTCTTCACATAATCACCTCCTACCCTCCCCTCCGACATGATTGACATATTTTTAAACGCCATGATGTCTGCACTGCTAAGTTTGTAACTAAAACATGTTACTGTAAATCTAATGCCTTGTAAACGTATATTTCTAAAACATATACCGTAACTCAAAATGCCTGTAAACTTTAACAACCTTCCTTCTGTAACCAGCCAATTGCTTATATGTAACAGCGCCACGATGCCCACGGGCTGAGCGTGCGCTTTAAAAATATGAATAAAAAAAAATACCTCTGCTTATTCTGTCTTTTTCCCTCCCTTTTTCACAAACTTATTAGAGTGCAATCTAGTTAAGCGCTCACCTCTATATGAAAATAAGTGGTGTTTTACTGTGATTTTCTAATAGGGAAAAAAGGGGTGTATATATCATAATAGTAACTGTTTAGAATATTTTACAATAAGAGTGCTGGAGTGTTTCAACTGTGTGTTTTTAAATAAATAATTATATACTTGATACCAAAGCTCTGGTCAGTGTTTGCTTGTATTATTGTATCTGAGTGCCTATTGAGTATACTTTGCATACTGCCTAACTCTTCTTGAGGGAAGTCTGACTGCTCAGCCACAGCTACCAGGTAAATCTGGGTGGTAAAGACTGCTACCAAGTGGGTTTACTTTCAACACCTTTAGTCTTAAATCTTTTGCAGTGGTCCCTAAGGGAACTGCACAGGTGTCTGCCTAACAGTAGGCAGAGAAGTAGCTCCACGGACAGCGCGCACGTTTTAAGCCGTTTGACTAGATGCAGAGGAGCAGAAGAAATGTGAGCACAACGAGGAACCGCTGCACAAGCATTAGTCCAACATAGAGGAATGGGCTTGTAGTTGGGTGGGATGCGTACAGGGCCATATACAAGCAGCATAGGTGCATGCTGGAAGCTTCTATATTTGCTTGTTAATAGGCGCTGGTCCCACCTCACTTTCTAGGGAATTACCAAAAGTACAGTCGAAAGGGGTCAGAAAGTAAGAGTGCCTCGTGTGCTGCAATGACATGGTGTGGTGAGGGCGCTCTGCTAGCAGCAGGAATTCTTCGGTATTCACTGGGTCCCGTATAAAAAAAAGGAAGGAAGCACATTCTTTAAGCGGAGATTGAGTGTGTGGGGGATTCAGAATACTTCGACATAAAAACATTGGGTTTGTTGAAGGGCTTCTTTACAAGCACTTTGATATATTATTGATTGCAAGCCCTGCTTCCACAAGACAGTGAGATGGGGGCACTTAACCTGTCGGCAAGTGTTAGACTGCTAGCGGGACAACTCCAGAAGAATCATTAGCACAGATAACTTATTCCCCCTCTCGATATAAGTAACAGTTTTAGGCTCACCGGCCACTAACGAATACTTTAATCTTGTGGGGTTAGTCAGTTTAAAATCTACTCCCTGGAGCAACAGCTGCAATGGGCGGACCGAGAACGAGTTGAAAAATAATAACAAAGTGAGCAAGAACGGTGCAGACTAAGACACTGTAATCATACAGAATGTACAGAGAAATAAATACCTGCACACGCCCTTTCTCAACCTCTTCCCTTGGGGGAACATGTGTTGGAGGTCTACGAAAATAAAAAAAGAATATGGAGGCCATTAAGCTCAGCTGCCATGCATAGCCCCAACTCCACCCACACTGACAAAAAGACTGGTGTTTGAAGGGGGCCAGGGGGGTTATTCAAGGGAGGACCAGAGCAGAAAGCACATGTGCTTGGTCACTGATTTGTTTTAAGAAACAAAAATGCTGCTGCTTGGCATGCACTGGTTTCATCCACGTTCAGGAACATTTCAAATATTGAGGAAAAGAAAAGATACAGAAGTATATTAAAAGTGAAAAGTGGGACGAAAAGTATTTCAAAGTAATTTCAAATTGGAATTCAAAAAATGTATTTTATTTATTTTCTTAAAAGCAGACCATACACACAGAAGAACAATTAATATCTTTGAACATCCTGTGATAGAAAAACAGCTGCGACATATTTGATAACACTGGACAAATCAGCAACAATCTAAGACGACCAACAAACCAAGGTCTTGAAACTGGTTCTCCTTTGCTTCTGCAGACTACTTTCCTACGCTCCCCAATCATTTTCTTGCCCAAGGTGAATGAAAAGCGTCTCTCACCTAGATTCTCCACAAAGTTCTCCAGAGCATAGTATGCCTTGGCGAGGTGCCCAGAGCGAGACTGTTCCAAGACGGCCAAGTAGTTCAAAAGAAGAGGCATAATTTCATCTGAAAACTTAATGATGTCCGGCTAACAAGAGCGAGAGAAAAACAGACAAAGTGAGAGTAGGCACAAACTGGAAAGTCAAGTGAAAACAGAAAGCAGTAATGTCATAACAGGAATCCTACAGTTCACTAGGATGCAAATGATCTGGCTCATCATCATTGCTTCAGGGTAGAGATTCAGGCACACATGTGTAGGGCTGTTTTACAGTTGTATTTGAAGGTTCCTTAACTCCTAATGTAACTTAATGCTAGTGTACCTTGGAAAATATTTCGTTCTCAATGTCACATAAAATGGAAACTTCATTTAGTGGAGCGCTTTCTTTAAAAAGGGTAGTAGGAGTTGTTGCATAAAACCAAGATGTCGAATTCTGGTGAAAGGTTAAATACCCAGCATATGAAGCAATGTACTCCTAAGCGATAGTTTATTTTTCTCCAAACTTCAGGGACAACATTGCAGCAAGGGCATAGGACAACAACAAGTTGTGCATCAGCATTAAGTTAAACAAAAAGCTATGCAGGCACACGTACCAATGCACTATGCAAGCTTATGATTCAGCCTATTGTGATCTCCTTGCCTATAACCTACTGTGATCCCCCTGCAAAGTCTAATTTCTAGCGAAAGAAAGTGAATTAGCCCTTTGGCGTGATTTACCTGCATAACTGCATTTATGTTTAGGTTGCTCATTGTTAAGAAACAACTATCCTATTTAGTGATTTTTGCATTTACTACATTTATGTTTAGCATACCCTTGACAGAAAGCGAACCAGCCTACTCGCATAACCACATTAGTGACCAGATAGAACCTCATTAGACCCTCATACGCCTTCGTACTCCAAACTATAAACCTAGTCTTGTTTATTCATATGCCACCACTTAGAAGGTGCACCTCAATTTATAATAAGCCACCTCCCTTGCAATATCACATCATGAGCATTATAGCCTGTAGCCTCTTAACCCATATATGTCTACTGCTCATTATCCACCTGACATCTCGCAGTGGCCACCCTACAACCAACAAGCGAGCGGTGCACTATTCAACCAACATATTCTTAGTCACCCCCACCACTATGGATTGCCCTGACCGAGTCCCTCAAGCTGGCCTCAAAGTAATCCATGTATTCTACCCTTCAGAAACTCGACTCTGAGCGAGACTTACGAGACTCCACGAGCCTCTGAATAGAACCCTACCCCAGCCAAAAAAAGATCCATTAACCAGAGGGTAAATATTACCCACCACAATAACCTGAGGCCTCTAACTACTAAAATAAAACCTACCCAATCTACTATAGTGGCCCCCCTCTTACAGGAGGATTAATAAATGCAAGATCCGTGACTGCGCACGCCACGTATATCTGCGACTTGACATCGGCCGATAATCTGGACTTTCTTGTTATCACAGAGTCTTGGCTGTATGACGCAGCAGAACCCCTACTTTCTTTAGCAATCCCGGATGGTTACACCATACTGAGACAGGACAGAACTAATATGCGAGGCGGCGGCATTGCTGTCATCGCTAAGACTAGCCTAGGTATGAGAACCACACCCACCCTAGTTTCTGAATCATGTGAAGTGCTCACTATCAAACTTTCTCTACTTAACTCCCAGACATTGACTATCCACCTCATCTACACACCACCTGGACCCATAGGAACATTCAAGGAGGCTATCTACAGCCTACTCTCCAATAACCTTAAAATATCTTCACAATTACTTGTTCTAGGGGACTTTAATCTGGGATACAATGAGCCCCTAGACAAATACGCCACCACCGTTGCCAACATTCTCTCTGAACTGGGTAGAACTAAACAAATTCTCGAACCCACTCATACCAAAGGGAGAATTCTTGATTGGCTGGCAGATTACAACTGCACCGCCAATATCAAATCCATCTCCCCACAACCTTGTACAGACCACTTCCTCCTGTCCTTCGAACTCTCCACCTCTAGACCACTCTCTTCAGTTCCCACCATGGCCCTGCCATGTCCAACAAGGAATAAAAAGGGTATCACTAAGGACAAAGTGATTTCCGCTATCCTACCCACTCTTAACCAATTAGCGGATCACCTAGACCCGGAAACGCTCGTCGACGAGTACAATAATATTATGTTAACTACACTCGACAACATAGCCCCTCTAAAACTCAGACCGAGTAAACCCAAATCCCATCTAAATAAATGGTTCAACCCCGAACTAAAAGGATTTACGACAACTTAAGAGGACATGTGAAACCTCATGGAGGCTAATCCCCCTCAGAAGACCACAAAAATAAACTAATGGAAATCTCCCACTACAAAAAGAAATCCACCTGGCCAAGCAAAACTCATAACAAGCGTATATCTAATGCTAATTCGAGTATGAGGGAACTGTTCACCATCCTCAAGGAATCAGAGTCACCCATCCCCATTCTGGAGACATGCTCCAAAGATAAAACATGATGCTCCAATATACAACAAGCACTATCAAATAAAGTAACTATGCTCCAAAATAAAACAGTTAAGAAAAAAAGACACTCTCAATCAACAATTCCCGATTAACAATCTGAACACCGACCCCCCTTCAAAAGAACAGGACTCAGCTCTGCGATTCAGGTTCTTAAAAACCTCTATGCTTGCACAAGAGATATCCTGGCTCGGGCGAATTAACGCGGTCAAAAAGATTCTTCTTCCAAAGCTTTTATACTCCTTTCATGCCCTTCCTATAGCAATTCCTGAGCATGAGCTCCTCATACTCCAAAAATAAATTAGCAGGTTCATATGGCAAGGGAAACAACCGAGGCTCCCACGCAAACTGCTTACGAGGGGGAAACCATCTGGAACCCTTGGGCTCCCTTCTATTTCGAGATACTTTAGAGCTGCACAGGTGGCAGGTTTGCTGAGCTGGTCAGGGCCACCTATACATTGGCCTAATTGGTGTGAAATCGAACAGGCTGAATCTGCCACACCCTTACGCTTCCTCCCATTTCTCCCAAAAGAAGCACATACTCGCCAAACCTCTCTCCTCCCAACCATGAAAAATACACTGCAGTGCTGGGGAAAAGCTTCCGCACAACGAGGCATTCCGACAGGTCTGGGTCCCCTATCGCCTATTACTCAGAATCTGGCTTTCACCCCGGGCCTTCAACCTAATGCATACCACAACTGGTAGCAGGGGACACCCCTAAGGTTACGGGATCTCTACGAAAACTCTATACCCTTGACTTTTGAGCAATGTAAGTCGAAATTTGGGATCCCCGAATCAGAAAGGTTTCCGATACTTGCAGTTGCGCCATTGGATCTCACACCTGAGCGTGAAACAAGCAGCTAATAGACCCCCGACAGGGATCGAATTGACGGTGCTAGAGGGCCAGCAGACCAATAGAATAGCTACCTGCTACCGCCTTTTGGAAAACGCCCCGATGGAAGAGAAATTACCATACATGCTCGCATGGGAAAAGGAATTGGGGATTACAATCCCCCTACACTCCTGGCAGAGGATTTGGAATAGGGCCCACAAAATCTCACGGTGCACAGCGATTAGGGAAGGCGCTCTTAAACTATGCTACCGCTGGTACCTATCTCCACATAGACTTCACGCAATGAACCCCGAGATTCCAGACACGTGTTGGCATGATGTGGGGAAAGGGGAGATTTAGGCCACATGTGGTGGCATTGCCCAATTATACAAACATTCTGGTTGGAGAAAAGATCCAAAATCAAAGACGTTTGCGGGGCACTACTTCCAATGGACCCCCAAATCCTGTTGTTGGGCGACTCTCCTGATGATGTTTATTATCCATTGTCTGGCCCGAGAGCCGAACTAATCTCCCACCTTCTCATGGCTGCTAGGCTCACTCGAGCCCAATTTTGGAAGGAGGTGGAGGGCCCACACACAGCATACTGGTGGGTCAAAATTTGGGAATTACTTGCCATGGAAAAATTGACAGCCACAATTGATAAGAAGCTCCCTAAATTTATGAATACATGGGGCCCTTTCCTAGAATATGTGGCAGAAAGGGAGCATATGTTTTTTCAGCCAAAACTGGTAAAACGCTTGTTGAACCCATGACGACGATCCGAGAGTATATAAAACGTATGTTTCGAATAAGCAAAGAAGACACAATGTGCCTTTTTTTTTCTCTTTCTTTCTCACTCTACCCTAGATTTCCTTGGAACAGTACGTAGACTCAACGCGAATTGATCTTGTTCAAACTGTTTCATAAGAATTTATTACCAAGTTTATGAGCAACAGTTGTATTGTTAAATAAGACAAAAGGAAGTCCTGACACATGAATGGTGAACAGCTATACCGCTTTTTGTTTGCTTGTTATTGAATTATATGTTATGTGATCCGGGATTTCAATAAAAAAATAAATTTAAAAGAAAAAAAAAAATCTATGCTTGAGGTAGAGAAAGTTATCCTCTCTCTCAAGCCATCCAACTGCCAAGGCGACCTCTGCCCTGCCCAACCTATAAAATACGCTGGCAGAGATCTCCCCCCATTTGTATCGAAACTTATCAACGCTCCATTTGCATCGGGCACTGTGCCTACCAACTTGAAACAATCTTGGGTACTCGCTCTGCTTAAAAAGCAAACCCTAGACCCACTTATACCTACTAACTACCGTCCCATTACGACAGTCCCATTTTTGCTTAAAATCCTGGACAAGATTGCTTACAACCAAATTCAAAAATTCTAGGAACAGCATAAGCTCCTAGGAGCAGGTCAATCAGGATTCCGACCACAACATGGTACTGAGACTGCCCTCATCGATTTGAAGGCACAAATAAATGAACTACAAGACAAAGGTAAAACAGCCCTTCTCCTGTTGCTGGACCTTTCGGCTGCATTCGACCTTGTCGACCACAAGGTCCTTAGCCACCTAGACTCAGCTGCACATTTTTTCAAAGACGCTATAACCTGGATTGAGTCTTTCCTTATCGACAGGTAAATGTTACAGTCCGGTAAATGTTGCACGAGGAAAACGTGTTGTTTTGTCTCTCTTTACAGATGCGGCACGTGAAAATATGGAGAGTCACAAAAGGATGCCTCCGGTGGTAAATCAGGTAAGTCTATGGTGGTAAGAATTATATTTGTTGGTTCCCTCGGCTCACCTTGTGGTTTTCTTTTGTCTCCTAGGTGCCGAAGTTCGGCGAAGAAATGATGGAGGCAGCGCTGACCCGAAGGATGCTGTGAAGACTGGTGAGTATGGTGCGGCGGTGCAGCTGGAGGTGCGGCGCGTGCAGAAATGATGTTCTTTACAGGTCCGGAGACAAGATGGATCCAGAATCAGGTGTGGAATAGAAATAAGTTTGTTTTCTAACCTTGTCCCTTTCTTTCCTCTTTGTTTTAGGAACTCCGGATTCGAGGCGGGCGTGGCAGAAGACTGGATGCAGGCACGGTGAGTGTTACGCTGCTGGATGCAGAATAACGCGAAGCGTGTGTTGCTGATCGGGCGTGGTTTAAATAGCCTCAAAAGTAGTCCCAGGTAAGACATCCCTAGAACCACACCCGAGTAAAAAATAGTCCCTGTAGAAAAATAGTCCCTTTCAGGCTTCATGTTGGATTGGAGTCATTTGCAGCATGGTCTGCCTGAGGTAAGTAATGACTGAGCCTGGCGCCTCAGGCGCCAGGACTGATTCCTACTATGAGCCTGGCACCTAAGGCACCAGGACTGAACCCAGATAGCCCCTAGCCGGGGGTTGCTGAGTGTTTGACTAAATGTCTAGATGCCTGCTTCCGGGGCTGATGGGCTTGGTCCGGATGCCTGGGGGTAGGCATCATGACATCTGCATTAGCCTGCCTAAGATGTAGTCCAGCATTTAGGTAGACCTTTTTCCCAAAGGCCTCCAACGTCCTGTCCTCTTTTGCAAGCTGGGGTAGTTGTGCTTGAAGAGGTAGACCTGCGGCTTCGAGTACATAGACGCTGAAGCCATTACTGAAGAGTGAGGCTGAGGTTGTGCAGACAATAGTAGTCACCCTCTAACTTGTCTATATTTGCGGTCCAGTCTTAGTAGTTTGTGTGGTGTAAGGTATGGCCCAGCTCTTTTTCGCCAACGCCTCCACGTCTTTTTGAAGGGGTAGGCCTGATCAGGTTGAGGCCCTTTGCGTTAACAGCTATGCCAGAACCCTCGCCTCAGGTAGCTCCTGCTGGGGCTGTGGTATACATAGGTATTCAGCCGAACCTGCCAGCCTGTCATGGAAGGCTTGCGTGGACATGGATGCCTCCTAGCCATCCTCCTCATCTCTATCTGTGGGATCTGTCCGCCCAGAGTTTCGACACCAGCCTTAGGATTCAATGCTCAATGTGTTTTGTCTGTTTGTGGGACAGGAGGGGAGACCTCTGGAACGTGCTGCAGGAACGGGTCTGTCCATGGAGGGGGCTGCTGAGGCGCCTACACTGGTGCAGGAGGCGGCCCTGGAAGCGGGTGAATTTGCACCGGGGTAGGTGGTTGCACTATGACGGGCGATGGTCCGGCATCATCTATTTAATGAGGCCTTTGAGTATTCCAGCCATCTGCTACGACTTCATGAGGGTCATTAATTTTTCAAAGAACCGCTCATCTCACACCGGGGAAGAGCGGTCTGATGCTGTGGGCCGAGTCCTTCCGGTTCCCTATCTGGCTTGCGCATGTAGCATGCCTCTGTATAAAGGACCGATAATTAAGATACTGATATGCCGTGCACCAAGACATCCGAGGTGTGTGCATCAGCTTCGATTCAACCCTAGGGGAAAAGTCCTGCCTCGGTGTGAAGGGCACACTGCTCTGTGTAATCTCAGGTTGGGAAGGACATGCTTTCAAACATGGTGCCATTTTGTCCCCTGGAGCCGCCGTCTTGTCTGGCTTAGTAGGAAAGCGTGGGAACTTTAGGTCTGATGTACCTACATCAGCAGGCACCTGTTTGAACTGGAATGGCTGCTCGGTATTCGTTTGCACCCCAGTTATGGACACAGAAGGCGTGTTGCCCTCAGGCTTGTGCCTGGTAGTACCTCTGCGTAAAGCACCCCCACGGGCCTAGACAAAGTGTCAGAGCAATGCCTCTCGGGAAGACTCCCGATGCCAGAACCTTGCGGTGCTTCCGCCCAGGATTCGGTGAGAGAAACCCAAGGGCATCTTCACACCTACTCCCCTTGGATCCTCTTCTCAGGTGGCCTGGGAAAGGACAACACTTTTGGATCCTGACCCTGGGGGTGGAGATGCGAGGGAGGATCACCTTGGTGGCGAGTCCTTGGGGAAGAGGATCTCTATGGGCGAGGATGGTATGCCATTATCCCTTGTGATAATAAACCCTCCCCTGCCTTCATAGGTTGTTGCCATTCAGCTCCTCTTATTACCCCTCAGTTACACCACTCTGGCACTGAGACGAGGAAGAGGCCAGGAAACTATTGCAAGGGTCGGGCATGTCCAGTGAATAGAAGTAGGCAGGGTCAGGCAACTGACCTCAAGGGCTTGCACCTGCAACCTATTAACAGGTCACATGTGCCTAAAAGGTGGAAGCGCCAGCAAGAAGGGCAAACCAGCAGGAGAGAGGGGCATGAGAGTGGAGAATTCCTGCCCAGCAGGGGGCTGCCAAAGAGTCCTGAGCAGAGACCGAGGCGCTGGGGCCCGAGCAGGCCGTTAGAGGGTCAAAGCTGGAGCTGCGAGGCACGGAAGACTCCAGAGTGCTGCAGGCCACCGGTAGCGTCCGTGGGAGAAGATCAGAGCTATCGGCAACCCACAACAGTTTACAGAATGCGAGCGCTGCTCGGGTAGCTCCTGACAATTGTGCGGAGAAGCTGAGGACCAGTGAGTGAATTGAAGGGAACACTTTTAGCAGGGTGCTCCTGGGGCTACAACTAGGCATATGGTGATGGTGGATTAACTGAAATGTGTGCAATTAATTGTGAACCCAAAGTGAGGGGTGTTGAACACCGAGCAAACTTTGAAACTTGAATATAAAGCAAAAATTATTGCATACCAAATTAAAGGAAAGCTTTGATGAACCTACGAATGAAATGAAAGCAAATGTGAAACACAAGTAGTGAACATTTAAAGACGAAGGATGAATCATTTTGAATAAAGTAAAAAGCAAGTGATGAGCACTTAATGAAGATTGTGAAAGCAAGGTGGAAGAGTGAGCACCACGGAGTGAGTTGTGTGGAAGAACACACTGTGACAAAGCCAAAAGACTGTCAAGGAGAATCCAAAGTAAATGCAAACCAAAACACAGGTGCAGTGAGAGAGAAACCTGTGTAGGCAAGAAAAGCTAGGGTTATAGGTTGCGTGACCTGTAATGGGTGGACGGTGTGGTCCAAAAAATGTGTCTACACCAAGGATGCCCTATCTGGAAAAGCCAAGGAAAGTAAAGAAATTTCACTTGTGAATTAAATTGCTGAGGTGAATGTGAAAGATAGCAATCTGTATAAACCATCGAAGAGCCTGAAGGACTATAACGTTGATCTGGAGCTGGTTTTAAGAATTAATAGACATGAACTGATTGCGAATTAATAAGCTGGAAGAGCTGACATCTTGGGAAAGGGAAACCCGAGACTTTGAGAACTGTGTTGTCACCTTAGGGAAGGGAACCGAGAAGCCTTGTTTGGAACTGTGTGGTCTTCTTGGGGAAGGGAACCTGGAGGCTTTTTGGAACTGCTTTGAACTTTGTGATGGGGAGCAGGAAAGTAAGCCAAGAGCTGGAAGAAGCGCAGAACTTTATTTGGAACACTATTTCTTTTGATGCGGACATCCCTACACATTGTTTAGCTTTAGTTTTGAGGGCTAGTATATGTTTTGGACACAGACTTAAGCTGAACTTACTGACTCAGACTATCCTTCGTTTCTTTAGGTAGGGGAATCCCACCATAGCATAGGGCAAGTTAGGCCTTAAACCATCCTAACAATTAAGTTAATAAAAGTATTTTATTTGAACCTTGAATCTGTTGTCTGTGTTTTGCTTCATGATGCTTTTACACCGGAAGGGTCTTTCGAAGCCTCGGGCCCCTGACTGGTACAAGGATCTGTACGATCCATCCCACTTGGGGTATTCGCTGCTCTGGTGGTGATCTTGAAAAAAGCTCCCTCCACCTGGCGAGAAGATTCTTCAATGACAGCAGAGTGAGTACATCGCAAGTGAACAGGTTTCCCAGCGGTGATCCTCATCTAATCACAGGTGGCAGAGAGCATGCAGATCTAATGCCGGGAACGACCCATCACAGAACAATCACCGACTGAAGCCTGTCTGCACTGAATGCCCTGGGGAAGCGAGACACCAGAGGCCTGAGAAAATGTAGAAGAAATTAAGAAAAAAGGAAGAATATGGAAAAGCAAGTTTCCGAAGAATAGCTGGCACATGGAATTACGAGGGAAAAAGCCTCAACCACTAATGTGCTGAAGTAGGTCCGCTCCCGTCGCTACGGAAAAGAGGACTGAGTTGATGCGCCGGAGGGTGGAGCCAGCGGAGCACACACTACTGGTATCACACCTCTGCATGCATCTAAATTTAAAGGGGAAAGACTTTTATGTGAAAACAGGTTCAGTTCCAGTCCCTAGCCAGGGACGCCAGACCCAGTGTGGAGGAAAAAGGAACGGGAGGTAGGAGTATATATATCCCCCTAAAGGATCAGTTATGTGATGTACAGGAGAGGTAGAGTGGAAAACTGAGACTGAAGTCTATGCGACTTGAAGGGCCTAGGGTCTTCATCTAAGAGAGCATACCTTGTATGCGTTCTCTTATCAAATCTGTCTCAGAAATCAATGAATTCAGACACCATTTCCATACATTCCTCAACCCCTGCCCAAGTCCAGGTCCCTATAGCTGGAATTTCAGGGAGCGGGAAAGCAAATTCATCTTCAACATGACCTTTATTACCCTGTAAGGACTGCGACACAGGGAAGAGGCCTACCCCTCAGATAGAACTGGAGGAGCGGGGGCCATGAACATAGGAATCAGGCTGTGTAAGTGTCTTACAGAACTTCTTCAATTTTGGGTGACTTAACTGATGACGCGTGTTTCGACTGGGCTTACGATGTGTCTGAAACAGGCGTCAAACATTTAGGTGGGGCACCCTGGGAAGTCGAAGACTTCGAACCATGTGCTAAACATGGAGGCTGAAGCGCACAGGGTCGAGAACCGGAGGGTTTTCCAGGTTTTGCCTAAGATTTTGACAGGCCTGCGGGTGCAGTCTGCTTTTCGACGGTAGAGTAGAGGGATGCTGGGGTGTTGTGTGCTTTGCCTTGGTGTGAGCATGTGTGCTCTCGTCGCCAGTGGGCGATATCCCTGTAGCAGTGCGTTCAGCATGCCTAGTGGGGCTGGGGTCAGGCATGCAGGAGTTTGAGGATTCTGCAACAATGTATTCGGCCTTCGAACTGTAGCCGTGGCTGCGGAGGGTTCCTCGTCCGATGCGACTGCGCCAATGGGGCAACTGGATTCGCCCTGCATTACATAGGCCGCATGCAGCTTAGTGTGCCGTTTGATAAGTGCCTTGGGCTTAAAGAGTCGACAGCAAATGCAACACCGCTTTTGTGGTCATGAGGTAAACAGTTGTTGCACTCTTTGAGAGTGTCCCTCCAAGGAAACTTCCTATTACAGGAAGTGAAACATTTTAATGGAGTTATTAATAGTTACTCACTGTAGTGACTAACGTACTCTTAGTTCATAGTCACCTTTCCTCCATACTGTATGGGCATCCCTCACGAGGGATGGGAGACTGAAACTTTTTCACCAGAAACACATTCTTCCCCTTTAAATTTAGAGGCGCAGCCCTGGGAGCATGCACTCGCATGACTCCACCCACCGGCGCCACCCCTCAGGTCCATTGACATCTCGACAATATGCAGCATTGCCTAATGACACCAGTATTATTAAGGGAGGAGGGGTGTGGGGGGGATGGTGGGACCTATGGAGGAAAGGGGACTATGGACTAAGAGTACGTTAGTCACTATGGTGAGTAACTGTTAATTACTCTTACAGCCCGTACCCTTTCCTCCATAGTCTATGGGCAATTACAACTGAGTGTAGCCCTAGGGTGGAGAGGAGACCCTCCTTAAGCAAACACGTTTCTCAAAACCGCCTCACCGAAAGCCGCGTCTGACCTAGATGCGACGTCCAGACAGTAGTGCTTGCAAAAAGCTGAGGGGGTGGCTCAGGTGGCCGCCCTACTGATGACCTGCTACGGAACATGGCGATGGAATGCAATAGAGATGCTCTTGGCCCTGATAGTATGAGCATGCAAATTAGCCGGAACTGGCTTATGCTGCCCCTCATAGGCCTCCTTGATGGCCGTGAACATCCACCTAGAGATGAAGGCCTTGGAAGCCCGATACCCTGGCCTTGCACCTCCGAAAGTGACAAAAAGGGCATCAGACTTGGGGAAATCCCTGGTTCTGTCCAAGAAATACTTCAGAACCCGTCTGACATCGAGGCGATGCAACACACTCTGAGGTTCATCCTTGGGATCGGAGAAGAAAGTAGGTAGAACAATCTCCTTGTTAAGGTGGAAGGCGGATGAGACCTTGGGTAGGAAGGCAAGGTGTGTCCGGAAGACCACCTTGTCCTTGTGAAAAATGGTGTAGGGCTCTGAGGCCACGAGGGTCTGGATCTTGCTGACCCTCCGAGCTAAGGTGAGGCCCACGAGCAGTGCTGTCTTTAGGGTTACCCACTTGATGTTCGCGGAAGCCATTGTCTCAAACGGTTTGTGGGCCAAAGCACCCAATACCACGTTGAGGTCCCAGGCTGGGTGAGGCCTCTGTATGGGCGGGTAGTCTGGAGACCTGCTAGGTGCCGCTTGACTACCGGGTTTGAGGAGGAAAATAGACCCTCCTCCGAATTCCTGTAGGCACCTATGGCTGCCAGGTAAGAGCGACATTAGTCGACTTACACTCAGGAGTGTGCGAGATGTGCCGAAAAAGGAGAGGACATCATCCAAAGAGCACTTGAGCTGGCCCAATGACAGAATCTAGACCATTTGCGTTGTATTGGGTCCTGGTAGCTTTGCTTCTGGCGACTTGTATGATCTCCAGGTTAGCCTGCGATAGGTTCAAGTGTTTCAGAGTGACATGTTCATGAACCACGCTGCAAGGGCTAGCTTGTGGGGAGTGGGGTGGAGGACCCTGCCCCCCTGCTGTGTCCGGGGCAGAGCTGGGCCCAGCGATAGGTGAATGGGAGGCCTGTCTGATAGGCTGAGCAACTCCGAGAACTATGGGCTCGCTGGCCACAAGGGAGCTATCAAAATGATGCTCAGGTGACACGATTGCTTTATCCTGCAGATCACCCTGTGGACCAGGGGGTGGGCGGGAAGGCGTAAGCCCACTGTAGCTGGAAGGCATCCCCCAGGGTGCCAGGCCCTGCCCAGAGGTGAACTGCTGGCATTTCCTGTTGACGTGGGAGGCAAACAGATCCACTTGGGGGTGCCCCCATGTGCGGAGGATTTCCTCCAAAACTAGGTAGTTCAATTGCCACTCTTAATTGTCTGCCACCAGTCTGCTGAGTCTGTCGGCCTCCAGGTTGGCTTGCCCCGGGAGGTGGACAGCTATGAGGTAGATGTAGTTCTCCAGGACCCACTCCCACATGCTAATCGCGAGGTTGCAAAGTGGAGGGCATCTGGTACCACACTGCTTGTTCACATAGTACATGCTGGTGGAGTTGTCCGTCTGGATAGGTACGGTCTTGCCCTCTATGAGAGGGAAGGCTTTGAGGGCCATCCATATGGCCGTCAATTCTAGCCTGTTGCTGTGGGTTCCTGTTCCAGCCGGGCCAAGACTCCATTAACGCTGTAGTTGTCCAGAGTGGCTCCCCAGCCCTCGAGGGAGGAGTCAGTCGTGACAGTGACCTGAGGGAGAGGCTGCCGGAAGGGCTTGCTCTGCCGTCGGTTGAAGTCTGCGGACCACCAGAGGACGTGCTGGTGAGGAGACGTAGGAATGTCCACAGGCTCCGATTGTGAGCCCCTCTCCTGATTCCAGGAAGCTGCGAAGTGCAACAGTAGCCTCCTCATCCAGAGTCTCATGTGGGGGACGGCCAGAAGAACTGCCGCCTTAATACCTAGTCGGTGGTGGAACCACCAGGCCGAAGTCACAGTCCTGGAGAGGCAGTGAATAGTAGATATCTTGATGGCCGTGATCTTGTCCTCTGAGGGGAAACGCCCTCTCGGAGACAGTGTCCCACATGAGGCCAGGAAGGTCAGTTTCTGCGTGGGTTGCAGCTGAGACTTCTTGAGATTGATAGTAAACCCCAGGTTGTGGAGTGTGCTCATAAGCGCAGAGGAGGTGTGAAGAACCACCTCCGGAGATGATGCCCTGACGAGCCAGTCATCGAGGCATGGGTAGATGTGGTGCCGCTGGGCCCTGAGGAGAGCCGCCACTGCATTCATCAGTCTGGTGAATACCCTGGGGGCTGAGTTGAGGCCAAAGAGTAGAACCTTGTACTGGCAATGGCAGCCCATGATCCTGAAGCGCAGGAAGGACCGATGATGCTGCCAAATCGGGCCGTGTAGATAAGCACCCTTGAGATCCAGGGAGCAGATCCAGTCTCCCCTGTTCAGTGTCTCCGCAATGAGAGCTGGCGTAACCATCTTTAATTTTTGTAGAGGTAGAGAGGGGTTGAGGGTGAAAAGGTCCAACAGAACTGTCAGGCCAGCCTGGTTCTTCTGTATGGTGAAAATCTTGGAATAGTAGCCCAATCCTCAGAGGCTGGGACTTCTTCCACTGCCTGGCTCTCGACGAGCGAGGGACTTCCGCCAGCAGAGTTGCTGTCCCAATCTGTGGAAGAGGAGGGAGGAGAGGGAGGGATCGGTAGGCAGTACCCCTTAGAGATTACAGATAGGATCCATGGGTCTGAAAATTTTGCCACCAAAATTGCACGTGTGAGGCAAGCCTGCCCCACACCAGCACCAGAGACACGTGGATCCGAAGGGGCGTGACATGCCTTTTTTCCCTCTGAGGCTGCTGAGGAGGAGGGGGATTGGAAAAACCCCCACCCCCCCTCCTTTTTTGTTATTTCCTCCGATGCTGACTCGGCGAACTGTCAGGTTAACTGGAGCTCTGCTACTGGAAGCCTCAGAACCCTCCAGGCACCCGACCCTTGTCCGAGCATGGGTTGGACTGTGTGTACGCCTTGGGCGTGGCCTTCGGAAGAATAAAGATTCTGTGAGCCGTTTGTCTTTTTATCCAATTCTTCATCCGTGCAGTAGTGAAAGAGGTCACTACCCTTGAATGGAAGGACCAATATGCGTTCCTGGACGTCCGTGTTGAACTTCGTAGCCCGGACATCCTTCTCATGTCTGTAGCGATGCAGATGGCCCGGCCAGAGGTATCGATATGGGCCACTGAGGACTCCATGTTGTCAGACTCTACCAGCCTGGCTTCTCCTAGTCACGCTTTGAAACAAGCCTGGCTTTGGGTTGGGAGTTCCGGGAGGAAGTCTGAAATTTCCCGCCAGAGCCTTTGGTTAGCAGCTGCCAGCATGGCATTGGCGCTGGCTTGAAGCAGGGAGACGTTGGGAGTACAGCCTTTTCCGTAAACCTCCAAGATATTCTCTTCCTTGCCTAGCAGCGCTGAGGATTAGAGGTGGCCAAGGATGACTGAGGCTTAGAATAGAGTGACGCCGCAGCGATCCACGGGGAGTGAGGCTGAGCCGAAAGCAAGAGTGTATCCCCTCGGTAGCTGCCTGTACTTGGCGTTGAGGCGCCGATTGACAGGTTGGGTAGAGTGCGGCTTGAGCCACCACTGCTAGGCCAGGGTAACAACGTCCTTCTGCATCGGGATCCCCGTCTTGGAGGGGGGTCTTGGCGTGAGGACTTCTGCCAGGACCCCCTCTTCGGGCTGCTCAACCTCTGTCTGAGGAAAGCCCATGTATTCTGCCATGGCTGCAAGGCGCTCGTGGAAGTCCTTCGCTGACGATGGTGTGTCGGGGCTGCTTCCTCGTCTGTGTCCACCTGCGTGCTCGGAGGATCCAGAACTGGTGGAAGCGCTGGGGCCTGGAGCACCGGAGCCATTGGAGGAATGACTAAAGGTATAGGTGGGTGACCTGAGGGAGCATGTCCCCGATAGCATCCCGAAGGATATTTTGCATCTGGGGCGTTCGCATCGGCACCGTAAACCTTTAAGAACCCGTCTTCGGAAGCTGAGGAGGTGGCAGGAGATATTGATGGAGTGGTCATGGGCTGCTGGTCCCAGGGCGCACTCTGTCTAGGATGCAGGGGGAACCTGCCCTGCGCTGCTGATGGGTAAGCTGTAGGCCACGTACCTGGTTGACCACAGTCCCACCTTGTGACTCGTTCCTCGACCTGCTCTGCTAGAGGAGGCATCGGACAAACAGACATTTGGTCTGGCACGGCAGCCATTTTGTGGATCTGCGTGCCACGTGCCGAAGCCGTGGTGCCTGGCTCGCTGGAACCAGCCCCATCAAAAACGCTTGGTGTTGGATCGTAAGGCTTATCCTGGAAGGCGTAAAGCCCTCAGCAGAACTGCCGGTAGTGCTGCGTGAAGGCACTCCCTCGGACATGATGCCGGTACTAGGGCGTTGCCCCTCGGGAGTAGCCCCGGTACAAGAGCCATGCGGTCCCTCAGCAACAATACCGGGAGGATCCGGAGACCCCTCAGCCAAAAGGCCGGTAGCTGGACTAGCCTCTGTATGTGTGCTGGTACTAGAGTCCGACAGGCCCCTCCTGGTCGGGCACTTCTTGGGAAAGGAGTTGCCCTTGTGGGGTGCGATGGTGAATGGAGGCCTTAGGCCTCGAACAAATTTTGACAAAGTCCTTCACGTCCTTAGGAGGTGACGTCTGGAAGAGCTCTCTCCACCTAGCTAGCCTGTTCTTCAGTGCCTGAGGTGTCAAGGCGTTGCATGCTGAGCAACCTTCCCAGCCGTGGTCGGGGCCAAAGCAGTTGAGGCGTGGCGGTCTGATGTGGGGAAGAGCCCCTCGCAGGCTGGACACCCGCTGAAGCCAGTCGAAGTCGACATGCACCAGGGAGGAGCGTGGCGTGGCGTCGGAGGACCAAGTATCTAGAAGAAAAATAAAAGACAAGATCGAAGAATATCCGGGGAAGAGCGCGTGG
The DNA here is from genome assembly GCF_040938575.1 of Ambystoma mexicanum. NCBI lineage: Eukaryota > Metazoa > Chordata > Amphibia > Caudata > Ambystomatidae > Ambystoma > Ambystoma mexicanum. The sequence goes on from NC_090938.1 coordinate 394,482,237, forward strand.
TATTACATGGCCGAAAGCCAAACTCTGGAGCGCTGGTGAAATCGGCCCGTTCCTGTCAACGCGGAAAAGGGGGCTGAGGAGTGGTGCCAGAGTCAGGAGAGCACATGCTCCCAGGGCCGTGCCCCAGCGCGCCTCTAAATTTAAAGGGGAAGAAGGTTTTTCTGGTGAAAAAGGTTCCGTCTGCCGTACCTCGCGAAGGACGCCCATACAGTATGTAGGAAAGGGGACAGGACGTAAGAGTACTCTCAATTATTGAGCAGAGAAATAGCAGCCAGACAAAGGAAAGAAAGGGGAAGAATACGAAAAGGCATTGTCTAATGGAAGATGTTCAAAAGAAAAGTCCTACCACTCTCCCTACTGTTAAAGGCTGAAGACTGATGGTTAAGGCCGCAGCCAGCCATCGAGAATTCAATAGTGGAAATCTGCAGACGAGAACCTGGAAATGGCAGTCGAACGTCAAATGGGAGCGAAGACAAGATGGATATTAATTTTAGCAATAAATCTCACGTTCTGCATTATTTTGACCCACCAGTAACGTGGAAAAAACAATCTGGGGGGGCTTCAACACGTGATGGATCATGGATACAATATATATCACAGTAGGGATAGTGTTATAGACACGCCCAGGTTATCGCCCCGTTTCGATGTTTGGACAAAAAAATAACGATGCAATACTCTGCGATTACCACTAGATGTCGGACTATAAGCGCAGCATGTGATTCTAAGCAGCTTCACAAGCATCAGAAAGTCAGTTATCAGTGTGAGAACACAGAACTCTTATTAAACGGCACATAGGGCCTTGTGGAAAAACTAGGAGTGCAGTAGTTACTACAATAATTATCTACTACATCCCGTCAATTTTCATTAATATTTCAAAGCGCACTACAACATACAGGGAGGATGCAAAATCCCAGACTTCAGAATGTTACTGTTGAGTCTTAGTGCAATCACAAATCATTTTAGGGACAGAATGAAGTTGAGCATAAGCTCTTAAAGGGAGCGTAACAAGTAACAGTTACAGAATATATGCAGTGTACCACATTCAGCTCACTTGCAAAGGTCTCCCAAAGGAACATGTCTCTAAAGTGACCTATGCTGCTCTAATTCTGACTAGGTCAGCGTGCACACCCTTAATAGGTGCATTGTTAGTGATCCAACTCCCTATAATACACATCACTACCCACCACACTAAAGAAGCTTTACACGTCTTGTGGAAGAGCCGATATAGGATTTCAGAAGGAAATCGGAGGAGCACATGTCTTTAGTGTGTACCAAATGGAACTGGAGATCCCTACTCACATCAAGACGATGATAGAAGATTCAAGCTGGATCCACCTAAGGGCTTGAGATCGATTTCTTCATTCAGATGTGAAAGACTTTGGGCAAGAATATGCAGCAAGTTTTTATCACTGCCATGCTTATGGGTTATGTACGCTTTATATATGTAAAAATATATAAATACATTTGTGTACTTAAAGAAAAAGATTAAAAGGGATTCATAGCAATTTACCAGGTAACCACCCTGAGGCTCGCAGAGTGCATAAAGCTGAAAGGGTTTGTGTGTTGAAACGTTCATATTCAAATCCTAAGAAGGGTGAGGTGCATTAACTAGTGAAAACAGCTAGAGTAGCAAAAAAAAGAGAATGCCTTTGACCACAGGGTTAAGCGACAAAATCTGTGGAATCCACATTCATATAGGCACCAAGACTAAGAAATGTAAAAATTACTTAATTTGTGGAATATTCTTACCCATGGATAAGCCTAAATCACACACATTTCTCATATTTGAAATATATTTTGCATGCCTAGACTGGACTAGAACATACTGGAGAAGAAGGTCCACATGTCTTGTTCAAGCGGGATGCCAAAAGGTTGACGTAGGTAAGACTCCACATGGAGGCTTGCTCCCCAATCTACCAGCTCACTGACCATCTTGAAGTAACTCGAGGAGATGGTGTTGTCCCTGAGGCCTGGAAACTAATTACCGACTGAAAGTGAAAAGGATCGCTTTGCCAGACAAACTGCCCCGATTTCCATCACGATGTTGTGGAAGGACTTCTCTAAGCCTTTTGAAAGATTTTCAATGTAGGATATTTTATAGGATCCCCTTCACCTTTTGCTAATGTTTTACAGACTAATGTTTGGTCGTCAGAGAGACTTCAGTAGAAAGAGAGCTTTGAATGATCCCTTAGAAATTAATTTCAATCAATTCAAAAGTTCTATGAGGGCACACCTAGAGGCCTTTAGTCATGAGCAGCTAACCGTCAACTTGTCCTCAAAATCCACAGCTGAATGGTTCTTCCCATATATCACGGAAAGATAGTTAGTTCCCTCCTACATTCAGAACTCCATAGGTAACCATTCTGTCTGGGATTATATGCGCCTTAAATTTAATGCAGCTAAAATTTTGAGATGACCGGGGGCTGGAACAAAGTCGGAAAAAAATATAGATTTTGCTGGTTCTTTGGTGAACCAGAACTGGAATCTGTTTGCCACCTCCTCTATGTATGCTGTGCAATGACAGCCCTCCAGACAAAAGCGATTAGAGATTCGGGACTTGACTTGTCTGCTAGCCCAGACGAACTTTGGAATACCTTCATGTCTGGCAATCATGAGGGATGCATAATTTTCTTTACTAAACCATGGAAAGAGATACGTGAAATAATAAAGTTACTCACGTAGTGACTACCTTACTCATAGTCCATGGTCCCCTTTCCACCATACTTTTGGGACATTCTGTCCTGTGGGACGGGACAGGAGCACTTTTTGTAAAAAACTTGTCTCTTTACGTGGGGTACCGCACACGGCCGAAACCCGGCCCTGCGCATCGCCCTTCAGTCCTTTTCTATTGCCAGGTCTGAGACCATTTAAGCAACAATAGTGGATACTTATTATAGGGGATGGCGGGCGTATGGAGGAAAGGGGACTATGGACTAGGAGTAAAGTAGTCACTTTGGTGAGTAACTTTGTTATACTCCTACGTCCCATCCCCTTTCCTCCATACTTATGGGAGATTACCAAGCACTCCTCACAGGAAAACAAGTGGATGGAACTCCTTTACTGAAAGAGATTTTAAGAACCGCCTGCCCGAACTGAGCATCAGCTCTGGAGCTCAGGTCTAAGCAGTAATTCTTACAAAAAGCTGATGGGGAAGCCCACGTAGCTGCTCTGGCAATGGTTTCCCAGGGAACATATTTCTTGAAGGCAACGGCAGCCACCTTGCCCTGCCCAAGATAGGCATGAATTCCCTTTGGAGGCTGAAGGCCCTGAACGGTACACGCCTCCGAAATAAAGGAAGCATTCCATTGGGAGATAGTTGTTTTCGAGGCCGGCTTTCCTTTCTTGTCTCCTAAGGTCACAAAGAGCTGGGAAGAGCTCCTCAGTTTAGATGTTCTATCCAAATAAAACTTTAGAGCTCGTCTGACATCCAAATTATGCAATACCCTCTCGGCATCTGAGGCCGGGACTGGAAAGAAGACTGGTAAGGAAAGACTGGTTCAGATGGAAATCGGATACCACCTTTGGAAGGAAAGAAGGATTGGTCCGGAGGACAACCTTATCCTTGTGAAAGGTGGGGAATGGATGTTCTACATACAAGGCCTGAAGCTCAATTACACGCCTTGCCGAAGTCAACGCCATCAGAAAAGACATTTTCCACGAAAGGAACTTCACGTCCACCGTAGCCATGGGGTCAAAAGGTTTATGGCATAAGGCAGTGAGGAACACATTTAGTTCCCACTTTGGATGCAGATTGCGGACAGGTGGATAAAGATGTAATAGACCTGCAAAGTGTCTTTTAATGACAGGGTTTGTCAAAGAAAAAGTGCAAGAGTCCGTGGACAGGTAAGCGGTGATAGCCGACAAAGTCCTTTGGGACAAGACATGTATGCCTGAAGTTGCCAGATGAGAACGACAGGAACGCGTCGATGGTAGCTTCTCTGGGGTATAGCTGCTTTGCTAAACACCAGTGACAGAAACAGCCATTTGCTCCTATACCGAGACCTCGTCCAAGGTTTTTTAGCCACCTGGATAATACGCATATTATCCGCGGACAAGAAGAAACCTTATAAAGATTTCAACTCAGGCACCAGGTCGTCAAGCTGAATGATTGTGGGAAGGGGTGCCACATCTGCCGATTGCTCTGGTGAAGCAGGTCGGGAATCAGCGGAAGCCTGATCGGTAGCTGACCACCGCTCGCCGGCTGAGAGAGTCTGTAGTTACATTCAGCTGGCCTGGAATTTACACAGGCAGCAGCCATACACCCTGCTGAATGGCCCATTCCCAAATCTGAATGGCTAGATCTACAAGGGGAGGTGACTTGGTACCCCCTGCTTGTTGATGTAAAACATGGATACTGCATTGTCTGTACGGATGCGGACCACTTTGTTCACAATCACTGGCTTGAAAGCTTTGAGCACCAGGAAAAATCGCCAAACGCTCCAAATAATTTATGCGAAATTGTCTGTCCTGTGGCGACCATAGGTTGAAAACCTGAAGATGATCCTTCGTCGCGCCCCACTCGGTAATGGAGGAGCCCGTCGTAATGGTCACTTGAGGGGAGGGCTCCTGAAAAGGAGCACCCTACGACAGATTGCTGGAAGATGACCACCATAGGAGATCTGTCATCATGCCGAGGGGGACCTGAATAATTTTGGTGTCCAGGTCCACTGCCTGAAGCCAGGAACTCCGAAGAGCCATCTGTGTGAGTCGCATTTTGAGACTAGCAAGGGGAAGAGTAAACACGCACGAGGCCATGAGGCCTAGAAGCCTCTGGAACCACCAGGCCGACATTCTCTCTGACTGAATGAAAACTTGACACATGGTTAACAGATCCGCCATACTGTCCACAGTCAAGTACACTCTGCAGTCGATCGTGTTCCAACGTAAACCCAGGAATATCAGGTGCTGAGAGATCATTATGGAGGATTTCCACCAGTTAACCGAGAGCCCAAGACCGAACAGGAGCTGAAGGAGAGACTGAAGATTGCTCGAGGGTTTCACTGGACAAGGACTGTGCAGACGGCAGTCGTCTAAATATGGATACACATAAATACCCTGTAGCCGTAGAAAGGGCGCGATGACCGACATCTTCATGGAGACCCGCTGAGCTGAGACCAAAAGGGAGCACTTGGAATTGGAAGTGCTCCTCTCCCAGGTAGAACCGCAGATATTTCCGATTTGGGCACAGATCAGGATATGCATATACGCGTCCTGAAGGTCCACAATGCTGAGCCAGTCGCCCTTCTGAAGAGAGGACCTTATTTGGCAGGGCGTGATCATCTTGAATTTCTCTTGGGGAAGAGAAAGATAGAACTGGGAAACGTCTAGAATGGTGCGCAGGCCAGCCTGGTTGGGTTTGGGCACCGTAAACAGACTAGAGTAGAAGCCGTCCCCTCGTTCCACTAGGGCAACGGGTTCCACTGCCTTGAGATCTAGAAGCTTCTGGACCTCGGCTCTGAGGGAGGGCATCCCCGACTGCTGAAAGGGAGGATAGAAGGGTGGTGTAGGGGGGCGGGGCAAACGGAAGCGATGGACAAAACCCACCGGTCTTCAGTGATGGTTTGTCACGCCTCTAGATGAGACGAGATTCGACCTGCCACCGGAGACTCGTGCAAGCACCAAAAAACAATTTTGCAGACGTCCCTGAAGTGGAGGCTGAAGACCGAGAGACCTTGTTGCTGTCTCCGACAGGAGTTACCTCTCGGCGGATCAGCCCTGCGAGACCTGCAGTCTTGGAACCCTCTGAAGCCTGAAGAGGACTGAGACTGGGATCCAGGTCTCTGAGCGTTGACTGGGGACTTCACTAGCACTGACAGAGACTTGGCTGCTTGCGTGCTCGCCTTAGTCGTAAACGCGTCATCCGTTGAAGAATGCAACAGCTCTTTGCCATCAAAAGGCAAGTCTACAACTTTATCTTGGACCTCCTTCAAAAAATTTGTTGCATGAAGCCAAGCCTGACGAGAGGTGTCCACCCCCAGCATGAGGCCTCGAGCTGAGGTGTCGACATGGGGCGCAGCCGCCTCCAGCATATCCTGTGCCAACACCCTGGCATCTGATAAACCACCTTTAAAGTCTTCCAGCCCGTCAACGGGAAGGAACTCCTGGAAGTCTGCCAAATCCCTCCACAGTTGCATATTTGCCACCACCAAAACGAGCTCTGCATTAGCCTGATGCAATTGCAGCGCAGAGTTGGCAAAAATCTTCTTGCCTAAGGAATCTACCAACTTGTCTTCCTTGGCCAGAACCTGAGCCGCAGCTGCAGAGGTCGCAGAGGCCAGCTTGGATTGCAGAGACTCGGCCGCTGTCACTGTCGAGGATGGGAGCGGTCATGATGCCAAGGCTACTTCCTCTGAGGTGTGAAGCCTGTAACGGCCGTCAATTCTTTTATTTATGTGCAGCCCAGTGTGGGGTTTATCCCAGACCTTGCAGGCCTCGGCCATGACATCCCTTTGAAAGAACAGGCCGTGCGTTCTTGTGGAGACAAGGATAGCGCCCCCAAAAGCACCCCTTCCTGCGGAGCAGGTGCCTCAGGTACTGGTATGTCAAGGAGTGACATGTCCAGCACCCGGTCGTGGAATTCTCGTAAACAGTGGGGTTGGTCCTCACTATCCTGATCTGCTCGAGGGTCATCCAGTGCATCCAGATCCATCGGCTGCGATGCGATCGGCATCAAAATGACATCTCACTCTGCTGGAGTCTTGTCAACCAGGAAACAAGGGAGGCAGAGGTGGTGCCGCTACCGGGGCGACAGGTGCCGTGACCGGAACTGTCGGGGCAGGATGCGGTGCCTGAGGACAGATTTCCCTAAAGAGCCAGAGAGCCATCTGGAAAAGGAAGCCTTCGAGAGAGCCTTCCCTTGGTTCACAGGTCCAAAGTTCACAAACAGCTGTGATGTCTTCCGAAAACTCTTTGTGCGGTCCACATAGAACTTCAGCGCTCTAGCTACATTCAGCGAGTGCAAAGTCATCTCGGCCAGCGACAAAGGCGACGGGAAGAAAAATGGTAACACCAAGGGCTCGTTGAGATGGAAGTCCGACAGCACCTTGGGCATGAAGGAGGGGTCCGTCCTCAGCACCACCCTCGTCTCGTGAAAAGTCAAGTATGGAGGCTTGCAGGATAGGGCCTGGATCTCTCCCACGCGTCGTGCGGAGGTGATGGCCACAAGGAACGCTGTCTTCCATGACAGGAACTTCAACGGAGCCGAATGCAAAGGCTCGAATGGCGGGCCCATGAGCCTGGTCAGCACCACGTTGAGTTCCCACGCCGGGGCCGGAGCCTTCACCGGTGGGAACGATCGGAACAGTCCTTTCATAAACTCCTTCACCAGGCGATGAGACCACAGGGATGGCCGTCCTGCAGTTCTGGTGTATCTGGAAATCGTTGCCAGATGTATCTTGATGGAAGCATAAGCTAGTCCAGCTTTGGCCAGCGACAATAAGTACGGTAACACTTGAGGGGGCGTAATTCGTAGAGGGTTCATCTTCTGTGCACGGCACCAGACAGAGAACCTCTTCCACTTGTGTCCGTAGCACTTGAGAGTTGAGGACGCCCTGGCCTTTGCAAGAACCTCTCTGCAGTCAGCCGGGATATCGTACCATCCAAACTCTAGTGCCGCAGGAGCCAGCCCTGCAAGTTCAGAGACTCTGGGTCGTGATCAAGGATGGCATCTCCTTCTCTGGAGAGAAGATCTGCGTCCGTCGACAGTTTGGCTGTTGGGGACGCTGACAAGTCCAGAAGGTCCGGGAACCAGATCTGCCTCGGCCACGCCGGTGTGACAAGGATCATCCGGCACTGGGACCTCTTGAGCTGGTTGACGAGTCGCAGTAGCAACGGAGGGAACGCATACAGGAACAGGCTGTCCCAGGGGAACGAGAAAGCATCGCCCATGCTCCTCGGCTGGGGTAACCTGCTCGCGAACCTCTGGCACTTGGAGTTCGTCGCCGTTGCGAACAGGTCAATCTGGGGTTTGCCCCATCGTGGAGTCGATCCACTTGATCCCGACGCAGTTCCCACTCATGGCACAAGCGCAGCTCCCTGCTGAGCGAGTCGGCGATTGTGTTTGTCCCTGCCAGATGAAAGGGTACCAGAAACATCCCCTGGGCAACGGCCCAGTGCCACAGGTACTGGGCTTCCTTGGACAGGGCTGGGGATCTTGTTCCCCCCTGCTTCCGGATGTAGAACATCGTGGTGGTGTTGTCGTTGAAGATCCTCACCACCTTGCCCTTGAGGGACGGGAGAAACGACCTGAGGGCCCAGAACACTGCACGGAGCTCCAGTATGTTGATGTGGAGCATCCTCTTCTCCGGGAGCCAGAGGCCTCTCGCGTGGAGATCTCCGGTGTGCGTTCCCCACCCCTCCAGGGAGACATCCGTCGTCACGGTCACCTGGTGTGCTGGGGTCTGAAAGTCCGTGCCCGCCGCGAGATGCTCGCGGGTGCCCCACCAATGAATTGCTTGGCGGAATACCTCGTTGAGCGAGACCTTGTCCTCGAAGTTGCCCGTCGCTTGCATCCAACGTGCTTCGAGAAACTCCAGTAGAGGGCGCATCCGAAGCCTGCACAGGCACACCAGGTAGATGCCTGAGGACATCATCCCGAGAAGGGACTTGATGGACCTCACCCTGGCCACGTCCGTGGCCAGCAGACGCTGCACCTTGCCCAGGATGGCCTGCGTCCTTTCCTCCGACGGCGAGGTCAATCGCGCTACTGTATCGAGCCTGGCTCCCAGAAACAGTGCGACCTGCAACAGAACCTGGTGGGATTTGGGGAAGTTGATGGAGAATCCCAGGTCCGTGAGCAGCCGGACGGTCTTCATTGTGTGTTCGACGGCGAGTTCCCTTGTTCTTGCTCGGATGAGCCAATCGTTCAGGTAGGGGTAGACGTGGATCCCCTGCAGGTGCAGCCGCAATGCCACTGGCGCTAGGCACTTGGTGAATACCCTGGGCGCCGACTTCAATCCGAATGGGAGGGCCTTGAACTGGTACTGCCGTCCCTGGACCACGAACCTGAGAAACTTTCGGTGTCCTTTTAGGATGGGGTTGTGGAAGTACGCATCCTCCAAATCCACTATAGGAAGTCGCCTTCCTCAGCTGGCCCAGCACGTGCTGGAGGGTGACCATCTGGAACTTCTGTGCCTTGATGTATCTGTTTAGTCAACGCAGGTCCAGGATGGGATGCCATCCTCCTGTCTTGTTTCCGACGAGGAAGTATCTTGAGTATACTCAAGAGCACCGGAGCCTCTTTGGGACGAGCTCGATGGCTCCTTTCTTGAGCATCGCCCTTACCTCTAACAGCAGTTGAGGGACGTGGTTTTCCTTCCTGGCCATGGGAGGAATTCGGGGGCACTTCTTGAGAAATTCCAGAGTGTGCCCGTGGGCCAGGGCATCCAGCACCCAACGGTCAGTGGATATGGACTCACACACGCTGACAAACTTCTTCAGCCGGCCTCCCACCGGGGTGCTTTGGTGGGGGCCCCGACGCAACGGCCGGTTCAGTCTTGCTTGGAAGCGGCCTTCCCGCCTTGGCCTCCCTGGCGACGATGGCGAGATCCACCTGACTTGCCTCATCCCCTGTAAGCTTCTTGCAACAAAGAGAGGGCCGCCTGACGGTATGTCAAGGAGCCACCGCTGAATCCTTTGGAGGCTACTTGCTTGCCTCCGGAGTTCCGAAAGGCTGCCACCGTTGCTGCAGAACTCCCAAGGCCTGAGCCGTCTCTGTGTCGATCTTGATGGCCTGCAGTGACTCATCCACTGTTTTTCCAAACAGATTGTTCTCGTCGAAGGGCATGTCCAAAACCTTGGCCTGTACGTCTTGGCGGAAATCCGTCGCCTTGAGCCACCCCCGCTGTCTAAGGCAAACGCCATTGCCCAACTGGTGGAAACCGGTGTCGGCAATGTCCGTGGCTACCGTTATGGCGTGGTCCGACGCCACCTCACCTTCCGGTAGGATCGCCATGGCCTCCGCCCTCGTGTCGTCCGGTAGGAAATCCAACAGGGGGGCGATCTTGTGCCACAATTCCCTGTCGTAGCGGGCCACGATCGCTAGGGCGTTGGCCGCCTTGACCGTCGCTGCCACGATGACTCGTCCCATGGCGTCCAGTTTCTTTCCCTCGCCGTCCGGTGGGGAAGTTGGAGATGAAGCCGATGCCCTCCGCTTTCTTCTTGGCCGCTGCTGAGACGACCGAATCCGGGGTCGGCTTTGCCCTAAGGCACAACGGGGCGGTGTCGGGGAGACAGTACTTCTTCTCGTACCGGTCCCTCTTGGCAGGCGTCGTGGACACGTTCTTCAGGAGGACAAGTCCCTCGTACCAGATGTCATCCAGCAACGGCATCGCAAGTCTTCCTCTTGGCCTCGCGCCGTTGGTAGAGGAAGCCTTCCCCCTTCTTCTCTTCGGGGCAGAGCTGAAAAAGCTCGGACGCCCTGGCAATCATGGCGTGGAAGGAGCCAATTTCATCGGGGGCGCCCGAGGAATCAGACGGGAGGTCAGTCCCGTCGTCACCGCCGTCTTCATCCGTCCCCGTCGTGGCCATGTCTGTTCCCGTGTCAGCCCTGGGGACCGGGGAAGGCGACAAAAGCTGAGAAGGCCGTGAGGGCTGAAAGGGAGCTGGATGAATTCTCCTCTTGTTTGGAGGGCTTCCCGACGGACCCGGTTCAGCTGGGTTGTCCGTCAGGGGTAGGGGCAGTCTCGTCCTTATCTCCATGCATGAGGCTTGGATTGCCGGCAAAATGGCCGCCGAGTTGTCCTGCGTGTCGGGCGCGGCGAGTGCGACGGCTGTTCCTCCTCCACGGGAACTTCGTCGTCGCCACCCTCGCTCTCGTCGTCCACCTCGTCGGGATTCCTCCCGGGGACCGGGCCTCTTCCAAATTCTCGGTCAGTTCCTCCTCAGAGGTTGTGTCCGTGTCCGTACCGGCCACTGCCCGCACCCCCCCCGCCCTCTTTTTCCACCGGGGTCTTCATGGGGGGTCTTCTCGATGGGTTTAAAAGAGGATTCCCTCCGCGGAGGCAGGGAAACTCTAGGCCCCGAGGTCGCCTCCACTGGGGTAGCCTCCACAGGCTTCGCCAGGGCCGCAGCGACTCCCTCAATCGAGGCCTTGGCCGGGATCAAAGCCTTCACCACCTTGGGCGCGCTTGAGGCCTTCACCTTAGGGGGGAGGGTCACCGCCTCGCTCCCCTTCGGCCAGTTCCTTCGAGATCGACCGGGGCCTCTCCAGAAACTTAGCTGGGTTCTCGGGTTTTCTCTTCCCCGAGCCAGAGCGTTGGCTCATGGTTGATGGCGTCGGTGAAGGTGCGCCCTGCCTGGCATCCGAGGAGACCGGCCTTTCGGCGCTCGCGATGCTTTGCCTTCTGTTGGGCCCCCGTCACCGGGGCGCCCTCACAGGACTTAGAAGACCGCTCGGACGACTTCTTCTCACCTGCTGGGCTCTTGCCTTCCAGACAGTTGGAGAGACGGGTCCGACGATCCCTCATAGTCCGATCCGACATGTTCACGCAAAACGCACAGTCCTTCTCCATGTGCGTTTTGTACTCGTGGAGGCAGTATAGGCATTTCGAATGCTCGTTCTCCTTGAACACATTCTGTAGGTTGCATCCAGGGCAGATCCTGAACAGTTTGCCGGGAGTCGAGCTTCCCTTCTCCTGGGCCATGATCCTCTGGTCCGCGAGATAGGCCTCAGAAACCTCTGGAATCCTCCAAGAAGTGTAACTCGACGAAAACTTCACCCTTGAGGGGCGTAGAAAAATCCGAAACGGGTCCCCGTTGATCGGTAGTATAAACTGTGGAGCTTGAGGCGCGATTAAACTGAAAAAATTATATAAATCTCTTTGAAAGAGCGCAAAACGCAGTAAAAGCTCGAAGAGCTATAGCACGAGGACTCCCAACACTTGAACGTGCGGTAAAAATCTGAGGATGGCTGCCAGGGGCGGGGCTTAGGGAGAGGGCAGTCATTGGCTGGGGGCAGTAGGACCCAGAGACCAGTGATTGGTTACAACTAAAACAGACAGATCAGAAACTAAACCGATACTGATTATTTTCTTTACCTAAGATTCCCAGCCTGACGGGGAATATTCATGAGCATGTGAATCCATGCCAGACCCCATGCTTGAGAACCTTGTTTTCCCAAAGTTCTGGGAAGCCCTGACTCTTTCCCTTCCCCTGACTGGCTGTTGGGTGGAAATTCCATATATGGTGTTGTTGTGAAGTCCAGGCCAGACTGGCTGGAGCCTTCCCAGTACCTATGTTGTGCGTACACCCTGTGTGGGGGACCTGGGTGAATGGAGTGTGTGACCAATATGCACTGCTTGTTGTGGATGTCTAGTATCTGGTGTTTGACACAATGACTAAGACAGCCCTGCACGAAACTAGTACGAATGCAGTGTGTAGTGTTGAATGGCTGGGTACCTGTCCCAATACATATTCCTTGTTGTGAGTGTCAGAGGGAGAAGAATGGCCTGAATGCACTGTATGCCCGATTGGCTGGCTGACTCCCATTCTGAGTGATTGGTTGCCTGAGTGTGACCCAGCAGAATGAATGGGAGATCAACTAGTATATCTGGGGGCCTCTCACTGCTAGAATTCATTCAGACGCTGGAGGCGAAACGAACATTGAAACTGAAGCTGAATCTCGAAGCCGAGTCTGAAGAAGAAGATTGACAGCGGTATCCCTTCGCCGAAATCCGAAAGCCGCCGAGCCGTCAAGACTGATCCAAGAGAGGACCTGGTTAGGCACCCTCTTCCCGTGATCCGAGGGACCATCGAGTACCGCTAACCTTCGCCAAAGCTCCCTGGAAGTCAGACCCTCGACAGGCTGCCGACCAGAGACGGGGACCACCGAGGAGAACGAAGACAAGCACTGGACATTCCGTCCACCACGGTTTGCAGGTTTGTAGAACCGCTGGAGGCCCGTCGAAGCCGTGTTTCCCAGAAGAGGGGACCGCTTGACGCTGTGTCATCGACGACTTGAGCCGCAACGCTCCTTTGCCTATGACTTTTGATTCACGGACACGCTCGTCCGCACCGCTGCCCGCCTCATCCTGCCGGAGAAGGCCAGGCCGTCGACGCGTCGAGGAGCATCCGCCGGTGGATTTCCCGCCACCCAAAGACCGTAGAGAGGCCGGACGACTCAACGCCCTTGCTGGGCCACAGTTGTTCACCAACTCTTTGCAGTCCTCAACTATCGACATCGAGGTGCCCCGTGTTAGGGAGAATTCTCATTCTATGACTAATTTCCTTTAACTAGCTAGTCCCTTAGCAGCATTGCTGGATTTCTGGAGTCAATTTTTTCCACTTGGTAAGAGTGTGAGCTTTTCCCCACTCTTACCTGTGTTTTGCCATGTGTATTTCTACTGTTTTTGTGATTGTGGGTTCTGGAGTACACCACTTCATGAGCCCCCTCTTCGTGTGTGTTACACAGTACCTTCAGTGCAGTAACACAGGGTTGTCTTTTAGACTTCCCACCAAACCCATTTTCTGGGGCGGACTACTGTCCCCCAGAAAAGGTAAAGTTGCCATTAACTTTACATAGTCACTTTTAGCCACAGGTCCAGTACACCCCATCTTATATGGAGTATTGGAAAGGGTTAATACCTAGCCCTTTTTACCTGTGTCTCCTGGAGTGTTTCGCTCCCTTAACATTAAGACTTGGCTGGAGGCAGTGGTATCTACCCTAATTTTCCTACCGAGATTATTTTACACAACGTGGTAATGTTTTAGGCTATATTAGTAGCCTCGAACTGTAAACCCGCTTGCCCAAATACTTTTATTTCGGTTGGGTTTAATCACCATTTCTTTTTGTTAACATCCTTCTTGGGTCTTACTTTGCACCGCAAACCAGGTTTGCCTCCTTTGTTCGCCGACTTTCGGCGGGCTTCTGACCAGAAGCCCTCCTTTGGCGTCTGGGTGTCTAGGTGGGCTGAATGTGAGGGAGGGGTGTAATCACCCCCTGCACAGGGTTTCCTTTGAAACCCAAGTCGCACTTTGTGTCTATAGGCTGAGGTGGTTGTCCGGGCAGGACAACCCCCCTGCTGTGTGATTGACAGCCAGGCTGTGTGAATGGGGGATTTTGGCATAAAAGGAAGGACTCTTGGGCTGGAAGTCAGTCGCCACTGGAACTGCAAAGAACCGAAGAGAAGCGGAGAAGACGGCTGCTGTAACCCCGAGTCCCGGTGAAGCCCTGCTGCAGTCCTGAGCTATCTACCCTTCAACGACGAGAGAAGATCCAGTCTGGAGTCTTCTCCCCTTGAGCCTGGTGGGACTAACCAGCTCACCCTTTCTTCAGTCAGAGAATCCTCTCCTGGGTCGAAATCACTGCTGTACTGTAGTAGTCCGGATAGCCAACAGAAGAGCCCTCTCCTGATTTAAAGGAGCGCACCTTTTATTCATCATTGCTGTTTTCGCTGCTGCTGGCCTCATCCCTGGGTAGTGCAGATCCCTCCAGACGTCGTCCTTGTCCCCACGACTGAAGCCGCAGGAACCGTGAGTCTGCAGGAACTACCAGGAACAACTGCTGTGGCACCAGCTTTCTTCAACGGAGTAAGGTACTGTGCACATTTGGTCGTTCTCTCAGTCCGTCCGACCGTACGCAATCGGGGTGAACCCTTTTCCTCCACGAAGGCTTATCCTTTGTTTCCTCCCGCTTATAACTTCTCCTGCCATCTGACAATATCCAAGAAATCTTGGCATCTCAAACTGTTCAACGTGTGATCCTCGCAACAGAGCCTCTGCTCCATAGACACTGGCGCAGGCCTATTGACTTTTATCTGTATCTTTGAACGAGTCCTCTGATCCTATTGCCTTGACAAAAGTATTGCCTGTGAATTTATGACTTTCTCCTTGTTTGAAATTCTAAAGTACAAAGTGAGTTTTAACTTTGTGAGCATTTCTATCCGCAGGTACGCGTTAGTATCGCAACACCGGTCTGTCAAATCCTAATTTACTTACCTTGAATTCATTGGAACAAGTGGAATTGGTTGTGTGTAGTGTATTTTAAGTGTGATTTTAAAGTATTAGAAGTGAAGTGTTTTACAACGGATGGTTTAAATATAAATGTACTTATATTTTTTTGCCTGAAACCTTGAGTCAGTGTTTGCTTGAGTCACAGTAATTGTGTTCCTTTGTGTAATCTCTACTAATGCTCATTTGCTCTTGAGATAAGTCTGGCTGCTCCGCTACTGCTACCACTTTAACAGTGTAGTACGGGCTTGTAACAAAGGTCAACTTGTATTACCACTTGTAGTCTTAATTGTGTGTAGTGGTCCATAAGGGCACTGCACAAGATTCTGCCTAACACCCTGCACGCCTCTTCCTTGCAGGAAGTCTTCGCTCCATCCTCGACGAGCACCGCTGGGACCGAAGCTGCCGCCTTGACGCAGAGTTCACTTTCTTCGAGGGATCTCGACGATCCGTGGCTCCTACTTTAAAGGGAGCCGCTCAAGAAGGATCCGTCGACAACTCGTCGTCGAACTCTGCTATTCCAGGTACTTTGGGGTGGTAGAAACTTTCTAGAAGGAAATAAGACTTATTGAAAAATATATGGACTGGGCTTGTGGTAAATCTTTACTTTACAGGTTGTCCAGGTGTGTGGGGGGTGGGGGGGAGTTTGGTCTCCACACAGAACTGTGTCTAGGTACCGGGGCCAGTATTCTGCCAATTGATCTAATCAACTGCTTTCCTCCTATAACTATTGTTTGTTACCTTTATTAAGTGATTTGTGTGCCATTTAACCAGACTTTAGTGGAATCTGATAATTGTGGTACCACTTAGAACTGTATATATATTTGCCATTGTAGATTTCCTGAGCACAAAGTGAGTTATTGTGATTGTGTATATAACCTTGAACCTTAATTATATAAAGACTGTTTTAACGAATACAGTGTGTGGACATTCCTTTGAGGGTGCTTGGGGACTACACTGTACTCAAGAAACAGCCTGCATCACCTCCTGAGAAACTAGGCCTTGATTGCTTGTCCATTGCTACCAACAATAGAGAATCTTAGCTGGGGTCCTCTGTGCCTCTCCTCTACCATATAGAGAGCAGGAGTACAGACACCCCCCTCCAGTCTTTAGAGTTGTCCCGTCATGGTGCATGTTGCGGCAGATACCTGCAAAGGTTTTGAGACTCCAACAACCCACCTTATCTGCTCTTCAGAGCCGGCTTGTGTCATCCCCACAGTAGGTTTCTCCCTAGGCGGTTTGCGATGTCCTTTGAGCTGCAGCAACCTGCTTTGCTGGGTTCTGCTGCCTTTTTTGGAATGTTGTTGGCCATCTTTTACAATGGTCAAGAAGCCGTCTCTTTCATCCCCTTCAGGAATGTGTTCAGCCGCCATGGATATACAGTCCCTTATAGAGTAAGAGAATTTCGCCAGGGCACATGTCGAGTTGGCGTATTTGAGAGCCATGCTCCCAGCAGAAGAGACTTTCCTAAACCAGGCGTCTATACGTTTGTCATCCCGATCCGGTGGGATGGTCAGATAAGCAGACTGCTTGGAGGTAGCGGTCGCTACCTGCACCACCAGATTTTCTGGACTAGGATGTTTTGACAAGTAGCTAGGATCACTACTTGACAGTCTGTATTTCTCTTTCAAGTTTTTATTTACTGGTGCTTCCCAATTAACACTTACTCTCTTCTGAAGAGTGACATGAAAGGGTAGGATAGGATCCCTTTGAGGACCTTTATCCAAGACATCTGTGAGGTCATCCCATTCAAATGGGAGGGCAGGCCTGCTCCACCCCAGATAAACAACAACCTTCGTCATTAATTGCCTGTAAGAGGCATCTGCATGCTCATTTGATTCTGGTTTTCCAAAATCCAATTCTGGTGAAGTGTCTGTTCCACTGGCTGTCTGTAAATTTTCATGCAGGTCCCTTAACCAGGATTCTTTCAATATTAAACTATCAGTGCCATACTGCAATCCAAAGGGTGCATCATTATCATCAGTCGGCTCATTGTCCTCAAATGGAAGTGAGTGACTCAAAGAAATCCTTCCTAGGTAAAGGAGTGAAAGTTTTCTTAATTTCAGGCAAAGGCGTTGATGGCTTGGAAGGTTTCAAGCCAGATGCCTATGGAGTCGTCAATGTCTTCGATGATGTTTTACATGTCAATGGCACCGCTGACGTTGATGGCGTCGACAACATTGAAAGGGACTTGTCCTTGGGCGTTGTCCGTGACGGACTTCGATGGCTGGAAAGATTCCTCAATTACTTTTCATTGTGTCGAGGCCTAGACGGCTCTCAATGGGAATCTGGCTTTCATCCCGGGCTGGAGGGCGTGCAGGATTTGGCTCAAGTCCTTTCCATAACAGCTTCTGAAGGCGCGGTAGGAGCATGTCCTTCCTTGCTTCAAGGGTTTCTGGCTCTCGAAAATGTTGAGCATTTCCTGCCAGAATGATTCCCATTCAGCCGCTGTAGAGGCCTTAGTGGGACAAGATGAACAAGTTACTTTCTTACCTGGTAACGTTCTTTCGATGGGATGGTCCGACGACGTATTCCATATCTATGACATGTAATCACCACAGCTGTGCTGCTTCGGAAACTTTTTCGGCGTCTGCGTCCTGCGTCGATGATGTCGATGCGCCGTCGTCGAGGACCTCCTCCGACGTCCGACGTCATCCGATGTGATAAGTAGGACGCACGACGCCCATAGCCTCAGTTGTAGTTTTTTTCCCCCAGAACGTGTGACATAAGTCAACTGCCAGTCAGACACAAAGCCTTGCGGAACGTAAGCTGCAATCGCAAAAGAAATTCTGCAGCGGGGAAGGCCGGGCGGGAGCGATATGGAATACGTCGTCGGACCATCCCATCGAAAGAACGTTACCAGGTAAGAAAGTAACTTGTTCTTCGAGGGGATTGGGTCCTCCGACGTATTCCATATCTATGACAGACTCCCAAAGCAGTACCAAAGCAAGGAGGAGGGAAAGAATTTAGAATCAAAATGTAGAATAGCCAATCAAATAGCAGAGCAAAGGACCGTCTTGCCAAAGGCCAGATCCTGTGCTTGGATGGAATCAAGGGAATAGTGACGTACAAATGTATGTACGGAAGCCCAGGTGGCTGCATCACAGATGTTGCGAATAGGAACACCCCTCTGCAGGGCAGTAGACGCAGCCATACCCCTGGTAGAATGGGCCCGCAAGCCAGCCGGTGGGTCCTTACCCGCCAAACGGTAGCACTCCGAGATGGCCAAAATAATCCAGCGAGACAAAGTCTGTTTCGTCACAGCTTGCCCCAAACGCTTTCCAGCGTAACCAATAAAGAGTGATCATCCACTCTGACCCGGGACATGC
Organism: Ambystoma mexicanum; assembly: GCF_040938575.1. Lineage (NCBI taxonomy): Eukaryota > Metazoa > Chordata > Amphibia > Caudata > Ambystomatidae > Ambystoma > Ambystoma mexicanum. The sequence goes on from NC_090938.1 coordinate 394,500,512, forward strand.
GTGAAACATAAAAGCTTAAAGCTCTCCTAGGATCAAGCCTATGGAGCCTCTCCTCTTCCTACCAGGATGCGGAGGAGGATAGAATGCCGGAACAACCACCTTCTGGGCCAAATGAAATTCCGTCACTACCTTCGGAAGAAAAGAAGGACGAACTCTAAGGACAACCCTGTCCTTGTGAAATACAGTGAAGGGAGGCTTAACTGAAAGTGCCTGTAACTCACTCACTCTGCGAGCGGAAGTAACCGCAACTAAAAACACAGTTTTCAGAGTTCACAGCCTCAAAGGGCAAGAATGTAAAGGCTCAAACGGAGCACCCATAAGAAACTTAAGAACCAGGCTTAAATCCCAACCGGGCACCAGGAAAGGTGACGGAGGGAACACATTAGTGAGCCCTTTCAGGAACTGTGAAATCAAAGGGATTTTAAAGTAAGAACACTCTTCAGACGAGCGCTTAAAGATGGACAGCGCCGCCAGGTAACCCTTAACGGTACCCACTTGCAAGCCCCTGTGGGCCAAAGAAAGTAAAAAGGACAGAACCATGGGGATGTCACATGCAAAAGGATCCACATTCTGAACTCTGCACCAGTCGCAGAACTTACGCCAACGGCAACGGTACAGAGACTTTGTTGCCGGCCTTCGGGCCGAAAGCAACACCTCCATCACGTCCTCAGGGAGGTCCCAATCCTTATACCTCAACCTTTCAGAAGCCAAGCGTGAAGGTTGAGGGATCTGACCTCTGGATGGAGAACCTGACCCCCCTCCCGTGAGAGCAGATCGTCTCGGTAGGGAAGACGACGTGGAGGGCAGATGGATAAGTCGAGAAGGTCCGGGTACCACGTCCTCCGAGCCCACGCCGGGGCAATGAGGATCATCCGGGAACCGAACTTCCGTAACCTCCGCAGCACTTGCGGGATGACGGGGACTGGAGGAAACGCGTACAGCAGCGGGAATGACCACTCCACCACGAACGCGTCTCCTAAGGCTCCTTCTGGAGGAAATTCCCGCGAGCAAAACCTTTCGCACTTCCGGTTGACACTGGAGGCGAAGAGATCCACTTGAGGGGTCCCCCAAAGGGCGAAGATCTCCAGGAGAATCTCCTGAGCCAACTCCCACTCGTGAGAGATCGCGCTCTGCCTGCTCAGAGCGTCCGCCGTCACGTTTTCGGCTCCGGCCAGATGAACTGCCGAGATCGAAACTTCCTGCTGGATGGCCCAGAACTCGAGCTGCATCGCCTCTCTGCACAGAGGAAGTGACCCTGCCCCCCCCCCCTTTTTGTTGAGGTAGTGCATGGCCACTGTGTTGTCCGTCAGGATCAGGACATTCTTCCCTCGCACAGACGGCAGAAAAGCCTTCAGGGCTAGCCTGACGGCCCTCAGCTCCAACAGATTGATATGGAGTCTGGACTCCGACGGAGACCAACGACCGCTGACTGTCAGCCCGTTGGCATGAGCTCCCCATCCCGTGAGGGATGCATCCGTCACGATCGTCACCTCCGGCCAGGGAAGCCAAAATGGAGCCCCCTTCATCAAGTTGCCTTCGACGGCCCACCACAGAAGGTCCCGGGCGACCGAGGACGGCACCTGAATCGAGTCCGACATCCTGCCGGAGGACTGCGACCATTGCGTCTTGAGTGCCCACTGCAAAGATCTCATCCGCAGGCGAGCCTCTGGCACCAGAAGAATGCAGGATGCCATGAGGCCGAGCAACCTCAAGAACTCAAACGCTGGGAGCGTCTGGGCATGCTGAAACTTGTGCACCATCTGCTGAATGTGAAGAGCCCTCACCTGGGGAGGAAAACACTGCCCCAGGGAAGTGTCGAGCACTGCTCCGATGTACTGGAGCCGCTGTGTTGGCGTCAAATGGGACTTCTTTAAATTGAGGGAGAAGCCCAGCCTGTGAAAGGAGCGACAGGTGATCGATAGATGATCCAGGACTTGCTCGGGAGAGCTCCCCCTGATCAACCAATCGTCCAGGTAGGGGTAGACGTGAATCCCCCCCTTGCCTGAGATGCGCTGCCACCACCACCATGAGCTTGGTGAAAACCCTCGGGGCGGAGGTCAATCCGAACGGCAGGACCCGAAACTGAAAGTGCGAGTCGCCAACCGCGAACCTCAGGTACTTCTTGTGCTTGGGATGGATCGGCACATGGAAGTAAGCATCCTTGAGGTCGAGTGACACCAACCAGTCCTGAAGCTGAAGGGCCTGGAGGACTTGAGAGAGAGTAACCATCTTGAACTTGTCCTTCCTGAGGAGTTTGTTCAAACCGCGCAAGTCCATGATGGGTCTCAATCCCCCGTCTTTCTTCGAAACCAAAAAATAAGGGGAATACCATCCCTTGTTCCTCTCCGCTACAGGCACCAGTTCTATGGCGCCTTTCTCCAGCAGGGCTTGAATTTCCTGCGCAAGGAGCGGATCCGGACTCTGCAAAGAGAGGTTCCCCGGTGGATTGTCGCGAGGCCTGTGCCGAAAAGGAAGACAGTAGCCGTGGGTTATGATCTCCAGAACCCACACATCTGAAGTAATGGCTTGCCACTCTACAAGATGCTGCGCCAGCCTTCCCCCAACCGGCGAACCATGGGACATGGCCTCACGACTGAGTGGGAGCGGCTGCGGCGTTACCTGAGGGCAAAGAGGCAACTGCCCGAGCAGCCTTGGCACCACGGGTACCCTGTCGTCCACCTCTGGTACCCCTGCGTTGGCCTCTTTGACTGCCAGCTCCTCTCGCTGTACTGAAGGATGAGTAATAGCGAAAGGAACCACCCCTCCACTGCTGTCCCCTAGGACGAAAAGGCGGAGGTTGGCGAACTGCAGCGCCCAACGACTTCGCTGCAGCTTTTGAGGTCTGCAACCTCTCAAGGCTCTCGTCAGCCTTGCTGCCAAAAAGGTGTTCACCATCAAAGGGCATGTTGAGGAGCCGGGACTGCACATCAGGAGCAAACCCTGACTTCCGCAACCACGCAAACCTGCGTATCACGGTGCTCGCCGCCATGGACCTACTGACGCATTCAGCCAAGTCCAGACCCGACTGAACGGACTCACACATGGCATCCTTACCATCCTGGACCATAGCAAGGAAACCATCCCGTTCATCCCCTTCGGGAATATGTTCAGCCGCTAACGCAACACAGTTCCACAGAGTGTGCGTGAAACGTGACAAGGCACAAATGGAGTTGGCCGCCTGAAGCGCCATACCACCAGAAGAAAACACTTTCTTCGCCCAGCCATCAAAACGTTTGTCGTCCCTATCAGGAGGGATGGTAGGGTACGACGCCTGCTTTGCCGGGGCCGTGGCCGCCTGCACCACCAAACTTTCCGGAGTGGGGTGCCTGGTCAAGTAGCAGGGGTCGCTACTGGCTGGACGGTATTTACGCGACAAGGATCTGCCCACCGCCGGGAGACTCTCCGGAGCAGTCCAAGCCGCCGCCACCCTTCTCTGTAAAGCCATATGGAACGGCAGTACCGGGTCAGTTGGGGGACCAACATCAAGGATGTCCGTCAGATCATCCTGCACAAACTCCCCTGGGGGAGCAGACCATCCCAGATACTCAGACACCCTAGCCATAAGGCGCCGGTACGAGGAATCGGCATGGGAGCCATGCTCAGGCCTACAAAATTCCACCTCCGGAGAGGTGTCCAGTCCACTGGCATCATGCAGTGACTGCCTCAAATCGTCAAACTGACTATGGCCCGAGACAATTTCATCTGGCACCTGACTAGGAACCAGGCCATCAGAATCCTCATCCGCCTCCGAAATATATTCCAGGTGGCAAAAAGGCACCCGAGAGTGCTTGCTCTTAACCAGAGCCTTCCTAGGGGGCACACCCGTGACACGGGGCACCTCCGACACGAAAGGCGTCGATGGCGTCGAGCGAATCGGCGCCGACGCCGAGAAAACCGGCAACGGCGCCGAGAGGATCGGCGTCGACGTCGAGGAAATCTGCGTCGACGTCAGATGCAGCGCCTCCAGTATCGGCGACGTCGACACAGCCCTCGAAGCCGGAGCCCCGAGCGTGTCCCTCGACGACCTGATCGTCGACGGCTTCGACGACGTCCTCGAAGCCGGAGCCTCGAGAAAGCCTGTCGACGCCCTCGACGCCTCAGACGTCGATGTCTTCCTCGAAGACTTCACAGGAGCACACGGTCTCGAACGCGTCGAGGACCGGGACCTGGAACGGGTACGGCGAGAACGAGCCTCCTTGTCCGAACGGGACCGCTCCCGTGACTCGTGCCGACCACTCTTGCGAGCGGCGTCTCTCGACCTCACACGGCCGACCCCACTCGGGGGCGCGGACGGCTGAGTACCCTGCGACTCAAGAATCGCCAACATTTTCTTCCCGAAGGAAGCCCATTCCTCCGGCGTCGCACGGCTGGTGGGGTAACCGACGTGCCGTGCAGAATCCTCGGAAGAGGACCTGGAAGGCGACCGGTGACGGCGCTTCCGAGAATGCCTCGAAGAGGCTGAGGAGTGGCGAGAACCACTCCTAGAAGACGACCGACGAGACTTCCGACGATGACGCGGAGAGTCACCCCTCGAATCATCCGTCGAAAGCCCCACCGACTTCGACTTCCGGGGCTTGGACACCCGACCTACCGACAACTTCTTCTTACGTTCGCGTAAGGCTTTGGACGTGAGCGACTGGCAGTCGATACAGTCATCCGTGTCGTGGGCCTCCCCGAGGCACCAGAGGCAGGCGTCGTGCGAGTCAGTCACCGACATCTTGGACCCACACTCCCCGCACTTCTTAAAGCCCGGACGCGGGGTTGAAGACGAAGTGGAAGACATCGCCGAAGGAAATTCACAAACGAACAGGTTCGAAGAACCAGAAAGAACTGAACTCCAAAGAGTCGAGGTTAGAACCGAGAAACACGAAGCAACACGTTCGCGGAAAAAACGGAACTGAGGCTATGGGCGTCGTGCGTCCTACTTATCACATCGGATGACGTCGGACGTCGGAGGAGGTCCTCGACGACGGCGCATCGACGTCATCGACGCAGGACGCAGACGCCGAAAAAGTTTCCGAAGCAGCACAGCTGTGGTGATTACATGTCATAGATATGGAATACGTCGGAGGACCCAATCCCCTCGAAATAGTCCTTTCTGGGGAGTCGGACAAGGATGTCTAAGTAGGCGATTTGTGATGCCTTTTCTTCGATGAGGAGTGGTGGGAGCCACTCCATGACCTGGACCTTTTTGACTTTCCGTCGAGGAGAATCTCCTCTCGCTTCGTTGGAAGAACGTTTTTTCAATGGGGTAGTCTAAGGTTTTTTTTTGGGGAGTCTACCTACCGCCAATTTCCCTTTACGTTCCTTCAGAGCTTTTCCGGTCATCGACTGACGCTTTAAACAGGAAGAGGTCTTGTGCTCCACACCAAGACATCACAAGCATACTCAATGCAGATCTGACAGCGACACCTTGGCATTGCTGTCTTGGCATTTTGTATACCCAGTCTTCGGGGTTGTCAAAGCAGTAGTCGAAGATATTTTCTATTTCTTAAAGAAATTAGTGAAGCGTGCCATAGTTCACAAAGTGAAAGATTGCTAAGAAAAACGTAACTGAAGCCAACGTGCACTGCGTGTGCTATATATGCCTTCATTGACATATTCGAGAAAGAGGCAATCAAGGGACCCTGAGGCGACCGCTTAGATGCAGTGCCCTCTGCCAAGCTTTTTTTTCAAAAGCAGCTGAAGCTTGACATTGGAGATATCAAAAGTTGAGGAATATGTGGGAGGACACAATCCATTCGAATAGTGTTTACAGAAAGCGAACAGAGTGGCCCGCATAGCTGCCTTACTAATGACTTCCCCAAGATGCCTGCCTCTAAAAGGCGACCGCAGTATCTTTGGCCCTGACCGCGTAGACGTGGATCCCTGCCAGCCCTGTCCTTTCCAAGGCCACATAAGCTTCTGAAATGGCCTGGACCATCACATGGGCGATGGAGGCCTTGGAGCTATGGGAGTACACCCCCGGCCATGACAAACCTCACTTCCAACTACAAGAAATATCTCGCCCTGGAGAGGTAGAACTTGAGCACTCTGCAGATCCAAGGAGTGAAGAACCCTCTCCGCCTCAGACTCTGGATTCGGGAAGAACACGGGCAAGCAGGTCTCCTGTTTTAATTGGAATAGTGAGACCGCCTTGGGCAAGAAGTTTGAATGAGTGCGCCAGATGATTGTCGCTGTGAAAAGTGGTGAATGGTCCACATGACGACAGCGCATTCAGCTCGCAAACTCTACACGCAGAGACGAGAGCCAAATTGAGCGTAACCCCCCTGATGTTGACTGACGCCATGGGTTCAAATGGATTGTGCTGTAAGGTGGCGAGAACCACATTCAGGTCCCAGATGGGGCCTATGCACAGGTGGGAACAGTCTGGACAAGCCCTTGAGGCAGGCCTTTAACACCGGGTTGGCCACTGACAAAGTCTGAACCATCAAGTTTTTGTATGCACTGATGGCTGCCAATTAAGTGCTATATGAAAGATTTGCTAAAGTATTAGTTTGAAGTATGTTGTGACCTAGCACTATTTTATAACACGAAAAGAGGGGGTTGGGAGGCTACATACCCTGTTTGTGTTTCAGCTGAGCATGTATAATGCACTGAAAATTACGAGTTGTCTCTAGAGAAAACAGAGGAACGATGGCAGACAGAACTGGTTGTATCGTAGCTTAGTTCTCCAAGAACACCATTACTGTTAAGATGTGGAACTGGATGATATATTATTTATAGTTTTCACAAGTAAAGAGGCACAGGAGATCGAGAAGTTCTATCTAACCCTGCCTAACTGGAGCTATCCCTAGTCAGCGCTGGTGTGCCGCTTATCTAATAGTGGATAAAGGCAATATATTCTCTTATTTTCATATTCAACTTCAGTATTAGTTTCTGTATTACATCTGCATGTTCACGACAAAGATAACCCCTTTAGTGCTTTACTCATAAGTAACATTAACATTTTTTGTATAGGATGGTTGTCGTTCAGTATTGTGGCAATGGTTACTGTATTGGCCAGTACTGTAGGATCAACTTATCTCTATTAAAAAAACACTCCAAATGAAACACTTGTGTATAGGCGCATTATAAATGCCATATCATATCATATATATATATATCATAAGCACTAAAAGGAATTTTCTGTGAAGACAGATAAGGGATCTATAGACACGGATATCTAGGTGGAACTTTTATGATGTGTCGGGGACTGCAGCAAAAACATTTTTGCCATCTCCCTGTATCTGTCAGACCTGCCCCCCCAGCCCGTGCTGCTTGTAAAAATAGAACATTGTCGTTGAGTTGTCGGTCCTGACCAGAACCGCCTTCCCCCGATGACAGGAAGGAAAGCTACGTCAGGCCCAGCTCTAAGAGGTCGACATGAATGAAGGCCTCCACCCTGAACCATGTACCGTGAATCGAGTATCTGTCCATAGTCGCCTCGAAGCCCAGGAAAGGGGCGGAGGGGTGGGGTTCTGTTGTCGCCACCAGCGTTGGCTCTGAGAAGGGGGCTCCCACTGCTGCATGCTGTCCAAAAACCACCAGTGAAGATCCAGAAGAAGGCCCGTGGGAATGGACAGCCTTTCGGACGGTTTCCCCCGGTTCCTGATTCCAGTAGGACGCCAGATGGAGCTGGAGTAGTCTCATCATGAGTCTGACATGCCGCACCATGTGCACGTATGAAGCCATGAAACCGAGCAGGTGCTGGAACCACCACGTCGAGGTTGTTGATTTGGTCAGGAAGTGATAAATTGCCTTCCGGAGGGATCGTAGCCTGTCTCCTGTGGGGGAAAACCTTTTGAAAGTCTGTGTCCCACCCCATTCCAAGTCCTGGGAGGAGTGTTACTGCGATTTCCACTGGTTGAGGAAAAACCCCAACTGATGAAGGACATCCGCTAGAAGTGAAAGGCACCTGCCGGAGAGATGGCCCTCAGCAGCCATTTGTCCAGATTAGGGTAAAGTTGGTGGCCCTCCAAGCAAAGAAATTACAAGATACTCACCGTAGTTACTAACGTACTCTTAGTCCATAGTCTCCTTTCTTCCATACTGTAAGGTCGACCACTTGCGAGGGACAGGAGACAGAACCTGCGGGGTGTATCAGCCCTGCGACGATGAAGGGTATGCCGTGGGGCCACGTACTTAGTGAAGACCAGTCCACCTGGAAACTCGTTCCCCTACCTGTTCCCCAAAGGGGGATGGTGTTGGACGAGCCGCCATTTTATCTGGCCGGCGGCCATTTTGTCGGGCTGCATACCACGTGCCGGCATCGGGGTTCTTGTTGCGTTGGGCCCTGCCTCTTCCAAGACTCCTGGCGGTGTAGGTTGAGGCCTACCCTGCACATCATGGCGGGGCCGGTAGTGCTGCATACAGGCGCCCCTCAGATATCTGTCTGGAACTAGGGAGTAGCCCTTCGGGCCCAACCCCGGTAATAGAGCCTTGCAGGCCCTCTGCTCAGTCACTGGTAGGATCTCACGAACCCTCAGCCCGGCAGCTGTGGCAGCAGCCTCGGTACCTGCACTGATACAAGAAGCTGGAAGGTCCCTCCCGTACTTGTGCCTCCTGAACGGAGACTAATTTGTGGAGTGTGTGGTGCGTACAGGCGCCCCCTCGGACCTATTTCCGGTATTAGGGCATGGCCCCTCGGGTGTAGACCCAGTAATTAAACGTTACCGCTCCTCAGGGCAGTCCCCAGTAGGATCTCCTGACCCCCCCGGCCAGCCGACTGGTAGCTGGAGTGGCCTTGGTACAAGCCCTGGTACAGGACCTTAAAGGTCCCTCCTCTCCCACGTCTCCTGGGAAGGAGTCACTTTTGCAGGGTCTGTGATACGTGCAGGCGCCCCCTCTGACATCTGTCCAGTACTAGGGCCTAGTCCTTCGTGCAAAGTCACGGTATTAGAACCTTGCAGCCCCTCAGCGCGGTGTCCGGTAGGATCTGGTGACACCTTGGCCTGGCGACCGGTAGCTTTATTAGCCTCGGTACCTGCACTGGTACCAGGACCTTAAACGTAAAGGTCCCTCCCGCTCCTACTCTTCAATAGGAAGGAGTCGCCTGTGCGAGGTACGTGGTGCGAACAGGTGTCCCATTGGACATCTGTCCGGTACTAGGGTGTAGCCACTCAGGCGTACAACCGGTAATAGAACCTTGCGACCCCCTCAGCACAGTGTTCGGTAGGATCTTGCAACCCCTCGGCCCAACGGCTGGTAGCTAAAGTAGCCTTGGTACCTGCCCTGGAACAAGGACCTAAAAAAGGTCCCTTCCACTCCTACGCTTCCTGGTGAAGGAGTTGCTTTTGCGGGGCTACGTGGTGGTAGAGGCGCCCCCTCGGACATCTGTCCGGTACTAGGGCGTAGCCCCTCGGGTGTAGACCCGGTAATAGAGCCTTGTGGCCCTTCAGCACGGTCACCGGTAGGATCTAGGGACCCCCTCGGCCTGGCGGCCAGTAGCTGTAGTAGCCTCGGTACCTGCACTGGTACAAGTACCTGAAAGGTCCTTCGCCGGTGGGTGGAGTCAGGGTAGCGCATGCTCCCAGGGCCGCACCCCCGCACGCCTCTAAATTTAAATGGGAAGAAGGTTTTTTCTGGTGAAAAAGGTTCCGTCTCCCGTTCCTAGGAAGTGACACCCATGCAGTATGGAGGAAAGGGGATGGGACGTAAGAGTAGTGTCTAGGAGTGTTGCTCAATATGGACCATCGTCTGCATCACGTTTTCTTTTTAATTATGCCTTTACGTCCTAATTCAAATAATTACTATGTTATAGAGAGATGCTGCAAATGAGGAAGTGATTGTCGTGGAAGTTGCAACTAGTCGGGAGTATGAGGAATGCCTAGTTACATTTTTTGTTATATTAGTTGTGGATCTACTTTTTTTGGTTTGAAATTAGTGTTTAATTTTTCAAACAATGTACAATACTGTTAGCAAAGTGCAAAAAAATTGAATCAACAACCTTGTTGTATTTTTCGTCTATAGAACTGCAACAATGAAAGTATCCCTGCGCAAAAAGCTTGAGTTTGTGCCACCTCATCAGTTGAGGTGGCAATTCCATCGCAATTGTCCTCATTCTCGTTGACCTGATGTACTCCTCCTTGACAAAGCTGGCCTCTAATAATAGCTCCACTTGCAACCCGACTGGTTGTGGCACAACCCCATCTACCATGCCCTGGGAGATAGGCCAATTCTACCTGCTTACAAGATCGCTAGGGGAAAGAGTTTCTGGGAGGAATGATACTACAGTCGGATTACAGCCCCTATTGTCAATTGGGCTTCCGATAGAACATTACAGCGCAAACTAATTTTGGACGAAACATTTGAATCATTGCTTTGCAGGATGATATCACATCCACTCAAGGTGGCATTAATGAAGGTTATCAGGTAAAATGTAAAAAGATATATTTTAAAAATGTCACACGTACCAAGTGTTCGACCTTATCTTGCTAAGAATGTTCAAATTCTATTACGACTAACCTTATCGTTTACGGTCGACCATCATTTAAAACAACTTTGTAGAGAATTACTTTGTGAGATCAAAGTTTGTACCATGAAATTTGCTTGACACTTACTGTTTTTAATGAATGTTATATCCAAGGAATGTACTACCCAATCGGTTGAAATTGAAGCGACAAATGGACCAGAGGTGTATATGACATTATCTGAAATGTCATTCATCAACACGTATGATAGGCATGGAATTTTTAATATGTTAAAATTTGTTATGTACGTAAATTAGGTTGCAGTTGAAGCAACGTACATATGTTTGAGAGGAAGAACAATTTCCTCGGTTTATACATTGTAAAAAATATTTTTTGCAGCTTGGTATTGTTGTCGGAAAACTGAAGTGCACGTCTTCAAAGAATATTAAGAAAACCAGGATAAAGAACAAACCAGTTTGTTTTGAAGAAGTTTATAAGCAGATAACTGGTAAAATCATATCTTCTGTATGCGTGGTATACATTGAGCATGTTTCCCTTTTACTCTGTTAAGAGGCCCAGGAGGAAGAGGAGCATAAAGACGCAAAAGGAAACTAATGATGTCCCTTGCCAAACCGATGCTTGTTTTGTTTGTTTTATTTATTTGTATAGCGCTCCGGACCCGTAGGTAGATGGGCGCTTAAGGAAGCGGTTACAGGATTGAGATATACATTTACATAGTACAATTTACATAAATTAAATGGTACAACAATTTACATATAGAATAGGCAGGGTTGCGGCCTTAGTGAGTTGAAGATCTTAGAAAGTAAAGGTAAATGCTATTCTTTGTTCAGTAACCAGCCTATAACATGTTTCCTAAAGATCGGAAAGGACTCAATAGTTTTAATGTTGAGTGGTAGGGTGTTCCAAAGTTGGGAGGCAAGCACTGTGAAACTAGCGCCTCCTGCTCTTTTTAGGGCAAATCTGGGCACTGACAGGCATAAGGAGTTGGATGATCTGGTGGTGGTTTTTAAAGTAAATTTATTGGTGAGGTACGGTGGGGCTAGGTGGTTTAAGGACTTGTAAGTGAGGCAAATGGTTTTGAGGTCAATTTTTCGCTGTATGGAAAGCTATTTACACGCGTTCCTGGTTGTGGAAATGTACTCTCGTCTTGGGATGTTGAGTGCTGCACGTAGCGCATTGTTCTGGAGAACCTGGAGTTTGTTAATTATGGATTGGTTGGCTCCTAGGTACAGGCTATTGCAGTAGTCCAGTTTGGACTGGGTGAGGGCTATGGCAAGAGTGAGGCAGCTGTTGGAGGATAGGAAGGGTCTGCTAGCCCTAATTAGCTTACCTGTATAGTTAGTGGCTGAGGCGGTCGCGTTGATTTGTTTGGAGAGGTTAGTGTTGACATCAAGGTGGAAGCCTAGGGTTTTCAAACTCTTAACGATGGGGATGGTATTACCATCTATGATAATGTTATTGTAGCAAGGACTGAGTTTTGACAGGTTATTGGGAGAGCCGACCAGAAGAAGCTCCGTCTTCTCATCATTCAGGCATAGGCCGTGGGTGGCCATCCATGCCTGAATGATGGAGAAGATTTCGTTAATCCAAGTGACGTCCGCATTGTAATTGCCCGAGATGAGGAGGATCTGGGTGTCATCTGCGTAGTTAGTGAAGGTTAGACCCAGACGGTCCAGTTTGTAGAATAGCGGCTTTGTAAATATATTATACAAGGTGGGGGAGACACAGGAGCCTTGTGGGACTCTGCATGTGATGGGGATAGGGTCCGCTGCTGCTCTTGTGGAGAAAACTCGCATGGTTTTATTCGCCAGGAAGGATTGTATCCATAAGGAGGCAGAGGAGAAGTGGGCTGCGATAGATAGGGGGCTGCAGGGGATTTCATGGTTGTCTAAATCGAAAGCCGCTGAGAGGTCTAAGAGAAGTAAGATTGCGGCATTACATTTGTCTTTGATTTCATCAATCTGGCTTTTGAGGTCAACCAGAGCGGTTTCTGTTCCGTGTTGAGGTCTGAAGCCAAATTGACATATACCTAGCAGTTGGTTAGATTCTAGGTACTCCTGAATCTGGATGTAGGCGACTCTGTCCAGAATTTTTAACAGGAAAGGGACAGTGGTGATGGGTCTATAATTAGTTGGTATGGCTGGGTCTAGTGATTGTTTTTTTAAGAGAGGGAGAACCCAGGATTGTTTTAGGTTGCTGGGGACAGAGTTGTTAGTGAATGAAAGGTTAATTAGCTTGGTGATAAAAGGGGAGAGGTCTCTGGCTGCGTCCTTTATTATCTGGGCAGGACAGCTGTCCCCTTTACAGGTGGATGGTTTTAAGGAGGTGATGATTTTTTGGACCTCAACCACAGTAACCTTCTTAAAGGTGAAGCCTATATAATCTTTGATAGGATTTGGTAGGCTAAGGATTGGGTTAGTGGTCTTGTTGCTGAAGAGTTGTTGACGTTTGTCCTCAATTTTGGTTTGGAGTCCTGTGATTGTGTTGTTGAGGGCGTTCTGGATGCTGGTGCACCAAGGTTTATCTTTTGAGCAGGTGTCTGGAAGTGGATTGGGGTTTTCTAGCTCCTTCAGTATTTTAAATAGTTCTTTGGTGGAGGAGCCTGCCTGATCTATCTTAACGTTATAGGCATCTTTTTTGGTGCAAATTATCTCACTTTTGTATAGCGCGGAGATGTTCTTGAGATTGGATTGAGACTATGGATCAACTACTTTGAGGCACCGCAAGGTCAAATTAAGATTCAGAGTTGTGATGCAGATGTCCAGTGGCCTGAATATATTTAATGTCACCAGCTAGACATGGAAAGTAACCATGAATCATTGCTACATTACACATCATATCCCAGATGAAAGTGAAGAAATAGAAGAAAAATCGAAATTGCTTGCAGACCTGTGGACACAATCTACACCCTCTAAAAAATGTCCACCAATGAAACATTTGATTTTATTTGTGTCTCCAATTCCTGCGGAAATATCCCTGCCCGAAAAAACTAAAGCATCTTTTCAATTGATTGATAAATCTGCTCATGATCTCGAATTCAGTATTCCTAGTTTGGGGGACTTTTCCGTCACCGACGAATCGCAAACCACAGTAAGATAGGCTATTAAATTAGCAAAAACACATTGTATTCGACTGATGCTTGCTAGAGATTACACAAAAGATTAAATGTGTTAAAAAATGGCATAGGAGCATTGGCCACTAGGGGGCGCATGGATGACTTCAGCCTCTGTGTGAGCTCTGCGTCCCTTAGTCCCATAAGTGGCTTGAGCCCCCACTCATGGACCCCCCCCCACCCTGGAAAAACTGACCACGATTGCTGTGTGAGCATAACCCCCACCTGTTGAGAGAAACCTCGAAGAAAATCTTTGGAGGATTTGCCAAGAAAAACACTAAAAGTTGGGTGTTCCTACAGCGGCCTGGCACGACAGAAGGCACAGAAAGCGAAAGAAAAGTAACTATCGTGGGCGCGGAGGAGGGCCGCTGCATCATGGAAGTGAAAATCGAGGGCGAGCAAGCGCAACCCCGACAGCGCCCCAGCGGAGCACGGATGGTGAGCCGGTGGGTTCCACCAACTCCTGCGGGCTCCCGCTGCGGCCCCTCTCCCCTGCTCCCGTTGCTCCAGGCATTTGTACACGGTGAATAACATATTGCGGGGGGGGGGGGGGGGGAGTGGTGTGCACTGGTGCGGTGCGTCGGTCTCGTACTGACGTTAAGCACAGACCCCATGTGTCGGGCCTCCCACGTTCGCCCTACTGCCTGGAGGCTATCAGGCTGGCTAAATTTCTACACGCCATTACCGCCAGACTCCTTCTGTCTAGGAAACAGGGACAGGTAGTAGGCGACCTTGTCTACGCTTTGAGGCCCGTACGAAAACACGCAGTGGATCCGGTGCTGGAGAAACTGTCCTAGACCACTACCCGCAGATGCTTCGTCACAGAACTCGGCCGGTCTACACAGCCCACCGCTAATAGAACACAGAAAGAACGCGGGGTGCATAACCACGAGCACTCCAATCCACAGCGCAGATTTCGCTCACAACCCACTCTGATCCTCCTCCGCTGTCCTAATCACACTAGCAACAGGAGACATTTGGAAGGCCCACCGGCCTCTCGATGACTGATACTAAAACAGGAAACACGCTCTACCACAAAGGGGTATACTTATGGAGTGAGCCCTGGGACTCAAAGCAACGCATTACCTGTGTGCGCTATTAAGTGGCACTTAGCAGTCCGCCAAAGGGCTTGAAGGCCTGAATAAAGAATCAGTACCCATAAATGCTGGGCGCATGCCAGAACACGCTCCTGGAATCATTCCAAAGACCTCTGACCCCCGACTCCCATCGCATCTAAGACTATACAAACGCAGACACCTTGGAGCAACTCGCATACCAGGAAGGGGTCAGTGCAGCGGAGGCTCTCCTGCAGCGCATAACTCAAGTACAGCAGACAGAAGTACAGCAGACAGAAGCGCACAGTGAGACCATTCCCATACCCTGAAGGACAACGATAAAACCCAGCCCCACATGGACGCAAAACAGACGCAGGCTGAGGGGCTTGAGTTGCAGGAAAACACGATCACAGAGGCCATCCTCCAGGAGGACTAGGTTCCTTCCTTATTAGAAGAACAGGTCCAGTGAGAACAACATAGAAATGGCAGCTGGGAACCCTAAAGAACCAACAGGCGACACAGATCCGTCAGGTGATGCACCAGGTGCTTAGTGAGCAGCAGCAGGAGCACTATACAGGGGGTTGGGCGCCCGAAAACAGGGCGTGCGCCCTCCTCTGGTATACCTGCTACTGTTGGGCATCAGTAAGCAGCTCCTATTGAACTATGCAGGCTCCCAACAGAGTCTATGCCCAGACAGTACCCACCTGACCCATTAGTGTGATCCTATATATGATCCTCAGATTCTGCTCATCACCTCGTTTTTGTGGCAAATCCCCTCTCAAGCAAATTGCCACAGAGTGATCTGATCCAGGATTACGTTCGTTGTTGAAAGGGTTGGGCCCTCACGATTGAGGCTGGTGCCCTCCTTCAAAATCCGCTCTTGGGGGAAGGAGGAGAGCTTGACTGAACTCAGATCACGACGAACTACACGAGTGAGAGTACACCAGAGGAATCGGGCCGGTGCGATAATGCTCTGGGGGAGTTAAAGAACGTACCACCCATCAAGCTACATGCGAAGTACACATGGACACTCGCCAGAAGCTGGCAAAATACTGTTCTACCCCGCATCACCCAGAAGTAGACTCCTGTCTGAAATCGGCAATGGTGGCATCGGAGGCGGAAGCAGCTGCGACCAAGGCTGATGTGGCAGCCTTACTCCGTGAACTGGAAAGCAGGAGGGCGGACATTGGTGGAAAGGTTGACAAGTTAACACATAGAATTGACAACATTAAAGATAGGCTAGAAGGGGTAGAACACAACCAAACCTCCCTCAATACCTAGTCCCAAATGGGTCAAAGAATTGCAGAAATAGAAACCAGAGAGGAGGATGCCGTCTGAAGAAAGACGACTTCGAGGACCGTGAACGGTGAAACAACCTGGGGATCTTCGGGATCCCGAATAGGGAAGGGGAAACCGAGCAGGATCTGAAAAAGACTACACACGATTATGAAACCCCTATTCGAAGATGACGCAGTCGATGAACTGAAGATCGATTGGATACACAGGGCTGGGGGAGCTGCAGGTGGACCAAAAACAGTCCTTGCACGGTTTCACAACAATGAGGATAAATCCAGAATTCTTGAAAAGGCCAAGCGCTCCCCACAAATCCGTCGACACAACAAGAGTGACGATATTTCAAGATCTATCCTCACTCACCCTTGCCATGCGAAGAATGTGTATGCCTCCAATCAAATGGCTTAAATAAAAGGGAATCCGATACCGTTGGGGCTAGCCCTTCTCTCTCACGTTCGAATGGGAGGGAAAAGCAGCTCGACTGAAAACGGTGAAGGACAAAGACCTGCCCATAAGACCTGTTGGGCAACCAGGACAACGAACAAAAACATGGAGAAGGACGCGAGGATGACAGGCAATGGCGTATCCAAGGACCGAGACGGAAGAAGATCCCAGGATCCAGAAAATATAGGAGGATGAACGCCTCACCAGGTGTGGAACTCTGAAGAATATAGGAACTAGGCAAGGAGAAAGGACGCTTCACACGACGAGAAGCAACGATCAGGTGGCTACCCGCAATAAGATAGACACACACACATACCATAGGCCGTTACAGGCTTATTTGCTGACTTGAACCAACTAAGTACTAGAGGTCGCCCTGAGAAGATGCGATAGACCAAACATTAGGCTGACATGTGAACATGCGCCAACGGCTGATCTTCGAAGAAGGTTGTGATACTCCAAAGGGGGCGTCCCAAAGGTAAACGAGGGGAGCTACTAACGTACCTGATCCAGACACCTGCAGTGCAATGTTTATGATCAGGGAAGGATCACTTTGAAACAATGTAAGGGTTTAACTAGCCTTGTGATTTAGGAGGACAGGGGGCTCAATGTTTGATGAGGTGATTTGAGATGGAATCGTGGGAGGCACAGTCCCCACTGGTGGTCCGAGACTGGCTAGGTGAGGATAACCCAGCTAGGTCGGACGACGCTAGGGGTGGATGGGACGGGTTTAGGGGAGGGGATGGACAGAAGAACAGCTTACTTACCAACTGGTAACGTTCTTTCGACTGGATGTTCCTCCAACGTATTCCACATCTTTGACATGTAATGTCCACAGCTGTGCATTTCGGAAACTTTTTCGGCAGAGGGCGTCCTGCGTCGATGACGTCAGGTCGATGTCCCCCGAAGGACTCCGTCGAGGGCGACGTCACCGGATGTTATAAATAGGACGCATGGCGCCCATAGCCTCAGTTTATGTTTTTTCCCCCATAACGTGTGGCACCATTCCAATGCCTGCCCCCCATCCTTTGCCCTGTGCAGCTCTGTGTACCCCCAAACCCCTTCCTTTGCCTTGTGTCGCTCTGTGTACCCCCAACCCCCCTCCTTTGCCTGGTGTTGCTGTGTCCCCTCACCCCCCTCCATTGCCCTTTGTAGCTGTGTCCCCCCTCATTTGCCCCATGCCGTCTGTCTCCCAAAACCCTTCTTTTTCCCCGATTGCCGTTCTGTATCCCCCCTCCGTTGCCCTGTGCAGATCTGTGTACCCCCCTCCCCCCTTCCATTGCCCCGTACAGCTCTGTGTGTCACCACTTTCCATTGCCCCTAACAGCTGTGTTTCCCCTCC
Organism: Ambystoma mexicanum; assembly: GCF_040938575.1. Classification (NCBI taxonomy): domain Eukaryota; kingdom Metazoa; phylum Chordata; class Amphibia; order Caudata; family Ambystomatidae; genus Ambystoma; species Ambystoma mexicanum. The sequence continues at coordinate 394,518,167 of NC_090938.1, forward strand.
CCCTTTCCGTTGCCCTGTTCAGCACCCTGTGGCCACTTCCCACCTCCATTGCCCCTTGCTTCACACTTTCCCCTCCACCTCCCCTCTACCCACTGTAACGCGCTGTGTTCCCACCGACCCCCACCCCCTGTCTTACTCGGACCTTCTCTTCACCTTCGGTCATTGTCACCACCCTGCTCAGCTAACTCTCTATGCTGTCCTCATCTCCCCCGCCCAACCCCCTTCATTTTCTGTCTCCCCCCCCCTCGCCTTGCTCACCTCCTCTAGCACTTGTTTCTCAAATACGTCACCTGACCTGTTGGTTAACCACCTGCTCTGTTGCCCCTCCACCTTTTGTTTCCACCCTCCCCTTCCCCTCCTGAACTATCTGAATTTTCGCCAGACCTAGTAAAATAGCTTGCTTGTTCGTTTCCTCTCCCTCTCCCTCATTCAAGTCCCCTCGGCCTCCCCCTCCTCCTGTTAACCTTCCGGCACTACCTCAATTGCTGGCAGGCATAGTAAAGTAGCCGCCTGTCCATCTCATCCTTTTGCCCTCCCCTCCTTACCATCGTCATTTTGCACTTACTCTTCCATATATGTACTTTGACCTATTTGATAGGAGCGTGTTTGTCTCCCCCCTCCCCTCCGGCACTATCTATCCAAGATTTAAACTCGCCAAAATTGGCGGCATCAGCTTCCCTGTGATAGCCGCTGAACTATGGAATGCTTTGCCACATAACCTGAGAGCAGACCAACCCTTCTCACACTTCAGGAGGAACTTCATCAAACACATCAATTTTAATAACTTGTAGTCACCCCCATTAGATACCTATGTATCTTCAGCCCAACTGGTTTGTATATATTTATTATTAGAAATCTATCAACAAATGTATATAATTTTAACATGGTTTGTAAACCGATCTTACCTTGTATATTAATCTTCTGTAATTATTTGCATATATCTGTAAGTATGCAAACTGTACATCCCTATAACATTGTAAATGCTAGATTCCTGTAACATTGTAAGCTTTGCATATTCTTTCTGCTGCGCCCGCTTACCTCTGGGTCTGGCGCGCATTATAAATTAATAAAAAAACAAACTATCTGAATTTTCGTCAGACCTAGTAAAATAGTTGCCTGTTCTGTTCTTCTCCTTGTCCCTCCTTCCAATACCCCTTACCACCACCACCCTGTTTACTTTCCGGTACTACCTCAATTGCCGTCAAGCAAAGTAATGTAGCTGCCTGTCTGTCTCACTCTCCCTCCCTCCCCATTGTCCTAGCACTTTCACCATCTACAATGTCTGTATAGGCTGTTTATGATAGTTGATTTTTGGTTTTTCACATTCTGATTGTATCAAGGACTGTAAGAATGTACATTGTTTTCCTTCTCCCTTGCTCCCTCCCTTCCTTCCTTCAAGCGCTTTGAAACACATTGTGTAAAGGCGCTATACAAATAAACTATCAAACTATCATAGCCTTGCGGAGACGTAAGCTGCAATCGCCTTAGAAATTCTCCTGAGGGGCAGGCTGGGAGGGCGATGTGGAATACATTGGAGGAACATCCAATCGAAAGAACTTTAGCAGTTGGTAAGTAAGTTGTTCTTTGAATGGATTGTGTCCTCCAATGTATTCCACATCTTTGACAGACTCCCAAAGCAGTACCAGAAAAATGGAGGAGGGTACCCAATCAGATGGCGGAATACAGAACCACCTTACCAAAGGCCATATCTTGGCCATGGACCGTATCCAGGGAGTAATGTTTAACAAAGGTGTGGAGAGAAGCCCATGTGGCTGCATCACAAATGTTCCTAATAGGAACTCCCTGTTGGAGGGCAGTGGAAGTAGCCACGCCCCTAGTGGAGTGAGCTCTGAACCCTTCAGGAGGGTCCTTACCCGCCAATCGGTAACACTCAGTAACGGTGAGGATAATCCACCTGGACAAAGTCTGTTTGGTAACAGCCTGGCCCAATCGGCGTCCAGCATATCCATATCTAACAAAGAGTTGACCATCCACTCTGACCCTGGACATCCTAGAAATATAAAAGCTCAGAGCTCTCCTGGGATCCAACCGATGTAGACACTCCTCTTCCTTACCAGGATGAGGAGGAGGATAGAAAGGGAGAACCACCTTCTGACTCAAATGAAACTCAGATACAACCCTAGGAAGAAAGGAAGGACGTACCCCAAGTACTACCCTGTCCTTGTGCAATACAGTAAAGGGTGGCTTCGAGGAAAGTGCCTGCAATTCACTCACTCTGCGAGCGGAAGTAACCGCAACCAAGAACACTGTCTTGAAAGACAATCTCAAAGGACAAGAGTGCAAAGGTTCAAACGGAGCACCCACGAGAAATTACAAAACCAAATTCAAATCCCAAACCGGCACCTGGAAAAGGGACGGCGGGAACACAGTCAGTCCTCTAAGAAATTGAGAAATCAAAAGGAATCTTAAAGTAAGAACATTCTTCAGACGAGCGCTTAAATATAGACAGTGCTGCCAGGTAACCCTTAATGGTACCTACTTGAAGGCCCCTGTGGGCCAAAGAAAGTAAGAAAGACAAAACCATAGGAATGGAGAACTGAAAAGGATCAACATTGTGTTCTTTGCACCAGTCGCAGAAATTATGCCAACGGTACAGGGATTTTGTTGCAGGCCGAGTGGCCGAAAGCAACACCTCCATCACGTCATCCAGGAGGTCCCAATCCTTATACCTCAACCTTTCAGATACCAAACGTGAAGGTTGAGAGTCTTGATTTTCTGGATGGAGAACCTGACCCCCTCGCAAGTCAGAGCAGATCCTCTCGGTAGTGAAGACGGCATTGAGGGAAGATGGACATTTCCAGAAGGTCCGGCTACCACGCTCTCCTGGCCCAATCCAGAGCAATGAGGATCATGTGGGAACCAAACATGCGTAACCTCCGCAACACTTGAGGAATGACGGGGAGTGGAGGAAACACGTACAGCAGTGGGAATGACCAACCCACTAAGAACGCATCTCCTAAGGCTCCTCTCGGAGGAAATTCCCTTGAGCAGAAACTCTCGCACTTCCGGTTGGCACTGGTGGCAAAGATATCCACTTGTGGGGGTCCCCAAAGGGCGAAGATCTGCTGAAGGACTTCCTGAGCAAAAACCCACTCGCGAGAGACCGTGCTCTGCCGCCTCAGATCGCCGACCGCCACAGTTTCGTCTCCGGCCAAATGAACTGCAGAGATCAAAATTCCTTGTTGGATGGTCCAGAACCAGAGCTGCATTGCCTCTCTGCACAACGGGAGTGAAGAGGCCCCCCCACTTTTTTGTTGAGGTAATGCATGGCCTCTGTGTTGTCCGTCATGATCAGAACACTCTTCCCCCGCACAGATGGCAGAAAAGCCTTCAGGGCCAGCCTGAAGGCTCGCAGCTCTAACAGATTGATGTGGAGTTTGGACTCCAACAGAGACCAACGACCGCTGGCGGTCAAGTCGCTGGCATGAGCGCCCCATCCTGTGAGGGAGGCATCCTTCACTACCGTCACCTCCGGCCACGGTTGCCAAAACGGCTCCCCCTTCATCAGGTTCCTTTCGTTGGCCTACCATAGAAGATCCTGGGAGACCGAGAGTGGAATCTGAACAGGATCAGACATCTTTCCTGAGAACTGCGACCGCTGCATCTTGAGGACCCATTTCAGGGATCTCATCCTCAGCCTGGCCACTGGCACCAGAAAAATGCAGGACGCAATGAGGGCGAGCAACCTTAAGAATTCGAAAGCCAGGACACTCTGGGCATGTTGAAACTTGTCCACTATCTGCACAATGTGATGAGCCCTTACCTTGGAAGGCGAGCAATTCCCGAAGGACGTGTCTTGCACAGCCCGATGTACTGGAGCTGTTGGGAAGGTGTCAGATGTGACTTCTTGAAATTGAGGGAGAAGCCCAGCTTGTGGAGGGAGCAGCAGGTGAGACCGAGGTGATCCAACGCTTGCTTGGGAGAGCACGCCAGGATCAGCCAGTCGTCTAGGTAGGGGTAGACGTAAATGTAAATCCCCCCCCCCCCCGCCTCTCGCCTGAGGTACGCTGCTAACACCACCATTAGCTTGGTGAAGACCCTCGGGCGGAGGTCAATCCGAATGGCAGGACCCGAAACTGAAAGTGCGAGTCGCCAGCCGCAAACCTCAGGTACCTTCTGTGCTTGGGATGAATCGGCACATGAAAGTAAGCATCCTGTAGGTCCAGAGACACCAATCAATCCTGAAGTTGAAGGGCCTGGAGGACTTGAGAAAGAGTAACCATCTTGAACTTGTCCTTCCTGAGAAGTTTGTTCAACCAACGCGAGTCCAGGATGGGTCTCAATCCCCTGTCTTTCTTTGGGATCAAAAAATAAAATGGAATGGAATACCAATCCTTTTTCCTCTCCGTTACAGGCACCATTTCTGTAGCGCCTTTCTCCAGCAGGGTCAAGATTTCCTGCACAAGGAGCGAATCTGGAAGCTTCAAAGAGTTTCCCCGGTGGATTGTCATGAGGCCGCTGTAGGAAGGGAAGGCAGTAGCCGTGGGCATTAGAATCCAGAACCCACGCATCTGAAGTAATGGCTTGCCACTCTTCGAGATGCTGAGACAGTCTGCCCCCAACCGGCGAACTATGGGACATAGCCTCATGACTGTTTAGAAGTGGCTGCGGTAGTGCCTGACGGCAAAGAGGCAGCTGCCTGAGCGGCTTTGGCACCTCTAATTACCCGACCACCTTGGGTACTTTTGCGCTGACCCGTTTGACTGGCGGCACCTCTCGTTAAACCAAAGGAAGAGTAGTAACAAAAAGAAACTCCCCAACATTGCTGTCCCCTAGGCAAAAAGGTGGAGGTTCACGCACAGCGGTGCTTAAAGATTTTGCCGCAGTTCTTGAGGTCTGCAACCTCTCAAGGCTCTCGCAAGCCTTGCAAACAAATGGGCGCCATCAAAGGGCATGTTCAAAAGACGGGCTTGCACATCCGGGGCAAAACCTGACTTCCGCAATCACACAAACCTGCGTATAATGGTGCTCGCAGCCATGGACCGGCTAACACTGTTGGCCGTGTCCAACCCAGACTGAAGGGATTCGCACATGGCATCCTTGCCATCCTGCATGAGAGCAAGGAACCCCATCCCTTTCTCCCCCCTCGGGAATATGCTCAGCCACTAGAGAAACAGTTCCACAGAGTGTGTGAAAACCTTGCTAAGGCACAAGTGGAGTTGGCTGATTTCAACGCCATACTCCCTGCAGAAAATACCTTGCGAGCCCAACCGTGGAGTTTGTCGTCCCTATTTTTTTTTTTTTTTTTTATTTGTTTATGGTTTATTTAACCTTTACAAAAATCACATTCTAATATGAGTTGCAATTTAAAATATCTACAAATCATTTGCAATCCCGTTAAATCATTAACCTAAAATGGAAAATATCATACATTTAACATTTTAGCAGGAATATTGAGCACCCGCATATTACCACAGTATCATAAATCCAAAGTAGTGACAGTACCAGACAATACATACATTACACCAACTGATCGTTTTTCCCGGCTAATTCCCGTTCAATGATAACAAGGAAGTTTGTTAAACAGATGATAAGTGTTATACTTCTTCCCCACATACATCGTTGCCAAAGCGATTCCCTACTCATGCTCGTCTCAGTATAGAGGTCGGTGGTAAAGCATCGTTTTCGCTCCACTTCGAAATACCTGCAATATACAGTAAGGTGCTTCAAGGATTCAACTATATCCGGTAATTGGCAGAATCTACATATTCCTCTCAATGCATTATTTTTATACTTTTGCCAAGACATAATCTTTTCATTAGTAAGCATCTGATTCAGACGAAATCTTGGGTAGATCCTTCTTACAATATTGCATGGAAACACGATCTGATACCTTGGGCGAAATCCCCATTGTCCTATAAATTTCGCGTATTCAGTGTAAGTTTGATACCCCTGAATCTTTTCAGTCAACAGACACCAGTGGTATCTGCAGTATTTAGTCTTACATGATGGTAACCCCAATACCAACTCCTCATGTGAAATCATAGCATCTGAAAGGAATTGTTCCATCCTATTCTTAATTATCAAGATCGACCGAGGATGCCCCTTCTCAGTCATTATTGCAAGCTCTTCATACAATGAATTCTTAGGAGGAGCCAGCATTTTCCCATAGTTGGTTAGCATTCGCCAATGCCATTTAACTGATAGTGGTAGAATTCCCAACTCATGGCAAACAATAGCATTTGGTATAGACATTGCAAGACCCAGAACCTTTTTTACCATTTTCCCCTGGATAGTATCCACAATATCATCCATCTTGTATAAACAAAGATCCAATGCATATAACAAGGTTGGTTCGATCTTTTGTAGGTAAAAAGTAAGCATTGGTATCATTGAAAATTTCCCAAGGCGATTGTACACCAGTTTAAGCTGTGCAGTCAGCGATTGGGCTTTTTTGGTTAAAATCAACTTCCAGTTCTCACAGGAATTACTGCATGCCAGATGATAACCCAAATAACGCATGGATGGGGCCCTCGGAATCGCACAGCAATCAATCGACCATGTAAAACTTTTAATTTTTTGACGTCCTTCATTGAATGTAATAAAGGATTTCTCCGTATTAATCGTTAAATTAGGTTTGCATGCAAAGGTATGGAAAAGGTTCAATTTAATCTGTAATCCATAGGGGGTCCTATCGAAAAACAGTAAATCATCCGCAAAACTTAGCCAGTTCAATGCAATAATACCCAATTTTGCAGGAAAAATCACTGCCTCTTGCCATTGGTCTAAATCCAATAAATAGAGGTTGAACAGGACTGCAGCAAGATTGCAGCCCTGTTTCAGTCCGATCTCAGTCCGAATGGGTTCGGTGAGTACACCAGCCTTGGTAAGTCGGATGCGATATGTTGTATGGTGTGCAGGGCCGCTATGATTGAAACTAACTGGGATGAGAAACCAAATTTAATCAATTTATTCCAAAGTAGCTCTCTGATTACTGAATCAAACGCAGCAGTAAGGTCCAAGGCCGCCATGTAAACACAACCCGCCTTGTCCATTTTGGTTTGCTGGTAGAAATGGGCAATAATAGTTGCGTTGAGCTGGCAGCCCATGAATCGTCGAAAGCCAGTTTGGAATTTGGATAGTAGGTTAGACTGATTAATATATTGGTTAGTGGCTTGTAGTAAGAGATTTGTAAAGATCTTAGCCGAGGCATCCATAAGAGCAATCGGCCTGAAGTTCCCAGGGTCAGTCATTGGCCCCTTTTTATAAATTGGGATAATTATCGCAGAGCACCAGGAGGCGGGGATGTGCCCAAGATAATAAATAGCGTCAAATTTGATTTTAAATAATGCCGCCCACATTTCCGGATTAAGCTTGATAAGACATGGCGGAATGCCATCTGGTCCTGGTGCTCGTGACCCCTTAGATTTTGTGATGGCCAGGTGCATTTCCTCATTGGACCAAGGACAACCCTGGAAAATGGGACGAAATGACGATCTCTCCTCTAATATAAATTGACTAGGCATAGCAAATTTTACTCTGATATGATTTGCCCAGGAAACAGCGGAGATAGCCGATTCCTCAATCTGCTCGGCTGTGCCAAATAGGGTGCGCATAGTCACCCATAAATTCCTAGCGTTTTTAGAAATTAAAACAGCCATGAGATTCTGATTCTTAATATTGAACAGCTCATATTTCAGCCGTTTTATTTGGGATTTATAGCATTTATTAATCTCCGCCTTAGTCTCCGCGTAATCACTGTCAATCTGTTTGCAGAAACCTAATTTTCTGATTCGATACCGTTTTTCTTTCCTTAGATCGACAATTTTTTGACTATATTGGTGTTGGTGTTTAGGGGGATGGCTGCACTCAGACGGTGCCTTCAAGTTTGACATATGCACCGCTATTCTAATGGAATTCTGGACCTCTTGCCACACACACATAACACCTTTACTCTCAACACTCACTTTAATCAACGGGTCCTCTAGAATTGCAGCACTAAATGATTGACATCTTCTAGAGGTCCACTTGATTGATAACCCAGCCCGATCATGGGCAATGGCCCTTAAGTTGGGCTCCACATCAAGACATAATGTTTCCAACTTCAATTTAGTTTTCAGGGCTAAATGATCCCCTTTAAAAAGATTAACAATCAAAATTGGATCAACTAGATGTAACCATCTTGTGGAGACAAAGAAATAGTCAATTGTTGAAGTATAGAGACCTCGTGCCCATGTATGATAAGGTCCTGCCTTGAACGGAATCAACTGAATGTCCCAAAGCATAAGAAACTCCACCCACCTTACACCATTCGCATATGATTTCTTTCTAGAGTCAGATTTACAATGAGTATCTGCCGTAAGATCATCTATACAAGTGGCATTAAAGTCACCCCCTATAATCACTTTCAAGTTTGCTTTGGTCCTAATGATCTCTTCAAAAAGGGAATTAATGCGATCTGCTAGGGTTTCAAAGGAAGTCACCACCTGATTCCAATACAAATAAATAACAATAAAATCTTGAAATCGGGATTCCGTGCTTGACATTTCCACAACCAGTAAAGCCTCATCAGCCCACAGCAGATGGGAGATCACTTTCAGCTTTTTATCAATCAGGATCGCCAGACCCCCAGCTGGACGTCCTAGTTGCCCCCTTGATGCCGGCTGATAATAAGAGTCAAACCCTTCCAGAACTACCTCACCCATAGTCATAGTTTCTTGGACCAAGCAGATCCCTGGACGAGAATCGTCCCTATCCTGAGGGATGGTAGGGAACGCCGCCTGCCTCGAGGTGGCCATACCCGCCTGAACCACCAAACTCTCGGGAGTGGGGTGAGTGGATAAGTAGCTGGGGTCGCTATCGGAAGGGCGTTACTTCTTTGTCCAAGATTTGTTAACAGCCGGAAGAGATTCCGGTGACTGCCAAGCAACTGCCACCCTTTTCTGTAAAGTGAGATGAAAAGGTAACACCGGGTCAGAGGACAGGTCTTGAGCTAAAAGGTCTGTTAGATCATCCTGTAACACATCTTCAGGAGGACTGGACCAGCCCAGATACAGCCAGACCCTAGCCATGAGCCGCCTGTATGACGACTAATCATGAGCCCCAGGCTCAGGCCTACAAAATTCCACTTTCGGAAAAGTGTCCAACCCACTGGCATCATGAAGGGATTGCTTTAACTCCTCCAATTAACTCTCTCCAGAAAAGAAAGGAGCCATATCATGCTCAGCAGGGTCCTCAAAGTCAGACCCTTCTTCCTCTTCATAAATGTTGTCCAGCGCGAGGTGAAAACCTGGCCTGGGGACATAAGAGGGCCTGGAGTCCAACACCGGCCTCACAGACTTCGCCATAGCCTTCCTTGGTGGATCCACCAGATCTAGGTACTCCAATGGTAAATTGCAGACAAAAATACCCGAAGGCTTCGAGGCTGAAAGCGTCGAAAGCCTCAGCTTCGAAGGCTTCGGCGTCGACACAGGTGCCGAAGCCTTGTCCGAACGGGACCTTGAAGGTTCCCGATGCGAAACGTGCCGCGTACCCGAGCCTGAAGGCGTGTGAGCCACGGTACGAGAACGTTCCTTGCATTATAACATCTGGTGACGTCACCCTCGACGGAAGCCTTCGAGGGACATCGACCCGAAGTCATCGACACAGGACGCCCTCTGCCGAAAGTGCACTACATGTCAAAGATGTGGAATACGTTGGAGGACACAATCCATTAGAAACAAGTTTCTACATAAATATGTTCAATGATGCAGTGAATGTACTGAGAAGGTTGCATGTGCGCACCACACAAGCGGAATAGAAAGAGAAAAGGTTATGTCGGTAGAGTCTCCATCCACTAGACCCGGGCCTCTCAGGGTGGGCACGCTCAAAGTAAAAGGACTGAATTCACCTACAAAATGATCATTAGTGTGTAGGGAATTTAAGAGAACGAAGCTGGATGTGCTTTTCCTTCACGAGACTAAGTATATACATGGGGAAGAAGGTAGGGTCTTGTACTCCAGGGTGGGAACTGAATATTGGGGCTCTGGTCCTTTGCCGAAAGTGGGAGTGGGTATACTTGTAAGGAAGGGACTCAATCTTGAGATTACTAAGGTGTTGGCTGACGTGGAAGGAAAGGCCACCATAGTGGTGGGTAAGATACGCAATACCACACTCGCAACACTTTACCCTCCCAACGTTGGGCAATCTCGCTTCCTACAACGCACTGTTCCGAAGATAATGTTGGACGCCTCGGGGCATGTCATTCTGGGTGGAGATATTAACTTATGGGCAGATCCCATGTGGGATAGACAGGCTGGCAATCCAGAAGCATTTGAACCAGTAGACTGTGGCCGTGTGTAACGCTCACCTGATTCCCACGGAGGAGCAGGTCTGGCTTCGAGTGCTGATGCTTCTTCAATGGTGAAGCGCAGGACTCTGAAGATGGACAGGAAGGGCCCTCTACTCTGGCTTCTCCGGCTCGCAGGAATATTCCCCTGTGCGTGAAAAGGGAGTATTACCTACTGACTGAGTTATGCTCAAGCCTCCCACTCTCTTCCAACCCTCCACGATACCCTTCCACGATTCCCCGTGAAGTCTCACCTTAGGGTCTGAAAGGACGAGCTCTCCATCCTGCTTCTGACGCAGGGGCGCGTTGAATCCAGTTACTTCCCTGGATTGAGGTTGGATGGGAGTTCAGGTAAGCTTGATTATACTGGTAAGGCGCTGTAAAAGTTCTGTTGCAAGTTCAAAAGTTCAAGCTTTAAATAATAATGTTCATTGTCTTTTTTCAGGTGATGAATGAAGATTCCTTTGGAGATTTCTTGCAACAAAGCGCTGATGGTGATGAATGAAGATTCCTTTGGAGACTTCTTGCAACAAAGCGCTGATGTTGATGTCTTTTCCCGAGGTTCGGAATGCCGGAGATATGGCGCCGACCCGAAGTGAAACGTGCAGTTCCAGTAAAGATCTGGTAAGTCCTAGATGAACGCTCAGGTAATGTTTTTGCATTCGCTCATCTAATGTCTTTGTCTTTTTTCCCCATAGGGGACGGGGTCCTGCTTGGAAGCAGCAAGACCCGAAATGAAATGGGAATGACCCAACAGGTAAGTCTTAGAAGGAAACTGAGCTTTTCCTATTCCCTTCCTTCTCTCACCTCTTATTCTTGTCTTTTTCTCTAGGCTCTGGGAAGTGGCTGTGTATCCGGATGATCGCTGCTGAAGATGGAGGAACCCAGGAAAGATGAGTGAAATGCAGCGCTGCAGCGATCGTAACGAAATGCTTTTAAAAATGATGTCTTCCCTTTCAGGATCGTCGGTGATGTCTCTGTGGTGCAGATTAGCTGGTAGGTCTCTTGTCTCCCTTTGCAGGTGACCCAGGATGCTGACAGGCGTGGCTGAAGTCCAGATGCAGGAGCTGACACGATGAGCGTCCAGCTGCGAGGAGCAGAACAACGCGAAGCGTGAGTTGCTGATCGGGTGTGGTTTAAATAGCTTTGGAAGAAGTTCCAAGTGTGTATCCTTCCTCCGATCAGGTATGTATCCTTCCCCGACCACACCCGGGTGGAAAGTAGTCCCACAGGTAAAGTAGTTCCTATTCAGGCCTCAAGAGGGCCTGGATGTGGCAGCATGGTCTGCATCAGGTAAGTGCACATTAAAACACTTGAACACATGTCGAGCTTTATGAGCCTGGCGCCTAAGGCGCCAGGACAGAGGTCCAACATGAGCCTGGCGCCTAAGGCGCCAGGACTGAGTCCAAAGGGCCCCAGCTTGGGCCCGCTGGCACTCCCCTGGGGGAAATGATGCCTGCCTCTGGGGTTGCTGGGTCGGACCTGGCTCCTTGGAGGTAGGCATCATGACACCGTGCAGAGGTGATGGAAATTATGGGGATGTACGGATTGCGAGACATTTGGCGAAACTTCATCCCAACGAGAAGGGGTATACATTTTACTCAGCACCTCACTCTACATTTACTAGAATAGACTACCTGTATCTTTCGCAGGGCCTGAATGAGGCCGCAACTGCCTCAGAGATTGTGCCAATTTCGTGGTCAGATCATGACATGGTCATCGTCGACATGAATCAGGTCGCCTTGCCACATAAGAGTGCGAAGTGGCGTTGCAACGAAACCTTGTGGAAGGACCCTGTCTTCCGCGCTGAACAAGCAGCTGAGATTAAGGAGTACTTTCAAACAAATGACACGGGAGAGGTATCCAAGAGAATGGTGTGGGAGGCGGGGAAGGCAACATGGCGGGGTATCCTGATCAAGGAAGGGGCCAAGAAAAAGAGAAAGGGCTCCGATAGAGGATAGACTGAGGAGGGAAATCAAACAGCTAGATATTGCGGCACAGAACTCCGAGGGGAGGCCAGGGAAAGTTGCAGAAGCCGTACAGAAAAGGGAGGAGCTCTGATGCTTAGAAGAGGGGCAAGTCCTATGCGAATTCTAGTTTCTCAGGCAAAAGCATTATGAGAAGGGCGATAAAGCAGATGCACTGCTGACTGCTAGGCTGCGGGGACAGCAAGCAGAGAGGTGGGTTGCCGCTATTGAAGGGGGAGGCGATGCCCAGACAACAGAGGCGAAAGAGATCCCAGAGGCCTTTGCAAAATTTTAAGAACATCTATATAGATCCGAAATGGTACAGAGGGAAACATACATAGACCAATACATGCGGGGGTGGACATGCCGAGATTCTCTTGAGATAAAGTGGAAGAGATGGAGTCTCTGATCACAGCGGAAGAGGTCAAAAGAGCTATCAAGAGGCTCCCATTAGGGAAAGCACCTGGCAATTATGGGTACACAGGGGGATTTGATAAGACCTTTATCTTGTCCCTCCTATCCTTTATCTTTTACTTATTCAACGACATCCTGCAGACAGGGGTGGCTCCTGAATCCTTCTCACAGGCGCTGATCTCTGTGATCCCCAAAGGAGGTAAGGACCCCAAGCAATGCGGATCATATCGCCCCCATCTCACTACTCAATATTGACGCAAAAATGTATAGACTTGAAACCCACAAGCCCCTACTAGTACTCTCTGACCAAGTCGGATTTATCTTAGGGAGACAGGGTGCGGACACGATGCGCAAGACACTCCACTTTATTCATGAATCAAAGAGAATGTCAGGCGACCCTGCCCTTCTGTCAATTGATGCTGAAAAAGCGTTCGACAGGGTGGAGTGGTGCTTCTTATAAGTGGTACTTGACAAGGTCGGACTGGCCCCGATATTCAAAAAGGTGCATCAAGGCTGTCTACACATCTCCCAAGGCATCAGTTATGGTCAATTCAGAGTATTCCAGAGGGTTTAACATGGGGAGAGGCAGGAGACAAGGCTGCCCTCTCTCAGCGATACTGTTTGCGCTCTCCCTAGAACCTCTTGCAAAGACACTTAGAGCAGATCCTCAAGTTGAGGGTCTTCAGGTACATGGGAGGGAATATAAGGTAGCCCTCTATGCTGATGACATTCTGCTGCATGTTAAAAACACCCTGACATCAATACCTAGAGCCATACATTTGATAGAAAGATATGGGGAACTCTCAGGCTTCAAAAGGTCCAAATCCATACTGTTCCCATTACAGGAACTCACCCCTGAGAATGCCACCAAACACTCTACTCTTGGCCTGCTGATGGGAGGCGCCATCCAGCATTATCTAGGGATCAGTTTGCTTCATATATATTCTCCAATTCCTGTGTCAAACGTCCCCCACCTCCTAGCTTGTATCCATGCGGATTTGGCAAAATGGCAGAAGCTCGCAATCTCCTGGATGGGGAGACTCAACACAGTTAATGGTGTGCCTCCCAATATTCCTATGTCCATTCCAAATGCTTCTACTGAAAGTCCTGGAGGCATTCTTTAGAGAAGTAAAAAGAGCCATTCTAAGATTCCTATGGCAGGGGAAAAAAAGCTAAGATCGCATACGAGCTCCTCATCTTACCCAAGGAAAAGGGAGGTGGGTCTCCCTGATCTAAAATTATACTATTGAGCAGTGCAATTAAGGTTACTGATTCCCCACTTGAGAGGAAGGAAAACGTTGCAGTGGATACACGATGATAATCATAACCTAGCCCCTCCATTGTCTCAAAATGGCTGTGGGTTCCTAGAGATAAATTACTTCGAAGACTCCGAAACCACCCCATAATAGGCACGGTATGGGAAATCTGGAGGGAGGGGGCAGACATGAAGGATGTCACCACGTGGCCTTCTCCCATAAGCAAAATATGGAGTGCGTGAGGAGATCCCTAATCATGCACAATTCCAATCCTGGTTTGAAGCAGGCCTCGAGAGGGTGGGTCAATTATGGAAGGGTGGTGTCTTCCTCACATTTACGGAACATGCTGGGAATACACACATTACCGGTCTTTCCTTTTCTAAAATTTAAGGGCACCCTCATGAGGAAAGAATGGCGTGAGAAAGTACAGAGAGACTCGCCCCATTTGAGAAATTGCTTGACACAGTGACAGAGACCAAGGGAATGATCTCGAGCATGTACAGAGCACTTTAGATATTGGGAAGGGATCAAATATTAACTTCAAACAAAGGTGGGAACGGGATTTAGGTAGAGAACTGGATCCAGAATTGTGGGTGAAGATATGCAAAAGAGCCTCACAAGTGTCTATAGCGGCTCAATATAAATTGCATGCCATCAAGTTACTCCATAGATGGCAATACAACCCTCACAGATTGTCGAAGATGTTACAAACCGCAAGTCCTTTGTGCTGGCATCAATGTGGGGAAGAGGGACAATTACTGGCACATGTAAGGGGGATGTTCCCGGGTTCAGGTGTATTGGAATGAGGTCCTTGGTTGGATCAAGCAGATAGATGTGATCTCCCGTGAGGCTGCACCTCTCCTAATACTGTTCGGTTTGGAAGAACGTGAAGGTGAAATGAGGAGAATGACTGGAAGTGTGGTCCCCTTGCTGCTCGCCGCATGGGCCTGCTTGGTGATCAAGTGGAAAGCGAACTTGGTCCCGAGCAAGAGAGAGTGGATTGGCGTTACAACAAACATTTATACAAGGGAAAGAATCACTGCAGCCCTCCATGGGAGAGCGGCTCAAAATTAGTTGATCTGGAATGTTTTTGTAAATAAGTGCATGCCCAACCCTGCACAGGGGTCAACACGGAGAGAACGACGGATGAGCCGCTAGCAAATGCACAACTAATTGATCTACGAAATGCGTGTACCTGGGAACTCTAGGGATAGGTTATATTATCTGTGCCATGATGGCTCAGTCTGGACTACAGAATAAGACAAAGGAAAGTGGACCTCATACAACGTTAAGATGAACTAAAAAAATATGTGGACTAAAGAGAAGAAACTGTTCTGGGGGGTGGGGGGAGGGGTGGAGCGAGGAAAGGAAGTTAAGTTACTGTTTAAGGCTGCAGTTCATTTGGAGGGAGGGGTGGACAGGGTAAAGCTGGTTGTAACACATTCCAAATGATATCTGTATGTTACTGTGTTCTATAAAACCAAACTTTTTTTTTTTAAAATGACATAGGAGGATGTGGGGAGCCATTGGTGAATGTTACTCGTGTAGTGAAGGTACCAACCTGAAAATCCATGCCACCTATGTTCACTACCATAACACATTTTCATGGTCAGCACAACCTGTGCTTCGAAAAAGTCCCCGCCGGAAATGTACTATGTTCATCTGGTTTGCTGTTCAGCGGATCAACGTTCAGTAAAATGTCAAGTTTCTGTCAATTTGTGGGACTTGAGATCCTTTCTAAAACACAGTACTACAAATATCAGAAGGATTTATTGTTCCCCACTATTAACCATGCCTGGAAACCCGAACAGATATTAATTGACAGTACAGTTGCTGGCAAACATCTAATGCTTGCAGGCGAAGGACAGTGCGACAATCCATGATTTTCCACTAAATACTGCACTTACCACTTTCAAGACATGGAAAGTAAAAAAAATAGTCCGTTCGAACATCGTGCAGGTGTCAGAATGCACATTGTCTGTTTCCATGGAGAAACATGGCTTCATTAAATAAATTGAACTTCTGAAATCCAGGGCAATGCAAATAGACCTGATGGCCACTAACAGGCACGTTGGAATAGCAAAGGCCATACAAAAGCAGTTCCCAGCCATTAAGCATCAATTTGATGTATGGCACATTGCAAAACCAATTTCTAAAAAAATGACAGCTGCTGGTAGAAAAAAGGGTTAAAAAACATTTTAAAGTGGGTTCAGTCTATGGTGGTGCTCAAAAACATGTGACGTTCTGTAGAACTTATACTTGAAAAGTGGCGTTCATTGATGCACCATTGTTCCAACGTACACTCTCTGAGAGAAAACATTTGAACAAATGTGGACATGGACCTTTGAGTAAGGAGCAGGAGCATAAGACGAAGTGGTTGGTGTCAGGTTCCCCTTCTCACGCAGCAGTAGAGAAAATGGTGTACTAGAAAACGCTTTCAAGAGACCTGAATGGACTCACCGAATTCTGCCACACTGGAGATTTGGAGGTGTTCCATAATCGGTGCCTAAAGTATAGGCCAAAAAGGTTTCATTTTGGCATAGATGGTATGGAGGCAAGAACAAGAGTAGCTGTACTTGCGCACAACAAGAAAGTTGGAAGGGAACAAGCAAAAACTGCAGGAACCTTTGGGATGCTTTGTTACATCATGGCTTTTACAAAAAAAAGGAACCAGTGAAATGGATTTTGAATTTGTGAAAGATCTGACTTCAACTGTACTGGACATGCATATGCACAGAAGGGCTACAGATTTTGTTCCAAGGGCATGGACTATGCCGCAGAACATTGCAAAAGAGGCTTGTCCTCCAAAATAAGTACTGGTAGAAAGGTTGACTTCCAGATTTAAATGATTTGTAGCTGTCATAAACAAATGTTTACAATCAAGTTTGAATATGTGACCCAATATTTGGATACTATTGATTAAAGCAATAGTGTAATGGTATAACACTTGCAATGTTAATGTTCAATAGTGTATTTTAAAAATGTATATTTGGCGATGTAACCGCGTTGACTATGCATTGATGATTTAATCTAACTTTTCCTTTCTTTATATTGCTTTTCCTCGGTCATTGAGATATACGACATGCATTACTTACCATAAAAGCATTTCTGATTATTGTATCTGCTTAGCATGTAAGCCAGAAACGTACATGCTGTGCATATAGTCCGACATCCAGTGGTCACCACAGAGTATTGCATCTTGTCTTTCGAGAATCTAAAGGGGACGTCGACATGGGCGTGCCTGTAACACTATTCCTAACATGACGTGTAGTCTACCCAAAACCCCTCATGCGTTGATGTCCCTCCGATTGTATTTTTTCGGCCATGAGGGAGCCTATGGCCATCGTGAGTAGGGAAGAGAGAGAAAGTAGTAGGACGTCTATGGTCCTTCCATTCAAGCAGGGAGGAAGGGTGGGCACATGAGAATCTAACAGGTACAATCAACAAAAATGCTTTTACGGTAAGTAATGCATGTCTTCTGATGCTTGTTAATCTGCTTAGAATCACATGCTTTGCATCAGTACTCTGGGTTGGAGGTGGGATGTGAGAAGGAACAGCAGCGAAAAAATGTCTTATTACTGCTTGTCCCACCTGAGAATCAGACCTAGGATGAGTGTCTAGGCAATAGTGTTTTGTAAAGGTGTGTACAGAACTCCAGGTTGCCGCATTGCAAATGGACTCTAGGGGAACATGTGCAATTTCCCTGACCATGTTATCCAGAGTTCATTCCCCTTGGAACGGTTCTGGGGGTACCTGCAGGCATAATCTTGGCATTGAGCATTCTCCGGAGTTGCGAACAAGTCGATCTCTGGAAAACCCCATTCTGCGAAAACATTGGAGACAATGTCTCTGTGTAATTGCCATTCGTACTCTATTGGTAATGGGAAATCTCTGCTGAGTACGTCTGCCAGAAGATCGAGTTCCCCTGCAACATGTTGAGACAGCAGAAACATGTGATTGAGCGCCCACTTCCAAATGTTCTGGGACAGTTTAGACAGCCCTGGAGAGTGAATGCCCCCTTGTTTGTTCAGATAGTACATGGCCGTGGTGCTGTCTGTAAGGATAAGGACCATCTTTCCCTGCAGTTGAGTTTGAAAAGCTTTCAGCGCTTTGAATACAGCTAACAGTTCCAACAGGTTTATGTGGTTGAATGCTATGTCTGACGATCAAACTCTGTGCGCTTGTTAAAGCAGGTGAGCTCCCCACCCTGTGAGAGAAGCGTCTGTAGTTAGATGGCCTCCACTGCGGGGGTGGTGAAGGATTTCCCTTTCAAGAAGTTCTCCCTCGACCACCACCGTAGCGAGAGAACGAGGGCTGGCGAGACGACCACTAGATCGTCCCATTGTCCGCTGGCCTGACACCAATGGCTCATGAGCCACTCATGCATTGGACGCATGCGCAAGCGCGCGTGAGGAACCAAATAAATACATGATGCCATCATTCCCAACAGTCGCAAAGCTTTGCGCACCGTCACCTCTTGACTGGCTACATATTGAGGGATTTGAAACAGCATGTTTTGGACCCTCTTGTTGGAGGGGAAGACGAGGCTGTCCTTTGTTCGAATTAGAGCCCCTAGGAACTGCTTGACTTGACTGGAGTCTAAGCTGGATTTCTTCTCGTTGACGGAGAATCCCAGGCTGAATAAAAGGTCTATAGTGTCTTGGGTATTTGACAGACATGTTTCGTAGGAGTCCCCTGTTATGAGCCAGTCGTCGAGGTAAGGATAAACCGGGATGGATTGCATGCACAGGTGTGCTGTTGCCACTGCTAGTACCTTTGTAAATACTCTTGGGGCGGAGGCTATGCCGAAACGTAGTACCTTGAATTGATAATGTTTGTCTTGTATCATGAATCGGAGTTATTTTCTGTGCGCTGGCAACATTGCAATATGAAAGTATGCATCTTTTATGTCCAGTGTTGCCATTTAATTCCCTTGTGTGAGCAGGGGAATTACTTCCTGAAGAGTGAACCATGCAGAACTTTTGTTGTGGCTTTACAAATTTGTTCGCTGGGTACCGATCTAACTTTGGGGACCGGCAGAACTCTATACAGTACCCATGGGCCACGGTCTTCAGTACCCACTGGTCTGTAGTTATCACCTCCCATGCCCGAAGGAATGAGGTTAGCCGGCCCGACCGGGGAGGCATGGGAAGGGACCCAGATCTGCGGGTCATTTTGAAACTTAGGCGGGGGAGCCTCTGGGGGTAGAGTTCCGGCCCCTTCGCTTCCCACGACGCTGACTGTCATGATCTCTGCTTCCAAAAGGTCAGGGTTTTCCCAACTCCCTTGGAAGCAGATCCATAACCCAGGTTCTGAGTGCCAACCAGTCCCAATTGGGACCTTTTGGACCCAGTCCTGGCGCCAGTGGCACCAGGCTCATAAATATGCCCAGTCCCAGCGCTGGAAGCGCCGGGCTCATAATGCTTGGGTGGACTTACCTGCAGCAGACCATGCTGCTTACTTGCCTGCCAGTTGAGCCTCTGATCCTCTTCTGTTTGGAACTACTTTTCCTGTTGGGTGGGGCTGGAGCCACTCCCTAGATTCAGAACACTGGAACTCTTCTGGAAGGCAGGAACTCTTTTTTTACCAGGAACTCTTTTCTTACTTAGGCGTGGCTGTGGAAGGAGACACCTAAGCACTACAGGAGGCTATTTAAACCACACCCGGTGGATGAATCTTGCTTTGCGTTATTCTGCACCCTCTGCAGCAGAACGCTCATCGTGTCTTCTGCATCCGGTCCTGGGCCTAAGGAAAAAGGCTTACCATCCTGAATCCAGTCTTCAGCAACACCTATAAAGACAAGAAAGAACAGGTTAGCATTCCGGTATCTGAAAGGCAAAGGCTTACCTACTCTTCGTGCGCTCCGGAGGTCTTCACACTGCATTCCGGTATCTGAAAGACAAAAGCTTACCAACTCTTCGCACGCTCCGGAGGCCGTCGGCGCTGCATCTCGCATCTGAAAGACAAAACAAGGTGCGTTTAAAGACATTGGGGAACTTTAATACTCACGTGCCATTACTCCTTTCCACATCTAACCCAGTCGGTATCCCGGCACCCTGCAGCCGCTCCGAACTTGTACCTGCAAAATAAAAAGACAGTTAGAGCGCTTCGTGAAGCTGGCAACAAGCGCTTACTTACGTGCTTCCAGGCGCTTCTATTCATCACACGGGCTCCATCTTCAACTCACTTCAGCCCGTCATCCGCCATCGCCGGAACCCTGCAAAACAAGAGACATCATTATTAAAGACTTTAAAGACATTTGAGTTACTCGAAACTTACCGTTCGTGCAGTAAACGACGGACAGCAGTCCTCTGAAGTCAAGAGGCCTGCGCTACCTATCCAGTGAAGAAACTGGTTACAGCACCCTGCCCCGAGGCAGATGGTGAGCTCGGCATTCACTTACCTAAGGTGAGAGCGTTAACCTGTGGGGGTCTACAGGAGAGGAGAAGAGGAAAGAGATAGGGACACCCCAATAACCCCAGTTCATTAACCCCGTATTTTCTATCTGCAGACATCTTACTCTGCACGTCAGGCATACAGGGCACAGAGGTCCAGCCCAAAGAGCCAACCGGGTGCTGCACATCACCTTTGAAGATACGGTAGTCGCCCAGTCAAGACCGGCGCCTCTGCGAGAATCAGGTGAGCGTTACACTGACCCCTTTGGTGATACGGGGTGGTGTATCCGCTGGTTCCTTGTGGAGAGGACCAATTATTTCCTGAGGTGTACTGGTTTTGAGTGAAGCACTGGCCATGAAAAAGGCATCTGAACCCAGTTCCTCGCCTTGTGGGGGGCTTTTGTGTGATTTGATCTAGCGTCTTAAGGATGTTATCCTCCTTTGCAGTCTCGAGAGCTTCGTTGTTAGGGACAATTCTCTTCTAAGGCTAATTTTCCTTACCTATAGAGTCCCCCAGCAGCTTTGCTGGATTTCAGGCGTTTGGTTTTTTACTCCTACTAAGAGCGAGACTCTTTTTCCCACTCTTAGCTGTATTTTGATGCATTTTGATGCATTTTTCACCTATTTTTGTGCTTATGGGCTATGGGATTTTTCTCACCCTCGTAGTGTTAGGCAGAAACCTGTGCAGTTCCCTTTGGGAACACTGCAAAAGATTTAGGACTACATGTGTTAGCAGTAAACCCACTTGGTAGCAGTCTGTACCACCCAGATTTACCTGGTAGCTGTGGTTGAGCAGTCACACTTCCCGCAAGAAGAGTTAGGCAGTATGCAAAGTATACACAATAGGCACTCAGATACAATAATACAAGCAAACACTGACCAGAGCTTTGGTATCAAAGTATATATTTATTTAAAAACACACTGAAACACTCCAGCACTCCTATGGTAAAACACTCTAAACACAATTACTATTATAATATATACAACCCTTATTCCTTATTAGGTAAGTCTTAGTTAACACCACTTATTTTCATACAGAGGTGAGTGCTTAACTATAGATGGCACTCCAACAAGTTCATGAAGAAGGGAGGGGAAAAAGAGAATATGGAGAGTTACACCACTCTAAGATTTAGGAACACTATTAGCAAGGCAGAAGAGCAAAAGTCACTTGTGAGCCAAAGTCCATAGGCTGGGCCCACTCTTAGAGAGAGCAGAGCACAAATGCGCCCAAGATCACACAGTTACACTAGGCTTAGAAAGTCTTGCAGAGAGTTCGAAAAGAGTTTAGAGAGGCTCAGAAAAGTTTAGCCAGGGTGTCCCAGGCTAACCCAGGTTCGAAAGCCGGGGGCTTAATCTACCCCGTACAGTCGGTGGCAAGGGAAGCCGGGCAAGACACGGTACCTTAAGTGGGAAGGATCCTCCAGCGGTGGCAGTTGTTCCTGGCAGCGGGTGCAAGTTTCGTCATCGTCCAGGGGAAGAGAAGATCTCGACTTGGAGGAAAGATGAAGGTCGTTGCACTGCCAGGGAAGAAACCAGCCACAGAGTTTTCCGGTTAAAGGTATTACCCTTTAATTCGCGGTTGTGGTAAAACGTGGTATCCCAGTTGCCGGGGTGCTTGGAACAGGCAAGGCGGCCACGAGATATGTCGGGAAGGCCAAAAGACGGTGAAACTGGTTATCCCCACCAGTCAAAGGAAGAAGACTCTCTGGCGGGAGATCTCCTCTGTCGTTGGGAAAAGTGGTGAGACGGTCCAGCAGCGCTCCACCGGTGGTGTCGTCGTGGCAGGTCGGCTCAGCTTCTCCCTCGTCGGATTCTTAGGTCCTGTGGCGACTTCTGAAGTTCCAGTCCCCAAAGCCCTGCTTTTATGCAGAAAACCCCCATTCACTCAGCCTAGCTGTCACTCAAACATGCTAAGTGGTCAGCCGGCCGGCTCACCACTTGGGCCAATCAGGACGGAGTGCGATTTGAGTTGCCTAGGCAACTCAGTCCAGGGTGCCTAAATCCCCCTCCACCCCTCCTAAGTACCCCAGACAGAGTGGCACCACTTTGGAGAGCTTCTGTGGAGAAGCCCGCCAAAAAGTGGAACAAAGGGCTCGACTTGGGTTGGAGTCACAGAAGAGAACACAAACGCCATTTTAGAATCAAGTTTTGCCAAAAAATACCAACCGGAGAATTAATATTAATTAAATAAACCGGCGGTATGTTCGAGGCTACCGTAAATAATGAAATAAAGATAGTAGCCTAAAACAATGGGAAATCCCATAGGAACATATTCGCGGTTGAATATAAAAAGTAGTATCCACTGCCACCAGCCAAAACTCGATCAGGGGGGACGGAGACGTGCCCCCTCAACTAACAGACCCAGGGCAATTGAATTGCCCCAGCCAGTACGTCCACAATATGATGGTTTGTACGTGTTCTGTTCAGAATTTAAGACTAGTAAAGTCAATGGTGACTTTACATGCCCTGGGAGACAGTAGTCAGTCCCAGGGTATGGAGTCTATACTGGGGGGTCACTATGACACCCCTGTGTCACTGCACTGAGGGTGCTGTGTAACAGATCACAAACACATGAAGCCCTATGGGGTAAAAGACCCCATAGCCCATTAAACACATCTAGATCCAAAGAAACACACTCAAATCATGTCCAAGCGTGAGGGTAAAAGAGTCTCACTCTTGGCAGGAGCAAAAATAAACCCCAAAAATCCAGCAAAGCTGCTGGGGGACTCACTAGGTTAGGAAATTCAGCCTAAACAGAGAATTCTCCCTAACAGACGTCACACTAGGGATAGTATTACTGGCACACCCTGTGTCGATGCCCATTTTTGAGTTTCAAAAAACAAACTGTAATACTCTGCAGCTTCCACTAGATGTCGGCCTATGCACAGCATGTGATCTAAGCAGATTCCACAAGCCTCAGAAATATATTTACATTTACATTATACTACCAACAGGGTTGACAAAACCATTGGAGGCAACACCAACACACTCATCCTCAACTGGGCTGGCAGAGAGAAAGAAGGAAAGGTGAAAACCTTAAATGACTATCGCACCTGCTTGAGCTAAGAAAAGACATTCAATAAAACAGTGGCAAAGATTAAACATTCATTTTAATGTGTGCGGTTTATTAGAATCCTGATCTCACCTGCAGATTCTCAGAGAACTGTCCCAAAGCAAAAAGTGCTGCATTCCGGACAACAACGTTATCATCCCCAAGGGCTTGACAGACCAAGTGCAGCATAGGCTGGAGGTGCCTAGGACAGGAAGAAAACAAAAATGACGGAATCAAACGTGAGAGTGGCTGAAAGGAAGCATGGTTGGAGGCAGTGGGAAGGGATAATGGAATAGAGGAGAGCAACAGCTGCAAGAGGAAACAGGCTATTTGCTGGGAAGTAAGACTGACCGCAGTAAGCAGTGAGGGAAAAGAAGCTGAATAGCGTGAGGGTAGAGAAAAGAAAAGATTGAGGATAGATTGACAGCAGGACTTTATTTGTAAAGATGCAATAAAAATGCTATCAGACATTGGAAAAGGAAAAGTAAAAGATAGAATGAGTTGGACAGAGATAGGGGTAATAGATGCTACAGAACAAGCCAACAAGAGACTATGGCCCTCATTACAACCCTGGCGTAGGACCATGGTGCTATTAGCACCATGGTCCATGCCGGATTCCACCATGGTGGATGGCGGATTTACCGCCCCATTCCAAGGTTGGCGGGGCGGTAAATCCCCATTCACCATTGCCCATTCCCATTTTTGCCCCATAGGGCTCAATGGGGATGGGGAAGGCGCTAATTACGGCACCGTAAATTACGGTGCCGTAATTAGCACCAAGGTCGCTTAGTGCCTTGGACTTTAACGCCTGCAAAAAGCAGGCGTAAAAGTGTGAATCTGGCGTTAAGGGTTTAACGCCGTTAACCCCGTAACGCCAGGTTTGTAAGGAGGCCCTATGAAAGGTCGTGTGAAGGGGCAGAGAGAGAAAGCAGTCACAAGAGAAAAACTACAAAGAGAGGAGAGAAGAGTGCCATTATGAAACGGAAGGCAAGAGAAAATTATTTAGGTTGTGAGGCGAGTGGAAAGGAGACAGGTGGGAAGAGAGACTGGCTGAAAGATGGGGAGAGGTTTAAAGTGGGTAGGAAGAGACTGACCAGGAATCAAAAAGGTGTGAAAAAAATCATTTATTTTTGACTGGGTGTAATTTCATGCATTGCATATCAAACCTGCATCAGAGCGAAGGATGACAGGGAGGGGAAAAGGGTTGGAGTAGGCATTACTCAAGAATATAGGATTACAAGTAAGTGACTTATCCTTATTTGCCATTGGCACCTTTGATCAAAAACCATAGGCGAGATTGACATACAACAAAATCACATTGTGTTTTGTGGACAAGCAATAGGGATTTGTATCTCATCCTTGAAGGTTAGTTCCTCAACTTTGGCACCAAGCAACAGCCATAAAAGTGCCCTGGTACCCTCCAATTTAACTGTTCTAAATACTGTATCAAGGTCACTGCCCAGGGGGGGGGGGGGGGGGAGAGACTGGTTTAGGTAGATTTCCAAAATCCACCATTTGCGTGGATTCCGCAAGCCAAACCTATGATGGTGAACAGGAAAGACACTAAAATCTAGCCAAACTCAAAGTAGTGTGATGGGGTCTGCCACAAATCACCACTCTGGATACTCGAATGAAGTTCCAAGGGTGTTTATTTTGTTACACAGATTGGCTGAGGGTCCTTGCGTACTCTTTAGGGCCAATTGGGTTCTTGTGGCAGTTTGCCCAAGGGCCATCCTCACTCCATCTCAACTGCACAAGCCTTTCCCTCCTCCCTAGCCTAGGCATCCCAATGCGGGGGTTAGTGGTATCCTCAGGAGACACCTGTTTGTTGTACTTCCTTACACTGAACGTCCGCGCCCGAGTCGATGGCTGACTCACATCATAGGGGCCTTCTAGGTTTCCCTCTCATAGGCTTGCTTAGGGTTCTAAGGAAGTTAGGAATGGTGCCTCCATTTGCCACAGCTTGGCTGACTTATCAGCTGCACACTTTCCCTCTGGCTCTCCTACACTGGGTCCCAAGATGTACACCTCACACTACGTTTCTTTCCTTCTGATCTTACACTCTGCCTTCCTACTTCCACCAACTGAGGTTACCTTTCTTTGCTACTCTCCTTTCCACCTCTTTCTACTACCAGGACCTCCAATATGCGGCTTACTACTACCTCTGATGCTACAGCTCCTGCCTTCCTTCTACTCCTCCTCCTCGTCACCAGTACCTTAACGCTACTAGCACCTCTTTCCTTTTCTACTACGTCTACCACTCCAACTAACACTCTGCTCCTATCCCACTACCGCCTCACTACTACACCTCCCCTACTATTACCACAACTAGCTCTCCGTTGCAACTTCTACTACTGTCTTATTCTTTTTCTACTACTACTGCAACACTCCACTACCTTTAGAACCAATGGTACAGTGGACGTTGTTAGGCAGAAACCTGTGCAAAGCTGCTGGGGGACTCACTAGGTTAGAAAATTCAGCCTAAACAGAGAATTCTCCCTAACACATAGGTATCTTCTTTTTACATGTGTGTTACACAGCACCCTCGCTGCAGTAACCGAGGGGTGTCATAGCGACCCCCAAACATAGACTCCATTCCCTGGGACTGACTACTGTCTCCCAGGGCATGTAAGGAACAAGTTACTTACCTGTAACTGTTGTTCTCCAGCATGGGTCTGGCATGGATTCACATGCTCATGAATATTCCCCGTCGTCAGGCTGGGAATCCTCGGTAAAGAAAAAACCAGTATCAGTTTCGTTTCTGATCTGTCTTTCGTAGTAATAACCAATCACTGGTCTCTGCGTCATACTGACCACAGCCAATGACTGCCCTCTACCTAAGCACCGCCTCTGGCAGCCATCTTCAGATTTGGAAGCACGTGAAGTGGCAGTATGACCAAGTGAAGAGCCGCAGAGGGGTAGGCGGGAGGGTTCGCATGTGAATCCATGCCAGACCCATGCTGGAGAACAACAGTTACAGGTAAGTAACTTGTTCCTTCTCCAGCATGGGGTCTGGCATGGATTCACATGCTCATGAATAAAGAATACATAGCAGTACACACATGCACAAACACGGGAGGTGGCAAAGGCTCAACATTAAGCATCACATCAACTCAACATTAAGCATCTTACCTCCTCACCAGGCTCACCTCAGGCGAACAGGTTGCGCAGCACTGCTTGGCCGACCCTGGACTCCTCCCTGGAATCCCGGTCGACGCAGTAGAATTTAGTGAAGGTGTGCGTCGACCTCCACGTAGCAGCCCTGCATATGTCCAGCAGGGGCACACCAGATAGGAACGCTGTGGTAGCTGCGATCGCTCTGGTGGAATGGGCTCTCGGACGGCCAGGCAGCGGTCGGTTTGCCAACCGGTGACAGCACATGATACAGCCGGAGAGCCATCTGGAGATGGAAGCCTTCGATAGAGCCTTCCCCTGATTGACAGGTCCAAAGTTCACAAAGAGTTGTGACGTCTTCCGAAAACCCTTCGTGCGGTCCACGTAGAACTTCAGCGCTCTAGCTACATCCAGCGAGTGCAAAGTCCTCTCAGCCGGCGACGAAGGCGACGGGAAAAACACAGGTAACACCAAGGGTTCGTTGAGATGGAAGTCCGACGTACCTTGGGCATGAAGGAGGGGTGCGTCCTGAGCACTACCCTCGTGTCGTGGAAAGTCAAGTACGGGGCCTTGCAGGAAAGGGCCTGGATCTCTCCCACTCGTCGTGCGGAGGTGATGGCCACAAGAAAAGCTGTTTTCCACGATAGAAACTTCAACGGGGCCGAGTGCAGAGGCTCGAACGGAGGTCCCATGAGCTTGGTCAGCACCACGTTGAGCTCCCACGCCGGGGCCGGAGCCTTCACCGGCGGGAACGATCTGAACAGTCCCTTCATGAACTCTTTCACCAGACGATGAGACCACAAGGACGTCCGGCCCGTGGTTCTGGTGTATCGGGAGATCGCAGCAAGATGAATCTTGATGGACGCGTGTGCCAGACCAGCTTTGGCCAGCGTCAGCAGGTACGGCAGTACTTGGGGAGCCGTAATCCGTAGAGGGTTAATCTTCTGTGCGTGGCACCAGACAGAGAACCTCTTCCATTTGTGTCCGTAGCATTTAAGAGTCGAGGACGCCCTGGCCTTTGCAAGAACCTCTCTGCAATCGGCCGGTATGTCGTATCCTCCAAACTCTAGCGCTGCAGGAGCCAGGCCTGCAAGTTCAGCGACTTCGGGTCGTGGTGGAGGATGGCGCCTCCTTCCCTGGAGAGTAGATCCGCGTCCGCCGGCAGCTTGATCGGCGGGGACGCTGACAAGTCCAGAAGGTCCGGGAACCATATCTGCCTCGGCCACGCAGGTGCGACGAGGATCATCCTGCACCGTGACCTCTTGAGCTGGTTGATGAGCCGGATTAGCAGAGGCAAGGGAGGGAACGCGTAGAGGAACAGGCCCTCCCAGGGGAACGAGAAAGCATCGCCCATGCTCCTCGTCTGGGGAAACCTGCTGGCGAACCTCCGGCACTTGGTGTTCGTCGCCGTCGCGAACAGGTCGATCTGGGGTGTGCCCCACCGTCGGAAGAGGCGATCCACCAGATCCTGCCGTAGTTCCCACTCGTGGCACGAGCGCAGCTCCCTGCTGAGTGAGTCGGCGATGGTGTTTTTTATCCCTGCCAGATGAAACGGCACCAGAAAAATCCCTTGGGCGACGGCCCAATGCCACAGGTCCTGCGCCTCCTTGGACAGCGCTGGGGACCTGGTTCCGCCCTGTTTCCTGATGTAAAACATGGTGGTGGTGTTGTTGGTGAAGATCCTCACCACCTTGCCCTTGAGGGACGGAAGGAAGGACCTGAGGGCCCAAAACACTGCACGGAGCTCCAGGACGTTGATATGTAGGGACTTCTCCGTCGGGAGCCAGAGTCCCCTTGCGTGCAGATTTTCGGTGTGCGCTCCCCACCCTTCCAGGGAGGCATCCGTGGTCACAGTCTCCTGGTGGGCTGGGGTCTGGAAGTCCATGCCCGCCGTCAGATGCGCGCGGGTGCCCCACCACCGTATCGCTCATCGGAAACTCTCGTCGAGCTTGATCCTTTCCTCGAAGCTGCCCGTCGTCTGGATCCAGCGCGCATCCAGGAATTCTTGCAACGGGCGCATCCGGAGCCTGCACATGGGAATGAGGTAGATGCAGGAAGACATCATCCCGAGGAGGGACTTGATGGACCTCACTTTGGCCGCGTCGGCCACCAACATCCGTTGCACCTTGCCCAAGATGGTCCTGGTCCTCTCCTCCGACGGGGAGGCCAGAAGGGACACTGTGTCGAGCCTCGCTCCCAGAAACAGTGCGACTTGCGCGGGCACCAGGTGGGATTTGGCGTAGTTCACGGAGAATCCCAGGTCCGTGAGGAGTTGGACGGTCCTTGCCGTGTGGACCACGGCGAGCTCCCTCGTCTTGGCGCGGATGAGCCAGTCGTCCAGGTAGGGGTAGACGTGGATCCCCTCGCGGCGCAGCTGCGCCGCCACCGGTGCAAGGCACTTGGTGAATACCCTGGGTGCCGACCGTAGTCCGAAGGGAAGGGCTTTGGACTTGTTCAGACGTCGCAGGTCTAGGATGGGGCGCCATCCTCCCGTCTTCTTCTTCACGAGGAAGTATCTCGAGTAGACTCCGGAGCCCCGAAGCCTCTTTGGGACGAGTTCGATGGCGCCCTTTCTGAGCATCGCCTTTACCTCCAGGAGAAGTTGAGGGACGTGAAGTTCTTTCCTGGCCACGGGGGGGACGCGCGGGTGTTAGGGAGAATTCTCTGTTTAGGCTGAATTTCCCTACCTAGTGAGTCCCCCAGCAGCTTTGCTGGATTTCTGGGGTTCTTTTTTTCTCCTGCCAAGAGTGAGACTCTTTTACCCTCACTCTTGGACATGTTGAACTGTGTTATCTTGGACAAACCTTGTGTTGAATGGGCTATGGGGTCTTTTACTCCATAGGGCCTCATATATTTTTGTGATGTGGGTTACACAGCACCCTCTGTGCCGTGACCCAGGGGTGTCCTAGAGACTCCCCAACATAGACTCCATACCCTGGGACTGACTACTGTCTCCCAGGGCATGTAAAGTCACAAAAGACTTTGCTAGTCTTGAATCCTGAACAGAACCAGTACAAACCATCATATTGTGGACGTACTGGCTGGGGCAATTCGATTGCCCCAGGGTCTGTTAGTCGAGGGGGCACGTCTCCGTCCCCCCTGATCGAGTTTTGGCTGGTGGCAGTGGAAACTACGTTTTATATTCGACCGCGAATATTTTCCTATGGGATTTCCCATTGTTTTAGGCTAACACATTTAATTATTTATTTACGGTAGCCTTAAACATACCGCCGGGTTATATATTTATTTTTATAACTCCGGTTGGGACTTTTTGCCAAAACTTGATGCTAAAATGGCGTTGGTGTTCGCCTCTGTAACTCTGACCCAAAGTGGAGCCCTTTGTTCCACTTTTGGCGGGCTTCTCCACAGAAGCCCTCCAAAGTGGTGCCACTCTGTCTGGGGTACTTAGGAGGGGTGGAGGGGGATTTAGGCACCCTGGACTGAGTTACCTTGG
The DNA here is from genome assembly GCF_040938575.1 of Ambystoma mexicanum. Taxonomy (NCBI): domain Eukaryota; kingdom Metazoa; phylum Chordata; class Amphibia; order Caudata; family Ambystomatidae; genus Ambystoma; species Ambystoma mexicanum. Next base: position 394,548,107 of record NC_090938.1, read on the forward strand.
TAACTCAAGTCGCACTCCGTCCTGATTGGCCCCAGTGGTGAGCCGGTCGGCTCACCACTTAGCATGTTTGAGTGACAGCTAGGCTGGGTGAATGGGGGTTTTGCTGCATAAAAGCAGGGCTTTGGGGACTGGAACTTCAGAAGTCGCCACAGGACCAAGAATCCGACGAGGGAAGAGCTGAGCCGACCTGCTTCGACGACACCACCCGGTGGAGCCCTGCTGAACCGTCTCACCACTTTTCCCGACGACCGAGGAGAACTCTTAACGGAGTGGCTCCTTCCCTTTACTGGTGGGGACAACCAGTTTTCGCCTTCTTTTCGCTTCTCGAGGTATCTCGTGGCCGCCTTGCCAGTGCCAAGCACCCCGGCAACCGGAACCCCACCACTTTTACCTCAAACCACGAAAGTCGGTACAACCCTTTAACCGGAGGACTCCGCGGCTGGTTTCTTCCCGGGCAGTGCAACGACCTTCTTCTTCTGCTCTTCAGCGAGAACTTCTTCTCCCCTGACCGACGTCGAGCCTTGCTGCCACTGCCTGGAACAACTGCCACCGCTGGAGGATCCTTTCCGCTTAAGGTACCGTGTTCCGCCTGGCTTCCCTTGCTACCGACTGTACGGGGTAGATTTAGCCCCCGGCTTTCGACCCTGGGAGTGCCTGGGACACCCTGGCTAAACTTTCTAAACCACTCTAAACTCTTTCTAACTCCTTGCAAGACTTTGAATCCCTAATAACAGTGTGATCTTGGGCACATTTTCGCTCCGGCTACTCTAAGAGTGGGCCCTGCCTAGTGACTTTTGCTCACCTGTGCTTCTTTGAACCTATTGCAAGTGTTCTGGATCTTAGAGTGGTGTGTTTAACCCATTTCTGCTTTTTCTCTCCCTTTCTTGGAAACTACTAGAGTGTCATCTAACGTTAAGCACTCACCTCTGTTTTAATTAAGTGGTGTTAACCTAGAGTTGTCTAGATAGGAGAAAGGATTGAATCTACTTTCGTTATAACTGTGTTTGAAGTGTTTACTATACTTTGCTAGAGTGTTTTCAACTTATGTGTGTTTAATAAATAACTATATACTTTTGAAACCAAGCTCTGGTCAGTGTTTGCTTGTGCTATTGTGTCTGGGTACATATTGTGTATACTCTGCATACTGCCTAACTCTTCTTGAGAGAAGTCTGACTGCTCAGCCACAGCTACCAGGTAAATCTGGGTGGTACAGACTGCTACCAAAGGGGTTTACTGCTCTACCTGTAGTCTTAAATCTTTTGCAGTGTTCCCCAAGGGAACTGCACAGGTTTCTGCCTAACAGCGGGCACCTTCTTTGAAACTCGAGCGCGTGGCCCCGGGCCAGGGCGTCCAGCACCCAACGGTCGGTGGAGATGGACTCCCACACGCTGACGAAGCCCGCCAGCCGGCCTCCCACCGGGGTGCTTCGGTGGGGGCCCGACCCCACGGCCGGTTCAATCCTGCTTGGACGCGGCCTTGCCGCCTTGACCTCCTTGGCGACGACGGCGGGGTCCGCTAGACTTGCCTCGTCCTCTGTAGGCCTCTTGCGACGACGAGCGGGCCGCTTGACGGTAGGAAGCGAAACCGCCGCCGGAACCTTTGGAGGTGCCCTTGCCTCCGCCGCTCCGAAAGGGCGTCCGTCGTTGCAGGACTCCAAGGGCCCGGGCCGTCTCAGTATCCGCCTTGATGGCCTGAAGGGAATCGTCCACTGTCTTCCCAAACAGGTTGTTCCCGTCGAAGGGCATGTCCAGGACTCTGGTCTGGACGTCCTGCCGGAAGTCCGTAGCTTTGAGCCATCCACGACGTCGAAGGCAAACGCCGTTGCCCAGCTGGCGGAACCCAGTGTCGGCGATGTCCGTCGCCACGGTGATGGCGTGGTCCGAGGCCACCTCACCTTCCTGCAGGATCTCAAGGGCCTCCGCCCTCTTGTCGTCCGGCAGAAAATCCAGCAGGGGAGCTATCTTGTACCAGAGCTCCCTGTCGTAGCGGGCCACGATAGCCAAGGTGTTGGCCGCTTTAATCGTCGTCGCTGCCGACGAGATGACTCTACGCCCCATAGTATCCAATTTCTTTCCCTCGCCGTCCGGCGGGGAAGTCGATGTGGAGGCCGCACCCCCCCCCCCCGCTTTCTTCCTGGCTGCCGCGGAGACGACGGAATCCGGGGTAGGCTGCGCCCGGAGGCATAGGGGGGCCGTGTCCGGGACCCGGTACTTTTTCTCGTACCGGTCTCTTCTAGCTGGCGTCGTGGAAGGGTTCTTGAGGAGGGAAAGGCCCTCATCCCAAATGTCGTCCAACAGAGGCACTGCGAGGACCGTCTTCCTCTTGGCCTCGCGCCGCTGATAAAGGAAGCCTTCCTTTTTCTTCTCCTCAGGGCAGAGTTGGAAAAGCTCGGAAGCCCTGGAGATCATGGAGTGGAAAGATCCGATCTCGTCGGGCGGAGAGGCCCTGGTGGGAGGCGACGACGGAAAATCCTCGTCGTATGCCTCGTCGTCCGTACCCGTTGCTGCCGTGTCAGTCCCCGTATCATCCCCTCGGGTGGACGGGGAGGAGGGCTGGAAGGGGCGCGACGGTTGAAAAGGAGGTGGTGGATGGATCCTTCTTTTCTTGGTAGGGGGAACACCAGAAGGTCCCGGTTCTGGATCCCCCGACGGGAGAGGTTCCTCCGTCGGTAACGGTAGCCTCGTCCTTATCTCGGAGCATAAGGACTGTATGGCCAACAAAATGGCCGCCGAGTTGTCTTGCGGCGCTGGCAGAGGGGAATCCGACGGGCGAGCAGGGGCCCCGTCGGTATCCTCGACGATGTCGTCGTCGTCGTCACCTGCGTCGGGGTCCATTCCGACGGGCTGGCCTTCTTCCACGCCTAGGCCGTGGCTTAAGACCTCGATCAGCTCCTCTTCTGAGGTTGAGGCCGACTCTACGACGACGCCCTGCCCCCCCTTCTTCCCCACGGAGGGTTTCACGGGGGTCCTATCGATGGGCACAAAGGAAGACTCCCTCCGAGGAGGCAGGGAGATTCTGGGCCCTGAGGTCGCCACCACTGGTGCAGCCACCACAGGCTGAGCCAGGGCCGCCGCGACCGTTTCGATAGAGGGCTTGGTCGGATGGATCAAGGCCTTCACCACCTTAGGTGCGCTCACCGCCTTATCCTTGAGGGAGGGGGCACTGCCACGCTCCTCCTCTGCCTTAGAGCTCGACCGGGGCCTCTCCAGGAGCTTCGCCGGGTGCTCGGCCTTCCTCTTACCCGACCCAGAGCGTTGGCTCGTGGTTGATGGTGCCGGGGAGGGTGCGCCCTGCCTGGCGCCCGTAGAGCCCGACCGTTCGGCGCTCCCGGTGCCAGCGGACTCGCGGTGCTTGGCCTTATGTTGGGCCCCCGTCGCCGGGGCGCCCTCAAAGGTCTTAGAAGACCGCTCGGATTTCTTCTTCTTCTCGCCAGACGGGCTCTTACCCTCCAGCCAGTTGGCGAGACGTTGATGGCGGTCCTTCATGGTCCGTTCCGACATGTTGCCGCAAAACGCACAGTCCTTCTCCACGTGCGTCTTGTCCTCATGAAGGCAGTAAAGGCAGAAAGAGTGTTCGTCCTCCTTGAAGACGTTCTGCAGCTGGCATCCAGGGCAGACCCTGAACAGCTTTCCGGGCGTCGAGCTTCCCTTCTCCTGGGCCATCTCCGAGACCGGGCCTGAGAAGCTTCTGGAGTCCTCCGAAGTGTAGCTCGACGAAATCTTCACCCTTGAGGGGCACAGATGAATCCGACACGGGTCCCCGTTGATCGGATGTAGGATCGGTGGAGCTTGAGGCTCTTTTGACCAAAAGAATCGAAGTTTTTTGTGAAAAGCGCGAAAAAATAGCACTAACGCTTGAGAGCAATAGCACGAGGATCCCAACACATGAACGTGCGGTAAAAATCTGAAGATGGCTGCCAGAGGCGGTGCTTAGGTAGAGGGCAGTCATTGGCTGTGGTCAGTATGACGCAGAGACCAGTGATTGGTTATTACTACGAAAGACAGATCAGAAACGAAACTGATACTGGTTTTTTCTTTACCGAGGATTCCCAGCCTGACGACGGGGAATATTCATGAGCATGTGAATCCATGCCAGACCCCATGCTGGAGAAAGTCCCTATTGACTTTACTAGTCCATCGATATGAACAAAACCAGTACAACCCATCTTACTATGGAAGTACTGGAAAGAGTTAATAGTTTTTCGCTAGTGTTCATTTTCGAGAGGGTACCGTCCAGTCCCCCTCTCCAAAGTTTCTGTCTGGTGGCAGTGGTTACTACCGTAAATATTCGACTGCGAATATTTTCCTATAGGATTTTCCCATTGTTCAAGGCTGCCACTTTTACTGACAGCCTCTAACATACCGCCGGTTTATTTAAATATTAACTTTACACCGGTAGGTTTTTATTGCCAGATCTTTGATAATATTTCTTTCTAGTGTCTTTCTCTGAAATCCTAACCCAGGTCGGGGATCCTTTGTTCGTCCTTTTGGCAGGCTTCTGCACAGAAGCCCTCCTCTCGGCACCACAGAGTCTGGGGTAGACAGGATGTGTGGGAGGGGGAATAGGAACCCTGGACAGAGATACCTAGGCAACCCAAGTCGCACTCTGCCCTGATAGGCTGGGGGATTATCCTGCCAGGATAGCCACCCCACTGTGTGAGTGACAGTTAGGCTGTATGAATGGGGGTTTTTCTGCATAAAAGCAGGGCTCTGAGGACTGGAGGACAAGACGTCGCCAATGGAACTAAGAAACCCAAAGAGGAGAGAAGCTGAAGACATCTGCAACGACTGAACCACCGGTGAAGCCCTGCTGCAGATCCTCACCACTTTTCTCCAACGACTTCAGAAGATCTTCACCTGCAAGAGTCTTCTTCTCTTAAGCTGGTGGGGCCAACCAGTTCGCCAATCGCCTTCCAGGACCTGCCTTGATCGAATCGCCAGTGCCAAGCACTAGGAGACCGGATAGCCAGGCACCCGTCCACCACGACGCAATTTAAAGGAGCGTACCTTTTATTCGTCTTGACATCACCGCGGCTGGTTTCATCCCTGGGCAGTGCAGTAACTCGAACCTTCCTCCACGACCAGAGCCTCTCTTCCTCTGCTGGATCTCCCGAACGGCAGGAACTGCCAGGAACTACCACCACCGCAGGAGCCTCTTCCACTTTTAAGGTACATTGTTCCGCCAGGCCTCCCGTTTCGTTGGGTACTGCTAAAGGTGTTTTAAATCTTTTACTTACCTTCTGGGTTGGCTGCCCCTTTACGTCTAACATTATCTTTTTACATCTGCAACCACCTTTTCAACTTGTTAAACAAAGACTTGACTGCAGCTACAAGAACTGTTTGATCTTGGGCATTTGCCTTGTACCACTGACTCTGGCACAGGCCTCTTGACTCTGGCTAAATCTGTTACAACTGCCTTCTCTAGATAGCTTCTCACTAAGAAATGTGTTGGTGCACCTAAACTCTTATAACCACCCTTCCTTCCTCTTTCTATATTGCTGAAGTGCCATTTTGCTCGGTTTTCATCAAAGTATTGCTTATACTAAAGTATTGCCTTGCCTAACTTGTTCACATTCTAATTGGGAAGTGTTGCTGGTGTGTTGAGAAGTCTAACCCTGTATGACTTGTCCTTTCCCTCCCTCTGAAGAAATTGTTAGAGTGCCATTTCTGCTTAGTTTACACTGTGCCGTTTTGCTCAATTTTCACTCTTACTCAAACTGGTCTACAATTTAAATAGGGAGTGTGTATATTTTTCCTGACTTTTTTAACTTAATTTAATGATAGGAATGTGTGTGTGAACTTAATAGTGTGTAAAATAAATATATGTATTCTTTTTGATACAAAGCTTTGATCAGCGTTTCCTTGTTCCATAGTATTGTAGTCCTATTGTATAAACCCTGAATACTGCTCATCTCCCTCTTGAGATAAGTCTGACTGCTCAGCCACAGCTACCAACTAAATCTTTGTGGTACGGACTGATACCAAAGGGGATTTATTGCATATACCTGTAGTCTTAATCTTCTGTAGTGCTCCCTAAGGTAACTGCATAGGATTCTGCCTAACAATTCCCAATCTATCTCTCTTCCTCCCTTCCGCTCTGACTTGGTTACACTTCTTTGTAGTGTTCCTCAGGGTTCTGTACGGTCCCCTATTCTTTTTAACATTTATACTACATCTCTTCTGCTTCTTATCCAGTCGCACGGGTTCCGTTACTATTCTTACGTGGATGAGACACAGATCCTCGTCCGCCTTGACCTTAATCAAGCCGAGACTGCAGCATGGCGCTGGATGAGCAATTGGCTAAAGCTTAATGACAGTAAGACTGAGGTCCTGGTTGTGGGTACTTCATCTCCCCAACTATTTTGGACCACAAAATTCTGGCCATCTAGTCTTGGCCCTCTCCCTCTTCCGGTCCAATCGGTCCGGAATTTGGGTGTTAAAATCTCTTCCTCTTTGCCCCTGGACGACCAGGTGGCCAGTGTATGCAGTGCTGGGCATTTTAAACTTTGCATTCTGCGGAAAGTCCTGCCCTTCATTCCTGCTGAATGTCAAGCCCTGGAAGTGGCTGCATTGGTTCTCAGTACCCTTGATTACTGTAACTCTTAATTTGGCCCCAACCTAGTTATCTGATCAATAGGCTTCAACTGCTACAAAATGCTGCCGCCTGCTCCATACTTCACCCTCCTTTTGGATCTCACCTCTCCCCTCTCCCCTCTGCTTAACAAACTACACTGGCTTCCTGTGGCCAGCCGGATTCTGTTTAAATCCCTGTGTCTGGTGCACCGTGCCTTCTATGGCATGGGCGCCAAGTACCTTCAAGCTAAGTTTATTCATTATGCCCCTACTCGTCAGTTGAGATCTCAATCGGCGTCCCTGGTCGTAGTTCCTCGCCATCGTCTGTCGCGCAATGGAGATTGTGCCTTTTCTGTAGTTGCTGCCAGAGCCTGGAATGATCTTCCCATTGCTCTTCGTGCCACTGAAGATCACCTCACTTTCCGCAGGCTGTTGAAAACTACTCTTTTTTTAGTTAGTTTCCCTTCTGCTCCGGTTGTTGGTTTTGCCGTCTGTTATTCTCTCAGTAGCCAGCGCCAAGATGCCTTTGGGTGTATGTGCGCTTTACTAAGTTTCCATAACATAACCTTGTGCTTGAGAACCCAACCTGAGCAGTCGGATCCAGTAGAGCTCCGGTCACAGGGATCACCGCGGGGGGCCACACCCCAAGGAATCTCCATTCCGGCATCTCGCTCGCTACAGATAAGTAACGCTGGCACAAAGGGGGGAGAAGAAAACCCAGGGAACACACGCAGGCGGCATGGCCCAAGCAGAAAAGCCCCCCTGTCTCAGAGAAAGCTAAGTGCAGCACACAGACAGATGCTAGCCACAAATCCCTCCCTGCATAAATAGAGCATGGCAAACCGCAGCAGACATTTGTCGGACAACCCAAGCAACGCGCTGCATGCATAATTAGTCACATGCGGCTCGGATGCGTGGCTAATTATGCCAATCTTGGATAGTCACTGGCCAAGGAATCTGCCCATCAAGAGACATTCTGGCACCAGGATATGGATGCAGACAAGACACTCCCCCAGGGGCCAACTATGGCCAGACCCGCAGACAAGCTATTAGCCCACAAAAGCATCAGCTTTCCCCAGAAAGAGCATTCCATATAAGGCAATTCCAGCTCTGAAATAAAGCCAACGAATAATACGGCCAAAAGACAAGCAGAAATCTTGAAGCATGCCTATCCTAGAATGCAAGCCACTATTAGTAGCCATTTGCAGTAACGGCAAATGTGCAAGTGTAAAAAGTTTAAAACACGATAGGAAAATATCTGCTGCCACCAGCCAATCCTAGACGCACTGCATTTGTAATCCAAAAGTTACTAAAAATTAGTTATAAGATTCTAGAACTGTTAGGCACAAGGATGGCAGCTTGAAAGGAAAGCTCCTGCCTCAACTAAAAACCATTGCTGAAGTTGAAAATCCTGAGCTTTCACAACCTGCAAAACGGTTTAAAGCTGATGAAAAAGAGGTGGAGGCCCTTCATAAGGGAGTGACATACAAAATTCCTGGATATGCTGACTAAGATGACAATTGACATTGTTGATATTAAGTCCGCAGGGGCACAAGCCGGCGGGGTGTTTTGTCCCACGCTGGGAGCTACTCCTGCTGTCCACACTCGCTACGCCAATCCGGCCCAGGCCACGCCCCTTCTCCATTTACAGTGCCAGGAGGCGCACCAGGTCTGAAGCCTGCGGGGGTACAAGTCTGCAGGGTGTTTCGTTTCACACTAGGGTGTTCCACATAGAGCTGTGAGTAGAGCAAGACACATCCAGACACCACCATCAGCGCCTGCAGCAGTGAAGAACAAGTTACTTCTTACCTTGTAACGTTCTTTCGACGGGATGTTCCTCCGAACTATTCCTCATCTTAGATATATCCTTCCAGCTCTGCTGGCCTCGGAAACATTTTTTCTCTAGAGGGCGCTGCGCGTCGACGTCCCTCGAGTCGATGACCCTCGACAGCCGCCGTATCGACGCTTGACGTCATCTTGCCCATAAAGGCCGCGCGCAGCGTCCGTTGCTCAGTTCCGTTTTGTAGCCCACAGTATTACTGTCTGGACTAGACTAATCACCCTGAAGGAGCGTAAGATGCAACAACAAGGGAAGTAGAACTGCGGGGATGGATGGGAGGGTCGATGAGGAATACGTCGGAGGAACATCCCGTCGAAAGAACGTTACAAGGTAAGAAGTAACTTGTTCTTCGAAGGGATTGTGTCCTCCGACGTATTCCTCATCTTAGATAGGCTCCCATAGCAGTATTCTATATTCGGAGGAGGGAGTACTGACTTCACGCTGTCTTCTATTGATGAATAGAATGTAGTACAGCCCTTCCAAACCTAGTCTCTTGACTAGAGGAGGAATCCAGATTGTAAAAACGTGTAAAGGTATGGACAGACGACCATGTAGCGGCCGCACATATGTCTTTAATCGGCACGCCTCTTTTGAGGGCCGATGAAGCTGCAATACCTCTGGTCGAATGAGCCCTAAGGTTTTGAGGGGGCTCTTTCCCTGCTAGTTTATAACATTCCAGAATGGCTAGAATGATCCATCTGGAAATGGTCTGCTTAGTTATTGGTAACCCCAGCTTGTGACCTGCGTAGCCTACAAACAGCTGGTCTGCCTGTCTTATCCTGGCTAGTCTACTAATGTAAAAACTTAAAACCCTCCTAGGGTCTAGTCTGTGTAACCTCTCTTCCTCTTTCCCCGGGTGAGGAGGAGGATAGAAAGATGGTAGGGTAATCTTCTGAGAGATCTGGAATTCAGAGACTACCTTTGGGAGGAAATTAGGCTTCACTTGCAGGACAACTTTGTCTTTGTGAAAGATTGTATGAGGGGGTTTACAAGAAAGAGCTTGTAATTCGCTCACCCTTCTAGCAGATGTAAGTGCTATTAATAAAACAGTCTTAAGGGTAAGGAATCTTAACGAACAAGAATGGAGAGGTTCGAAAGGTGTACCCATCAGGAAAGTTAATACTAAGTTTAAATCCCATAGGGGAACTTGGAATGGTCTTGGGGGATAAACATTGGTTAACCCCTTTAGAAACTGTATTACCAAGGGTAATTTGAAATAGGATGGTTCCTCCGCAGTACGCTTAAAGATAGATAGCGCTGCGAGATAGCCCTTAATGGTGCCAACTTGAAGGCCTGAATTTGCTAAATATAGTAGGAAGGACAAAACCATTGGTGTACCACATGAAAATGGGTCGATATTCTGTTCTCTACACCAGCTGCAAAATCTGTTCCAACGGCAGCGGTATAAAGACTTTGTTGCTGGCCTCCTTGCTGAAAGCAACACCTCCATATCATCATCAGGGAGGTCCCAATCCTTGTACCTCAGCCGTTCAGAAGCCAAGCGTGAAGGTTGAGGGTTTTGATGTCTGGATGGAGAACCTGACCTCTCTTCTGTGAGAGTAGGTTCTCTCTGAGAGGAAGTCGAATTGGAGGGCAGATGGAAGAGTCTAGAAGGTCCGGGTACCACGTTCTCCTGGCCCAATCCGGGGCAATTAGGATCATGGTTCGCCGGAATCTTCTCAACCTCCTGATCATTTGAGGAATGACAGGGACCGGTGGGAACGCGTACAGAAGCGGAAACTCCCAGTCCACTATGAACGCGTCTCCCAGAGCTCCTCTCGGAGGAAATTCCCTTGAGCAGAACAGGTCGCATTTCCTGTTTAGGCTGGTGGCGAACAGATCTACCTGAGGGGTTCCCCAAAGGGCGAAGATCTCTTGAAGGACTTCCTGAGCTAGCTCCCACTCGTGGGAGACTGTGTTCTGCCTGCTCAGAGCGTCCGCTGTCAAGTTCTTCTCTCCGGCTAGGTGAACTGCCGATAGAGAGATTCCTTCTTGGATTGCCCAAAACCAGAGCTGCATCGCCTCTCTGCACAGGGGTAGTGATCCTACGCCTCCTCTTTTGTTGAGGTAATGCATGGCCACCGTGTTGTCCGTCATTATCAGGACGTTCTTCCCTTGTACAACTGGCAGGAAAGCCTTCAACGCAAGTTTGATGGCTCTCAGCTCTAACAGGTTGATGTGTAGTCTGGACTCCGATGGAGACCAACGACCGCTGATGGTCAAGTCGTTGGCGTGGGCTCCCCACCCCGTGAGTGAGGCATCCGTGACTACTGTTATCTCCGGCCAGGGTTGCCAAAACTGTTCTCCTTTCAGAATGTTCTCCTGACAGGCCCACCACTGAAGGTCTCGAGCCACCCTGCCGGGAACCTGAAGAAGATCTGTCATTCTCCCTGAGAATTGTGACCACTGAGTCCTCAGTGCCCACTGGAGGGATCTCATTCTCAGGCGAGCCTCTGGCACAAGGAAAATGCAGGATGCCATGAGGCCTAGCAACCTCAAAAAGTCGAAAGCTGGGAGACGTTGGGCAAGTTGGAACTTGGTAACCATCTGTAGAATATCTTGAGCCCTCACCTCTGGTGGCGAGGCTTTTCCCAGGGAAGTATCCAGGATCGCTCCTATGAACTGGAGTCTCTGCGATGGTATCATTTGAGACTTCTTTAAATTGAGGGAGAAGCCCAGCTTGTGAAGGGAGTAGCATACGTGATTTAGCTGGATCTGAGCTTGCTCCGGAGAAACAGCCCTGATCAGCCAATCGTCCAGGTAGGGGTAGACGTGAATCCCTTCCCTCCTTAGACTTGCCGCCACTACCGACATTAACTTGGTGAAGACCCTCGGGGCGGAGGTCAGCCCAAAAGGCAGTACTCGAAATTGATAGTGAGAGTTGCCAATTGCGAACCTCAGGTATTTCCTGTGTTTGAGATGGATAGGCACATGGAAATAAGCGTCCTGAAGGTCCAGAGATACCAACCAGTCCTGAAACTGAAGGGCCTGGAGGATCTGAGAAAGAGTGACCATCTTGAATTTGTCTTTCCTGAGGAATTTGTTCAATTCTCGCAAGTCCAAGATGGGTCTCAGTCCTCCGTCTTTCTTTGGAATGAGAAAGTAAGGGGAGTACCAGCCCTTGTTCCTCTCCGCTACAGGTACCGGTTCTATGGCACCTTTCTCTAGCAGGTCTATAATTTCCTGCAAGATGAGCGGATCTGGAGCTTTCTGAGAGCTGATCCCCGGTGGATGACTCTGAGGTATACGTAGGAAAGGTAGGCAGTAACCTTGGGCAACTGTTTCCAATGCCCAAGCATCTGACGTGATAGCCTGCCATTCCGCCAGATGTTGAGTCAACCTGCCTCCTACAGGTGTCCTGTGAGGGAAGTCCTCAGAGTGGTTTTGGGGCGGCTGATGCAGATGCCGATGGTAAAGAGGCACCTGCTGTTGCTGCGGCTTTAGAATATCTACCCCGTCCACCTCGGGTAGTTCTTCTTTGACCCCTTTGAGCCGGTCGTCCTCTACCTCTTCCGAATGAGGAGTAGAAGCGAAAGGACTTGCCCCTCGCAGAGGTTCCTGTGGGACGAAAAGGAGTCTGACGGATTGCAGCTCCTAGGGATTTTGCTGCTGCTTTTGAAGTTTGTAGTTTCTCTAAACTGTCATCCGCCTTTTTCCCGAACAAAGAAGAGCCATCAAATGGCATGTTCAAGAGCCTGGCTTGCACATCTGGGGCAAAACCCGACTTTCTCAACCAAGCGAACCGCCTGGTTGATGTACTTGCCGCCATTGCTCTGCTGATACTGTCAGCCGAATCAATGCCCGTCTGGAGGGATTCGCACATAGCGTCTTTACCGTCCTGTATAATATTCAGGAACGCATCCCTTTCTTCTCCCTCCGGGATGCAGTCAGCCGCTGTAGAAGCACACTCCCAAAGTGTATGGCTGAACCTAGCAAGGGTGCAAGTAGCATTAACAGACTTTAACGCCATGCTACATGCTGAAAAGACTTTCTTAGCCATAGCATCATATTTTTTATCGTCCCTGTCCTGTGGGACAGTAGGATAAGCCGTCTTGACGTCGGTAGAGGATGCTGCTTGTACCACCAGACTTTCTGGGGATGGATGTTTAAACAAGAACTCTGGGTCTGTGGAAGATACCCTGTACTTTGCAGACAGTTTTTTATTTACTGCTGGTATTACATCTGGGGTTTCCCAGTTTGTCATGATCTTTCTCTGAAGAGCTTTATGAAAGGGCACCACTGGATCCTCTTGTGGGCCTTTGTCAAGAATATCCGTGAGGTCATCTTGCTGGAAAGATTGTGAAGGTGTAGACCACCCCATGAACTCTGTAATTCTGGCCATTAAGGCTCTGTAGGGGGTTTCAGCATGCTCCCCCGGGTCTGGTTTAGCAAAATCCACCTCAGGGGAAGTGTCTAAACCACTTGCCTCATGTAAAGAATCATGAAGATCCTTTAATCTGCGCTCTTCAGAGGAAAATTCCTCTCTAACTGGGGTTACAGGTCCCTGTAACTCAAATGTGTCTTGTTCGGACAAATCACCCTCTTCTAAAATTGAGGATATAGTTCTCAATTGTTCTGAACTAATAAAGGGAGTAAATCCCATTTCCAAGGCAGAGGGTGCTGAACTTGTCATTATTGGCCTCGAAAACGTCGATGTCGTCGACGCCGAAGGCTTCGAGCGTGGCGTCGAAAACAGAGGTAGAGGCCTCGAGGACCTCGACAGAATTGGAATTTTACTCGACAATATCGACGCCATCGACGTCGAGGGCCTGGGGATCGTCACTGGATGTGTGGTCACCGTGACTTTTCTCGGCGTCGACGCCGGTGTCGAGGCCGGCGTCCAGTCGACAGACCTGTGTGTCGAAGGTCCCTTCGACAACGGCGTTGAAGACCTCGACGTCGACGGAACCTTCGTCGACGGCGTCGACGGAACCTTCGAGGAAGGTTTGGAGGTCATAGTCCTACTCGAGGGTTCGAGACGCGCTCGAGAGGTTTCTTTCGCCGGGTACTGCGACTCGCGGCGTTTTTGACCTTCGGGTCTTTCGACCAGAGCATCGCTCTCGGCAGTCTTCGAGGGGGTCGAGGCCGCTTTCTCGAAGACGCTCATCATGTTTTTTCTGAATTCCTCCCATTCAGCCCGGGAACTATGTTTCGTGGGGCAAGGGATTCTTTTTGGCGAAACAGAGGAAGAGGAAGACGGAGAAGGGGATCTTCGACGTCTCCTCTTCGAGCGTTTCGATCTCGAGGAGTGATGAGACCCACTCCGAGATCTGGAGCGTGAATGGTGACGAGGAGACGAATGTCTCGACTTCGTCGAAGAAGAAGAAGCTTTAAAAGTCTTACCTTTCTCCAGCTTCCCCTTACGCTCCTTCAGGGCCTTAGCTGTCATGGACATACAGTCCTCGCACTCCGAACAATGGTGTTCGGCTCCCAAGCACCACAGACAATTTCTGTGAGGATCGGTTAACGACATCTTTTTCCCACAATCTCGACATTTTTTGAAGCCGGATCGAGGGGTTGTCGGTTCCGACGAGGAAGCCATCGAGTACGATATCGAATAACTCGAAGTAAATAGTACTAAGAACTGAGCAACGGTATTCCGAGGCACCGAGTAGCGCGGAAAAACGGAACTGAGCAACGGACGCTGCGCGCGGCCTTTATGGGCAAGATGACGTCGAGCGTCGATACGGCGGCTGTCGAGGGTCATCGACTCGAGGGACGTCGACGCGCAGCGCCCTCTAGAGAGAAAAAAATTCCGAGGCCAGCAGAGCTGGAAGGATATATCTAAGATGAGGAATACGTCGGAGGACACAATCCCTTCGAAGCACGCGTTTGGCGGCGCAAGATGGGGCGGGGGGGGGGGTGTGGGGGCTGCCCCAAGTTCAGTCGGGGTTGGTCCAGACTCCCCCTCCCTGAAGCTCTGAGGTGAGACGAGACTAAGCCAAAGACTGTTGTGAGAAAGTGGGTTGGCCATGGGCCTGGTATGTCACCCTCTTGGTGCCTGGATATGGAGCCTTCTCCTTTCCCCCCCCCCGATTCTTTTCTGCGCTCATCTGGCTATCAATGAACAACAGGTACAAAAATCCCAGTGCAAACATTTGCTCATCAGGAGGAACCGCTAGCAGGGGGGGATAATCATGGCAGCTACCGGGAGGATGCCAGGCGCACCTGTTGAGAACCTTAGTGATCATGCGGAAGGGAATATTGCTCTTAATGAAAGCAACCCAGGTATGATTACATCTGGAGAGATCCCCATGGATATGGTCACGGATACCACTCTGGATCCTGTTAGTATAAATACCCTCCTGTCCTCAAACCCAGCAGACATCCCCCTGCAATGTGACCCTCCCGTATCCATCCTGGCTCCCACTCTGTTTCACCAGCACCCGTTACCTGAGGCTCTGCACCCTGCAGCAGCGAATTAGGTGCCTATATCAGATCTGGTCCCGACACTGGTTGTTTGCCACGTCCTGTCATTCAGTCCTGCTGTGGCCCTCGGTCTGGGATTGGCCACTGTACCAGTTATAGGCTCCCTTGCTGTATCGTCAGTGTAGATTTTTGCTCCATCCTCTGTGGCTCTAGGGGATACAGGGATCCATGGTGTACATGGAGTTGAGCCATCTTCAAGCTCCTATAGCGGCTCCTGGAGTGAGCATTTGTAATCCATGACCTCAGGGGCTAGCTCATTCCTCCACCTATCTCCACTCTGGGCTTCTAAACCTCCAACACATGGAACTAACCATGGCATAGACATGATAACTAATCCATCGGAGGAGGATGACCCCTCAAGTTGGGGGTGCAAGTGTAGTCAAGTTCTTGCCGAGTTCGCAGATACCCGAAAATTGCTGATAGTACTGATTGAGGCCCAGGGGGGAGGGAGTTCACAGGAGGAGCCCCTCCCCACTCGATCTGTTCCTGAGGGGCCCAAGATTGTAATCCCAGATTGTATTATGGGACAGGCACTTCCGCGTCCAATAAACTGAAGAGAATATTGCCCGTAAAAACTTGGTATCCGGAAAATCACTCTCCATCACCTCCCCCTGTGAGCCTAAGACATGGAAATGCAGCAGGGTGCCTAATTACATGCCAATATTTTCTCTACTAGTGGCCCTGGCCTCAAGAAGATGGGCATAGAAAGCCCTAGAAGGGTAGAGACAAGAGCATGTAGCCCATGTAAGAAAAGGAGAACGTTCATTCATGCAGTCCAAGGTGGGCATAAAGGCGCCACAATATATTTCCATGGGGTACCCAAACTGGAAGCAAACTAGCTAGAGCCAAGGGATGCCCTGTTAAACGCCTTCATTGGCTGCGGAACACTAGAGGTTGTGCCCTTGTCTCTAGGGAATCTGTGGTGGGATGTCGTAGAATCCCAAGTAAGGACAAGAACTCTGATGACATCATTAAGCTGGACGTTTGGGACCATAGTCTGACTAAGTGGGTTCTGGCGAGTAATGGGATTGTTGGTCATCAACCTAGGAGTGGAGTTACAATCAGTATGCATCCCAACATAGACTTTGATGGCGCAGCAAGCCCTGTAACATTTAAAGCTCTCCTAACTGAATCACATATCTCACATCCTTGGGGCGACGCTCACTGGGGGCAATTGAGGGTGGGCTTACAGAGTTTCTGATATCCTGAGCATGATCGGCTTGTAATTATTGTCATCGACTTTCTCTCCGTTCTTATTCCTTCATTCTCTTGTATGGATCTGCTGTTTTATGACTAATGTTGATAGGATGTACTTTGATTGCCTGACGGCCGAATAAAGTTATGTAAACAGATATTAAGGCAAAGCTGTACAACTCAGATGAGAGATGTCATGGGATTGCCGCGAGAATTTATGGTTTGGAGACAAGGAACAGTGAATTGGTATGAGGGCTGTGAAGATAGAAGATACAATCAGAGTGCTGCAGCTGCAGAATGAGAGACTCACCCTTAAGGTATCTGAACAGGAAAAGCAATCCAGGAGGAACATGGGTGACTGGTTTTCCTGAAAATGTGGAAATCCTAGAGTTCATACAGAAAAACCTCTCTAAAATATTGGAACTGGACCCCAGACATTTTGTGGACATTGAGAGGGTTCATAGGTCCTTAGGTACTAAATCCTCACTAGGACCAAGGACACGGCACCTAATTATGACATTTTTGAAGTTTCCCATGAAAGAAATGTTGTTGAGGCATGCAAGAGAGTTGAGTGACCTGTCCTGGGGTGGTCATAAAACTATGGTCCTTGGGGAACCAAGCAGAGATGTGGTGGAGAAGAGGAGGCTGGCAAATGAAAATGCAAGGGAGAAGAAGTTGAAATGCTACACGATATATTCTGCAATCCTACGTGTTTTTTTTTATGGTCAAGTACATTCCTTTGATGTCCTTATCAGAGTTGAGGCTTTTTTGTCGGATTTAAAGACTATGAAACTAAGCCAATGGAGCCTACCTCTTCTACAAAGGAAACCCAGTAAGGAGGGGTAAGAAGCCATATTTGCGTACACAACAATGACATGCATTACATACCGTAATAGCATTTCTTATGATTGTATCTGCTTAGATTCACATGCTGTGCATATGGTCCGACATCCAGTGGTAACTGCAGAGTTTTGCATCTTGTCTTTCGGAGACCGAAAGGGGATGTCGGCATAGGCGTGTCTGTAACACTATCCCTAGCGTGACGTGTAGTGTACCCAAAATCCCTCACGCGCCGAGGCCCCTCCGATTGTATTTTTTCTGCCA
The DNA here is from genome assembly GCF_040938575.1 of Ambystoma mexicanum. Lineage (NCBI taxonomy): Eukaryota > Metazoa > Chordata > Amphibia > Caudata > Ambystomatidae > Ambystoma > Ambystoma mexicanum. The sequence goes on from NC_090938.1 coordinate 394,565,246, forward strand.
TGAGGGAGCCCAAGGCCATAGTGAAAGTAGTAAGACGTCTATGTTCCTTCCACCCCGAGCAGAGAGGTAGGGAGGGCGCATGTGAATCTAAGCGGGTACAATCTTCAGAAATGCTATCACGATAAGTAATGCATGTCTTCTGATGCTCGTTAACCTGCTTAGAATCACATGCTGTGCATAGACTAGCGAGCAGTACCCGGAGTTGGAGGTGGGTTGCGAGAAGGAACAGTAGAGAAAAGATGTCTTAGTACTGCTTGTCCCACCTGAGAATCGGACCTAGAGTGAGTGTCTAGACAATAGTGTTTTGTAAAGGTGTGTACAGAACTCCAGGTTGCTGCTTTGCAAATGGACTCAAGGGGAACATTTGCAATTAATGCTATGGATGCCCCAGTGCCCAGAGTAGAATGCGCTCTAGGCTTGAAGGGCAGTTCTCTCTTAGCAAGCATAGTGTGATGCATTTGACAATCCACCTTGAGATAGCTGATTTAGAGACAGGATCCCCTTCTCTACCAGCTGCCACTGAAACGAAGATTTTTTTTTTTTCCTCAGTGGTTTAGTTCTTTCCAGGTAGGACATGACTGCCCTGCGCACATCTAGTGTGTTTAGGCTTCTTTCGGCCATGTTAGTAGGGTTCTGGAAGAAAGTGGGTAGTTCGATTGATTGGTTCACATGGAACTTTGAGATAAATTTAGGTGCAAATCTGGGATGTGTGCGCAGAAATACCTTGTCTTTGTGGACTGTAACAAAGGGGTCTAGAACAGAAAGTGCATGTAGTTCGCTAACCCTTCTGATAGAAGTGATAGAAACTAGGAAGGCTGTTTTATAAGTCCGGTCTTTCAGACTTGCTTTAAGCATAGGCTCAAAGGGAGCTCCCATGAGCCTGGTTAAAACCACATTTAGATCCCATCCAGGTGCCGGGTGAGAAATGGGAGGATAAATCCTCTTAACCCCTTCCATAAAGGCTTTAATCACCGGTATTTTCCACCACAACACTTTCTGTTGTGATGTGGTGTAGGCTGACAGAGCAGCCAGACGAACCTTTAGGGAATTGAAGACTAACCCAGTGTCCAACAGATGGGTTACGTACAGCACAATGTGTGTGGGTGAGCAATCAATGGGATTGACGCCTTTGGAATTGCAACAGATGACAAAATGTTTCCATTTGTTGGCATAGCAATAACGTGTATTTGGTTTCCTAGCTTCCCTGAGTATGTCCATGCACCCCTGAGGGAGTTGTAGGTGCCCAAACTCTATGATAAGTTCAGAGTTTGTGGGCATGGGTGTAGGGTCTCCCCCCTGTCCTGAGACAACATGTTGTACGGGCAGGGTAGTTTCACTGGTGGGGAGAGGGACATTTCCATCAGGTGAGCGAACCAAGGTTGGCGGGGCCACCAGTATCATGGTAACTGGTTCCTGGTGCATCTTGTGCTCTATCTTGTTGAGAAAGGGAGTCGGGGGGGAAAAGCGTAGACAAATTTCCCTGACCATGTTATCCAGAGACCATTCCTCTTGGATCGGTTCTGGGGTACCTGGAGGCGTTGTCTTGGCATTGGGCATTCTCCTGAGTTGCGAACAGGTCGATCTCTGGGAAGCCCAATTCTGCGAAGAGGTTGGACACAATGTCTTTGTGTAGCCGCCATTCGTTTTCTTCGGGCAGAGGAAAATCTCTGCTGAGCACGTCTGTCAGAAGATTGAGTTCCCCTAGAACATGTTGGGACAACAGAAACATCTTGTGTTTGAGAGCCCATATCCAAATGTTTTGGGACAGCTTGGATAGCCCTGGATAGTGAATGCCCCCCCGTTTGTTCAGGTAATACATGGCTGTAGTGCTGTCCGTTAAAACCAGCACTGTCTTCCCTTGCAGTATCACCTGAAAGGCCTTCAAAGCCTTTAACACTGCTAATAGCTCCAGTAGTTTTGTATGGTTGAACGCTACTTGAGGGGACCAAACTCTGAGCGCTGTCTGCTGAAGCAGGTTAGCCCCCCCCCCCCCCCCCACCCTGTGGGAGATGTGTCTGAGAGTGGCTTCCACTGCAGGGGTGGTGAAGGTCTTCCCCTTCAAGAGGTTTTCTCTTGACCACCACTGCAGAGAGAGAACAAGGGCTGGCGAGACAACGATCAGATCTTCCCATTGTCAGCTGGCCTGACACCACTGGCTGTTGAGCCACTCTTGCATGGGACACATGCGCAGCCGCGCGTGGGGAACCAAGTATATGCATGACGCCATCATTCCTAACAACCACATGGCTTTGCGCACCATCACCTCCCGACTGGCTACATATTGAGGGATCTGAAAAAGCATGTTCTGAACCCTCTCGTTGGAGAGGAAGATAAGACCGCCCTTCGTCCGAATTAGAGCTCCCAGAAATTGTTTTATTTGACTGGGGACTAGACTGGATTTCTTTTCGTTGATTGAGAAACCCAGAATGAAGAGAACTACTGTTTTTTGGGTGTTCGAAAAACATGCGTCGAATGAGTCCCCCGTGATGAGCCAATCGTCAAGGTAAGAGTAAACTGGGACCGACAGTCTGCGCAGGTGTGCTGCATCCACTGACAAGACTTTGGTAAACACCGTTGGCACCGAGGCAATGCCGAAGGGGAGTACCTTGAAATGGTAATGCCTGTCCTCGATCATGAACCTTAGATATTTCCTGTGCGCTGGCAACATTGAAATATGATCGCATCCTATTTTAGCTGTCTTGTGGGTGTCTTGGAAACCTGATCAGGACAATAGGCTTCTTTCTTCCTGGCCGTCCCCCCTCTCTTCCCTATGGGCCCCCCCACCCCCCCGATTGATCTTGGAGCTGGAGGGTTCCGGGAGACCCAGTCTTGGTCTGATCAGGGGTTGGAAAGGGCTGCCCAACTCTTTTGCCAGGGGGTCTTTGTCGAGTATGGTCAGCAATCAACGGTGCTTAGGGATAAGCCGCTCTCGGTCAGAGTACCTGCGACTCAAAGGAATCATCACTCAGGCGGGATGGGTGGCTGATTTGTTGCATTCCTTGACTCCTTTTGAAAGGATTTTTGCAGAAGCCAAGTCTAGGAAGGGGTCCCTTTCTAAGATTTAGAACGTCCTAGTCACTGCTAACCTAGCTGGCAGACAGTCGTTCAAGCGTTTCTGGGAGGAACGGCTGGGCCTCACCCTTGATGATCAGTCATGGAAGTCAGTTTTCAAATCCGTTTTTTCAGGGAAGTTGTATAAGGCAGCCATGGAACATAATTTTAAGATTCTTCACTCCTGGCACCGTCCTCCTGTCTCCCTATCCAAGATGTTTGCTAAGGTGTCTCCAATGTGTCCTAGCCAGTGCTCCGGCCGGGGTACCTGGTTTCACATGTGGTGGGAATGTCCGGTCGTCCAAGTATTCTGGTCGGAAGTGCTCAGCTGGATTAAGGACATTCTCGGAACGTGTCCCTCCCTTCACCCGTTTGAGGTTCTCTTGGGCACGCCCTTGCATGATAATGAGTTGTCTTCCTTTAGAGGGGTGAAGGGGGCTATGTTGAGAGCGGGAAGGCTGGCTCTGGCCCAAAAATGGAAGGGTTCCTCTGCCCCCACACCAAGTCAAAATGGCTTAATAAGCTAATAGCTATCTTCACGTATGAGAAAATGTCAGCCATCGCCAACGATACTATGTCTTCTTTTCTGCAGGAATGGACAGTTCTGTTAAGTGTGGACTGTGAAGCCCTTAAGCTGTGAACGGCTCGGGGGTCAATTGAGCCTTGGACTCTGGGAGGGGTTGGCGGTAGCCTGCCCTGTCGCCACATTCTTAATTGCCAGCGGGGGCCTCACCACTAGCATGGCCTAACTGTATAGAAGTTATATGTGTCTAGTTCTTGCTCTTTGTCTCTGGCACCTTGTGTTCTCTGAAGCCTGGTACCCCTGTGGTTCGGGGGGGGGGGGCAGGGGGAGAGGGAGAGGGGTAAAGGGGGTAAAAATGGGAGTGTTTGAACATTTGCTGTGCTCATTTGCTTGTTATTGCCAATGTTGGCTGGCGGAATTGTCATTTGTTGCAAAGCTCAATAAAAACAGTGGGAAAAAAATGAAATATGAAAGTATGCATCTTTCATGTCCAAAGTTGCCGTTAAGTCCCCCTGTTTCAGCAATGGGATCACCTCTTGTAGTGTTACCATGCGAAACCTCTGGGGTTTTATAAACTTGTTCGCTGGGCGCAGGTCTAGAACAGGGCGCATGATGAGATCCTTTTTGGCTACAAGGAAGTACACTGAATAGATACCCTTGTTTACCTGAAGAATAGAGACGGCTTCTATAGCGTCCTTTCCCAGCAGTGCTTCCAACTCTTGATTCAGGATCTGCAGATGGTCCGGTGAAAGGCGCCGTGAGCGCGGCAGTCTGAATTGTGGAGGTCGGGCGAATTCCACGCAGTACCCGTGGGCGACCGTCTTTATGACCCACTGGTCTGAAGTTATCCCCTCCCATGCCATGAGGAAAGATGTTAATCGTCCCCTGACCGGGGTGACATGGGAGGGGGCCTGGATTTGGTGGTCATTTCTGACCAGAGGCTGTGACTCCTCTGGGATTGGGGCCTCTACCTCTGCCTTTGCCGCGTTTCTGACCCCTTCAAGGCTAGTATGCGGGGCTTCCTGAAGTTTGTCCTGCGTTGAAGTTCCCTGTGCCGTAGTTGTTTTGACCAGCACAGGCTTGCCCTCGAAAGGACCACCGAGAGTTATTACCACTCTGGGGGGAAGGTTTCTGTGTGATCTGCTGCAGAGACTTCAGAGTCTCATGCTCCTCCTTGGATGTTTCCAAGGCCTCATCCACTGCTTTCCCGAAGAGGTTAGATTCCTCAATGGGCTTATTGATGAGGGAGGCTTGGGTTTTCTGTTAAAAACCTGAAGTAGGCAGCCAAGTGTGTCTTTTAAGTAGGGTCCCTTGGGCCAGAGACCTGCCTGCTGTTTCCGCAGTGTCCAGGGTGTTTTTGATCACATGCTGTTAACTTGTCTTCCCTCCATTACAATGGAGAGAAGCTTTGATTTGGCGGGTTCAGGAACCTCTTGGAAGCCTTCCTGGAGCAAGTTCCATTGAGCGTCAGCATAGCTTGCCAATAGTGTGGTATTATTAGCAATCCGCGTAGTGTATGTGGCCGCTGAAGTGACATGTTTGCCTAGAGCATACAGTCGCTTGGATTCCTTGTCCAGCGGCGATTCCCCCGTGGCAAGGGGTACCCCTGCCCTTTTCCGAGGGGTAGTCACTACCAATGAATCTGGGATGGCTGTTAGTCAGAAACCTGTGCAGTTCCCTCAGGGACCACTGCAAAAGATTTAAGACTACAGGTGTTTGGCAGTAAACCCACTTTGTAGCAGTCTGTATCACACAGATTCACTTGGTAGCTGTGGCTGAGCAGTCAGACGTCCCTCAAGAAGAGTTAGGCAGTATACAGAGTATTCACAATAGGTCAAAAGAACACAGTAGAACAAGTAAACACTGACCAGAGCTTGGTGTAAAAGGAACAAGTTACTTACCTGTAACTGTTGTTCTCCAGCATGGGTCTGGCATGGATTCACATGCTCATGAATATTCCCCGTCGTCAGGCTGGGAATCCTCGGTAAAGAAAAAAACAGTATCAGTTTCGTTTCTGATCTGTCTTTCGTAGTAATAACCAATCACTGGTCTCTGCGTCATACTGACCACAGCCAATGACTGCCCTCTACCTAAGCACCGCCTCTGGCAGCCATCTTCAGATTTGGAAGCACGTGAAGTGGCAGTATGACCAAGTGAAGAGCCGCAGAGGGGTAGACGGGAGGGTTCGCATGTGAATCCATGCCAGACCCATGCTGGAGAACAACAGTTACAGGTAAGTAACTTGTTCCTTCTCCAGCATGGGGTCTGGCATGGATTCACATGCTCATGAATAAAGAATACATAGCAGTACACACATGCACAACCACGGGAGGTGGCAAAGGCTCAACATTAAGCAGTACATCAAACTCTACATTAAGCATCTTACCTCCTCACCAGGCTCACCTCAGGCGAACAGGTTGCGCAGCACTGCTTGGCCGACCCTGGACTCCTCCCTGGAATCCCGATCGACGCAGTAGAATTTCGTGAAGGTGTGCGTCGACCTCCACGTAGCAGCCCTGCATATGTCCAGCAGGGGCACACCAGAAAGGAACGCCGTGCTAGCTGCGATCGCTCTGGTGGAATGGGCTCTCGGACGGCCAGGCAGCGGTCGGTTTGCCAACCGATGACAGTACATGATACAGCCGGAGAGCCATCTGGAAATGGAAGCCTTCGAGAGAGCCTTCCCCTGATTGACAGGTCCAAAGTTCACAAAGAGTTGTGACGTCTTCCGAAAACACTTCGTGCGGTCCACGTAGAACTTCAGCGCTCTAGCCACATCCAGCGAGTGCAAAGTCCTCTCAGCCGGTGACGAAGGCGACGGGAAGAACACAGGCAACACCAAGGGTTCGTTGAGATGGAAGTCCGACGGTACCTTGGGCATGAAGGAGGGGTGCGTCCTGAGCACTACCCTCGTGTCGTGAAAAGTCAAGTACGGGGCCTTGCAGGAAAGGGCCTGGATCTCTCCCACCCGTCGTGCAGAGGTGATGGCCACAAGAAACGCTGTTTTCCACGACAGAAACTTCAACGGGGCCGAGTGCAGAGGCTCGAACGGAGGTCCCATGAGCTTGGTCAGCACCACGTTGAGCTCCCACGCCGGGGCCGGAGCCTTCACCGGCGGGAACGATCTGAACAGTCCCTTCATGAACTCTTTCACCAGACGATGAGACCACAAGGACGTCCGGCCCGTGGTTCTGGTGTATCGGGAGATCGCAGCAAGATGAATCTTGATGGACGCGTGTGCCAGTCCAGCTTTGGCCAGCGTCAGCAGGTACGGCAGTACCTGGGGAGCCGTAATCCGTAGAGGGTTAATCTTCTGTGCGTGGCACCAGACAGAGAACCTCTTCCATTTGTGTCCGTAGCATTTAAGAGTCGAGGACTCCCTGGCCTTTGCAAGAACCTCTCTGCAGTCGGCCGGTATGTCGTATCCTCCAAACTCTAGCGCTGCAGGAGCCAGGCCCGCAAGTTCAGCGATTTCGGGTCGTGGTGGAGGACGGCGCCTCCTTCCCTGGAGAGTAGATCCGCGTCCACCGGCAGCTTGATTGGCAGGGACGCTGACAAGTCCAGAAGGTCCGGGAACCATATCTGCCTCGGCCACGCAGGTGCGACGAGGATCATCCTGCACCGTGACCTCTTGAGCTGGTTGACGAGCCGGATTAGCAGTGGCAAAGGAGGGAACGCGTAGAGGAACAGGCCCTCCCAGGGGAACGAGAAAGCATCGCCCATGCTCCTCGCCCGGGGAAACCTGCTGGCGAACCTCCGGCACTTGGAGTTCGTCGCCGTCGCGAACAGGTCGATCTGGGGTGTGCCCCACCGTCGGAAGAGGCGATCCACTAGATCCTGCCGTAGTTCCCACTCGTGGCACGAGCGCAGCTCCCTGCTGAGTGAGTCAGCGATGGTGTTTTTTATCCCTGCCAGATGAAACGGCACCAGAAACATCCTTTGGGCGACGGCCCAATGCCACAGGTCCTGCGCCTCCTTGGACAGTGCTGGGGACCTGGTTCCGCCCTGTTTCCTGATGTAAAACATGGTGGTGGTGTTGTCGGTGAAGATCCTCACCACCTTGCCCTTGAGGGACGGAAGGAAGGACCTGAGGGCCCAGAACACTGCACGGAGCTCCAGGACGTTGATATGGAGGGACTTCTCCGTCGGGAGCCAAAGGCCTCTCGCGTGCAGATTTTCGGTGTGCGCTCCCCACCCTTCCAGGGAGGCATCCGTGGTCACTGTCTCCTGGTGGTCTGGAAGTCCATGCCCGCCGTCAGATGCGCGCAGGTGCCCCACCACCGGACCGCTCGGCGGAAACTCTCGTCGAGTATGATCCTCTCCTCGAAGCCGCCCGTCGTTTGGATCCAGCGTGCGTCCAGGAACTCCTGCACATGGGAATGAGGTAGATGCAAGAAGACATCATTCCGAGGAGGGACTTGATGGACCTCACCTTGGCCGCGTCGCAAACCAACATCCGCTGTACCTTGCCCAGGATGGACCTGGTCCTTTCCTCCGACGGGGAGGCCAGAAGGGACACTGTGTCGAGCTTCGCTCCCAGAAACAGTGCGTTTTGCGCGGGTACCAGGTGGGACTTGGCGTAGTTCACGGAGAATCCCAGGTCCGTGAGAAGTTGGAGGGTCCTTGCCGTGTGCTCCACGGCGAGCTCCCTCGTCTTGGCTCGGATGAGCCAGTCGTCCAGGTAGGGGTAGACGTGGATCCCCTCGCGGCGCAGCTGCGCCGCCACCGGTGCAAGGCACTTGGTGAATACCCTGGGTGCCGACCGTAGTCCGAAGGGGAGGGCTTTGAACTGGTAGTGACGCCCTTGGACCACAAACCTGAGGAATTTTCGGTGCCCCTTTAGGATGGGAATATAGAAGTAGGCATCCTCCAAATCCAACGACGACAGGAAGTCTCCTTCCTCCAGCTGACCCAGGACGTGCTGGAGGGTGACCATCCGGAACTTCTGTGCCTTGATGAACTTGTTCAGACGTCGCAGGTCTAGGATGGGGCGCCATCCTCCCGTCTTCTTCTTCACGAGGAAGTATCTCGAGTAAACTCCGGAGCCCCAAAGCCTCTTTGGGACGAGTTCGATGGCGCCCTTCCTGAGCATCGCCTTTACCTCCAGGAGAAGCTGAGGGACGTGAAGCTCTTTCCTGGCCACGGGGGGGGGGGGGGGAGACGCGCGGGCACCTTCTTTGAAACTCGAGCGCGTGGCCCCGGGCTAAGGCGTCCAGCACCCAACGGTCGGTGGAGATGGACTCCCACACGCTGACGAAGCTCGCCAGCCGGCCTCCCACCGGGGTGCTTCGGTGGGGGCCCGACCCCACGGCCGGTTCAATCCTGTTTCGACGAGGCTTTGCCGCCTTGACCTCCTTGGCGACGACGGCAGGGTCCGCCAGACTTGCCTCGTCCTCTGTAGGCCTCCTGAGATGACGAGCGGGCCGCTTGACGGTAGGTGGAGAAACCGCCGCCGGAACCTTTGGAGGCGCCCTTGCCTCCGCTGCTCCGAAAGGGCGTCCGTCGTTGCTGCAGAACCCCAAGGGCCCGGGCCGTCTCAGTGTCCGCTTTAATGGCCTGAAGGGAATCGTCCACTGTTTTCCCAAACAGGTTGTTCCCATCGAACGGCATGTCCAGGACTCTGGTCTGTACGTCTTGACGGAAGTCCGTAGCCTTGAGCCATCCACGCCGCCTAAGGCACACGCCGTTGCCCAACTGGCGAAACCCAGTGTCGGCGATGTCCGTCGCAATAGTGATGGCGTGGTCCGACGCCACCTCCCCTTCCTGTAGGATCTCCAGGGCATCCGCCCTCTTGTCGTCCGGTAGGAAGTCCAGCAGGGGAGCCAGTTTGTACCATAGCTCCCTGTCGTAGCGGGCCACGATAGCCAAGGCGTTGGCCGCTTTAATCGTCGTCGCTGCAGACGAGATGACCCTGCGTCCCATAGCGTCCAATTTCTTTCCCTCGCCGTCCAGTGGGGAAGTCGATGTGGAGGCCGCACCCCCCCTCCGCTTTCTTCCTGGCCGCCGCGGAGACGACGGAGTCCGGGGTAGGCTGCGCCCGGAGGCACAGGGGGGCCGCGTCCGGGACCCGGTACTTCTTCTCGTACCGGTCTCTTCTAGCTGGCGTCGTGGAAGGGTTCTTGAGGAGGGCGAGGCCCTCATCCCAAATGTCGTCCAGTAGAGGCACCGCGAGGACCGTCTTCCTCTTGGCCTCGCGCCGTTGATAAAGGAATCCTTCCTTTTTCTTCTCCTCAGGGCAGAGTTGGAAAAGCTCGGATGCCCTGGCGATCATGGAGTGGAACGATCCAATCTCGTCGGGCGGAGAAGCCCTGGTGGGAGGTGACGACGGTAGATCCTCGTCGTATACCTCGTCGTCCGTACCCGTCGCTGCCGTGTCAGTCCCCGTATCATCCCCCCGGGTGGACGGGGAGGAGGGCTGGACGGGGCGCGACAGCTGAAAAGGAGGTGGAGGGTGAATCCTTTTCTTGGGCGGGGGAACACCAGAAGGTCCCGGTTCAGGATCCCCCGACGGGAGAGGTTCCTCCGTCGGCAACGGTAGTCTCGTCCTCATCTCTGAGCATAAGGACTGTATAGCCAACAAAATGGCCGCCGAGTTGTCTTGAGGCGCTGGCAGAGGGGAATCCGACGGGCGATCAGGGGCCCCGTCGGCACCCTCGACGATGTCGTCGTCACCTGCGTCGGGATCCATCCCGACGGGCCGGTCTTCTTCCACGCCAAGGCCGTGGCTTAAGACCTCGATCAGCTCTTCCTCCGAGGTTGAGGCCGAATCTACGACGACGCCCTGCCCCCCCCTTTTTCTTCCCCGCCGGGGATTTCACGGGGGTCCTATCGATGGGCACACAAGAGGACTCCCTCCGAGGTGGCAGGGAGACTCTGAGCCCCGAGGTCGCCACCACTGGTGTAGCCTCCACAGGCTGAGCCAGGGCCGCCGTGACAGTATCGATAGAGGGCTTGGCCGGATGGATTAAGGCCTTCACCACCTTAGGTGCGCTCACCGCCTTATCCTTGAGGGGGGGGACACTGCCTCGCTCCCCCTCCGATGGGGACTTCGAGCTCGACCGGGGCCTCTCCAGGAGCTTCGCCGGGTGCTCGCTGTTAGGCAGAAACCTGTGCAGTTCCCTTGGGGAACACTGCAAAAGATTTAAGACTACAGGTAGAGCAGTAAACCCCTTTGGTAGCAGTCTGTACCACCCAGATTTACCTGGTAGCTGTGGCTGAGCAGTCAGACTTCTCTCAAGAAGAGTTAGGCAGTATGTAAAGTATACACAATATGTACCAAAACACAATAGCACAAGCAAACACTGACCAGAGCTTGGTTTCAAAAGTATATAGTTATTTATTTAAAATACACATAAGTTAAAAACACTCTAGCAAAAATATAGTAAAAGTACTTCAACACAGTTATAATGAAAGTAGATTCAATCCTTTCTCCTATCTAGACAACTCTAGGTAAAACACCACTTAATTAAAACAGAGGTGAGTGCTTAACGTTAGATGACACTCTAGTAGTTTCCAAGAAAGGGAGAGAAAAAGTAGAAATGGGTTAGACACACCACTCTAAGGTCCAGAGCACTTGCAATAGGCTTACAGAAGAATAAAGTCACAGGTGAGCAAAAGTCACTAGGCAGGGCCCACTCTTAGAGTAGCCGGAGCGAAAATGTGCCCAAGATCACACTGTTAGTTAGAGATTCAAAGTCTTGCAAAGAGTCAAAAAGAGGTTAGAGTGGCTCAGAAAGTTTAGCCAAAGTGTCCCAGGCACTCCCAGGTTCGAAAGCCGGGGACTAAATCTACCCCGTACAGTCGGTAGCAAGGGAAGCCAGGCAGAACACAGTACCTTAAGCGGAAAGGATCCTCCAGCGGTGGCAGTTGTTCCAGGCAGTGGCAGCAGGGCTCGACGTCGGTCAGGGGAGAAGAAGTTCTCGCTGAAGAGCAGAAGAAGAGGGTCGTTGCACTGCCCGGGAAGAAACCAGCCGCGGAGTCCTCCGGTTAAAGGGTTGGTGCCGACTTTCGCGGTATGGGGGTAAAGTGTGGTATTCCGGTTGCCGGGGTGCTTGGCACAGGCAAGGCGGCCACGAGATACCTCAAAGAACGGAAAGAAGGCGAAAACTGGTTGTCCCCACCAGTCAAGGGAAGGAGCCACTCCGTTAAGAGTTCTCCTCGGTCGTCGGGAAAAAGTGGTGAGACGGTTCAGCAGGGCTCCACCGGGTGGTGTCGTCGAAGCAGGTCGGCTCAGCTCTTCCCTCGTCGGATTCTTGGTCCTGTGGCGACTTCTGAAGTCCCAGTCCCCAAAGCCCTGCTTTTATGCAGCAAACCCCCATTCACCCAGCCTAGCTGTCACTCAACCATGCTAAGTGGTGAGCCGGGCGGCTCACCACTTGGGCCAATCAGGACGGAGTGCGACTTGAGTTACCAAGGTAACTCAGTCCAGGGTGCCTAAATCCCCCTCCACCCCTCCTAAGTACCCCAGACAGAGTGGCACCACTTTGGAGGGCTTCTGTGGAGAAGCCCGCCAAAAGTGGAACAAAGGGCTCCACTTTGGGTCAGAGTTACAGAGGCGAACACCAACGCCATTTTAGAATCAAGTTTTGGCAAAAAGTCCCAACCGGAGTTATAAAAATAAATATATAAACCGGCGGTATGTTTAAGGCTACCGTAAATAAATAATTAAATGTGTTAGCCTAAAACAATGGGAAATCCCATAGGGAAATATTCGCGGTCGAATATAAAAAGTAGTTTCCACTGCCACCAGCCAAAACTCGATCAGGGGGGACGGAGACGTGCCCCCTCGACTAACAGACCCTGGGGCAATCGAATTGCCCCAGCCAGTACGTCCACAATATGATGGTTTGTACTGGTTCTGTTCAGGATTCAAGACTAGCAAAGTCTTTGGTGACTTTACATGCCCTGGGAGACAGTAGTCAGTCCCAGGGTATGGAGTCTATGTTGGGGAGTCCCTAGGACACCCCTGGGTCACGGCACAGAGGGTGCTGTGTGACCCACATCACAAAAATACATGAGGCCCTATGGAGTAAAAGACCCCATAGCCCATTCAACACAAGGTTTAACCAAGAAAACACACTTCAACATGTCCAAGAGTGAGGGTAAAAGAGTCTCACTCTTGGCAGGAGAAAAAAATTAAACCCCAGAAATCCAGCAAAGCTGCTGGGGGACTCACTAGGTAGGGAAATTCAGCCTAAACAGAGAATTCTCCCTAACACTCGCCCCCCCCAGACTAAGGGACAGGAGGATTTAATCCACTCCTGGATGAACCTCATACCTCTAGTCGATGATATACATCCTAGAGAGTCCATCAGCATTTTGATGGTGACACCTTGACCTTTGCTTAAGGGAGAACTCAAAGGTTTTCTTTTGCAAGCTAAAGGACCTACAAACCCTTTGAGGAACATCAGTCTTTTTGTTATAGGGGATCTGGTTGACCAGTCCCTCAGAAGTTGGGACAACTTCTGAACCTATGTTAGGCTTTTTGAAGGGGTCCTTATAAAGGATTCCCTTAGATCTAGAGGGGCCTCCAAGGTTCCTCACCACCTCTCTTGTGGGAGCAGGTTGGGTCTTAGGCCTCTTGGTTGGAGGGGTTGGGGTTAGGCAATGTACCTGCTTCCCCTTCCTCTTAGATCTACCCTTACCTATTTTAGGAGTTTCCCCCCTAATATTAGGATTTGAGTTGGGGTCTTCAGTAGAAGGTCCAACAGTCTGAAGGTTTTTGGCCTTAGACTTTTCTTTTCTGGTTTTCCACCAGCACTGAGAATTACCAGTTCTCTCGGGTCTAGATAGGGGCCTAGTTGGTCTATCCACCTCTTCCTCAGAAGCAGGGGGAGTCAGAGACTCTGAGACTAGGGGAACAATGATGGAGCTTGGTTGGGGCACCCATGTTCCTAGCATACTATCCTGAAATGTGCCTGGGTTAGAGGTCAACTTACTAACACCAGGGCTTGTAGTGGGGTTCTCAGTAGAGGGTCCCACAGGCTTAGAAGGGTCCTTCAAGGTAGCCTGTCTAGCCAATTTGGTTAAGTTCTGCTTCTCCATACTGGGAGGCCTGGGGGTATGTGACACTACTCCTAGAGTTCTTAGGTCATTCCCTAACAGGACCTTCCCAGGTACCTCAGTCTGAACACTGACAGGGATCCTCACTGTCATGTTGTTACACTGAATGAGGGCTGGTAGGATAGGAACCATTTGGACAGGGCCTCCAGACATCTTAGTGGGACCTTTGGGTGCTTTGGCCACATCCTCAGGTTGAAAGAAGCTTTCATCCACTACTGTTCTGCTGGCCCCAGTGTCTCTCCTGGCAGGAGTATCCTGGCCATTGACAAGAACACTGTCCACATAATACACCTTAGAGTTAACAGGTAGGGAGTTATACACAACCCTATTCTGGGGACTAACCAGACCCATAGGCTCTAAGTTTACAGTTGCTTGAAGACCCAAGGGTTCTTCAGCAAAGAGTTCAAAGTGGGCACTAGCCATCTGTACTTCATCCTCAGGAGTGAAGGCTAAGGAGACTGTGCTGATCCCTGCAGGTTTACCCTTGCACTTGGGATCTCCTTTGATATGGTCAGTACCCTGACAGACATAGCATTGTCCAAATGCTCTCTGGAAGGGTGGCTTGTTCTGACCTCCTTCTGGCTTGTGGCCAGAAGGTACAGTAGCCTGACTAGGTTTCCCATGTGGCTTACCCTGGTTATTTTGTGGTTTGGGGCCCTCTTTGGGATAGGAATTATTAGAATTCTCTTTGGAGTCTTTTTTAGACTGTTTTTCCCCATCCTTCTTCTGAGTTACCCCAGAATCCTTGTGAGTGGCCCTGTTGGCAACCCACAAGTCAGCAGCCTTAGCTAGTTTCCGGGAATCCAATTCCCTGGAATCAGCCAAGTGTTGTCTGAGCTCAGGAGAGCAGGCATCATAAATTGACTCCAACATAAAGAGATTCTTCATACCTTCATAAGTGTTCACCTTGTAACCCTTAATCCATCCCTCTAAGTTTTTCAAACATTCACTCACCCAGGTAGCCCAAGGGGTACCATCATGCTTTTTGAGGTTCCTAAACCTCTTAAGATACTGGGAAGGGGTCTTCCCAAACCTAGCTATCAAAGCTAGTTTCACACATTCATAGTCCTTCCTATCCTCCTCCCCCATCTCCATTACCACATCAGTTGCAACAGGGGGAAGCCTAGAGAACAACCAGGTGAGTAAGTCATTTCCTGTGATGTTCTGGAGCCCATGATTATATTCAAACAGAGACAACCAATCCAACACATCCAACTTAGGCTCATACATACCAACCAATTCTTTAGGCATCCGGGGTCTTTTAGGACTGGAACTTCTAGAGGAGCCAGAGAGAGAAACATTCTCAACAGATAATTTCTTCATTTCTAAGTCATACTTGAGCTCCATTTCCCTTAGCCTTAGTTCTTTGTCAGTTTGAGCATTAAGTTTCTTATACTCCAATTCTAGCTTCATTTTCTCTAGTTCAAAGTACTGAGGACTAAATGTGGGACCTGGTAAAGGTCCAGTAGGCACAGCAGGTAGAGCAGGCAGAGGCCTAGGGGGGACAGTTACAACAGCCTCACCCTCCTCTTCTGACTCTTCCTCAGAAACATCAACATTTTGCTCCATGTTAACTTCAACACTGTCATCTACAGTCGCTGGAGTGGTAGGTTCCTCTGAACCATCACCCAGACTTTGGTTAGCTAACAATCTTTCAATCAGCTCCATTTTCTTGCCCTTAGTCAGGAGATCCTTATGTTTACAGAGCACTCTTAAACAATCAGCAGTTTTGGCTGCAAGGGACTCTTGACTATAGCTTTCTATAACTGACATGTTAGAGGTTTTACTTTTTCAGTGCTAAGCTTTGTGGTTAGTTGCACTAAGGTATCTAAAGCACAATAAAATGTATACTCAATACAAATCCCACCGCTGTACACCAGTGTTAGGCAGAAACCTGTGCAGTTCCCTTGGGGAACACTGCAAAAGATTTAAGACTACAGGTAGAGCAGTAAACCCCTTTGGTAGCAGTCTGTACCACCCAGATTTACCTGGTAGCTGTGGCTGAGCAGTCAGACTTCTCTCAAGAAGAGTTAGGCAGTATGTAAAGTATACACAATATGTACCAAAACACAATAGCACAAGCAAACACTGACCAGAGCTTGGTTTCAAAAGTATATAGTTATTTATTTAAAATACACATAAGTTAAAAACACTCTAGCAAAAATATAGTAAAAGTACTTCAACACAGTTATAATGAAAGTAGATTCAATCCTTTCTCCTATCTAGACAACTCTAGGTAAAACACCACTTAATTAAAACAGAGGTGAGTGCTTAACGTTAGATGACACTCTAGTAGTTTCCAAGAAAGGGAGAGAAAAAGTAGAAATGGGTTAGACACACCACTCTAAGGTCCAGAGCACTTGCAATAGGCTTACAGAAGAATAAAGTCACAGGTGAGCAAAAGTCACTAGGCAGGGCCCACTCTTAGAGTAGCCGGAGCGAAAATGTGCCCAAGATCACACTGTTAGTTAGAGATTCAAAGTCTTGCAAAGAGTCAAAAAGAGGTTAGAGTGGCTCAGAAAGTTTAGCCAAAGTGTCCCAGGCACTCCCAGGTTCGAAAGCCGGGGACTAAATCTACCCCGTACAGTCGGTAGCAAGGGAAGCCAGGCAGAACACAGTACCTTAAGCGGAAAGGATCCTCCAGCGGTGGCAGTTGTTCCAGGCAGTGGCAGCAGGGCTCGACGTCGGTCAGGGGAGAAGAAGTTCTCGCTGAAGAGCAGAAGAAGAGGGTCGTTGCACTGCCCGGGAAGAAACCAGCCGCGGAGTCCTCCGGTTAAAGGGTTGGTGCCGACTTTCGCGGTATGGGGGTAAAGTGTGGTATTCCGGTTGCCGGGGTGCTTGGCACAGGCAAGGCGGCCACGAGATACCTCAAAGAACGGAAAGAAGGCGAAAACTGGTTGTCCCCACCAGTCAAGGGAAGGAGCCACTCCGTTAAGAGTTCTCCTCGGTCGTCGGGAAAAAGTGGTGAGACGGTTCAGCAGGGCTCCACCGGGTGGTGTCGTCGAAGCAGGTCGGCTCAGCTCTTCCCTCGTCGGATTCTTGGTCCTGTGGCGACTTCTGAAGTCCCAGTCCCCAAAGCCCTGCTTTTATGCAGCAAACCCCCATTCACCCAGCCTAGCTGTCACTCAACCATGCTAAGTGGTGAGCCGGGCGGCTCACCACTTGGGCCAATCAGGACGGAGTGCGACTTGAGTTACCAAGGTAACTCAGTCCAGGGTGCCTAAATCCCCCTCCACCCCTCCTAAGTACCCCAGACAGAGTGGCACCACTTTGGAGGGCTTCTGTGGAGAAGCCCGCCAAAAGTGGAACAAAGGGCTCCACTTTGGGTCAGAGTTACAGAGGCGAACACCAACGCCATTTTAGAATCAAGTTTTGGCAAAAAGTCCCAACCGGAGTTATAAAAATAAATATATAAACCGGCGGTATGTTTAAGGCTACCGTAAATAAATAATTAAATGTGTTAGCCTAAAACAATGGGAAATCCCATAGGGAAATATTCGCGGTCGAATATAAAAAGTAGTTTCCACTGCCACCAGCCAAAACTCGATCAGGGGGGACGGAGACGTGCCCCCTCGACTAACAGACCCTGGGGCAATCGAATTGCCCCAGCCAGTACGTCCACAATATGATGGTTTGTACTGGTTCTGTTCAGGATTCAAGACTAGCAAAGTCTTTGGTGACTTTACATGCCCTGGGAGACAGTAGTCAGTCCCAGGGTATGGAGTCTATGTTGGGGAGTCCCTAGGACACCCCTGGGTCACGGCACAGAGGGTGCTGTGTGACCCACATCACAAAAATACATGAGGCCCTATGGAGTAAAAGACCCCATAGCCCATTCAACACAAGGTTTAACCAAGAAAACACACTTCAACATGTCCAAGAGTGAGGGTAAAAGAGTCTCACTCTTGGCAGGAGAAAAAAATTAAACCCCAGAAATCCAGCAAAGCTGCTGGGGGACTCACTAGGTAGGGAAATTCAGCCTAAACAGAGAATTCTCCCTAACACTCGCCCTTCCTCTTACCCGACCCAGAGCGTTGGCTCGTGGCTGAAGGTGCCGGGGAGGGTGCGTCCTGCCTGGCGCCCGTAGAGCCCGACCGTTCGGCGCTCCCGGTGCCAGCGGACTCGCGGTGCTTGGCCTTGTGTTGGACCCCCGTCGCCGGGGCGTCCTCAAAGGTCTTAGAAGACCGCTCGGATTTCTTCCTCTTCTTCTCGCCTGACGGGCTCTTCCCTTCCAGCCAGTTGGCGAGACGTTGATGGCGGTCTTTCATGGTCCGCTCCGACATATTGCCGCAAAACGCACAGTCCTTCTCCACGTGCGTCTTGTCCTCATGTAAGCAGTAGAGACAAAAGGAGTGTTCGTCCTCCTTAAAGACGTTCTGCAGCTGGCATCCAGGGCAGATCCTGAACAGCTTTCCGGGCGTCGAGCTTCCCTTCTCCTGGGCCATGTCCGGGCCTGAGAAGCTTCTGGAGTCCTCCAAAAGCGTAGTTCGACGAAATCTTCACCCTTGAGGGGCGCAGACGAATCCGACACGGGTCCCCGTTGATCGGATGGAGAGTCGGTGGAGCTTGAGGCTCTTTTGACCGAAAAAACGAAGTTTTTGAGAAAAAACGTGAAAAAATAGCACTAACGCTCGAGAGCAATAGCACGAGGATCCCAACACATGAACGTGCGGTAAAAATCTGAAGATGGCTGCCAGAGGCGGTGCTTAGGTAGAGTGCAGTCATTGGCTGTGGTCAGTATGACGCAGAGACCAGTGATTGTTTATTACTACGAAAGACAGATCAGAAACAAAACTGATACTGGTTTTTTCTTTACCGAGGATTCCCAGCCGGACGACGGGGAATATTCATGAGCATGTGAATCCATGCCAGACCCCATGCTGGAGAAGAGATCATTATTTATTTAAAACCACATCTAGAAAAACACACAGGCACTAATAGTAAGCAATTCAAAAACACGGTCACTAAAAGATATACACTCCCTTAGAATATTAGACAAGTCTTAAGTAAAGCCCCACTTATTTTCAGCCAACGGTGAGCGCTTAACGCAGATGGCACTCTAGTAATTTGTTTTAAAAGGGAGAGAAAAGCAGAGTATAATTTGAAACAGATCCCAACACTTTCACAAGAACACAACAAGAGAGGAAGGCAAGTAAAACCGTGAAGTTAGAGTTCAGAAGGCCGGATCCACTTCAAGAGGATCAGAACGAAATGTGTCCAAGGTCACACGGTTGAAGTGCACAAGAGTCTTGCAAAGGTTCAAAAAGAGTTGGACCAAAAGAAAGGGACCAGTTAGAAGGTCAAGGCGGCCAGCCCAGTCCAGAAGGTTAAGGGATTATTATTACCTTGTAGCAATCTTTAGAAAGGGAGGCCTGGCGGACACGGTACCTTAAAGTGGTGAGAATACTCCAGCGGGGGCAGTTGTTCCTGGCAGCGGATGCAAGTCGGTGCTTCGTCCGGGGGAAGAGGATCTCGTCGGGGAGGAAGACAGGAGTCCGTTGCACTGCCAGGGAAGAAACCAGCCGCGGAGTTCTCAGGTAAAAGGAGCGGTCCTTTTATTCGCGGTGCAGTGGTAAGTGGCTATCCGGTTGGCGGGGTGCTTGGCACTGGCAATTCCACCACAAGACGTCCTGGGATGTGAGAAAAAGAAGGTAAACTGGTTGTGCCCACCAGTCAGGGGAAGAAGCCTCTCCAGCCGGGAGATCTTCTCTGTCGTCGGGAAGTGGTGAGTCGGTTCCGCAGGGCTCCACCCGTGGTGTCGTCGTGGCAGGTCGCCTCAGCTTCTCCCTCGTCGGATTCTCAGGTCCTGTGGCGACTTCTGAAGTTCCAGTCCCCAAAGCCCTGCTTTTATGCAGCACACCCCCATTCACTCAGTTTAGCTGTCAATCAAACATGCTAAGTGGTGAGCCGACCGGCTCACCACTTGGGCCAATCACACGAGAGTGCGACTTGAGTTACCAAGGTAACTCAGTCCAGGGTGCCTAAACCCCCCCCCCTCCCACACCCCCTGTGGTACCCAGACAGAGTGGCACCACTTTTGGAGGCTTCTGTGGAAAGCCTGCCAAAAAGTGGAAGAATGGGCTCGACTTGGGTTGGAGTCACAGAAGAGAACACAAACGCCATTTTAGAATCGAGTCCTGGCAAAAAATACCAACCGGCGAATTAATATTAAATAAATAAACCGGCGGTATGTTCGAGGCTATGAGAATTAAATAATTAAAGTTGGTAGCCTCGAACAATGGGAAAATCCCATAGGGATATATTCGTGGTCGAATATAAAAAGTAGTATCCACTGCCACCAGCCAAAACTCGATCAGGGGGGATGGAGACGTGCCCCCTCGACTAACAGACCCCAGGGCAATCGAATTGCCCCGACCAGTACGTCCACAATATGATGTTTTGTACTGGTTTCTGTTAATAATTTGGGACTAGTAAAGCCAATGGTGACTTTACATTGCCTGGGAGACAGTAGTCAGTCCCAGGGTATGGAGTCTATGGTGGGGTGTCACTATGACACCCCTGTGTCACTGCACGGAGGGTGCTGTGTAACACACATAGTAAAAAACACATGAGACCCTATGTGTAAAGGACCCCATAGCCCATAAAACACATTTAACAGTCAAAGGAACACATGTCCAATAGTGGGAGAAAAAGAGTCTCACTCTTGGCAGGAGAAAAAACAAACTCCAGAAATCCAGCAAAGCTACTGGGGGACTCACTAGGTTAGGAAATTCAGCCTAAAGAGAGAATTCACCCTAACAACGGCGTGCCCTTTAATGTATAGAGGGTCGGAAGGGAAAGGGCTAAATAACTTTTCGACTCTTGGGTTCCCTGCCCGAGTTTGAGTTGGTGATACCAATGAGTGGGCCACTCTTCTCTTAATAGAATTAAGGAGGGGGGTGGCCTGGCTAGATGGAGGCTTCTCCTTAAGGATATCCTCTACAAAATCCTGTTCAGGCACAGCCTCCTCCTCAGTGGGAATCGTAAAGTATTCAGCTGCTTTTTTCAACATGGAGTTGAATGCCATTTGGTCATCTACAAGTGAGGCCTGGCGAGCCGGAGTGGATCGAGGAGAATCCAGGCACAAAACATCAGTGTCCTGATCTTACTGTGTCCGTGGGTCCTGACCTTCCTGCTGGGTTTCTTCCCAGTTGTCTGTAGTATCCTGTTGTTCTTCCTCATAACTTTGTAGGACTGAAGCTTCTTCCTCCTCATTAGAAATGTCCCTATATGTGTCATGTGGACAATGTCTTCCTGCTGAACGAAGGCAGAAGAAGGAAATTGGAGGTTAAGGTCTACCCGAGACCTTTTTGGGGGTGGATGATCAGAAAAACTGATAATCTTCTCCGGCCGATCCATACACCCTTCAAACTTCTCTATAGTCCATTTAGTGGACCCAAGCGGGCCTACGGGTGGAAGAACGCCGTTCTCCGCTCTACGGCTTCAAAAAGAGTCTCTTAGGGTGTCGGAAAAAGGCTCTTGACTATCTTCATAGGTATCGTAAGAATCGGGATCCCAATCCGCATCTGAAACTTTTTCTGCGGCTAGTCTCATAACTTTAGGCAAAACCGGGGTAAGACCCACCGCCGCCGTAATTCTTTCGATAGTCGCCGAATCGGCGTGAGACAGTAGTTCCGATGGCCCGTCAGTAGGTGTACTACCTTCAGCTGCGCTAGAGGACCTAGCAGTTGGTTTTCCGGGTAGCGGCCTAGCCGTAGTTTTCGGGCCTACCACGGCCTTCGGGACCGTCGTGTCGGATTTCCGCGCTTCGACGTGTGAAATTTTTGGAGTAGCGCCCTTACTTGATTTTGATTGCCCAGTCTCAAGACGCTGCTGGGGATGCGGGGAAGGCTTTGCATCTGAACGATCCGAGGAAACCGGCGAAGTTTTCGGCGGCCCTGTTGGCGCTTTCACCTTTTTCGACGAAGACGTCAAAATCGGTGTAGGGGTTGTCTGCTTAGTGTGATGCATTTGTATGCCCCTGTCGCCGGGTGTTGTCCCTGTAGCGAGACCAGAGTCAGGCCTTAAAGGGTCAGGGATGTCCGTCTCGAGGTCTATAACATCCGCAACGGATGTTTGGTCATCCGAGGTACCCCCGTCACTGAGCGGGTGTGGCGGTGGAGGAAGGGGGTTCCACCCGTGACATACTGTACGCGGCCCACCGCTTTACACGGCGCTCCTTAAGGATCTTAGGCCGAAGGAGTTTGCAGGACGCACACCGCTTCTCGTCGTGCTCTAGGGGGAGACAGGCGTTACACATCCCGTGTTCGTCCTTCCAATGATATCTGACCCTACACTTAGGGCAGAATCTAAAAAGGAGTCCTTTCCATAGCTAAAGGGAAGGATGACCAGACCAAAAGGGAAAGGAGGAAAGGAGAAAAGACATACTGACAATATGGCCACCCCGACTCCACTCTCCCTACTGTATAGGTCGGCCAGAGGGCCCGACCACGTGGAAAATCCGGCCGCCAGATTTTAGGCGCCGAAATCCACAGCCGTAGACGAATCCCCCGTTGTCTTCGTCGAAAATGTTCTTGTGACCGAAGTGACGTAACGGGGAATAACCGACAAGTCGGTAAAGATAAACAATGTCTCTTGTAAGAGCTCCGCTATAGGGCGACCAGTTATCTGGGCGGAAAAAAACAATCTGAGGGACCTCGGCGTGTGAGGGATTTTGGGTACACTACAAGTCACGATAGGGATAGTGTTACAGACACGCATATGCCGACGTCCCCTTTCGGTCCCCGAAAGACAAGATGCAATACTCTGCGGTTACCACTGGATGTCGGACCATATACACAGCATGTGATTCTAAGCAGATTAACAAGCATCAGAAGTATGTTTATTAATTCAAGAAACGGTTTGGGTTTCTTTTTAATTAGTTGATGGTTGTGTGTTTGAAATGGTTATAAATGCACTTTTTCCCCCCAAATAATCTGGAGCAAACCCGGGTGCTGCGTGACATTCAGCTGTAGTAGGATTTGGATCCAGATTCTTCGTCAGCTTCCCGTGGCTGCAGTACATGAAGGAAATGACCCTCCTGTTGGTTTAATGTGAAGCACTTTACACTCGTCTGGGCTTACAGGAAGGCAAGGTTCGGATGGTGAAGTGGTGTCTTCACTTTGGAGGCGTGCTGGAACTTGCAACGCACCTACTTATTGGCCTCATCTCTGGCTTCTGCTGTGACCAAGACGCTCTGCTGCTTGGTGCGCAAGGAGTCAGGATGTGTCGACGAACTGTGACTTTACACATTTTTTTAAGTGTTGGGGACACTTGGTGGCATCTGAAAATGTGCAGTTCTACGCTTACTGACGCCAGGGATTTGAATCTAATGCTATGCTTCTATGCCATTTAATTGGTGAAAGCCAGGTTGTTTATTGGGAACATATATAGCCATAAGGGACAGGAACTTAGTTGCAGAGTAGAACTAGTTGGGGCACCTTGAGGTGTATGGTTGTGATCTTTGTCTATGCATTTGTAAATGTAGGGATTATTCTGAGTCCTGCTAACGGCAGAATGGTCTGTTTTGTGTCTTGTTATTGTTTGTTTTTTGACACATCATGTATACTAATAATGTGTGTTACACAATCATATTGAATATGGATGTGGTTCAGTTAGCTAGGATGCTGCAAATCACTACATTTATAATAGTTTGGTGCATGGACATTCCACGCAAAGGCTGTTTATATTGTCTGTCGAGTATATGAATTACTTCACTTTTTAACTAGGAATGTGAGGGAAGTAAATTGTGCTTCAGAAAAAAAAAACTCTTCAACAAGTTATGGAGGATGAGGGTAGATGTTGCTCTTTTGCAAGCGACCCACATATTACAGTGTGATCAGAACATGTTGCTACATTCAAGTTACACTCAAGTTTTGTCAAGCTGCTGTACTACCAGATCAAGAGGGGTATGTATTCTATTCCAGAAGTATTGAATGTTGTGATTGAAACAGTTAAAGACCTAGAGGGTAGATTTATATTAGGCAATATTATTCTAAATAATACTAAGTTCACTGTTGGATCGATTTACGCTCCTTGTGCCAATGGTGTGTTTTTTTTAGGAATTTGGCTTTGTAGTTGTGAAACCTGGGTGGAGTACACATGATTTTGGGGGGAGACATCAATTGTGTCCAAAATGAGAGGTTGGATAGGTTCGCGTCTTGAAGATATTCGGGGCACAATGTGACGAATGGTCTGAAGAGTATGATGGAGACCTTGGATATGGTGGATGTGTGCAGGGCTAACTTTGCTGATGCTAGGAAATATACTTTTCATTCACTGGTACACGATTCGTACTCAAGGTTAGACTATTTTTTATGTCAGAAAAATTGCTGAATGAGTTGACTGGTGTGAACAACCAGGAGAGGGACATTTCGGTCAATGCAAGTGTTCATCTGAAGTGGAACAGAAAGATTAGCCAATGTTATAGGAGGTAGAGATTGAAAACTTACATTTTAAAGGATGAATACATAACACAGGGGTTAGGCAGTTACATTGTCAGCTTCTTTATTGAGAATATTGATCCTGAAGAGCTCAGTATTGTGTGGGATTGCTTTAAGGCCAAAGTGAGAGGAGAACTTAAGTTAGACTGCTCATCTCAGGAAACGAGGTGTGGCGGAAATCAAATTGTTGGAAGCCGCACTGGTTAAAGTACAAAAAGGGAACGTGATAGGTTTGAACCGAGTAGGCTGAACGAGTTTCTAAATTGTAAAATTAATCAACAAAGAACGGTTTATTTTATGCCAGAGTGGTGAAGTAGGGAGTCAACTTTTGGCAAGGAAGCCCAGGGATTAGTCACATCGGTCTGTTATAAAAATATAATTGGTGATGGTGTGGCAGTTTTGACTAATGAAGAGATCTGCAGGTGCTTCAGATTGTATTATGAGTTCTTTACTCTGAAACTATTTCATATACACAATGAATTGGACTCATTCTTCAGAAAGATTGAAATGCCTTTATTGTCTGAGGCGAATTGTCTGATGCTGCAAGGCAGGATCTTGAAGACTGAAATTACTGCAGCTATTGCTCAGTCGCAAGTGGACAGGTCGCCCGGCTGCGTGGGTTGCCTGTGGAGTTTTATCTATCTTTTCAGTCCAGCTTTCTTCAATATTGTGTAATGTTTATACATTTTTGCTAGTGGGAGGGGAATTGTGCGCAACTATGAAGGAAGTTTTCATTCTGTTAATCCCCAAGCCCGGCAAAAACCATGCCAAGTGCCAGAATTATCACCCAATTTCTTAATGAATGTAGATATGAGAATTTTTGCAAAAATGTATGCAAATAGGTTCAGTGGTTGTATTGCAGGGGTTATTCATACTTCTCAATCCGTATTCATTAGTCAACGGTATGGATGTAAGAATATCAGGACCCTTATTAATGTTATTGGAACATAAGTACGACCCAAACTCGAAAGTGGCAGTCATTATTTAGGATGCGGAGGAAGCCTTTGATAGGGTTAACTAGTACTCTGAGATTTACTTTGAAGAGAATGGGTTTTGGTGATGCCTTTTTAAGCATGGTTGATTGCTTGCATAATTGTGCTTCAGCAAGAATTTGGGCTAACGGTACTATTTCAGAGGCTTTCAAATTGTATAGGGGCACGAGGCAGGGTTGTCCCTCATCTCTTTTCAATATTGCCCTACAGCTACTGCTAATGCTCATCGATCAGGATATGATTCTTCAATGATTGAAGATAGGGCCTGTTGAGGTTAAGGTGTTGGCGTATGCGGATGATTACATAGTTGTGCTTTTGCATACTCAGGTTTCCGGTCCACTTTTGAGGAATATTTTTGATGAAGTTGGGATGCTTAATTGGATGAAAAGTGAAATCTTTCTTTTAAAGAACAGCTGTTCTATGAATTATGTGGTTGGATGAGACGGTTGCGTACTTGGGGATTACCTTGGTGAGAGATTTGAAAAGGATTGGGCAGGTTAATGTGGAGAGAGTGGTTTCCATTATAAGGAAAGATGTTGATAAATGGAGGCATCTCTCTTTAGATATATAGGGCAAGATTAGTGTATTAAAGTTGTCTATTGCCAAAGGTTTTTATACATTTTTCAGACATAACCTTTGCCTTTCTCAAAATATTAGTGAATAAAGTTTTCAAAGATTTTTTATGGGTGGATAAAAACTAAAATTCCTGATTATGTCTTAACTTGTGATGTCAAATATGGGGGTTTTGGATATCCAGATCTGGGCATTGTAGGGGCTTTGCCCTCAAACAGGCAGCATTGTACTTTTCACGGAAGAATACTAATGCACCGATCTGGGTGGCTATGAGGCTTGAGCAGGGTCTCCTTTCCCGCTTGCAAATTATTATTCTATGTATAAGATGCTACGATCCATTTGTTTTTTGCCAACTATACGGATGACGAGAACAATAACAAGTTGTTTGATTACGTAAGGAGGCTTTCTTGTAGAACAATCCAGCTCTCCAGTTGAATAACAAAATGGCAGAGTGTGGAGTGTGGTTTGCTGTGGTGGCTACTTGAGACAGCCATTTCTGGAGCTGCAGCAGTCTGTTTTCCAGTAACTTTTCAGCAACTATATATCCATACTCACCATGCGGAGCAGTGTGTGTAGCAGAAGAGTGTGGTCGAGGTCTGTCTGGTGGGCGGCAGCCCGACATTGAGATTTTTTCAGGCTCCAGTGGAACCAGTCATTTGTGGCGGGTAATGGAGGAATCAAGCTGTGGTTATATACGTTTTGCAAGGTGGTGAAGGTTAACGATAGCAAAGCGCGATAATGGACACTGTCACAGAGGATCGCAGAACGAGGTCAAAACTGTCTCCAGATTGAAGGAACATTATGGAAAACAAGTAATATTAATCGGAGCACGATGTGAAGAGACGCAGGACTCTGAGCTGGAGAGAGAACAAGAGCTTGTTAAACATGGTTCTGTGAAGCCTAGAGACGGTAAGCTAATAAAAATCAACAAGACATTTAATAAAGCAGCCATTGAGATCCTTATAAATAATTGTGACAGTCTACTTCTCGTGCCTGCACCTGTGTTTGGGGATAAAAGTTTCCACCTTTGAGCCTAACAGTAACGGTAATACATTATTTCTGGTGCTGGGAGATAGTGAAGTCGCTGTTTGGGAAGATGGTGAACGAAGTGGCACACCCGGAGGACTGCACCCACTCCCTTAAGAGGGGGAAACGCTTAACGTCCAGGGGGAGCAGAATCTGATTACCAATCAGCGAGGTCATATAGATTTAGAAACTGATATGGCAGCAGATTTAGCACAGTGTCAAAGCAGACCTGTTTTAAGGATACTAATCACTGCAATCCTCGACATCTGCAGAGCAGGAGGACAAGTCAAGTGAACCACAAGATTTTTTGAGTAGTGATCCTACAGTCGGCTCGAACACAGATCCTCTGGAGGCAACAATTTGCCCTGTCGACTATTAAGACAAGCAAACCATTTTTCGTGCAGCTTATTTTATAAGGGGGCGCAAATTGGCAACAGCCTCATCAGAAAAAACAATGGGGTCTTTAAGCAGTCCTGGAGCAGGGAGTGAAATAGCAGACTCAGTCATAATTGGAAAAGCAGGAGTTATCCACTATGGCCAAGGTATTCAGACCCACCATCAACTTGCAAAAATGGCCAATTACTGAATGCGCCAAAAAGCTACCTGTCAAATCCAAGCATAGAAGAACATGAGGTATGAGGGGCAATTAGGAAACCATTAAGTTCTGAGACCAGAGTTCTATGCGCCTCACTGATCGAAGAAATCGCTAGGATCTCTGAGAGAATGTAGGGGAGCCTAACATTAGGGACCTTTCTTGGGCATGAGGGAGATGAGCCTAGTGCCAGTCCTGATCGGGCAGTTGCCCCTCACCCTATTGAAAACGCCATGACTGGTATTGTTACTGAACCAGACTCAGCACTCAATCGCTAAGAGACGGATGTGTGGAACTTATGTCAAGAACAAGAATCTAAGAAGGGGCTGAGAGCAAGTCCGACCTTTGCCATGGGCATTGGCAGAGCCCGTGCGAGGAGGGGCTCTTCTGATAGCTTTACAATTTATGAGCTTTCGGCCAGCTTCTCCCCATGTGTTAGAAGGAAGACCAAATTGAGGGGTCCCAGTTAGGACGGTCAACCATCAGTAGGCAAACTGCTCAAGAAAGGGGCAACACTACCAACAGTATGTCGGCCTTGAGCATCACATCGGCCCCTTTTCTAAAAATGATATGAATCATTGAATGAG
This sequence comes from Ambystoma mexicanum, assembly GCF_040938575.1. Taxonomy (NCBI): domain Eukaryota; kingdom Metazoa; phylum Chordata; class Amphibia; order Caudata; family Ambystomatidae; genus Ambystoma; species Ambystoma mexicanum. The sequence continues at coordinate 394,593,094 of NC_090938.1, forward strand.
ACTCTGAATGATATCACCAGCTTACTGGCCCATGCTCCACACTAAACTAATTTACATGGAGGGATTTGTCATGGCCGTGCAGGGCAACCTGGACAAAAATTAATATCAGACACTCCTTATCTTTCAAAGAATGCTCGACTCAAGAATAAAACGAGCGCAATGAATTGAAGGAACTTCGAAAGCGAGTAAACTGACAGTGGGCATTCTGCTCACGACAGCAAGGGAATGTGGAATTAGAAGGAAGGCAAAGGTAGTGACGCAAGAAAGAGCCACAACAAGGTGAATAAACTAACAGATACAGAAGAACCAATGTGGAAATCGAGGAATCAATATCTGTAATGTGTGAGCCAGATACGGGCATGCTACAAGAACTTCCCTTTTCTGAGGTATCCATACAAGAAAAGGAGTAACCAACCTCAGTTGATTTAGTTATAAATACATAGATAACGAGAGATGACCCCATCTTCTTGCGGAAAGAAAACAAGGGCTTAAATAACAGCAGTAAAAGAACAAAAAAAGAAACATAGGCTCTGCTAAAAAAATGTAAATTGAAGGATACCAAGAAGTTTCTAAAGGCACTTGATTATTACGATTAGCCCATGTGAAGCATCAAGGAGCAAAAGAACGAGGAGCAACACGCAGCAGGAGGTGGTAACCCAGGACTGACTTAATCCTAACGCTCTGAATGACAATGAAGTAAATGAGTCAAAGACCCAGTCAATCAAGTTCTTACTGGATTTATAAACTCATCCAGCTGATGGTGAATAATTAAGGTCCCAGCAACAGGATGGTGAATTAGAAGCACCAGAAGAACGGGTAGAGTAGTACGGATTATGTGAACATAGAAGCCAATCGGTCGAGTGAAAGAGACAAGTGTTGTAACATTTATACCAAATCTGGTATTCTTAACCCTAGAACAAAAAAGTCTAGCAGTAACAAAGAAGCTAAGAGACTAACGTAATGAAAAAAACTCAGGGTTGAGAAATGAAGAGTCAAAATATGAACCAAGTGTCAGGTCTAAAACATCTAGCATATAAAAATGTTGCATGCGGCTGGAAATAATATTGGATGTAAATTACTTGATGTTGAACCAGGGAAATGTCCAGAGACTATTTCACCACGTGTACATGTTAAGATCAGTATGCTCAAAAGGCAGAGTGGAATTTGTAGATGACAGCCATCTTGATAGATTTCTCCTGTGTGTGTGTGTGTGTGTGTCTTCAGACCAGATTCAGGAATTGATTTTGGAGGGGGCCCGAGGGCTACTCAGTTGGGTTTTGACTTGGGGAGGGGGAGTGGCCCAGGGAATAATATGGGTATCAGGCAGGAGGAAGGGCAAGAACGAGAAGAATTACAAAAAGGGCCTTGCTCAAAGTCCCTGGGGATATAAGAATGCAACCCCATCACCAGTTGAAGGAAGCGCAGGTACCACCAATCATATTCTAAAGCCTGGTATAATTTATTTTTATTTATTGTGCATTTGGTGAAATGATATAACCCTAAGTGCAGTTACAAAGATTAAAAGACAGAACAGGATTCCAAGATGGCGGCTGGCGAGGGAGGACACATCTAACCGTCTCTCCTCTCAAGGCCGGGCAAACAAGCCCATCAGAATAGCATGACGGGCGAATCAAGCGTTCATGGTACCATGGTTGGCTGTTACCTAACTGGAGCCCAAAGATGCAAAGTTAGCGGAGCCGCCGGGACGCTGAGCTTCAGGGGTGTGATGGATGAGCAGCAGACCCACCCGGGGGAGAGAGAGCAGCGGCGGGTGGCCGCGCCGAAAGCCGAGGACCGCTTGGCGAGGCCAGCATCGTAGGCGGCGCTCGCTCGAGTGAGAACCACAGGATGCTGGAGGGCCTCCCACTTGAACATCCACCCTGCCCCGAGAGCCCTTCCCGGCGCCGGAGCGGCCGGGAGGCACGGAAAAAAGCAGTGAAGCGCTGCGGCACCCTCCACACTCTCCTTCGCTTCAGAAGAACGCCAGTGTGCGCCGCCGGAGGTTGGCGCCTGGGGGTCCATAGCCCCCCTGTCGGTGCAAAGGCTGCCTGGTGGTGCAGGCGCCCCCCCCCCCGGGACGTGAACACAGAGAGCCCCTGTGGAGGATACTGAGCGGGGGACGGGGGCCAGGAGGAAGCGAGCCCATCCAAAACGGGCGGACCCGGGGGGCGCCATAGGTGAGACCATTCGACCGTCTGACGCGGGGAGCAGGGTTTGTGAGCCTTTCAGTAAGCGGCGGACCGCGGGCTCCCCTGTGGCGGCGACCACGGTTGACACCGGGCAAAGGCGGCGGCAAAGGCCCGGGAGAGGACCCATTCACCCTCCCCACTTTGAAGGTGAGGACCGATTGCATGAAGACCCCCCACTGAAGAGAGGGCCCTCAAACAAAGTCTACTGCCGGGAGGCCCCATATTGGAACCCCGGACGATAAGATCAGCTGGACAAGGGATCGTCCCCATTGCCGCCACGACGGGCACATCACACGCATATTAAACAGAAACGCCCTGCACCCACTAACTTTTGTACAATATCCCGCAGTCAGAACAGCATCAGCCCCGGGGTTGTCAAGTCCGGTCTACCCCACGCCACTTACTCCCCAGACAACAACAGGGCGCACGCCCAAGGCTTCTGGCCTAACTCAAATAAGACCCTCCCAGACCAACCTCCACCGAGTCCAGTGCGGCCCATTAATGTCCAAAACACGGGCGAGGTCGGAAATACGATCTTCCCCACAGAAGAGCCAGGGTAGGAATCTGAAGCAGATCTGGGGGGGCACAAGACGGCCCCACACCCACATTCGAAGACTTTCCCCCAGTCGGCCCGACCCCAGCGCGTGGAAGGATGGAGGGCAGGTCGATGAGCAAAGAGGACATGCAAACTTGCTTCAAGGAACTCCAGACACAGCTACTCAACTCTGTCCAAGAGCAATTCAAGATCTTGAGGGGGGAAATGGTGCAGTCAATTCAGGAAATCAGGCAAGACTTAAGTAAATGGGGAGAGAACGGATACACTTGAAAGGAAACTCCAGCAAATGGGGGAAGACTCCTTAAAATCAGAAGAAGCACTGCACAGGGTAGCTCAGGCAACGACGTACCTTGAACAACAATGCGAAGACCTAGAAAATAGGTCGAGGAGGTCAAATGCGAGAATCAAGAACCTGCCGGAAGCCATAGGGGATGCAGACCTGAAAGCAACAGTGATACAACTATTGACAGAGATCCTGGCGGAGGAAGAAGACCCGGTGGTGGAAATTGATCGAATACACAGTTTGGGTCCGAAGAGAGGGAACGAACCAGGAGCGAGACCCAGAGATGTGTTGGTGGCTATGACAGCCTACGGGCAGAAAGAACACATTCTTAGAAAAGCCAGACAAGCCCCCCCCCCCGTGAGGGTGAATGGTCAGAAGTGCAGCTTTACCAGGATCTAGCCCAGTCCACCCTTCTCAAGACACGAAAGATGGGCCCAGTGTTTCGCCACTTGTCGTCAGCCCAAGTGAAATATAAATGGATATTCCCGTTTGGCCTCCTGTTTACTTGGGAGGGAGTCCAGCATAGAATCACATCTTATGAGGAAGGCGAGGAGTTATTAGGCATAACAAGTGGAGGAGAAATGGCCCAACCAAGATTCCAGCAGATGTCCAGGGGCTCACCGCAATAAGATGGGTGGAAGACGGTCCACAAAAACGGAAGGGATAAGAAGATCTGACCGAGTGTGGGGCACGCCGTAATAGTCTCAACAAGTGCGTAGAAAACAGCAAGGCCCACCATGGTAAACGCCATCGGTAGAATCTAGACACAGACGATTTGCCTGATAGATCTTAAGCAGGCCTGAGAGAGAGTGAAGAAGGAATCCAATCGAAGTTCCAGTGGGGTTTAGGACTACCCACGACAAGTCGATGAGGGGCCTTCCGACCCAGGAACGCTGGACGTTTCAAGGGGGTGGGGGGAGACAATGGGAGGGGGGGGGGGGTAGATAAGTTGGGGATGAAGGAACGACACACAGGCAAGACCAAGAGAACTTCAAATAAAAGGGGACAGTCGCAGGGAGCCCACCTACCAGCTTATTGATGGCTACAACAAACAGGATCCCGGTAACAGTGCTCTCATTGAATGTCCGGGGCATGAACACCCCAATGAAAAGGGCAAAACTGGACAGACAAGCCTGGAGGCAGAAAGCAGATATCCTATTATATCAGGAAACGCACATTAAAAGAAGCAAGAAAACACGCTTCAGGATAAGAGGGGCGAAACATGTCTTCCAGTCGAATGCGGAAGGAAAACGGGCAGGAGTCATGATAACCATAAAAGATGCACGGAAGGCACAGATCCATGAACACAGGTCCAACAAGGAAGGAAGGTACATCTTCCTTAATGTCACGCTGGAAGGGAGGCGGCTTACGCTGCATCGGTTTATGCCCCGAACACGGGACAAGAAGCATTCTTAATGGCCAAGTTGAAGGCGCTTGAGGAGTTTGCCACAGGAGACATTATACTGGGAGGAGATCTGAACATAGCCTGGAATCCCACCCAAGACAGAACGGGCAGGACTAGTGAGGGATCGAGGGCTCCCTCCGGAGTATTAAGGAAAGCATTCCGAGTCCCACACCCTACATGACACCTGGCGGGCAAAGAATGGGGAACGGCAGGGCTTTACGCATTACTCTCACGTTCACAAATCGCTGTCAAGAATCGACTACATATGGGTCTCCACGAACCTCCTAGGGACAATTAAGGAAGTGGAGACGGACCCTATCGTCCTTTCAGACCATGCCCCGATCACATTATCCCTGGCCCTGAAAACCAAGGGGGGCGGAGTATGGACTTGGCGTTTCCCCTCGGAACTCATACAAGATCCTTTGCTGGTCGAGGAAATCCAGGAGTAGATAGATACTTTGCTGAAAACGATACAGGGATAACTCCACTGGAGACTGTGAGGGATGCTTTCAAGGCGGTTTTGCGGGGTGAACTTATAGCTTTAAAGTCCAAGAGAGTCAAACAAATGGCGCAGTGGGAAAGGGACCTCGAATCACAACTGGGCGACACACAAAAGGAAGCAGCGGACAATCCTAGTAGAGTCAAGAGGAGAGCAATGCAACACATCCAGGGTCAACTGGAGCTTCTCTACACTCAGAAAGTTGGTCAGGCACTCCTGAGGACGAAACAAAAGTATTATATCCTTGCCAATAAAGCGGATTCCCTGCTCGCCCGACAGCTCCGGGAGACGATCAGGGAGAGATCGATACTGGCACTGATAGATCCCTCGGGAACTCGGAAAACAACCAACGAAGAAAAGGGTGAAATTATGAGAAGGTATTATCAGCATCTCTATATCACAGACAACCCGGATGAGAAAGAACAGGATGCTTATCTCCATAATATAACCCTACCAAGATTATCGGAGGAAGCCGAGAAGCGCTAGACCAAGACATCACGCAGGAGGAAGTGCTACAGGCCATCAGACAACTCACCAAGAACAAAGCTCCGGGCCCAGACGGGTACACTGAGGCATTCTACAAGAAGAACAAGTTACTTCTTACCTTGTAACGTTCTTTCGACGGGATGTTCCTCCGACGTATTCCTCATCTTAGATATATCCTTCCAGCTCTGCTGGCCTCGGAAAATTTTTTCTCCAGAGGGCGCTGCGCGTCGACGTCCCTCGAGTCGATGACCCTCGACAGCCGCCGTATCGACGCTCGACGTCATCCTGCCCATAAAGGCCGCGCGCAGCGTCCGTTGCTCAGTTCCGTTTTGTAGCCCACAGTATTACTGTCTGGACTAGACTAATCACCCTGAAGGAGCGTAAGCTGCAACAACAAGGGAAGTAGAACTGCGGGGATGGATGGGAGGGTCGATGAGGAATACGTCGGAGAAACATCCCGTCGAAAGAACGTTACAAGGTAAGAAGTAACTTGTTCTTCGAAGGGATTGTGTCCTCCGACGTATTCCTCATCTTAGATAGGCTCCCATAGCAGTATTCTATATTCGGAGGAGGGAGTACTGACTTCACGCTGTCTTCTATTGATGAATAGAATGTAGTACAGCCCTTCCAAACCTAGTCTCTTGACTAGAGGAGGAATCCAGATTGTAAAAACGTGTAAAGGTATGGACAGATGACCATGTAGCGGCCGCACATATGTCTTTAATCGGCACGCCTCTTTTGAGGGCCGATGAAGCTGCAATACCTCTGGTCGAATGAGCCCTAAGGTTTTGAGGGGGCTCTTTCCCTGCCAGTTTATAACATTCCAGAATGGCTAGAATGATCCATCTGGAAATGGTCTGCTTAGCTATTGGTAACCCCAGCTTGTGACCTGCGTAGCCTACAAACAGCTGGTCTGCCTGTCTTATCCTGGCTAGTCTACTAATGTAAAAACTTAAAACCCTCCTAGGGTCTAGTCTGTGTAAACTCTCTTCCTCTTTCCCCGGGTGAGGAGGAGGATAGAAAGATGGTAGGGTAATCTTCTGAGAGATATGGAATTCAGAGACTACCTTTGGGAGGAAATTAGGCTTCACTTGCAGGACAACTTTGTCTTTGTGAAAGATTGTATGAGGGGGTTTACAAGAAAGAGCTTGTAATTCGCTCACCCTTCTAGCAGATGTAAGTGCTATTAATAAAACAGTCTTAAGGGTAAGGAATCTTAACGAACAAGAATGGAGAGGTTCGAAAGGTGTACCCATCAGGAAAGTTAATACTAAGTTTAAATCCCATAGGGGAACTTGGAATGGTCTTGGGGGATAAACATTGGTTAACCCCTTTAGAAACTGTATTACCAAGGGTAATTTGAAATAGGATGGTTCCTCCGCAGTACGCTTAAAGATAGATAGCGCTGCGAGATAGCCCTTAATGGTGCCAACTTGAAGGCCTGAATTTGCTAAATATAGTAGGAAGGACAAAACCATTGGTGTACCACATGAAAATGGGTCGATATTCTGTTCTCTACACCAGCTGCAAAATCTGTTCCAACGGCAGCGGTATAAAGACTTTGTTGCTGGCCTCCTTGGCGAAAGCAACACCTCCATAACATCATCAGTGAGGTCCCAATCCTTGTACCTCAGCCGTTCAGAAGCCAAGCGTGAAGGTTGAGGGTTTTGATGTCTGGATGGAGAACCTGACCTCCCTTCTGTGAGAGTAGGTTCTCTCTGAGAGGAAGTCGAATTGGAGGGCAGATGGACAAGTCTAGAAGGTCCGGGTACCACGTTCTCCTGGCCCAATCCGGGGCAATTAGGATCATGGTTCGCCGGAATCTTCTCAACCTCCTGATCATTTGAGGAATGACAGGGACCGGTGGGAACGCGTACAGAAGCGGAAACTCCCAGTCCACTATGAACGCGTCTCCCAGAGCTCCTCTTGGAGGAAATTCCCTTGAGCAGAACAGGTCGCATTTCCTGTTTAGGCTGGTGGCGAACAGATCTACCTGAGGGGTTCCCCAAAGGGCGAAGATCTCTTGAAGGACTTCCTGAGCTAGCTCCCACTCGTGGGAGACTGTGTTCTGCCTGCTCAGAGCGTCCGCTGCCAAGTTCTTCTCTCCGGCTAGGTGAACTGCCGATGGAGATTCCTTCTTGGATTGCCCAAAACCAGAGCTGCATCGCCTCTCTGCACAGGGGTAGTGATCCTACGCCTCCTCTTTTGTTGAGGTAATGCATGGCCACCGTGTTGTCCGTCATTATCAGGACGTTCTTCCCTTGTACAACTGGCAGGAAAGCCTTCAACGCAAGTTTGATGGCTCTCAGCTCTAACAGGTTGATGTGTAGTCTGGACTCCGATGGAGACCAACGACCGCTGATGGTCAAGTCGTTGGCGTGGGCTCCCCACCCCGTGAGTGAGGCATCCGTGACTACTGTTATCTCCGGCCAGGGTTGCCAAAACTGTTCTCCTTTCAGAATGTTCTCCTGACAGGCCCACCACTGAAGGTCTCGAGCCACCCTGCCGGGAACCTGAAGAAGATCTGTCATTCTCCCTGAGAATTGTGACCACTGAGTCCTCAGTGCCCACTGGAGGGATCTCATTCTCAGGCGAGCCTCTGGCACAAGGAAAATGCAGGATGCCATGAGGCCTAGCAACCTCAAAAAGTCGAAAGCTGGGAGACGTTGGGCATGTTGGAACTTGGTAACCATCTGTAGAATATCTTGAGCCCTCACCTCTGGTGGCGAGGCTTTTCCCAGGGAAGTATCCAGGATCGCTCCTATGAACTGGAGTCTCTGCGATGGTATCATTTGAGACTTCTTTAAATTGAGGGAGAAGCCCAGCTTGTGAAGGGAGTAGCACACGTGATTTAGCTGGATCTGAGCTTGCTCCGGAGAAACAGCCCTGATCAGCCAATCGTCCAGGTAGGGGTAGACGTGAATCCCTTCCCTCCTTAGACTTGCAGCCACTACCGACATTAACTTGGTGAAGACCCTCGGGGCGGAGGTCAGCCCAAAAGGCAGTACTCGAAATTGATAGTGAGAGTTGCCAATTGCGAACCTCAGGTATTTCCTGTGTTTGAGATGGATAGGCACATGGAAATAAGCGTCCTGAAGGTCCAGAGATACCAACCAGTCCTGAAACTGAAGGGCCTGGAGGATCTGAGAAAGAGTGACCATCTTGAATTTGTCTTTCCTGAGGAATTTGTTCAATTCTCGCAAGTCCAAGATGGGTCTCAGTCCTCCGTCTTTCTTTGGAATGAGAAAGTAAGGGGAGTACCAGCCCTTGTTCCTCTCCGCTACAGGTACCGGTTCTATGGCACCTTTCTCTAGCAGGTCTATAATTTCCTGCAAGAGTAGCGGATCTGGAGCTTTCTGAGAGCTGATCCCCGGTGGATGACTCTGAGGTATACGTAGGAAAGGTAGGCAGTAACCTTGGGCAACTGTTTCCAATGCCCAAGCATCTGACGTGATAGCCTGCCATTCCGCCAGATGTTGAGTCAACCTGCCTCCTACAGGTGTCCTGTGAGGGAAGTCCTCAGAGTGGTTTTGGGGCGGCTGATGCAGATGCCGATGGTAAAGAGGCACCTGCTGTTGCTGCGGCTTTAGAATATCTACCCCGTCCACCTCGGGTAGTTCTTCTTTGACCCCTTTGAGCCGGTCGTCCTCTACCTCTTCCGAATGAGGAGTAGAAGCGAAAGGACTTGCCCCTCGCAGAGGTTCCTGTGGGACGAAAAGGAGTCTGACGGATTGCAGCTCCTAGGGATTTTGCTGCTGCTTTTGAAGTTTGCAGTTTCTCTAAACTGTCATCCGCCTTTTTCCCGAACAAAGAAGAGCCATCAAATGGCATGTTCAAGAGCCTGGCTTGCACATCTGGGGCAAAACCCGACTTTCTCAACCAAGCGAACCGCCTGGTTGATGTACTTGCCGCCATTGCTCTGCTGATACTGTCAGCCGAATCAATGCCCGTCTGGAGGGATTCGCACATAGCGTCTTTACCGTCCTGTATAATATTCAGGAACGCATCCCTTTCTTCTCCCTCCGGGATGCAGTCAGCCGCTGTAGAAGCACACTCCCAAAGTGTATGGCTGAACCTAGCAAGGGTGCAAGTAGCATTAACAGACTTTAACGCCATGCTACATGCTGAAAAGACTTTCTTAGCCATAGCATCATATTTTTTATCGTCCCTGTCCTGTGGGACAGTAGGATAAGCCGTCTTGACGTCGGTAGAGGATGCTGCTTGTACCACCAGACTTTCTGGGGATGGATGTTTAGACAAGAACTCTGGGTCTGTGGAAGATACCCTATACTTTGCAGACAGTTTTTTATTTACTGCTGGTATTACATCTCGGGTTTCCCAGTTTGTCATGATCTTTCTCTGAAGAGCTTTATGAAAGGGCACCACTGGATCCTCTTGTGGGCCTTTGTCAAGAATATCCGTGAGGTCATCTTGCTGGAAAGATTGTGAAGGTGTAGACCACCCCATGAACTCTGTAATCCTGGCCATTAAGGCTCTGTAGGGGGTTTCAGCATGCTCCCCCGGGTCTGGCTTAGAAAAATCCACCTCAGGGGAAGTGTCTAACCCACTTGCCTCATGTAAAGAATCATGAAGATCCTTTAATCTGCGCTCTTCAGAGGAAAATTCCTCTCTAACTGGGGTTACAGGTCCCTGTAACTCAAATGTGTCTTGTTCGGACAAATCACCCTCTTCTAAAATTGAGGATATAGTTCTCAATTGTTCTGAACTAATAAAGGGAGTAAATCCCATTTCCAAGGCAGAGAGTGCTGAACTTGTCATTATTGGCCTCGAAAACGTCGATGTCGTCGACGCCGACGTCGAAGGCTTCGAGCGTGGCGTCGAAAACAGAGGTGGAGGCCTCGAGGACCTCGACAGAATTGGAATTTTACTCGACAATATCGACGCCATCGACGTCGAGGGCCTGGGGATCGTCACTGGATGTGTGGTCACCGTGACTTTTCTCGGCGTCGACGCCGGTGTCGAGGCCGGCGTCGAGTCGACAGACCTGTGTGTCGAAGGTCCCTTCGACAACGGCGTCGAAGACCTCGACGGAACCTTCGTCGACGGCGTCGACGGAACCTTCGAGGAAGGTTTGGAGGTCATAGTCCTACTCGAGGGTTCGAGACGCGCTCGAGAGGTTTCTTTCGCCGGGTACTGCGACTCGCGGCGTTTTTGACCTTCGGGTCTTTCGACCAGAGCATCGCTCTCGGCAGTCTTCGAGGGGGTCGAGGCCGCTTTCTCGAAGACGCTCATCATATTCTTTCTGAATTCCTCCCATTCAGCCCGGGAACTATGTTTCGTGGGGCAAGGGATTCTTTTTGGCGAAACAGAGGAAGAGGAAGACGGAGAAGGGGATCTTCGACGTCTCCTCTTCGAGTGTTTCGATCTCGAGGAGTGATGAGACCCACTCCGAGACCTGGAGCGTGAATGGTGACGAGGAGACGAATGTCTCGACTTCGTCGAAGAAGAAGAAGCTTTAAAAGTCTTACCTTTCTCCAGCTTCCCCCTACGCTCCTTTAGGGCCTTAGCTGTCATGGACATACAGTCCTCGCACTCCGAACAATGGTGTTCGGCTCCCAAGCACCACAGACAATTTCTGTGAGGATCGGTTAACGTGTTTTTCCCACAATCTCGACATGTTTTGAAGCCGGATCGAGGAGTTGTCGGTTCCGACGAGGAAGCCATCGAGTACGGTATCGAATAACTCGAGGTAAATAGTACTAATAACTGAGCAACGGTATTCCGAGGCACCGAGTAGCGCGGAAAAACGCAACTGAGCAACGGACGCTGCGCGCGGCCTTTATGGGCAGGATGACGTCGCGCGTCGATACGGCGGCTGTCGAGGGTCATCGACTCGAGGGACGTCGACGCGCATCGCCCTCTGGAGAAAAAAATTTCCGAGGCCAGCAGAGCTGGAAGGATATATCTAAGATGAGGAATACGTCGGAGGACACAATCCCTTCGAAGTTCAGTAATGTTTTGGCCCCCAAACTCACGACGCTGTTTAACACCTTCAAACACCGGGGAAACATTACGCCATCAATGAATGAAGCAAAACTGGTGCTCTTTCTGAAGCCGGACAAAGACCCTACCATCCCTTGGTCATATAGGCCAATTGCTCTAATAAATTTGGATGCAAAGCTCTTCACTAAAATTCGGGCTAATAGGCTGACGGTATACGTGACCCACTTAGTGGACGCGGACATGGCAGGCTTTGTCCCCATGAGGCAAACTGCGGATAACACCAGGAGAGTGTGCCACATAATAGAAAAAGCGGAACACACACAAATATAGAGGTCAACCTAGTTGCGCTCTACGCAGAAAAAGCATTCGACCGAGTCGAATGGTCGCAACTCTTTCGCACAATGGCACATATGGGCTTCGGGGATTCCTACATGAGGATGATTAAAGTCGAACTATAAAAGCCCTTCTCTCAGAATAGCGGTGAACAGCTTCCTGTCCAATACCGTCACACAGACGAGATGTACCAAGCAAGGTTGCCCCTTGTCCCCCCTTCTGTATGCCATGTTCCTGGAACCCCTCCTAGCGAAGATACAACAGCAACAGATCACAGGGGTGCAGATGGGGGGGGGGGTGGAGCACAAAACTATGGCATTCGCCAACGACATGTTGCTGGCCCTGACGAATTCCTCCAGATTTCTGCCCACGCTCATGTCAGAACTCGAGACATTCGGTGCTATCTCGGGCCTGAAAACAAAACAAAGTCCGAAGTTCTGAATTTGTCGGCTGACACCGGCGACCACGGCACGGCTGGCACAGATACAAGGAATGAAATTGGCACAAAACAACATAACCTACCTCGGAGTGAGGATCACTCCCAAAATATCGCAACTGTATCCAGCAAATTACCCAAAATTACTTACCCACCTGCAAAAACTTAACGAGATGGACACCAATCTCGACATCGTGGTGGGGACGAATCTCAGCAGTAAAAATGTCAATCCTCCCAAAGGTACTATACTACTTTCAAGCCCTTCCAATCAAGCTTCCTAAATCATTTTTTCGCTCATTAAACAAAATGGCATCAGCATATGTGTGGCAACACAAAAAACCAAGAGTAGCAATGACCACGATGACAGCTGCAGTGCAGGAAAGAGGCCGGGCATTTCCCCACTTCAGGAGGTACTATGAGGAAGCACAGCTGCGGGTGATTAAGGAGTGGGTGGCTGACCTCCCACAACCCAAATGGGTAACCCAGGACATAGCGGTGGCGGGGGACCCGCTCTCAAGTCTCCTATGGTCCCACAAAAAGTATAGACATGTGAATGCCAGGATCAACGAAATAATGAGCGGCCCTCTCAATGCATGGGACTCGGCAGTCAGGAGAGGGAACTTAACATACCCATCCCCGTTCACTCTGCTATTTCACAATCCCGACTTCCGACCAGGGATGGATCCGAATGCCTTCACCTCTTGGAAACAAGCAGGCTGCACCAGGATTGGAAATATGTATAAAGCCCGATCCCTTAGGTCATTCAAAGACTGTGTACAAAATCTGGCAGTATCGAGAGCGGAGAGATACCGATATGCCCAGCTGAGCCACAGGCTAGCCACCCCGATCAATGAGGAGGCTGGAACAAGAGACCTCACGAAATTTGAAACATTTGTAAAAACAGATCCTGGTACGCATAAACTAATATCTAATCTGTACGCTCATCTGAATTCACAAGAGGAAGAGGTACGATGGCTATACATGAAGAAATGGGAGGCGACGCTAGGGACGGAAATACCGCAAGCGCATTGGAAGGTGGTGTAGCAAAACATCACTACATTGACTAGATCCATCCACCTACGTGAAATATGGCAAAAAGTGCTGGTACAATGGCACCTAACCCTGCAGAGACTGAAAGTAATGTATCCCAATAAGGATGGACTCTGTTGACGGGGATGCCATCAGGAAGGAGACTGGAAACATTTCTGGAGGATGTGCCCGCACCTTACACCCTTCTGGAACGAGATCAAGGCCCAAGTAGGGAAGATGGTCCAGGGAGCTGAAAATCTTGGGGACAGAATATGGATGGCGGGCATGTGGGACCCCAGGCAGAGGACATTCACTAAACTCCAATGCAAAGTAATAATGGTCCTGGTGGTAGCTGCCTGGTTAACGATAGCCCAAAATTGGAAGGAACAGACGCCCCCCAACGCAGCTCCAGTGGCTAACGTTTCCATGGAGTGGATATCATGTAAATTGCAGGGGGCCGCAGATAGCTTTCAATCAGACTGGGGTCAGGTTCTCCAATATCTACAGAGTGATTACATGCTTCAATGGTGCCCGCATAACATTCGTATCGTGAACTTATTTTGAAACTGTAGTCCCATACAAAGTATGGCTAGTTGATACCTGTGTTCAAGTCATCCCGAATCCCAGGGGTTTATAAGGGAGGGGGGAGTGAGAGGGGGGGAATGTGTGTGATCTTTTTGGTTTGCATTGAAAAGAATTCTGTTATACTTTAAAATCAAGAAAAAGATACTTAAAAAAGACAGAATAAAATCCTTTACATACATTTCAGACCAATGTTAAAACCATTCACATTTTCATATTACAATCTCTTTGGATCTTCCCTTATGATCAGTGCATAGTGCAAACAGCATTTCATCTAGGCAAGGCAATATCTCCAGTTCCTAAGTACATAGAATTAGTAGATATTCCTCAGGGGCTCTACAACTGCTCTCAGTACCTCCTGCCAGATATTATGTGCTGCAATACTAATCACCAGAGAGGTTGCCCTGATCAATGTACCCCAAAACTGATCATCCTGTACATCCACCATATGTGAGACAGAGGCCTGGTATCCCTTTTAATATTGTAGACTTAAATTAGGGCACTGAGTTAATATATGTTATGTCTCAACCACAATATGACAGCCTACAAATATTGTTGTCATAGGGTAGCTTTGACCAGCCGCCAACATATTCATAGGTGGGTAGTACATTAAACTGGCAGCTGATAAACCTTCTCAGATCTTTGGTGCAGATTTTTGTTATATATGTACAGGGTTTGCCACTGAGAAATCCTTGTTTGCTATATTCAACATAACTCTTTCCCATGCAGAGTAGAAATGGCACGTGCCCTGTCCCAGCCCAGGGTCTGTCAATTTATTCAGCACGTCTGGGGCAATCCTACTAATGCCCATGGCGGAGCTAGTGTCCATTGATAGCTCGATATTGTGGAAGTGCACACATGTAGTCTCCTTCAGTGCAGATAGAAATGGATTGAGACGAGAAGCTCGATAGCTGAATGAGGAGTCCTGCAATAATCTCACTGTTGGTCGGTGCAGATACTAGGGAGAGGTACAATTTACAAGACTTTATATACCAACTGGCACGTAACGACTGCAGGCCCAGTTCAAGGCGGGGGAGCTTCCACCTGGACAACACTGGATACCACCAAAATTGATCTGAGGACTTTTTCCTCCAGTTTTACAATCCAGCCCACATAGGGTCCAGAAAGTAATTAAAGGCCATAAATTAGTCCCGGGATTATATTAGCAGTATATATCACCAGTAGCCTTTCGATGTGGGTTCCATCTTGTTTGGAAAAAAACTTGATCACTGACCATTTTTGTAGTATTTTGCTCTTGATGTATTCTTCATAGCAACCATAGGCAGGGACTATATAGGTAAGGAAACCCAGATGGATGCATCTGTCCACTGTTTCCACAGCAGTGTTATTGAGCTTCCATATATAGGAGTTTTTCTCCCTCAGTCTAATGCCTAGTATCATTACTTTGGTCTTCGCAGCATTAATACCAAGATGGTTGGCAGATGCAGTTGTGTAAGACATTAATATACCGCTGGAGCCCAATCTGTGTACAGTCCACCAGGACAGTGTCATTCACATACATAAACATCATGCCCTAGAGTCCTTGGTGTGTGCCCCCCCTGGCCACGAGTCCTTGGTGTGTGCCCTCCCTGCCCTCGAGTCCTTGTGTCCCCCCCCTTACCCACCCCCGCCCACCCCCCCACCCCCCCCCGAATCCTTGTGTGTCCCCCCTGCCCCCGAGTCCTTGTGTGTCCCCCCTTG
The DNA here is from genome assembly GCF_040938575.1 of Ambystoma mexicanum. Taxonomy (NCBI): domain Eukaryota; kingdom Metazoa; phylum Chordata; class Amphibia; order Caudata; family Ambystomatidae; genus Ambystoma; species Ambystoma mexicanum. The sequence continues at coordinate 394,608,557 of NC_090938.1, forward strand.
CCCCAGAGTCCTTGTGTGTCCCCCCTTGCCCCTCAGTCCTTGTGTGTCCCCACTTGCCCCCGAGTCCTTGCGTGTCCCCCCCTTGCCCCCAAGTCCTTGTGTGTCCCCTTGCCCCCGAGTCCCTGTGTGTCCCCTTGCCCCCGAGTTCCTTGTGTGTCCCCCTTGCCCCTGAGTCCTTGTGTGTCCCCCTTGCCCTCGAGTCCTTGTGTGTCCCCCTTGCCCTCGAGTCCTTGTGTGTGTCCCCCTTGCCCCCGAGTCCTTGTGTGTGCCCTCCTTGCCCCCGAGTACTTGTGTGTGCCCCCCTATGCCCCCGAGTCCTTTTGTGTGCCCCCCATGTCCAGGAGTTCTTGTGTGTGCCCCCACATTCCCCCCCCCCCCCCGAGTTCTTGTGTGTGCCCCCCATGCCACCGAGTCCTTTGTGTGAGGCCCCCCATGCCCCCCCCCCCCCCCCGAGTCTATGGTGTGTGCCCCCCATTCTCCCAAGTCCTCCAGTCCTTGTGTGTGTGTGTCCCCCTTTCCCCGAGTCCTGTGTGCTTCCTCCTGCCCCCCCACCCCGAGTCCTTTTGTGTTCCCCCCCTAAACCCCTAGTCTGTGCGCCCCTCTCCCCACCCCTCCCTCGTCATTATTCCCCCTCAAACCCACCCCTTGCCTTCCCTGTGGGTCTCTACCTCCCATGATGGATTTTTCTGACCCCCCCTCATCCCTTGCTTGCTTACCATCCTGTGCCCCCCCTCTTTCTCCTCCCCCCTCCCTCATCCCGCCTTCCATTTCCTTTTCCTTCCGTCTGTCAAACTTCTGGCACTACCCCAATTGTCGTCTGGCATACTAATTGTAGTCGCCTGTCTCTTGCAGCCCCCTGCCCTCCCCTCCTTCCTCTCTCTCCCCTTGTCCTGTGAAAGTTTGGCACTACCTCAATTGCCGTCAGGCATATTAATTAGTAGCTGCCTGCCTTTCTGCAGCCATCATGCCCTCCCCTTGCCCCCTTCACTTTTCATTTATCTTAGCACTTACTCTTATCATTGTCCTTTGATCTTAGATAACAGCTTGTCTGTCTCCCCCCTTTTTCCTCTTGGTCTTCTCCTCGCAGTCCCTCCCCAGCACTACCTTGATCAGTTGACGACCCTTTAAGATAGTCACTTGTTTGTTACTCTCCTCTTCCCTTCTCTCACCTCCCCCTACCTTCCACTCGTCACTCTTGCACTGCAACAATTGTCGTCAGGCATAGTAATGTTACTGCTAGTATTGTCTACTTTTCTTCCTCCCTTGCCTCTCCCTTATTGTTCCATGCACTTGTTATATGATATGATAGTTTTTCTCAAATTGTGATTTGCTAGTTTTTCAGGAACCAAGCCTTCAAGTTGAGCAATTGAGTGTAGTGGTGAAGGACCTGCCCTTTCTGTTGAGTCAAAAGATCTCGATAATGGAAGATCTAATAGCGAAGTCCCAGCTAACTCGAGAAGGTCTGTAAACCAGATCTGGCGAGGCCAGAACGGGGCCATTAGAATCATTGTCAGATTCTGAGACATCTTGAATTTGAGTAATATTTTGTGAATTAATGGGAGAGGTGGGAACGAATGAAGTATTAGATTCGACCAATCCAGATGTAGAACATCTCCAAGAGATTGAAGACCCTGACCTTAGCCTTGATGCAAACTGCGGACACAGTTGTGCTGGTTGGCACAGAGGTCTACTGATGGATGGCCCCACTTCTGAAATATGTTTGCTACTGACTGTTTCAGCTCCCACTTGTGCGGCGCAGACTGTAATCTGCTTAGTTTCTCTGCAAGCACATTCTTCGTTCCCTCCAGACGGGATGCCAACAAGAAAATCTGATTCTGAATGGCCCAATACCAAATCATCTCCGCTAGGAGAGACAGGAGAAGGGAACAAGTACCCCCCTGCTTGTTGATATAAAACATTGCAGTGGTATTGTCTGTTAGAATTTTCCCCACCTTTCCTTGAAGTGAGGGAAGAAATTATTTCAGAGCAAAAAATATGTCTTAGTTCCAGGACATTCATGTGGTCCTTTTCCTGAGAGGACCAGAGACCATGAGCTGTTAGACTTCGACAATGGGCTCCCCAACTGTATTCTGAAGCGTCTGTTATGACTATTTGGTGAGGAGGTGGTTGAAAAGGAAGACCTATTAACAGGTTCTCAGGGGAGTTCCACCAAAGTAGAGTTGTGAAATTGTTTTGGAATTTGGATTTTCATTTCCTGGGAATCCAAGAGCTGGTTCCAGTTGCGAGCAAGATGCCACTAGACCGTTCTCATGTAGAGCCTTGCAAAGGGAACCAGGATTATGCAAGAGGCCATAAGGCCCAAGAGTCTTTGAAACCACCAAGCTGTTCGGGTCAGGTGGGTATTGAACTTTACAATGGTTTGTTGAATAAGTTCCACCCCTTCCAGGGGTGGAAAGGTTCTGAGTAGAGTAGTATCTATAACTGCACGTAGGAATTGGATCCTGTGCGAGGGCTCGAGCTGGGATTTTGTCATATTTCTGGAAAACCCCAGTTTTAAAGAGTATGGCAAGTTAATTGCATTTTCTGAAGCAATTCCTCTGGAAACTGGGCCTTGAGAAGCCAGTTGTCTAGGTAGGGGTAGCAATAGACTGCCCTTAACCGAATATGCAGCACAAGACCACACAGCCCCAGGGCTCTAACACACGCACAACACGACCCAGCAACTTTAGGTGTTGTTCCCAATCTCACCAAAGAGTCGTAAAGCTTCATCCACACGCCTAGCAATTGCACGAAGCACGACCCAAGGCTGCCATTACGGTTGTCATAGCAACATTACAACAACTTGCTAGACACGCCATGCAAGCAACAGCAGCCCGCAGAACTCATGCTGCGGAATACCCCTTCAAACGATAAGAAGCTGCTCAGGCCACTCTCCATGAATGCTATATACAAACGGCAGCTCTTTATTTATGTTTAGGCAACCACGCCTGCCGGCATCAAGCGAAATTCCAGTTCCCAAGCCAAGTTCTTCACCCCAGAGACGTACATCTTCGTGAGAAGCAGACCCAGCAGCAGATAGTACTACCCATGCTCCGTAAAAGGTGGCCACAAGGTAAGATACCACTATCGGACCCAGAGTAGCCGCATTTAGTATTTCCCCACACTATGGCTGCTCCATTTTAAACGCCTGCACTGCAGATTTTCTTGTGCAGGTGACCGCATTGAATAACCACGAGGGACACCACGGCCTCCCCGTGAAGCCTCACTGACTAGAGATGTGTCCGTATCTGCTAGAAGAACAACCTAGAACTATAAGGATCTCTGCAGCTGGCACCGAGGTACTACCTTAAGAACATGCTTGCTGCCTTAACACTCTCTATGTCCAACATGCACCAATGTTGCTTTCACCTCTGCCAGTGCATACTTCCAAGTGGACCTCCAGGTACTCGGACCACCCTCTCACCACTACTCAGCCTCACACTCCGGGATTGCCCTTCTAATAGCCAGCCTCATTTAGCGGGGCATGCCAGGCACTAAAATTTAAGTTAAGACCCATGCACTGAGTCACCAAGTCCCTCTCATTGACTTGCATAATGCAATTGGTACATGCCTTTCTCTGCCAACTCTACATTCAACGAAATGCCTTTGCCCTGTCCAGTCTTGCATGCGTTGCCACACTGTGCACGGCTAGAGGGCATCTTTGAGCCCTTACCTGCCCCATCACAAGCACCTTTGTCACTATGCTCATCCATGGACATTTTTATTTTTCTCTGACCTGCACAAGAATACTTGCACGTCTCTTCACTGCCTAATGGCAGTTTTTTTCCGTTCCTTCCCTTTCATTTTTCCGCAGGGGTCAACACACAAGTTCAATCCTTTGGTCCTGAGGAAGGCAGTCTTATCGATCTAACTGCCAAAACGTAATACCCTTGCGTCCTGATTGACACACGCAAGTGGCCTGCTTGCATCAGACTCATAGCAGCGCACTACGTAGACCCCTGAACTAGAGCATCACCAATATTCAACACACACATTCCAACTTGCTGTCTAATCCATAGTGTCTAATGAATAATACAATAGTAACGCTATGTCCCAGCTAGATGTTAACATGCTATGTGTTTGCTTGAATAATAATGAATTGGTAACTATTTATGCCATATTTTAATATGGTTTCAGTCATAATGTCGCTCACAGGATGTGTCGACAATTTTTTCTATGAAGTTTTGTACTGTGTTTAAACCTCGATTTTTGTCAATGTTTCTTCTACACATGCCTCCAGCATATCTGTATGTGTACAACAATCTATATTTTTTAAATTAGATTATCTTGTATTTTACTGAATAAATGTGAAGTTTACACACATTTTGGAGCTATAGCACAGAGTGCTTTGTTCTAATAATATATAGAATAAACATAAGAACTTGTAATATGTGCAAAATAATGTTACCTAATGGCTAGATTCCTCGACAGTGATTTAATTCACTTGCAGTAATTTCTCGTTTTTGATGTCGGTACTCCTTTTGTTGTATTTAGCCAGCCTTGCCCTAGTCCCTTACAAAGCAGGAGCATACCCTTCAGTGTTGCACTTAACCGAAAGTAGGCTGCCACTGACCACAGAACTTTTAGGAAAACCCTGGGAGAAGAATTTAGCCCGAACGGAAGACATGTGAACTAGCATTTAGACCTTGTGGTCACATTTCTTGCAAAAACTTTTAAAGCGTCAATACTGCAATTTATTTTGTTTTTCCAGCTGTAAGGGAATAGTTTCTTACCTGTAACTCCATTTCTCCAGCATTGGTATCTTTCATGGATTCACATGCTTTGAATATTCCCCGTCGTCAGGCTGGGAATCCCCGGTACATTATATAGACCCTTTCCCGTAGGAAAACTTTTTCGACGCTTATGCGTCCTATCCACCTCGTTTTGTATCATGCGTGCCCGTGCCGTCAGGACGTCATGATATAAATACAGGCCCCGCCCCCGCGCTCCCTCAGATTTCGGCCCCCAAAGTAGTGGGGGAACCGGTTTGCATGATCAGGGGAGGCAGGTGGGCGCATGTGAATCCATGAAAGATACCAATGCTGGAGAAATGGAGTTACAGGTAAGAAACTATTCCCTTCTCCAGCATTGGATCTTTCATGGATTCACATGCTTTGAATAGATTACATAGCAGTACTACCCCCAAGAGGAGGTGTGCATGCAAACCCCTATACATTCTTCGCAAAAGGCCGTTCCCTAAGATTATGTATACATCAGTAATAGTTTACATAGGGAAAAAACGGACCACATACAGTCATAAATTCCACAGGATGCCACCCCGCAGCCGGGGCTTACCTTACTGGAATAGGTGTCGAAGCACCGCCTGTCCCATCCGGGTGTCTTCGGCATGTTGCTGCGACAGGCAGTAATGGCGGGTAAAGGTGTGTGTAGTCGCCCAGGTAGCCGCCATGCAGATGTCCCCTAGAGGGACTCCGGCCCACAGTGCCGTCGACGATGCCGCTGCTCTAGTTGAATGAGCTCTTGGCCGTCGTAGAAGAGGCTTCCCTGCCTTGGAATGGCAGTACGAGATGGTAGATGACACCCATCTTGAAAGTCCTTGCTTTGAAATGGCTTTTCCTCTAGCACCCAACCCATAGGCCACAAACAGCTGTCTCGTTTCTCTGAACGGTTGCGTACGATGAAGATAAAACTTGAGAGCCTTTTTTACATCCAATGTGTGTAGCATGCGCTCCGCTCCCGAGCATGGCTCCGGAAAAAACGTAGGCAACACGATAGAAGAGTGTTTATGAAACACCGAAGGAGCTTTTGGTATGAACTGTGGGTTAGTGGCTAGGACTACCTTGGTCTTGAAAAATCGTAAGTATGGTGGGTCCACCATTAGAGCCTGAACTTCTGAGATACGTCGGGCTGAAGTGATGGCCACCAGGAAGGCCAATTTCCACGACAGAAACTTCAGAGACGATGATGACATTGGCTCAAACGGAGGTTTCATAAGAGACGTTAAGATCAGATTGAGGCTCCACTCCGGTGGAAATTTCTTCTCTGGAGGGAAACTCCGAAAGAGGCCTTTAAGGAAGTGCTTAATCAGGCGGTCGCTGAACAATGGTGCCGAGTGCCGTCGACGAGTAAACCTGGAAATGGCTGCTAGGTGTACTTTTATTGACGACACCGACAGGCCCATTTGAGCTAATAACAGCAAGTATGGAAGGAGCTGTTCCGGCCTAATCGATTGCGGGGCCAAACCTGGTTGATCCTCACACCATTGACAGAACCTTTTCCATTTGTACGCGTATGAGGCGTTTGTGGAAGGTGCTCTTGCCGCTTGCAGGATACGTCGACAGTCCTCCGGAATCGTTAGCCGACCAAATTCGGCGAAGTCAGGAGCCAGGCCGTCAACTTGAGGCTGTCCGGGTCGTGATGCCAAACGACACCCTCCTGTCGAGACAGAAGGTCGGGGGTCTTCTGGAATCTCATCGGTTCCGCCGCCGCTAAGTGTAGTAGGTCTGAAAACCACACTTGTCTGGCCCAGTATGGGGCCACCAGAATTACCCGACATGGGTACCTGAGGATCCATTGCAACGTCCTCCTGACAAGGGGAAAAGGAGGAAATGCGTACAGGAATTTGTTCGTCCATGGGAATGAGAACGCATCCCCCAGTGAGCCCTGCTGAGGCCATCTGCTTGCGTACTGATGGCATTTCTTGTTGTTCTTCGTTGCAAACAGGTCTATGGAAGGGTGTCCCCATTCCTTGAATACTTGTTGAAGTTGTTGGTCGTTCAGCACCCATTCGTGAACTTCGTTCATTTCTCTGCTGAGGGCATCGGCTTCCACGTTTTTCACTCCTGGTAGGTGAAATGCTAAGATTTGTATGTTGTGTTGAAGGGCCCAATGCCAGATTTTCTGTGCCTCTGTCGATAGGGACCTGGAACGTGTCCCTCCTTGTTTCCTCAAGTAGAACATCGTAGTGGTGTTGTCCGTCATGACACGCACCACCGAGTCCCTCAGTTGCGGAAGAAAAGACTTCAGAGCCCATCGCACTGCTCTCAGTTCTAGCAGGTTGATATGCAGGGAGGACTCCTGCAAAGACCACTGGCCTTGTACCTGTAACATATCCAGATGAGCTCCCCATCCGCTCAGCGATGCATCCGTCACCACCGTCTTTTGGAACTCTGGTTCCAGTAGAGGCATCCCTCTCGTTAGGTGAGTAGACACTTTCCACCAGCCGAGTGCTTGAACTAGTTGTTCGTCGACGACCAGTCTGTCGGACCAGCGACCTCTGCTCTGTGCCCAACGGTCCGCTAGAAATTCCTGGCAAGGCCTCATAAACAGACGGCAGTTGTTTATTAACGGAATGCAGGACGACATGGTCCCTAGCAGGGACATGTACTTGCGCACAGAGACTCTGGTACCGCCGCTCCATTCCGACGCCTTGTTTTGAAGTTTCTGAATTCTTTCGCTGGATGGTTTCACCAGGCTTGTGTGCGTATGAAACTCCGCTCCTAGAAAGACCAAGGTCCTCGAAGGCTCTACTGAGGACTTGTTGAAGTTTATTGCGAAGCCCAGTTCCTGTAAGATGGACATTGTGGCTCGTAGACTGTCTCGTGTTTGTTCCTTGGATGACCCTCTGATTAGCCAGTCGTCTAGATATGGATAGACATGATGACCATCCTTCCTTAAATGGGCCGCTATAGGGGCCAAGCACTTGGTGAACGTCCTGGGGGAGGACTTGAGCCCGAACGGGAGGACCTTGAACTGAAAATGCTTTCTCCCGACGACGAATCTTAAATATCTCCTGTGTCGTGGGCGTATTGGGATGTGAAAATAAGCATCCTGAAGGTCTAGTGAAGAGAGATAGTCCATGGGTTGCACCGATCTGATAACCTCTTGGAGTTTTAGCATTTTGAATTTTTGGCTCTTTAGCCACTTGTTGAGTACCCTCAGGTCGAGAATGGGCCTCCATTTGCCGTTTGGCTTTTTGACAACAAAGAACCTGGAATAAACTCCTTGGCCTTCCTGTGCCACAGGAACTCTCTCTACCGCCCCTTTTCGCAACATAAGCTCCGCCTCTTGTCGTAGGATTTGGAGGTGGGGCTGTGTCGAGAATAAAGGAGGAAGACGCGGAGGCTTGTCTTTGAATTGCAGCGCATGACCCATGCGAATCGTGTCTAGGACCCATCGATCTTTGGTGATGCATTTCCATCGGTCGAAGTGATGAGAGACTCGACCCCCCAGGACGTTCCGAAGGCCGTCATTGGTTGCTGGTTTGCTTGTTCTTCGTTGACGACGGACCTGAGCCTCGCCGCCTGGAGGCTTGATAGTCCCTGCTTCCACGTGCCGACTGGGACGCTCGTCTGAACCCTTGTGAAGAGTACGAGGGCCTGTTAAATCCACGGTCCCTCGAGGCTCCAAAGCGGGAGTTTCCAGAAGCACCTCTGAAAGGGCGAAAAGAGCGAAAATTTCTACCCGTTTGAAGGGCGCCGAGGGACCTAGCAGTATCCGTGTCTTCTTTCATCCCTTTCAGCGCTTCATCAACCTTTTCGCCAAACAGGTGCTCCCCTTCGCATGGCATGTCCAGGACTTTGTACTGTACTTCAGGACGGAAAGTAGTACATTTGAGCCACGCTTGTCGACGAAGCACTACTCCATGGTTGATTTGTTTGAAACCAGACTCTGCTAGGTCCACTGCGATATTAATAGCGTGGTTCGAGGCCTCCTCGCCGTCCCGCACCAGTAACATAGCTGCTTTTCGGTGTTCGTCTGGCAGGTGTTCTAGGATAGGGGCTAATTTGTGCCACATTTCCCTATCATATCGTGACACGATCGCTAAGGAATTGGCTGCTCTTACTGTCGTCGCTCCGACCGAGAGCACCTTCTTTCCAAATGCGTCCTGCCTCCTAGCCTCGCTTTCCGGTGGCGTTGAACATTTTTGCTGGACCCTGGCCTTCCTAGCTGCTGCCGCCGACACCACCGAGTCAGACAAAGGCTGTGATGTTAGACATTTTGGAGTGGACTCCGGAGCTTTAAACTTTTTCTCGATCCGTCCCTTTATGGCTGGTTCCGAGAACGGATGGCGCATCGTTTTGAGACCTTCTTGCCACACGTGGTCAAGGATTGGGATGGCAAATACCGATTTTCTCCTTTGACCCATATGGTCAAAAAGGAAACAGTCTTTCCTCTGCTCCTCAGGAATCAAGCCGAATTCGGAACACGCTTTCCCCATCATTGCATGGAAGGCTCCCACATCATCAGGGGGAGATGGCTGTGTCTGGCTCCTCGTAGACTCCAATTCTACATCCGAATTCCATGTCGGGTCCCTCGACGGTGACAGGGAGATGTCTGACCCAGAGTCATCATGTATAGAGTCGGACTCCGACAACTCACCCTCCTCCTGAGCTCGAGGACGATCTTTTACCGCCTGGGGAGCCGATGGGTGATTCGTCGACGAGCGAGCCGTACAAGTTTGCTCGTCGACGGAAGGTACAGACAGAAGTGACGATGACGTCCCAGGTTGAGGGAACTGGGTATCCAGCCGCTGTAGTAGCTTCTGAAGAGTATTAAGCACATCCAGAGACAAAACTGTCTGGGGGTTCAGCAACGTGGATGATATAGGTACCATACCCCCGCTCGCACTCGTCGCCGTCGTCGTCGACGTGGAAGGCCGTAAGCCTAAATCCAATGGCTGCAGAACCATGTCACCTTCCCCTTCCGCCGAGCAGGCCGTGTCTGGCTGCAGTAAGACCTCAGGGGGGATCGGGTCATAGACCTCAGGCAGCCAAGCCATAGACTGAGTTTCCGTCGACGAAGGAATCCCAACCGCTGCTGCTTGAACGGTAATAGGCATCGTCAATGACACCGAGGTCGACGAGGAAGTCGTCGTCGTCGAGCCTTTAGACTTCGTTGTCGATTTTGATGCCGACTTCCCGGCTGAAGCTTCTCGACTCACGGAAGACCTGGGACGGTCCCCTGAGGAGGATTTAGACAGCGCCAGCCTCTCCGTCTTAGATGATGAGGAGGAGGAGGGCTTTTTATGAGATGAGGAGGATCCAGCATGTTTCCCCTTATGCTTGTCCTCAGGGCGAATTTCTGCTGGCCGCACCTTCTTCGATGGAGGCTCCGACTTGCTCCTGGAGGCCGTGGAGCCAACTTCCGAAGCCGGGTAGGCACCCGCTCCGTCATTAAGCCAGTCGACCAGCCTTCTTTTACGGTCCTTAAGGGTTTTTTGGGAGAAACCCTGGCATATCTCACATGTATCCGCCGTGTGGTGCGGGTGGAGACAGTAGATACAGTCCATGTGGCCGTCTCCTTCATAAACCTTTTTGAGGCCACAGGTTGCACATGGGCGAAATAACGCCTTTCCAGACATAATTCTCCAGATTTGAACTTCGCTTACGCGAAACAGACAAAAAAACAATCTAGTTATCACTAGTAGTAACACGAAGATCCCACTGCTTTGAAAGACGGTTGAAATCTGAGGGAGCGCGGGGGCGGGGCCTGTATTTATATCATGACGTCCTGACGGCACGGGCACGCATGATACAAAACGAGGTGGATAGGACGCATAAGCGTCGAAAAAGTTTTCCTACGGGAAAGGGTCTATATAATGTACCGGGGATTCCCAGCCTGACGACGGGGAATATTCAAAGCATGTGAATCCATGAAAGATCCAATGCTGGAGAATTATAGTGTGCATCATAGCGCTTCGGGGCTTCTTTTTGCCTCACTGTTTGTGCTGCCCTTCAACTGGATAAGATGTATTCTGTTTCTTCTGCCTACATATCCTTGCACCATGTGGTGCAACCAACATGGCGGGCTGGGCCTTCTCTCCTCGGGAAGCACTGCTGCTTGAGCCATCTACCTCCATTATGCTTACTGATTGGTGGGAGAGTGTGCGTTTCAGCACCAACGAGGGACCGGCAGGCTTTAGCCGGCCCACTGCCGCTAAGGCCCACTTATAAGACCCCTGTCTGCTTCCCTGTCCACTTACAGGCCACTAGATGAGACTTCAAGCACAGCCCAACCCTCCCTGAGGCTGCTACCCCGGGACTATTAGACTACCATGACTATAGCCATATTCTGCATGGGTTAGTTCCCTCATTCTTGATTCCCTCATTCTTGATTCCCCTGAACTTCCCTTCTCGGCGGGTACTCTCAGCTCTCCCTTTTATGTTCTCATTTGAAGCTGTTTCTACACTCACCTTTACCATCTGCTCCCACTTTAAATTCCTTAACTACTGGGCCCTTATTTAACTCAAATTTGGGTGTATTTTGCATTTAACTTTGGCCACTGATTGTAACCTGCTAGCCCAGTTACTTTTCTATACCGCTCTATTTGCTTACTTCTCCCTCTGCCTCCTCCCTTCCCACTCCTGGCACTTTCCGTTTCTTCCATCTATTCCAACTGCTTCTCTATCAACTATCCTTCCCTTCTCACTAAGTATGGAAAGAAGAAGTTTAAAAAAGATATCTTTGCCTCCAACCTTGGTCTCCCTATCGCTGATACCTATACCAGCGCCTCTTCCAGACAGACCCTCACCAACATCCTCTTTGTTGTTCCTTCACCGGATCTATGGACTCCCCCATATGATCTCTTTGTTCTGTCCTGTATCATCCTCTCCCATTAATAGCAGCACTCGCTGGGTAGTCCTTATGGCCTCTTTCGACTCCTCCAGAGTCACCCTTAATTGATATTGATATTTTATTTCTATCGCGCTCACAAGTGTTTCAGAGCGCGACAAGGCAAGGAAGGGGAACAGGGGAGAACAAAACAGCAATCTTACTAGGTCCATTGACATTGAGAACGCACAAGTGCATGGTAAAGGTGGAGGGAAAAGTGCATGGAAGGCGGAGAAGTGGAAAGTGCGAAGCAGAGGAGAAACAGATAAATAACAATAAATAAATAATAAAGGCAACTAACATTTTTAGTGCAGCCAGCAATTTGCAAGTGCTAGGTTTAAGGCAGCAGACAGGGTAGGTCTGAACAGTGCAGGAAGAAAAAGGGGGGGCTATATGGGTACAGATACAGACCCCAGTGCAAGGGGTGCCCGGAGGCAGTGCAGGAGGGTGGCAGGATGAGCAGGTACCTGGGCCCGGAGGACAGAGGGTGGCCAGGTGCACGGTACCAAGAGAGAACAGATCAGCAGGGGAGAGGGGGAGTGAAAGCAGAAGAAAAGAGGAAGGCCTTGAGGTGCTTCCGGAACCGGAGATGGTTCTCATGTCTACCTAAATGGCACTGTCATGGTCCAAGGTCCTCAGGCCAATCTCCTCCTCTTTGATAGGTGGTTCCCTCGCCTCATCAACTTCCTGTCATCTCCGGATGTCCCCACCTCTCATTCCTTGCCCACTCTTCCCTCCTCCTCTGCCCCTCTTCTGGCTACCTCCACTCCTCCCCAGGGCATATCTCTGATTTGTACCCCTCCCCGGAAGTTATTTAAGGCCGGCAACCTTCTTCATCTTGCCGCTCTCAACTCTCGCTCTGCTGTCAAACACTCCTCTGACATCTGCCGCCTACTTGAAGAACTTGACCTTTATGTCCTTGGTCTTACAGAGACATGGTTCACGGCCAGCTCTGTCACAAGCTTTGACACTCTCCTCCCTGATGTCTACATGATCCACTCGTCCTAAAGGGGGCGCAGCCCTGATCTTTCCTAAGTGGATTCCTGCCACTATCATTCCTACCAAGACGTACTCCTCTTTCGAAGGCCTTGTCTGCAGGCTCTCAATCTTTCCTAGCCACTCTATTACTGTTCCTACTCTCTACCAGCCCCTTAGGCAAATCACCTCTTTTCTCTCTGAATGGGCTGACCTCTCCTCCTCCTTGGTGACCTCAACATTCACCTCGATTCTCCCTGTCCCTCATCTCTGCTCTTTCGCAAACCTCTGTGATTCCATCTCTATCCTCCCCTCTGGCCCGACGCACTCTGCAGAACACGCACTTGATGTCTTGAGCTCCTCTGGCCTCCCCCTTTCTATCCCTCTGACCACTCCTCTATCATGGAGTGACCACTGCCTTCTCTCCTCATCTCTCACCATCTTCCACCAAAGCCAAGACCACCTCAACACTGCCACCTACCTTCTCGGACATCTGACCTATGAAACGCATGTCAGTTGAAGCTTTCGCTGCAACCTTCTCTCCCCTCCCCCTTCCTCCTCTGGCTGACTCACTCCCTGACACAGCCTTATCCCTTCTCTAATCTTCTATTTCTGATACTCTTGATGCTCTTGCCCCCGTCATGAGGAACCGTTGAAGTCCAAAGCCAAGTGCAATTCCTGGTATGACTCCAACCTAGTTCCACTTAAACATAAGTGTAGGGCGGCTGAGAGGAAATGGAGGGCTTCTTGTTCATCCTCTGACAAACTGGCCTGTCGCCTGCTCCAAAGGCAATACAGACACTGTCCACACCAAGAAGAGTCCACATTCAAGCCCGTGTCTCAGCGGCATCTAACAACTCGGCCAAACTCTTGACAACCCTGCTGCAGTCTCTACCCCTCCTCTTGCCTACCAGGCTCTCTGCAATGCCCTTGCCTCTCACTTGATCTGAAAAACCCAGGACATCCTGTCTACACTCTCCTCCCCCCTCCTACTCCCTCTCAGTCTGTGCTTGCTAACACCCCCTTTAACCACCCCCTCCTCTTCCTTTCCTCTTTTCTCCCCTGATGAGGTCGCTAGACAAGTAAGACCTATGAAAGCCTCATCAAAACAGGTTCAGCCCTGTTCCTCTTAAACCATCAAGGACCACATTGACACCCTCACTCCAGCCCTTGGCGATTTTTGCAACCACTCCTTTGCCTCAGTAGCCATCCCCTCCTCTCTGTAGCACTCCTTGATATGATATGCCAAGGCATTTATAACGCGCCTATACACAAGTGTTTCAAGGCATCCTCTTGTCAAGAAACCCACAACTGATCCTTCCTGTCCGGCTATCAGCCAATTTCCATTACTTCCTTTCTGGGCAAACTCCTGGAAAAGCTGGCTACCTCTCAGCTAAACCTTCATTCCGATTCCATTGGCTGTCTACAAGACCACCAGTCTGGCTACAGAGCACCCAGAAGCACGGAAACTGCTCTCCTGAACAACTGTGAAGATCGGCTCTCCAACCTTGACTAACATTCCGTCTGTCCTCACCCTACTCGATCTCTCTTCTGCCTTTGACCCGGCCAACCATACCATCCTGCTCAACCGTCTCCGTGATAACATGGGTATCGCTGATCAGGCTCTGGCCTGGCTGACCTCTTTCCTCTCTGATCGACCCTGCCAGGTCCAACTGGGGTCCTTCCTGTCTTCCATCTTCCTCTCTACCTGTGGTGTTCCTCAGGGGTCTAACCTCTCGCCCTGGCTTTTCAACCAATACATGGCAACTCTTGCCCACTGCATTGCCATTTTCTGCTCAAATTTCCAGTGCTACGCTGACGACACTACTCATTTTCAGGCTGCCCTCGGCCACCTCCTCTCCCTCTCTCATCTCGGATTGCCTAACTGCCATTCAAGATTGGTGTGACGCCAATGATCTTTGTCTGAATGCCAGCAAGACGGAGATCCTCCTCATTGGCAAACCTTCACCATAATTTCCCATCACTCTCTGGCCAGCCTCCTTTGGCCCTCCTCTTACCCCCACCTGTGAGGCTAAGAACCTCTGTGTCATCTTTGACAGCACTTTCCATCTCCGCACACATCTCAGAGGTCTCTAAAAAGTCAAACATCCTGCTGCACCTCCTCAGAGGTACTCTGCCTTTCCTCTCCTTCCCACAGAAGCTCACTGTCTCCCAAGCTCTGGTTCGGGTTGGACTATTCTAACAGCCTCTTTCTAAATCTACCTGCCTGTACTCTACGCCCTCTGCAACTAATCCAGAACAGGACTGCGAGACTTGTCCTTGGCCTCAAACCCTGGGATCGTATCTCTCCAGCTCTGAAATCTCTGCATTGGCTCCCAGTGGATGCAAGGATTACATTCAAAACCCTCTGCATTGTCCACAAGGCTTTCTGGGGCCTGGGTACAAAATACCTTCAGCTATCCCTCCGCAAATACCCCCCGCCCCCCTCTCGAGCTCTTCGCTCCGCTACCTCCAACTCCCTCAGGGTCAGTCGTTTTTCAAAGAAACAAGCTTGGGGGTAGATCTCTGTCTTCGGCTGGGGCCTCCTTCTGGAACAGCCTCCCTGCCACTCTAAAACAAGGAGAACCATCTCCGGTTCCGGAAGCACCTGAAGACCTTCCTCTTTGCTTCTGCGTTCGCTCCCCCTCTCCCCTGCTGATCTGCTCTCTCCTGGCACTGTGCACCTGGCCACCCTCTGTCCCCTGGGCTCAGGTACCTGTTCACCCTGCACTGCCTCCTGGCCACCCCTCGCACTGGTGACTATCTGCACCAATACAGCCCCCCCCCCAACCCCAATGTACCCAGTCTGCTGCCGTAAACACAGCACTTGACACTTGCTGGCTGCACTACCATTGTTTATTGCCTCCATTATTTATTTTTATTTATTATTATCTGTTCTCCTCTGCGCTTTCCACTCTCCCACTTCCATGCACTTTCCCCCTTTCCCTTTCCCATACACTTGCGCGTTCTCAAAGTCACTGGGCCTAGTATATTCGTTGTTTTCTCCTGTTCCCCTCCCTTGCCTTGTCGCACTCTGAAAAACAAGTGTACGAGTGCGATACAAATAAAATATATCAAATCAAACCTTCCTATTGTGAATCTCAGGAACAGACTGATGTTTGTAGATGGGGATGTGAAAAGAAGCATCCTGCAGATGTACAGGATGCCATCCAATTGTTTGGATGAAGAGAAGCCAGAACCTGAGGAATGGTTATCATGTGGAAGGTTTCGACTGACAGAAATTGGTTGAAGTCTGAAAGGTGCAGAATTGGACGGATCCTGTCCGATTTCTTTGGGATCAGGAAGTAAATAGAGTAAAACCCCTGACCTACTTCCTCTTGAGGAACCAACTCCATCGCTCCTAAGAAAAGTAGTTTTTTAAATCTATTTCAGGAGCTACAGGGATGATTTTTGGAGGAGAGGAAGATGGAATAGCCGGAAAGGCCAGGCGGTAACCATGCTGAATAATATTCAGAACCCATTCCTTTTCAGTAAAGGTTTTTAAAAAAAAAGGAGGAAGTTGGAAAGCCTTCCTGCTACCGGGGATGTATGTTCCTTGATGATAGTTGGATCGGAAGGTATGTACATGCCCAGAAGGAAGTCAAATAGATTGTTTGCTGTTGAGCAGAATTCGAGGAAGGGGAGGTCCCGACGGGTCTAGATCTTCTCTTTTTAGAAGAGTAGTAAGACTTCGTAGAAGTGGAAGAACAACTGTTTCAATCTGGACGTGGTTTGAATGAATTACAATTTTGGTGATATGGCGGTTTCAACTAAATTGAACTAAGGGTTTTAGCTGCTGAGACACTGGACCTTACATTTCTGTAGGACCTCATTTGTGGATGGATCAAACAGTGTTTTGCCATCGAATGGAAGGTTGAGCACTTTCTCCTGGACATCTTGGTGAAGGGAAGAGGCTAACAAATATGCGTGCCTACGCGTCCCGGGAGGATAGCTCAGCGGCAATGTGTTCGCCTCGGAAGCAAAATGACGCAAAGCAACAAAGGTTCGATCCCCGGGTCCGCGCTTAGAAACCTCTGGGTTTTTAAGCAAGTTATAAATACACAACTAAGACAAAAGAAAATACACAACTAAAACAATTCCTGTAACAGCGCCTCAATGCCCGTTGGCTGTGTGGGCGCTTTAAATAATAAAGCAAAATAAATAAATATGCATGCAGACTGCACTAGTGACTGCTCTTGCTGTTGGGTCAGTGAGGTCTTTGACCACTTGAAGCTGTTAGATAGCCGCTTTTCTACCCTCTGAAATCCAGAAGGAAAATTTGTCTGCGGCCTCCTGAGGGAGCATGTCATTGAAGCGTTCAAGATTCTCCCAAATAAGGATATTAAATCCTGCCAAAACTGTAGCAGTGTTAACCCGACTAAGTTGTAAGGTAGAGTTGGTAGACTTCCTACCTTGAGTCTCCCATGCATTTGCGTTTTTGTCTAGCACTGGAGATGGAGATGGAGAAGGAGAAGGAGAAGGGCCTTTACCCTTTGTGCCAAGGGTAGCCGAGACTACTGCTGATTGAGCCGGAATATTGCCCATGAGTATGAAAGGTTCATCCTTAGGCACCTTGTATTTGCCATCTAGGGCCTTGGAGATGTGTGGATCAGAATGAGGCTATCCCCAATGAGTTGGAGCTTGTTCTAAAACAGACAATTCCTAGGGAAGTGGAACTTTTGACTGCTGAGATGGCAGTTTCCCAAAAACACCTGCCATTTCAGGCTTATCCTTTGGAAGGATTTCTAGTGCCTGCATGGCTTTAGTCACGATTTCATGAAACACCTTAGATGGAGACTGAGTGGTGTCATCCTCTGAATCAGAATCCTTTGAAATGTTTTTTGGGAGGAGGAGCAGAGTCCTTGTTGTCCACTGGTACCCTGATTGGCTCAGGAATAGGATAGATGGGTACCGATCCGGTAACTTACGTGACATTTTGCAATTGATGCATTGAGCCAGAACATCTAGGAAGGGCTCAGAAAGCATGGTTACAGCACAGTATTGGTGGTGATGTTCGCCATTTGGAAAGGGCTAGTTCTGATAGGTCTTCTAATTCGATAGGAGAAGTTCAAGAGTCAGCCCTGTTAGGCACTAGGCTAGGATTACAGACGTTGAAAACCACAGGTCTAGGCACCTGGATATTGGTTAGAACCAGCTGTGGTCCAGGTTGTGTAGGTACCCGAGTAGGTTGACCCAAATTGTCCTCAGACTGAGGAGAACATTTACGCAAAATATGAGGAGACTGAGCTCTCAGAGGAGTGCTGAATAATGGTTCTGGTGGAACCATAATTTTTTTTGTTGAAGCATCCAAGTTTTCCGAGTCAGAAATTAGAGTAGAATTATCCTTCTGACTCTCTGGTACTGAGCCTGCGACATAAGCCATGGGAGATTTCTTCCGTTTGTGTTTTTTTGGAGAATTCGGTACCGGACAAAATCTTGAATGAAAGCGCTTATGATTTCCTCGGTACAGAGGAGCTTGAAAGCTCAACTGCGGTAGTAGAGGGTAAATCCTTTTCTTTCGGTACCGAAGTACCAGAAGTTTTACATGCGGAAGCCGACTTGGCTTTGTCCGGTGCAGGCGAATCTGAGTGGACCGAATCAACCCAAGATGTGGGTCTCTTTTCATGTACCCTTGCCTGTTCAGCTTACCGAGGCAATAAAGGTATTTCCCCCCTCCGGTGAAGTTATTTTGTCTGATGTAAATAACTCTTCCGGATACCGGGTGGGTCTTCTGAGGCCCTTTCCCACCTGAAGGTACTAACACTTTCCCACCAGGAGGTACTAGTGCTTTCCCGACCCAGAGGTACTTCCAGGTGAATAGGCCAGGGGTTTTCCCCTGAACAGTCCCATAAAATTTCCTGAACTGAGTAAGCCGTCTTCATCTGGGTACCGATGGGCGGGGCCGAAACTAGTACCGTGCCTGAAGGTACAGTCCACCTCTTACCAAAGTCGCCCCCCCACCCTCCCAACTCCTATTCTGAACAAAGTGTTCAGTCATCTTCGGTACGGGTCCCAGCTGCGACATGGAGAGAAGACAAATCCGCAGAGACCTGGGTGAATCCCACAGCTAAAGACACAGGTACTCACTGGGTGATGTATACCCAAACAGCGGACAAAGACATGATGGGGATCGGCCACAGACATTTTTGTTAAGGCAACCGATGCACTACTTGAAACCTGTCACATACGGCATGCATAGAAGAAGGCACGACAAATTGAACAAATAAAAATAAAGAACCAATCACTGAGGAAAAAAGGGATAGACAGAGGAAAAGAAACGCCCTGAAAATGGAGTTGCAGAGCAGCAAAAATTCCGACCCACACAGTAGGCTAAAAAACAGGACTGGGTGTGGAACGTTGGTGACGTAGGCGTGATGTGTGGGCCCGGCGAGCGGAGGGACGCACGCGTGACGTAGGCCCTATCCCTTCCAAAACTGTTAAAGTGACAGCTATCTTTTGCAGACAGATTTTCCGGCCCGCCTACGGATGCAGGCGTTCCCAACCAGTTGGGAAGGAGGGAGTACCAGGACGACCAACATTTTAACACGCAGGCGCTAGTTACTGTACTGTGTG
This sequence comes from Ambystoma mexicanum, assembly GCF_040938575.1. NCBI lineage: Eukaryota > Metazoa > Chordata > Amphibia > Caudata > Ambystomatidae > Ambystoma > Ambystoma mexicanum. The sequence goes on from NC_090938.1 coordinate 394,627,679, forward strand.
CTTTCATGAAGCCTGTTTAGAACTTTTTCAATCTGCCAATAACTTTAGCCCAGCTATTCAGTCAGTCTGGTATAAGTAAGGGAAGAGAACCTGTCACAATATTGTGTGGGCACGAAGGAGTGCAAAGGGTATGGCTTGATTTTGAATAAAACCCAAGAGTAGATGAGCGCTCGATCTGATCAAACGATATTGAGCCTGGTATCATGGAACACAAGGGGCTTTAAACATTGGTAAAGGAGATTCTTTTTGAGGGGCCATATTATTTCCAGGACACCTGGTTACTTATCCCCCCCAGTACTAGATGGATACTAAATTTATTTGAACCCAACTATAAAAGGGTTAAAGGGAAGGCCATGCGCAGGTGTGCTGATGGTATTGAAGAGCAGGGTCAAAATTGAGGTAGTTTTTCCGACCCATTACCCAAACTAGTTTATTCAGATACTGGTGATTTGCGTCAAGTCAAAGATCCCTTCTGAGGACATTTTTTATGGTGTCTGTAATTTGCATAAGAATCCCATTGGCATCACTAATGAAGACAGTTTGGAGGAATGCTGCGAATCATTGGTTGACCAAAGAATCATAATTTGTGGTTGGCATGTTTGACAAGGAATAATGATGTAATGAGAGCGAACGACCATATATAAGAGGAGGACTTTGTGGCTGGAAGAAGTGGGTAATCAAAACTTTCATATGTTAAAAGGACATGTTTTGGGGGATATTCCTGGTTGCCCGACCAGGAAGGGTGGTGGTCTAACCGCTATTATTGATTACATTTTTGTGAGTGGTAATTTCTTGCCTGGGGTAACCATATCTAAATTAGTGTACTCGATTAGAAGTGATCATAACATATTAGAAGTGACCTGGTGCATCAAGAAAACCGGTTTATGACACGAAAGTGGAGATTACTCAAGGGCGAATTCGACTAAGGATGGATTCAGCCAAGGTAGTCTTATTACGCCACAACTTATTGGGAGGCATCAGGTATTCTAATCAACTTAATGCCACCTACCTCTATTGAGTACGCACCATTTCTGGCAGACTTCATCGTTTCTGGGGGGCGGGGGGGGGTTTAGAAACATGAAAGAATTTCCCCATAAACACACTTACGATATTGAACTGGTCAGAGGGCAAAAGGAAACTTAGATCAGATATGAATAAAGAAAAATCCTGGTACAGAGATGGGGACCCTTTTAAAAAAGACGGCAAGTATATACAAATTGGGTTGGGTCCCATAAGAGCATGATGCTGCAAGAAGATGCAGAGAATATGTTGCGAAAAAGTTGCAATATGATGAACACGTGAGAAATCTATCAACTAATTAACTCTTTGGGAACTCCACAATAGGCACTCCAAGTGCTGTCTCAGAGGAATCTTGGTAGAAACATTTCTCCACCTTGTTCGCTGATCTAGCTAAGAATAAAAACTCCATTGATGAGGAGCGGGAAGGGGGAGGCGGAATGACTATGATAAAGAGGACCTTATGGCACTGATAAAAAGGGTCATTAACTCGAGGGCCCCAGGACCCAATGGAATCACCAACATTATGCTAAAAGATAATCCTGAGGAATGGGTGGAATTCCTGTTAGTCTTGTTTGCGCAGATGGGCAACTTAAAGCACGTACCGCGCTCCTGGAAAACATGGACTGTAATACCAATATTTAAGAAGCGAGTTAGGGAAGAGCCGACAAACTACTGCCCCATCGCCATTCTTGATGTGGTTGGGAAGCCGTTTACATCCCTTTTATTGGGGAGGATCTCAGAATGGGCAACGAGGTCTGGGGTATTTGATGTATTTCATTTTGGGCTTCGTAAAAGAGGTTGGCACAAGCCTGAATTTCTGGGTACTAAATATTCTGAAATCACAATCTATTATGAACAAGGGAAATATTATTTTCGACTTCATCAATCTCAAACAAGCTTTTGACTCCGTGGACAGAGATATGCTGTGGATCCAGTATGAGATGGGGATGCCTGCTCAGTCTGGTGCAGGCCATTAGGGCTCTTTATACAGACACGTCCATAATAGTAAGGTTGGATGGGGCTGGCCATCTATCTAGATCAATAGAGACTGGGCAAGGTCTGAATTGAAAGAGATGCACTTTGGCGCCAGCACTCTTCAACCTATTCATTTCTGACTTGGCTGAAGTTAGGCAGAATTATATGCAGTATCCTTTGGGAACATGACACACAATTAAGACTACAAGTGACAGTACAAAGTCACCTTTGGTACAAGCCTGTACTACACAGTTAAAGTGGTAGCGATGGCTGAACAGCCAGACTTATTTGAAGAGTAAGTGAGCAGTATCAAATAGTTACACAAAGGACAGCAATTACTATGATTCAAACAAACACTGACTCAAGGTTTTCAAGTAAAAGAATATACATTTATTTACTCTTCAGTTGTATAACATTTCACTAAGGTAAAGCAGTTTCAGAATCACACTCTTAATACACCACACCACTCCCAATAAGTTCCAGACAAGTTAAGCTCACAAAATGAAGTGGGAGCAAAATGGCACTCCAGCAATTTAAAAGGGAGGTAAAGACAAAGTTAATAGAAATTGAACCACACCAACAGGTATGTACTCAGGGCAATTGAGCAAGAGGAACTAAAGTGATAGAATCAGGTAAAAAAGGCTCAGGGCCAAAGTCACTAGGTCAAAAGTCTTTTGCTCAAGATCACACGGTTTAGGGTAGTTTGGGGTAAAGTTCGTGCCACGAGTTCCGGACGGAGTTGGTCAGCAGAAAAGTTAGTTCAATGAGAATATAAGGACAAGCCCTCGGATTGGAGAAAGATTTCACACACTTTCACCGCAGCTGAACGAAACGAACAACCGGATTTGCGCAGTACCTTAAAACGGAGAGGGAGCTGTAGCGGAGGCGGACGTTCCTGGTAGTTCCTGCAGGCGCTCAGTTCCTGAAGCGACTGTCGGACTGACAAGAAGTAGGAAGACTGGAGGGTCCTGCACTACCCAGGGAAGAAACCAGCAGCAGAGCAAAGCAACAAATAAAAGGTGCGCTCCTTAAAACCCAAGCAGGGTCCAACCTTCCTGGCTATCCGGCCCACTGTAGCTCTGTATAGCGAATTCGACCAGAGGAGGGGTCCTGGCTTGAAGTTTGGGTGAACTGGTTGGTCCCACCAGCTCAAGGGAAGAAGATTCCCGGAGGATCCTCTCTATCGTCGGATTCTGAAGATTCTGACCTGCAGCAGGGCTTCACTGGCCGGTTCAGTCGTTGTAGGGGTCCTCATCGGTTCTTTCGTTCCAGTGGCGACTCTGCCTTTCCAGTCCCAGAGACCTGCTTTTTATACAGTTTTCCCCCATTCACACATCCTGGCCGTCAATCACACAGCAGGGTGGCTGTCTTGGCAAGGACAGTCACCCAGCCAATCAAACAGGAGTGTGACTTGGGTTACCAAGGGAACCCATGGCAGGGGTCCTAAGACCCCTCCCTCACATCCTGCCTACCCAGACTTTCAGGCACCTTAAGGAGGGTTTCTGTGCAGAAGCCTGTGAAAAGACAGCGAACAAAGGGACCAAACCTGGTTTGGCACGCAGAGTAAAACACGAGAAAGACTTTTACAAAAAGAAATGGTGAATAAAGCCAGCCGGAGCCGAAATAAAATATTTTTGGTCAAGCGGGTTTATGTTTGAGGCTAATAAAAATAGCCTAAAATAATACCATGGTTATTTAAGATAACCGCAGTATGAAAAATAGGGTAGTTACCACTGCCACCAGCCAAGTCTTGATGAAAAGGGAGCGAAACAGTGCTCCAAGAGAAACAGACAAAAATGGATAAGAATAAACCCTTTCCAATACTCCATGTAAGATGGGGGTACTTGGTCTGTGGTTTTAAGAGACAACATAAAGTTAATGGCAACTTTACGTGTTTCTGGGAGACAGTAGTCAGTCCCAGAAAAATTGAGTCAGTGGGAAGTCTCAACGACAACCCTGTGTCACTGCAGTGAAGGTGCTGTGTAAAACACTCAAAAAGTGGTGCCCAAGATCACACAGAAAGCAGAAATACACAAAGCAAAACACATGTAAGAGTGGGAAAAAAGGCTCAATGGCGATGACTCTTTGCTGGATGAAATTGACTTTGGTAAGAAAGTTTGGCTGCTGCGCGCATGAATGTTTGCTAATAAATTCATATTGAGGTCCTGGAAATCAAATAATTCTTTTAATATTGATGATTGGGTGGAGGAGCTTCTTACTGTTTCAAAATATGAAAGAGCCATTTTCAAACATACTGGTGACATTGACAGATTTTGGAACATTTGGAGCTGCTTTCTTGATGCCTATGGATGACTTTGAACTTTGATCTGGGATAAAATATCTCTACCGTTGAATATTGCTGTTATGTAAGATTACCTATAGTTTATGTAATGGTTTTGTAATATTCTTGTGTCTGTGGTATAGTATCTTGCAATTGAACTTTTCAGTCTTTGGCTCCTATATTTTCTCTTTTTCCTTTCTTTAACTTTCTCTTTTCTCCCCTTCATCCACCTTTATTCTTTATTTTATGTATGATAATTAGAACTGGTTTATGATGAATTGGTTACTATGTTTTGACTTTGATGGAATATGTGCGGGTTTAATGGATTGCTACTGTTTTTGTTCTTATTTGTTATTGTGAACCCTGTGTCACTGCACTGAAGGTGCTGTTTAACACACAAAAAGATGATGCCCATGGAGTAGGTGAGGCTCCAGAGCCCAAGATCACACAAATGGTAAAAACACACACAGCAAAACACATGTAAGAATGGGAAAAAGGCTCACACTCTTACCAGGTGAAAAAAATAAACCCTAGAAATCCAGCAAAGCTGCTGGAGGACTCAGTAGGTAAGGGAAATTAGCCATTTTGGAGAATTCTCCCTAACAGCTGATACCTTGGGAGAGTCTAGAGCATTCTTCTCCACCCCCGCCCAACACTGAATGATAGGGCTGTGGGGTATCTTTTGTATGCTGACGACCTGGTCCTCCTGGATCAGACACCTATTGGTTTGTAGCATAAACTGAGGACTTTGGAAACATATGTTGGGAATAATAAACTAAGTATTAATGTGGCCAAACCTAGGATTTTGGTAGCCCATTAGTCTGTTGGTAAAAGAGCTAAATCCATTGTCTGATTTCTCAATCAAGAATTAAAGTGGTGTCCTTCAAATATCTGGGAATGTTACTTAATATTAGTGAGAATGACGCACCAAGGGTGGTCGAGCTGAGATCGAAAGTAAAAAATGTAGCATCACAGGCCTCAATTCTGTTGGGAAAGTTTGGCCAGTTCTCGGATACCAATGGTGAACTTGTATAGGGTGCAGGTGGTCTCTATATTGACATATGGTGCTGAAAGTTTCTTCACAACTGCGCATACTGTGTGACCCGTATTGTAGAGCCCCTTTTGGTAGAAGGTTCTGAAACTCCCCAGGGGGACACCGATACAGGTTGTGAGACATGAGCTAGGTCTCATCTCTCTCTATGCAATGGTAACTTGGAAATCTCTTTCTTTGTATCATAAATGTATAGTGGAGTACCCCAAAAGAGACTTCCAATTGATAAAGGGCGCTCTAAATAACAGTGAGCTAATACTTGAAGAATGGATAAAGACGTGTTGTACCATATCATCAAATTTTGGCACAACAGAGAAAACGTTACTTGCAAACCTTATGTCAGTAAAAACTAAATTATGGCGGAAGCATTGGGCCAAAACACTGGAAGAAAAAGCTGAATTTAAGTTAAACCAAGGTCTTCCAGTAGAGAGGTGTTCGTACAATATGTCAGTGAAGTATTTATCCAACTTCCCATGTCATTTCTATAGGCAGCAGTTTTTACGTTTCCACCTCAACCTGTACCCTACAAAGAACATTTTGATTCAAGGAGGCAATGCAAAGGTAGTGTTGTATTCCATAGGTTTCGTAGCAAAACTAATGAGTCACTGTAAGACCTTTTGCTATCTTGCACTAGATTAACCTAGAAAAGAACATTGTATCTTGAACGTTTCTTTGATGAATTAAGTACCATTACATCAGATGACTGGTGGATGATTTTTATGTGGCGACAGTGTCTCTATGGTCATAGCTCGGATTACGTTTTTGGAGGCTGTATTTAAAAGTGCGGACATGGAAGTCCCACCCCCCAAAAAAATGCCTTATGCCACCGCAGGATTTGAGAGCATGATGACAGACTGTTAAACAGGAGTAGATTCATTCACAGTTAAAGGAGCAACTAGGACATTTATCATAGGTTAAAAAAAGTGTTTCAATGTTCATTGCAAGTTGTAGAGATCAATTAATTGGGGACACAGGAGTACAACAGGGTTTTTTCTTTTAGATTAGTTTGAACATGGGAGAGAGAGAAGCCCAGGTGCAGACATGGTTCACTGACCGAGGGCAGAAAGCGGTGGGAATCGTGCACCATAGAAAGGAACACAGCGAGAGCACAGCAGCCGTCGCGGCGCATGCCGAGCAAGCAAGTTGAGAAGACCCAGAGCGAAGGAACGCGAGAAGCAATCAGGAAGCCCAGGGAAGACAGATGGGTTGCCTAACAGAGTGTACTGCTTCACAAGGATAACACTAAAGACACAAAGGGAGGCTAATGAAGAAGTTAACACATTTGTGAAGCAAACTATGAACAGGTTATTAAACCCCTGCACTCCCTCCCCGCATTTCGAATTTCAACATTTTCGGCTGCAATATTCTGGGGTGATACCCCCGAAACTCAGGCCCCAAGATCCTGCAGGAAGCCTGCTGAAAGAGGTGGCAAGCTCTGCATGCCACAAGAAAGGTACAGAAGAGGTGATACTATGTAGGCCGAACTGCCCAACTCTGGAGCGCTGATTATGGAACAGAGGTACACACTGGCTCTGGAAAATCGGGACAGGGGTAGGGCAGCCCAACTAAACCCCAAGGTGGGGTGAGAGCCGAAACCCCAAGGCTGGGAGAGAGAGAGCCGAAACCCCAAGGCTGATTAAGAAACAGACCCCAAGGTGCGGTGAGAAAAAGCAAATCCCAAGGCAGGGTGAGAGACTTGAGACCCCAAGGCAGGGCGAGGGAAAGAAGACCTCAAGGGAAGGTGAAAGAACCAAAACCTAAGGTGGAGGAAAGACCAAGAACTGCCTAGGAGAGAAAGCCAGGATCTTTCATGGGAAAGTCTAGAAGGAGAACAGTCGAGTTCGGGGCAAGGGTGTTTGACATTGGCCTGACATCCCCAGCCAAAAACAAGAGACATTAATTGGACTAAATATTAAGGTTACTCAACATAGTAACTAGAGTACTCAGTCCATAGTATCCTTCCCTCCATCCTTGTAGGGCATCGACAACATGGGGATGGTACTGGATCCTTTGGCAGCAAAAAATTGAGCTTCCCCTTTACATTTTGTATAGCGAGTGGGGGCGTGGCCCAGGAGTGGTAATGCCCTCCCCCACACACACACACACACACACACACACACACACACACACACACACACACACACACACACACACACAAGGAGCCACCTTCCAGCACCGCACCTCAGTCCCCTTTTAACACATAGGATGCTTAGATACCTGGCTACACTTAATATGTATTAGTCCCTGGCATCGAAGTAGGGGAAGGAGGGTAACCTTAATTACTCATACGCCCCATCCCCTTTCCTCCATCCTTGTGGGCGATTTCACCGAACAAGACCATAGAGTGGAGCCTAAACAAACTGTTTTATATCAAGGACGAAGCAAACAGTTACTTCAGAACTGCCTGACCAAACTCTGCATCGAGCCTGGAGCTAGTATCCAGGGAGAAGTGCTTACAGAAAGCTGACGGAGTGGGCCAAGCAGCTGCCCTGCTGATGACATCCCAAGAAGCATGCCTCTGAAACGCGACAGCGTGGCCATCGCTATAACCACATGGATTTGAATCCCTTCAGGAACAGGTTTGCCGATGGCCTTATAAGCCTCTGAAATGGCTTGGACCATCCAAAGGTCGACAGAAGCTTTGGAAGCCTGGGTGCCAGATGATGAGCACCCAAAGGTGATTAACAATACCTCAGGCTTCCTGAAGGATTTTGTCCGAGAGAGGTAGAACTTGACGACTCTCTTGAGATCCAAAGAATGCAGAGCCTTTTCTGCCTCAGACTGCGGGTTCGGATATAAGACCAGCAAGCAGATTTCCTGATTTAAATGGAAAGGAGAGACCACCTTTGGCAAGAAGTTTGGATTAGTGCGCAAGATGGTTTAAGCTATTACCTACAACTATTGTTCTACAGCATGGATTCACATGCTCATGAATATTCCCTGTCGTCAGGCTGGGAATCCTCTGTAAAAGAAAAAACAGTTTCACTTTTACTTAAAACTCTATTTCTCCTCCAAACCAATCACTGTTCTCTGGTTCTTCCTGCCCCCATACAATGACAGTCCTCTCCCGAAGCCCTGCCTCTGGCAGCCATCTTCAGATTTGGTAAGCAATTAAAGTGGCAGTATGACCAAGAAGAGCCACAGAGGAGACGGAGGGAGGGTTTGCAGGTGAATCCATGCCAGACCCATGCTGGAGAAATTAGAATTTACTCACTGTAATGACTAACAGTCTCCTTTCCTCCATACTGCATGGGCGTCCCTTCCTAGGGACGAGAGACGGAACCTTTTTCACCAGAAAAACCTTCTTTCCCTTTAAATTTACAGGGGTGCGGCCCTGGGAGCATGCGCTAGCCTGACTCCACCTTCGGCGCCATTCCTCAGTCCCCATTAACGTGTCGACAAAATGTATTATTGCCTGATGATACCAGACTTATTAGGTGGGAGGATGGTGGGAGGTATGGAGGAAAGAGGACTTCGGACTAAGAGTGCGCTAGTGACTACAGTGAGTAACTTGTACTTACTCTTACGTCCCGTCCCCTTTCCTCCATACTGTATGGCCAATAACAACTGAATGGAGCCCCCCGGTGGAGAGGAGACCCTCCTTAAGCAAACAAGTTCCTTAGAACCGCCTGTCCAAAGGCTGTGTATGACTTAGAGCCGGCGTCCAAACAGTAATGCTTACAGAAAGCTGAAGGAGGGGCCCTGCTTATGACCTGCCACGGAATCTGCCTCTGGAATGCGATGACCGTGGCCTTGGCCCTGAAGGCATGGGTGTGCATGTTGGCTGGCAGCGGCTTTGGTGGCCACAACCATCCACTTTGCTATGGAGGCCTTGGATGCCTGATTACCGGGTCTGGAGCCCCCAAAGGTGACAAAAAGTGCGTCCGACTTGCGGAAGCCCTTGGTCCTATCCAGATAGAATTTCAGAACGTTTCTGACATCCAGACAGAGCTTGCCACCTCTTTAGGCAGGCTTCCTGCAGGATCTTGGGGCCTGAGTTTCGGGGGTATCACCCCAGAATATTGCAGCCGAAAATGTTGAAATTCGAAATGCGGGGAGGGAGTGCAGGGGTTTAATAACCTGTTCATAGTTTGCTTCACAAATGTGTTAACTTCTTCATTAGCCTCCCTTTGTGTCTTTAGTGTTATCCTTGTGAAGCAGTACACTCTGTTAGGCAACCCATCTGTCTTCCCTGGGCTACCTGATTGCTTCTCGCGTTCCTTCGCTCTGGGTCTTCTCAACTTGCTTGCTCGGCATGCGCCGCGACGGCTGCTGTGCTCTCGCTGTGTTCCTTTCTATGGTGCACGATTCCCACCGCTTTCTGCCCTCGGTCAGTGAACCATGTCTGCACCTGGGCTTCTCTCTCTCCCATGTTCAAACTAATCTAAAAGAAAAAACCCTGTTGTACTCCTGTGTCCCCAATTAATTGATCTCTACAACTTGCAATGAACAGTGAAACACTTTTTTTAACCTATGATAAATGTCCTAGTTGCTCCTTTAACTGTGAATGAATCTACTCCTGTTTAACAGTCTGTCATCATGCTCTCAAATCCTGCGGTGGCATAAGGCATTTTTTTGGGGGGTGGGACTTCCATGTCCGCACTTTTAAATACAGCCTCCAAAAACGTAATCCGAGCTATGACCATAGAGACACTGTCGCCACATAAAAATCATCCACCAGTCATCTGATGTAATGGTACTTAATTCATCAAAGAAACGTTCAAGATACAATGTTCTTTTCTAGGTTAATCTAGTGCAAGATAGCAAAAGGTCTTACAGTGACTCATTAGTTTTGCTACGTATGTATCCACTCTGAGCCTTGTCCGCAGGACCACCTTATCCCTGTGGAAAGTGTTATAGGGTTCCGACGCCACCAGAGCCTGGATCTCACCGATTCTGCGAGCCAATGAGACCTACTGGCAGAGCTGTCTTGATGGTGACCAGCCTGATGTCTGCAGACGCCATTGGCTCGAAGGGTTTGTGCGCCAGGGTGTCCAACACCACATTGAGGTCCCACAAAAGGAGTGGCTTCTTGATGGGTGGGTAAAGCCTGGACAGGCCCGCCAGATGTTTCCTGACTGAGGTTGGAAAAGGAGAAGACCCCCTCCTCCGAATTTCCGTAGGCCCCTATGGCTGTGAGAAATGTGCAACATGTGTCCACCTGTACGCCTGAGTGGGCAAGCTGTGCCGAGAAAGTGTGCATGTCCGGTGGTTGATTTCCTTAGAATCAGCCCATTGACAGAACCTGCTCCATTTTCTCCTGTATTTGCTCTAGTGGCCTTGCTCCTAGCGCCCTGGAGAATCTCCAGGTTAGCCCGAAACAGGTTCAGGTGCTTGAGGGTGATCTGCTCAGGAACTACGCTGTGAGGGCTAGCTTCTGAGGAGCGGAGTGAAGCACCCTGCCCCCCTGCTGGGACAGGAGAGGTGCTGGGCCCAGCGGAAGGTGAATGGGTGGACGGTCCGAGAGGCTGAGCAATTCGGAGAACCACGGTCTTGCCAGCCACAAAGGCACTATCACTATGATGTTGAGGTGAAAAGCCTCCTTTATCTTGCTGAGTACCCTGGGGATCAGGGGTGGGGGCAGAAAAGCATAGGCTGTCATGCCCTCCCAATGAATCTGCTTGGCGTCGCCCAGGGAGACGGGGCTTGGTCCCTGCCAAGATGCGAACTGATGTCACTTCCTGTTCCTCCAGGAGGCAAATAGATCCTCCTGAGGATGGCCCCATGTGTTGAAATCCACCTGGTCGTTGAATTGCCACTCGTAATTGTCCACTCCCAGCCTGCCGAGTCTGTCCGCATTCAAGTTGGCCTCCCCCAGGAGGTGGACGGCCCTGAGGTAGATGTTTTCCAGGGCTCATTCCCACATGCTGACCGGTAGGCTGCACAGCGGAGGAGACCTGGTACCCCCTTGCTTGTTGACATACTACATGCTGGTGCAGTTGTCTGTCTGGATCAGGATGGTCCTGCCCACGATGAGTGGAAGGAAGGCCCTGAGGGCTAGCCAAATGGCTCTGAGCTCCAGCCAGTTGATATGCGACTCCTGCTCATGCCGGGTCCAGACTCCAAGGACGCTGTGGCTGTCCAGAGGGGCTCCCCAGCCCTCTAGGGAGGAGTCCGTAGTAATGGTGACCTGCAGAGTCGGCTGCCGGAAGGGCCTTCCAGTCTGCAGATTGCAGTCCTTGGACTACCACGTGAGGTCTGAGTGGAGAGAAAGCGGTATGCTGATCAGCTCCGCTTGCAAGCCCCTCTCCTGATTCCATGAGGCTGCAAAGTGGAGCTGCAGTCTCCTCATCCAGAGCCTTGTGTGAGTCACGGCCAAGAGTACCGCTGCCATGATACCCAATAGGTGCTGGTACCACAAAGCCGAAGTCACTGGTCTAGTAAGGAAGTGCATAGTGTCCCTCTTGATGGCCGTAATCTTGTCCTCCGAGGGGAATACCTTCTCGGAGCTTGTATCCCAGATGAGGCCCAGGAAGGTGAGGTTCTGCATGGGCTGCAGCTGAGACTTCTTGAGGGAGACTTCTTGTGGTTGATATTAAACCCCAAGTCGTGGAGTGTACTCATAAGCGCGGAGGTGTGGACCACCCCCTCCTGGGATCTCACCCCGACGAGCCAGTCCAGGTACAGGTAGACATGGTGGCCGTGGGCCCTGAGGAGGGCTGCCACTGCATTCATGAGTCTGGTAAACACACTGGGGACTGAGTTGAGGCCAAAGGGTAGCACCTTGTACTGGAAATGACAGCCCATGATCCGGAAGCGTAGGAAGGAGCGATGCGGCTGCCAAATCGGGACGTGTAGATCAGATCCAGGGAGCACATCCAATCTCCCATGCCTAGTGTCTCTGCAATGAGTGCTGGCGTAACCATCTTGAATTTTTGAAGAGGGAGAGGTTGGAGAGATACAACTCCTCTCAGGCCAGCCTGGTTCTTTTTGTATGGCGAAAATCCTGGAATAGAAGCCCAATCCTCACTGGGAGGCTGGTACTTCTTCCAGTGCTTGACTCTCGACAAGCGACCAGCTCTCCGCCAATAGAGTTGCCGTCCCAATCTGAGGGAGGGGAGGAGGAGTGGGAGATATAGGTAGGCGGTAATGCGTAGATACTACTGAGAGGATCCACGGGTCCGAGAAGTTCTGGCACCAAAAATGCACTCGGGAGGCTAGCCTGCCCCCAACTGGAGACACGTGGACCCGGAGGGACGCGTCATGCCTTTTTGCTTTCTGAGGCTGCTGCTGAGGTGGGGGACTGGAAGAAGCCCTTGCTCCCACCTCCCCGGCCCCTTTTTTGTTGGTTGCACCGGTGCTGACTCGACGAGCACTCAGGTTGTCTCGACCTCCGTTCCTGGAATCCCCGGAACCTGCCAAACAGCCACCCCTTGTGGGAGCGTTGATGCGACTGGGCATACGCCTTGGTCGTGGCTTTTTTAAGAATAGGTAAAGACTTTGCGGTTTGGGAGCTGTTCTTATCCAATTCTTTGTTGGTGGTAGAGTGGAAGCGGTCACTACCCTTGAAAGGAAGGTCCAATATGTGATCCAAGACATCAGGGTTGAACTTAGCAGCCCAAAGCCAGGCCATCCTCCTCATGTCCATGGTAATGCAGATGGCCCGGCAAGAGGTGTCGATGTGGGCCACTGTGGACTCCATGATGTCCTGCGCTACCAGCTTGGCTTCTAGACCTGCCTTCAAGCGTACCTGGCTTTACGCTGGGAGTTCTGGAAGGAAGTCCAATATTTCCTGCCACAGCCGAGGGTTAGCCGCTGCAAGCATTGCATCCACGCTGGCTTGACGCAAGGAGGCGGCGTACAGCTCTTTCCCATACACCTCCAAGATCTTCTCCTCTGTGCCGAGCAGCGCCAAGAACGAGGTGGCCAAGGACAACTGAGGCTTTGAGTAGAGTGACGCTGCAGCAATCACTGAGGAGTGCGACTGGGTGTGCATTGAGAGCAAGAGTGTATCCCACGCCATCCGTCTATACTTTGCATCGAGGCACCGATTGACAGGCTGGGCAGAGTGTGACTTAAGCCAACCCTTTTTGGCCTTGGCCAGAGCGACGGCATCCTTCTGCATCGGGATACCAGTCTCTGCCAGGACCACTTCCTCAGGCTGTTCTACTTCGGGATGAGGAAGGCCCAGATATTCTGCATAACCTGCAAGCCTGTCGTGAAAGGCCTTTGCTGAGGACAGCGTGTCAGGGTCATCCTCCTCATATGTATCCACCTGGGTGTGAGGCTTGGCTGCCGCGGGAGTTGGGGTGTTGGCTGCCGAGGGCTGTGGTGTGGAGACCAGAGCCGGAGGCTGGCTCAAAACCAGCTGCACTGTGGGTGGATTCGAAGGAGCCGGCAGCAGGGGCTGCGCTGGGGCCTGTGGCACCTGAGCCATGGGAGGAATGACTATCGGCGTCGGTGGAGTGACCGGAGAGAGCAAGTCCCTGACTGCATCCCTTAGGATGGCCTCCATCTGGGGGGGTCTGCATCAGACCCAAAAACCTTTCACAGAACCTGTCTTCGGAAGAGGAGGTGGTGCATGGCCCTGCGGACGCAGCCTCGCCCAAGACTCTTGGTGTTGGAGCATGAGGCCTATACCGCACCTCAGGTCTAGGCCTGAAAGGCGTATCGCGCTCGGCAGAGTCGCCGGTAGTGCTGCATGCAGGTGCCCCCTCGGACATGGGGCCGGTACTAGGGCGTAGCCCCTCGTGTATAGACTTGGTAGAAGAACCTTGCGGCCCCATAGCACTGACCTTGGTAGGGTCTGGAGATCCCGGGGCCGCAAGGCCGGTAGCTGGATTAGCCTCAATGCGTTTGTTGGTAACAGAACCCAAGTGGTTCCTCCCGATTGGGCATTTCCTCAGGAAGGAGTCACCCTTAGGGTGTGCAATGGAAAATAACAGCCCTACCTTGGGCCTCGATCTCTGCTGGACCAACTTCTTAAAGTCCTCTGAAGGCGACGCTTATAAGAGTTCTCTCCAACTGGCTAGCCTGTTGCACGTGGAGTCAAAGTTGCACGCAGTGCAACCCTCCGAGCCGTGGTCAGGGCCAAGGCAGCAGAGGCAAAGAGTGTGGGGGGTCACACGTGGGAAAGAGTCCCTCGCAGGCTGGACACCTGGTGAAACCCGCTGATGTCGACATGCACCGGACAGAAGCGGGACGCCGGAGGACCAAGTACCTAGATGACAAATAATGAGAAAAAGATAAGAGAAGAATCCGGGGAAGAGCGTGTGGAATTACATGGCAAGGCCAAACCCAGGAGCACTGGTGAAATCGTCCTGGTCCCGTCGACGCGGATGTTTGGCAAAGTTTGTATGCAGTACCCTTAGGGTGCACTACAACAACTGTGACTACAGGCAATAGGAAACCCAACTTTGGTATGAGCTTGTACTACACAGTTTGGTAGCGTGTTGAGCAGCCAGGCTTATCTCAAGAGGGGTCAATGTGAGCTGTAGGAGAGTTACACAGAGATTCACATTGACAAGTATTCAAATAAACACTTACACACAAGGTTTCCTGAATAAACAATTATTGATTTATCAGTCAGAATAAGCTTTCTTCAGAAGGGAGCAACAAAAAAAGTAACACAAATATACTTCAATACTATACACTCTTAGTTTCTAAATCAGTAAAGACCCTTTTGGGATGGCCCACAGACACAACCTACACCCTCAGGTGACTTCAATAGCTAGGATGCTGGGGACATTAATATCTTACTGTTTGCATTTAGAATACTGTTAGAAGTTGGTTAAAGGAAAAGGTTATTAGAACAAACAAGAGACCACAAATATTCTTAAGCAGGCAAATACGTCTGGATCCCCTAGACTGAGTCATTCAGTAGATTTGTCTAGGCCAAATTCAATGGGCAAACGTCTTATATAGGATGAAGCACCTCTGGTAGGTAAGTAAAAAAGCCTTTGAACAATGTTTTTGAAGTCTGAAGAAAAGAAGAATTAAATTTAGGGCCACAAGCTGTTTAGACTTGTCAGTGGTAGAAGATGCAAGCAACTCTACAATGAGAGGTAAGGTCTCTCAGACTTTTACAGTACCTATGTATTGAAGAAAAATGCAGCAGATGACTTCTGTTCCTGAGCAGCTCTGCAGATCTCTTTGTTCCTGGGCCTCAGTCATGGGGACAAGAGGGAGGAATCATGGGGACTCCTGCACCGCAATGGGACGGTCACCGCTCGCAACCGTCAATCTTTCCAACAAGTGACACTTCGGTGTTTCAGCTCCTCGCGACTACAACAAATAGCAACACCCCGGTTCCTGCCTGTCGAGATGGACTTTCCTTGATTCTGCTGTCCCGTACTCTGTTGAGGGGATTCATGCTCAGTCAGTCATGCTTTCTGCGAGTTCGGAGGATCTTCCTGTAGCTCTTGGCCAACTTAAAAGCAGCACACACAATCTGGTGTTCCTCTCCCTGGCTATTCGGTTTCCAGCAGCAATTCTGGGGAAACGGAACCAGCTCTGAGAAGGATGTCCAGGTGGCTTATTTTGGAGTGCATTTGTCCCACCAACTCAAGGGGAGAAGTCGTCCTTGCAGGGGCTTCTCTGTCGATACAAAGAACAAGTTACTTTCTTACCTGGTAACATTCTTTCGAAGGGATGTTCCTCCAACGTATTCCACATCTATGACAGTAATCACCACAACTGTGCACCTCAGAATTCTTTTGGGGCGTAGGCGTCCTGCGTCGATGACGTCGATACGCTGTCCTCGTGGGCCTTTGTCGAGGGTCGACGTCACCTGATGTTATATCTAGGACGCACGGCGCCCGTAGCCTCAGTTGTAGTTTTTTTCCAGAATGTGTGGCACCAATCTGATGCCAGTATGACTACAGAAAGCCTTGCGGAAACGTAAGCTGCAATCGCCTAAGAAATTCTGTAGAGGGGCAGGCTGAGAGGGTGCGATGTGGAATACGTCGGAGGAACATCCCATCGAAAGAACGTTACCAGGTAAGAAAGTAACTTGTTCTTAGAGGGGATTGTGTCCTCCGACGTATTCCACATCTATGACAGACTCCCAAAGCAGTATCAATGTATGGAGACGGGAAAAGAATTTAGAATTTTTAGAATGCCCAATTAAATTGCAGAATAGAGGATCGCCTTACCAAAGGCTAAATCTTGCCCATGGATAGAATCCAGGGAGCAGTGTTTTACAAAAGTATGGACAGAGGCCCATGTGGCTGCTTCACAAATATTGCGAATGGGAACACCCCTCTGCAGAGCAGTGGAGGCAGCCACACCCGTAGTGGAGTGAGCCCGTAAGCCCACGGGAGGGTCATTACCACCCAGACGGTAGCATTCAGAGATAGTCAAGATGATCCATCGGGACAAGGTCTGCTTAGAAACAGCTTGACCTAAACCCCTTCCAGCATATCCCACAAATAGCTGATCGTCCACTCTGACCCAGGACATCCGTGAAAGATAGAAGCTCAAAGCTCTCCTAGGATCCAACCTATGGAGCCTCTCCGCTTCCTTACCAGGATGCGGAAGAGAATAGAACGCCGGAAAAATTATCTTCTGGCTCAAATAAAAATCCGTGACCACCCCTATTGGGGTAGGCCCAAGCCTGATTTGCATATGGTTTTTCCCCCTTCTGTAATGGCTTGGCAGGCTGAAAAACGATGGTCTGGAGCGTTTCCCAGAGCTTTGCCCGTGGTTATGATTAATTCAAAACCTTCCAGCCATCACCTTTCTGTTTTGCTCAAATGAAAATACAACACAACCTTCGGAAGAAAAGAAGGACGAACCCTAAGGACAATCCTGTCTTTATGGAACACTGTGAAAGGTGGCTTGGCAGAAAGTGCCTGCAACTCACTCTGTGAGCGGAAGTAACCGCAACCAAAAATATAGTCTTGAAGGTCAACAGTCTCAAAGGACAAGAATAAGGCTCCTCTTAGAGGAAATTCCCGCGAGCAGAATCTTTCGCACTTCCGGTTGACACTGGTGGCAAAGAAATTCACTTGTGGGGTCCCCCAAAGGGCAAAGATCTCCAGAAGAACTTCCTGATCCAGCTCCCACTCGTGAGAGACCGTGCTCTGCCTGCTCAGAGCGTCCGCTGCCGCGTTTTCGTCTCCGGCCAGATGAACTGACGAAATCGAAATTTCCTGCTGGATGGCCCAGAACCAGAGCTGCATCGCCTCTCTGCACAGTGGGAGCGACCCTGCCCCCCCCCCCACCTTTTTGTTGAGGTAGTGCATTGCCACTGTATTGTCTGTCATAATCAGGACATTCTTCCCCCGCACAGATGTCAGAAAAGCCTTCAGGGCTAGCCTGACAGCTTGCAGCTCTAACAGATTGATGTGGAGTCTGGACTCCGACGGAGAACAACGACCGCTGACTGTCAACTCGTTGGCATGAGCTCTCCATCCCGTGACGGATGCGTCCGTCACGATCGTCACCTCCGGCCAAGGTAGCCAAAATGGAGCCCCTTTCATCAGATTGCCTTTGACGGCCCACCACACAATATCCTGGGCGACCGAGGGCGGCACCTGAACGGGATCCGACATCCTGCCGGAGGACTGGGACCACTGCATCTTGAGAGCCCACTGCAGAGATCTCATCGGCAGCCTGGCCTCTGGCACCAATAGAATGCAGGATGCCATGAGGCCGAGCAACCTCAAGAACTCCAACGCCGGGAGACTCCTATTGAAACTTGTTCACCATCTGCAGAATGAAATGAGCCCTCACCTGGGGAGGCGAACACTGCCCCAGGGATGTGTCGAGAACTGCTCTGATGTACTGGAGCCGCTGGGTAGGTGTCAAGTGGGACTTCTTTAAGCTGAGGGAGAAGCCCAGCCTGTGAAGGGAGTGGCAGGTGACTGACAGATGATCCAGGACTTGCTCAGGAGAGCGCACCCTGATCAACCAATCGTCCAGATAGGGATAGACATGAATCCCCATTTCCAGAGATATGCTGCCACCAGCACCATTAGCTTGGTGAAGACCCTCAGGGCGGAGGTCAATCCGAACAGCAGGACCTCAAACTGAAAATGCGAGTCGGCAACCGCTAACCTCAGGTACTTCTTGTGCTTTGGATGGATCGGCACATAAAAATAAGCATCCTTGAGGTCGAGAGACACTAACTAGTCCTGAAGCCGAAGGGCCTGATGGAATTGAAATAGAGTAACCATCTTGAACTTGTCCTTCCTGAGGAGCTTGTTCAAACCACGCAAGTCCATGATGGGTCTCAATCCCCCGTCCTTTTTCGGGATCAAAAAATATGGGGAATACCATCCCTTGTTCCTCTCCGCTACAGGAACCAGTTCTATGGTGCCTTTCTCTAGCAGGGACTTGATTTCCTGTGCAAGGAGCGGATCCAGACTCTTCAAAGGGAGCTTCCCCGGTTGATTGTCGTGAGGCCTTTCCCCGAAAGGAAGACAGTAGCCGTGGGCTATGATCTCCAGAACCCACACATCTGAAGTAATGGCATGCCATTCTACAAGATGCTGCGCCAGCCTTCCCCCAACCAGCAAACCATGGGACATGGCGTCATGACTGAGCGGAAGCGGCTGCGGCAGTGCCTGAGGGCAAAGAGTCAACTGCCCGAGCGGCTTTGGCACCTCAAGTACCTTGTTTTCCACCTCTGGTACTCCTACGTTGGCCCCTTTGACAGGCAGCTCCCCTCGATCTACCAAAGGAAGAGTAGCATCGAAAGGAACCTCCCCTCCATTGCTGTCCCCTAGGACGAAAAGGCGGAGTTTGACGTACTGCAGCGCTCAACGACTTCACTGCAGCTTTGGAGGTCTGCAACCTCTCAAGGCTCTCGTCAGCCTTGCTGACAAAAAGATGTTCCCCGTCAAAGGGCATCTTGAGGAGCCGGGACTGCACATCAGGAGCAAACCCTGACTTCCGCAACCACGCAAACCTGCGCATCACGGTGCTCGCCGCCATGGACCGGCTGACACAGCCACGTCCAGACCAGACTGAACGGATTCACACATGGCATCCTTGCCATCCTGAACGAGTGCAAGAAAACCATCCTGTTCCTCCCCTTCGGGAATATGTTCAGCCGCCAAAGAAACAATTCCACAGAGTGTGAGTGAATCTTGCCAAGGCACAAACGGAGTTGGCTGCTTTTGAAGCCATTACCACTAAAGGAAATACGTTCTTCACCCAACCGTCAAAGCGCTTGTCGTCCCTATCCGGAGGGATAGTAGGGTACGCAGCCTGCTTTGCTGGGGCTGTAGCCACCTGCACCACCAAACTCTCCAGAATGGGGTGCGTACACAAGTAGGAGGGGTCCCACTGGCTGGACGGTAGTTTTTCGGTAGCGACTTTTTCACTGCCAGGAGACTCTCCGGAGCAGTCCAAGCCGCCACCACCCTTCTTTGTAAGGCCATATGAAATGGCAGCACCGGGTCAGTGGGTGGACCTTGGTCCAAAATATCTGTCAGGTCTTCCTGCAGAAAATTCACAGGTGGAGCAGACCAGCCCAAGTACTCCGTCACCCTCATGACATGAGACGCTTGTATGACGACTCGGCGTGTGCACCAGGCTCAGGCCTGCCAAACTCCACCTCCGGAGAGGTGTCCAGACCACTGGCGTCATGTAAGGATTGACGCAGGTCTTCCATCTGGCTATGACCCGATAACAGGTCATCAGGAACCTCAGGAAGAACAAACCCCTCCACATCTGACCCTTCATCCACCTCTGAGATGTAATCCAAAGGCTGGAATAAATCCCTGGATGAGGGTACAGAAAAATCCATGCCAGACCCATGCTGGAGAACAACAGTTACAGGTAAGTAACTTGTTCCTTCTCCAGCATGGGGTCTGGCATGGATTCACATGCTCATGAATATAAGAATACATAGCAGTACACACATGCACAACCACGGGAGGTGGCAACAGGCTCAACATTAAGCAATACAACAACTCAACATTAAGCGTCTCTTACCTCCTCACCAGGCTCACCTTAAGCGAACAGGTTGCGCAGCACTGCTTGGCCGACCCTGGACTCCTCCCTGGAATCCCGATCGACGCAGTAGAATCTCGTGAAGGTGTGCGTCGACCTCCACGTAGCAGCCCTGCAGATGTCCAGCAGGGGCACACCACATAGGAACGCCGTAGTAGCAGCGATCGCTCTGGTCGAATGGGCTCTCGGACGGCCTGGCAGCGGTCGGTTAGCCAACCGGTGGCAGTGCATGATGCAGCCGGAGAGCCATCTGGAAATAGAAGACTTCGAAAGAGCCTTCCCTTGATTCACAGGTCCAAAGTTCACAAACAGCTGTGATGTCCTCCGAAAACCCTTTGTGCGGTCCACGTAGAACTTCAGCGCTCTAGCCAACTCCAGCGAGTGCAAAGTCCTCTCGGCCGGCGACGAAGGAGACAGGAAGAAAACAGGTAACACCAGGGGCTTGTTAAGATGGAAGTCCGACGGCACCTTGGGCATAAAGGAGGGGTGCGTCCTAAGCACCACACTCGAGGCATGGAAAGTCAAGTACGGTGCTTTGCAGGATAGGGCCTGGATCTCTCCCACTCATCGTGCGGAGGTAATGGCCACCAGGAATGCAGTTTTCCACGACACAAACTTCATCGGTGCGGAGTGCATCGGCTCGAATGGGGGCCCCATGAGCCTAGTCAGCACCACGTTAAGTTCCCACGCCGGGGCCGGGGCCTTCACCGGCGGGAACGACCGGAACAGTCCTTTCATAAACTCGTTCACCAGTCGATGGGACCACAGGGACGTCCGTCCTGTGGTTCTGGTATATCTGGAGATCGCCGCCAGATGAATCTTAATGGAGGCATGGGCTAGCCCAGCCTTTGCCAGCGATAGCAGGTACGGCAGTACCTGAGGGGCCGTAATCCGTAGGGGGTTGATCTTCTGTGCTCGGCACCAGATAGAGAACCTCTTCCACTTGTGACCGTAGCATTTGAGAGTCGAGGACGCCCTGGCCTTTGCAAGAACCTCTCTGCAGTCGGCCGGTATATCGTACCCTCCAAACTCTAGCGCTGCAGGAGCCAAGCCTGCAGGTTCAGCGACGCCGGGTCGTGGTGGAAGATGGTGCCTCCTTCTCTGGAGAGGAGATCCGCGTCCGCCGACAGCTTGATGGATAGGGATGTTGACAAGTCCAGAAGGTCCGGGAACCCAGATCTGCCTTGGCCACGCCGGTGCGACGAGGATCATTCTGCACCGGGACCTCTTGAGCTGGTTGATGAGTCGAAGCAGCAACGGCAACGGAGGGAACGCATACAGGTATAGGACATCCCAGGGGAACGAGAACGCATCGCCCATGCTTCTCGGCTGGGGAAACCTGCTGGCGAACCTCTGGCACTTCGAGTTCGTCGCTGTTGCGAACAGGTCGATTTGGGGTTTGCCCCATCGTCAGAAGAGTTGATCCACCTGATCCTGGCACAGCTCCCATTCGTGACACGCGCGCAGCTCCATGCTGAGCGAGTCGGCGATGGTGTTTCTTTCTCCTGCCAGGTGGAAGGGAACCAGGAACATCCCCTGGGCGACCGCCCAGTGCCACAGAACCTGTGCCTCCTTGGATAGGGCTGGGGATCTGGTACCTCCCTGCTTCTGTATGTAAAACATTGTCGTGGTGTTGTCCGTGAAGATCCGCACCACCTTGCCCTTGAGCGACGGGAGGAACGATTTGAGAGCCCAGAACACGGCTCGGAGTTCCAGGATGTTGATGTGCAGGAGCTTCTCCTCCGGGAGCCAGAGGCCTCTTGCGTGGAGATCTCCGGTGTGGGTGCCCCAACCTTCCAGGGAAGCGTCCGTCGTCACCGTCTCCTGGTACGCCGTCGTCTGAAAGTCCTTGCCCGCCGTGAGGTGCGCTCGAACGCCCCACCACTGAATCGCCCGCCGGAACACCTCGTTGAGGGGGACCCTGACTTCGAAGGTGCCCGTCGTCTGCATCCAACGGGCGTCGAGAAATTCTTGAAGAGGGCGCATCCGTAGTCTGCATAGGCGCACCAAGTAGATGCAAGAGGACATCATCCCCAGGAGGGACTTGATGGACCTCACCCTGGCCACGTCCGTGGCTAGCAGGCGCTGCACTTTGCCCAGAATGGTCTTCGTCCGTTCTTCCGACGGTGCCGCCAGGCACCTCACTGTATCGAGCTTCGCTCCCAGAAACAGGGCCACCTGCGACGGCACCAGGTGGGACTTTGGGTAATTTATGGCGAATCCCAGGTCTGTGAGTAGCTGGAAGGTCTTCGCAGTGTGTTCGACGGCGAGCTTCCTCGTCCTTGAGCGGATTAGCCAGTCGTCCAAGTAGGGGTAGACGTGAATCCCCTGCAGGCGCAGCCGAGCCGGCACAGGTGCTAGGCACTTGGTAAAGACCCTGGGGGCCGACTTCAATCCGAACGGCAGTGCTCTGAATTGGTAGTGGCGTCCCTGGACGACGAACCTGAGGAACTTTCGGTGACTTCTGAGGATGGGAACGTGGAAGTATGCATCCTCCAGGTCCAGCGACGATAGGAAGTTGCCTTCCTCCAGCTGTCCCAGGACGTGCTGGAGGGTGACCATCCTGAACTTTTGTGACCTGATGTATTTGTTCAAACGACGAAGGTCCAGGATGGGGCGCCAGCCGCCCATCTTCTTCATGACGAGGAAGTACCTTGAGTACACCCCGGAGCCTCTTCGGGACGGGCTCGATGGAGCCTTTCCTGAGCATCGCCAGTACTTCCAACAGCAGTTGCGGGACGTGATTTTCCTTCCTGGCCACAGGTGGAATGTGAGGACACTTCTTCAGGAATTCGATAGAGTGTCCTCTTGCCAGGGTATCCAGCACCCAACGATCGGTCGAGATGGACTTCCACACGCCGACGAACTTCTTCAGCCGGCCTCCCACCGGGGTGCTTCGGTGGGGGCCCGAGGCCACGGCCGGTTCAGTCCTGCTTGGAGGTGGTGGCCTTGCCGCCCTGGCCACCTTGCCGACGGCGGCGAGGCGCTCCCTGCTTGCCGCGACCCCTGTAGGCCTCCTGAGACGAGGAGCGTGCTGCCTGGCAGTAGGACGAGCCACCGTTGGATCCCTTGGAGGCCCCCTGTCTGCCTCCGGAGCTCCGAAAGGGCCGAGCATAAGTACTGGATCGCAGACAAAATGGCCGCCGAGCTATCCTGAGGCCTAGGTTCCGGCTGCTCCGGAAGGGAAGGTTGCTCTTCCTCGCCATCGTCGTCTTCCTCGGTTATCTCCCGAGGATCTTCCTTACGGGATTGAACCTTCTCGAATTGGACTTCGAGATTCCTCACTTCCTCGGTCAGTTCCTCCTCCGAGGCTGACTCCGAGCTCGAGGAGGCTACCGTGCCCCCCTCGCTTCTTCCATCATGGTGGCCACGGCGATGGGCTGAAAAGAGGATTCCCTCCTTGGCGGCAGGGAAACTCTAGTCCCGGAGGCAGTCTCCGCTGGCGGGGTCTCTGCCGGCTTGGCCAGAGTCGCCGCAATCGCCTCGATAGAGGCCTTTGCCTGCTGGGTAGGGGCCTTCACCACCTTAGGTGCGTCCCGGGCCTTCTCCTTAGGGGGAGGGGCGACGCCTCGCTCCCCCTCTCCCGAGATCGGACGGGGCTTCTCCCGAAGCTTACCTGGGGTCTCTGACTTCCTCTTCCCCGAACCGGAGCGCTGGCTCGTCGTTGACGGTGCCGGGGAAGGCGCGCCCTGCCTGGCTACCGAAGAGCCCGACCTTTCGGCGCTCCCGGAGCCAGCGGACTCGCAACGCTTGGCCTGGTGTTGGGCCCCCGTCGCCGGAGCGCCCGCACAGGACTTCGCAGCCCGCTCAGACTCTTTCTTTTTCTTCTCACCCGTTGAGCCCTTCTCCAACCAGCTGGCGAGACGGGATCGACGGTCCCTCATGGTTGGCTCCGACAAGTTCTTGCAGAACTGGCAGTCCTTCTCTACATGAGTCTTGTCCCCATTAAGACAGTAGAGGCATCGCGAATGTTCGTCCTCCTTAAACACATTCTGCAGCCTGCATCCAGGGCAGCTGAGAAACAGCTTGGGTCCGGGTGACGAACTTGCGTCCTTGCCATCTCGAAGTAGGCCGCAAATCTTCTGGAATCCTCCAAAAGGTTGATTCGACGAAATCTTCACCCTTGAGGGGCGTAGGAAAATCCTGCAACGGGTACCCGTTAACGGGAGTAGAAACGGTGGAGCTTGAGGCTCGATTAACCGAAAAATGTGAAAATTCACCTGAAAAAGCACGAAAACGCAGCAAAAGCTCGAGAGCTAAGCACGAGGACTCCCAACACTTGAACGTGCGGTAAAAATCTGAAGATGGCTGCCAGAGGCGGGGCTTAGGGAGATGGCAGTCATTGGCTGTGGTCAGTATGACGCAGAGATCAGTGATTGGTTACTACTACGAAAGACAGATCAGAAACGAAACTGATACTGATTTTTTCTTTACCGAGGATTCCCAGCCTGACGACGGGGAATATTCATGAGCATGTGAATCCATGCCAGACCCCATGCTGGAGAACTGAGGCTACGGGCGCCATGTGTCCTAGATATAACATCCGGTGAGATCGACCCTCGACGGAGGCCCACGAGGACAGCGTATCGATGTAGGACGCCGAATTTTTTTTCCGAGGCAGCACAGCTGTGGTGATTACTGTCATAGATGTGGAATACGTCAGAGGACACAATCCCCTCGAATTTGGAGTTTCAGCACAGCAGCAGGGCTTCACCGGGCTAACCAACGGTCCAGGAGTTGCAGCAGGAGTCCTCTTCCAGTTCTTCAGGTTCTTCGTCCATTGGTCGACTCTGCCTTCCAAGCCAAAAGCCTTGCCTTTTATTCAGTTCTCTCCCATTCATTCCAGCCTAGCCGTCCGTCAACCAGCAGGGTGGCTGTCCTTGTCGGACAGTCAGCCGGCTAATCACTATAGAGTGCATTTGGGTCTCCTACGAGACTAAGCACAGGGAGTTTCTGGCACCTCCCTCACTTCCTGCCCACCACAGACATCCTGAAGCCAGAGGCGGGCTTCACTCGTAAATCCCACCAAAGGCAAAGCTAACAATGGGACCAAACCTGGTTTGGAGCGCAGAGTAAATCTCAAGAAGGACCTTTCGACAAAGAAATGGGGAAAAAAGAAGACAGGGCCATTTTGACAAAAATTGCACCCTGGGGTGCTTTACTGAAGCTGCAAACGCAGCCCACGGTAAGTGCACACCACAGTAGTTTAAACTAAACCACTGCCACCAGCCATTCAGTGAGGAAAGGGTAGCATAAAACTTACACGAGAAGCTAGACACAGGGGATACTAGGTAATCCCTCCAGAACTCTATTGTAAGATAGTGTGTGCTGGATCTAGAAAGTTACAATGTAAAAGATGACACCTATGGGGTTTGTCAGACTCCATAACCAAAAGAAACAGTGTTAAGAATCACATTAAAATACATGAGAGAGTGGGAAAAAGGGTCTCACTCTCTCCAGGTAAAAGAAATCAAGTCCTCAAAATCCAGCAAAGTTGCTGGGGGGGGGGGTCTCTAAGGTGGAGGGAATTAGGGAAAATTCTCAAATGTGCTAACAGCGGAAAAGGAACAAGTTACTTACCTGTAACTGTTGTTCTCCAGCATGGGTCTGGCATGGATTCACATGCTCATGAATATTCCCCGTCGTCAGGCTGGGAATCCTCGGTAAAGAAAAAACCAGTATCAGTTTCGTTTCTGATCTGTCTTTCGTAGTAATAACCAATCACTGGTCTCTGCGTCATACTGACCACAGCCAATGACTGCCCTCTACCTAAGCACCGCCTCTGGCAGCCATCTTCAGATTTGGAAGCACGTGAAGGTGCAGTATGACCAAGTGAAGAGCCGCAGAGGGGTAG
This sequence comes from Ambystoma mexicanum, assembly GCF_040938575.1. Lineage (NCBI taxonomy): Eukaryota > Metazoa > Chordata > Amphibia > Caudata > Ambystomatidae > Ambystoma > Ambystoma mexicanum. The sequence continues at coordinate 394,653,761 of NC_090938.1, forward strand.
GCGGGAGGGTTCGCATGTGAATCCATGCCAGACCCATGCTGGAGAACCACAGTTACAGGTAAGTAACTTATTCCTTCTCCAGCATGGGGTCTGGCATGGATTCACATGCTCATGAATAAAGAATACATAGCAGTACACACATGCACAACCACGGGAGGTGGCAAAGGCTCAACATTAAGCATTACATCAAACTCAACATTAAGCATCTTACCTCCTCACCAGGCTCACCTCAGGCGAACAGGTTGCGCAGCACTGCTTGGCCGACCCTGGACTCCTCCCTGGAATCCCGATCGAAGCAGTAGAATTTCGTGAAGGTGTGCGTCGACCTCCACGTAGCAGCCCTGCATATGTCCAGCAGGGGCACACCAGAAAGGAACGCCGTGGTAGCTGCGATCGCTCTGGTGGAATGGGCTCTCGGACGGCCAGGCAGCAGTCGGTTTGCCAACCGATGACAGTACATGATACAGCCGGAGAGCCATCTGGAAATGGAAGCCTTCGAGAGAGCCTTCCCCTGATTGACAGGTCCAAAGTTCACAAAGAGTTGTGACGTCTTCCGAAAACACTTCGTGCGGTCCACGTAGAACTTCAGCGCTCTAGCCACATCCAGCGAGTGCAAAGTCCTCTCAGCCGGCGACGAAGGCGACGGGAAGAACACAGGCAACACCAAGGGTTCGTTGAGATGGAAGTCCGACGGTACCTTGGGCATGAAGGAGGGGTGCGTCCTGAGCACTACCCTCGTGTCGTGAAAAGTCAAGTACGGGGCCTTGCAGGAAAGGGCCTGGATCTCTCCCACCCATCGTGCGGAGGTGATGGCCACAAGAAACGCTGTTTTCCACGACAGAAACTTCAACGGGGCCGAGTGCAGAGGCTCGAACGGAGGTCCCATGAGCTTGGTCAGCACCACGTTGAGCTCCCACGCCGGGGCCGGAGCCTTCACCGGCGGGAACGATCTGAACAGTCCCTTCATGAACTCTTTCACCAGACGATGAGACCACAAGGACGTCCGGCCCGTGGTTCTGGTGTATCGGGAGATCGCAGCAAGATGAATCTTGATGGACGCGTGTGCCAGTCCAGCTTTGGCCAGCGTCAGCAGGTACGGCAGTACCTGGGGAGCCGTAATCCGTAGAGGGTTAATCTTCTGTGCGCGGCACCAGACAGAGAACCTCTTCCATTTGTGTCCGTAGCATTTAAGAGTCGAGGACGCCCTGGCCTTTGCAAGAACCTCTCTGCAGTCGGCCGGTATGTCGTATCCTCCAAACTCTAGCGCTGCAGGAGCCAGGCCCGCAAGTTCAGCGATTTCGGGTCGTGGTGGAGGACGGCGCCTCCTTCCCTGGAGAGTAGATCCGCGTCCACCGGCAGCTTGATTGGCGGGGACGCTGACAAGTCCAGAAGGTCCGGGAACCATATCTGCCTCGGCCACGCAGGTGCGACGAGGATCATCCTGCACCGTGACCTCTTGAGCTGGTTGACGAGCCGGATTAGCAGTGGCAAAGGAGGGAACGCGTAGAGGAACAGGCCCTCCCAGGGGAACGAGAAAGCATCGCCCATGCTCCTCGCCCGGGGAAACCTGCTGGCGAACCTCCGGCACTTGGAGTTCGTCGCCGTCGCGAACAGGTCGATCTGGGGTGTGCCCCACCGTCGGAAGAGGCGATCCAGTAGATCCTGCCGTAGTTCCCACTCGTGGCACGAGCGCAGCTCCCTGCTGAGTGAGTCAGCGATGGTGTTTTTTATCCCTGCCAGATGAAACGGCACCAGAAACATCCTTTGGGCGACGGCCCAATGCCACAGGTCCTGCGCCTCCTTGGACAGTGCTGGGGACCTGGTTCCGCCCTGTTTCCTGATGTAAAACATGGTGGTGGTGTTGTCGGTGAAGATCCTCACCACCTTGCCCTTGAGGGACGGAAGGAAGGACCTGAGGGCCCAGAACACTGCACGGAGCTCCAGGACGTTGATATGGAGGGACTTCTCCGTCAGGAGCCAAAGGCCTCTCGCGTGCAGATTTTCGGTGTGCGCTCCCCACCCTTCCAGGGAGGCATCCGTGGTCACTGTCTCCTGGTGGTCTGGGGTCTGGAAGTCCATGCCTGCCGTCAGATGCACGCAGGTGCCCCACCACCGGACCGCTCGGCGGAAACTCTCATCGAGTGTGATCCTCTCCTCGAAGCCGCCCGTCGTTTGGATCCAGCGCGCGTCCAGGAACTCCTGCACATGGGAATGAGGTAGATGCAAGAAGACATCATTCCGAGGAGGGACTTGATGGACCTCACCTTGGCCGCGTCGGAAACCAACATCCGCTGTACCTTGCCCAGGATGGACCTGGTCCTTTCCTCCGACGGGGAGGCCAGAAGGGACACTGTGTCGAGCTTCATTTTTTGCGCGGGTACCAGGTGGGACTTGGCGTAGTTCACGGAGAATCCCAGGTCCGTGAGAAGTTGGACGGTCCTTGCCGTGTGCTCCACGGCGAGCTCCCTCGTCTTGGCTCGGATGAGCCAGTCGTCCAGGTAGGGGTAGGCGTGGATCCCCTGGCGGCGCAGCTGCGCCGCCACCGGTGCAAGGCACTTGGTGAATACCCTGGGTGCCGACCGTAGTCCGAAGGGGAGGGCTTTGAACTGGTAGTGACGCCCTTGGACCACAAACCTGAGGAATTTTCGGTGCCCCTTTAGGATGGGAATATGGAAGTAGGCATCCTCCAAATCCAACGATGACAGGAAGTCTCCTTCCTCCAGCTGACCCAGGACGTGCTGGAGGGTGACCATCCGGAACTTCTGCGCCTTGATGAACTTGTTCAGACGTCGCAGGTCTAGGATGGGGCGCCATCCTCCCGTCTTCTTCTTCACGAGGAAGTATCTCGAGTAAACTCCGGAGCCCCGAAGCCTCTTTGGGACGAGTTCGGTGGCGCCCTTCCTGAGCATCGCCTTTACCTCCAGGAGAAGCTGAGGGATGTGAAGCTCTTTCCTGGCCACGGGGGGGACGCGCGGGCACCTTCTTTGAAACTCGAGCACGTGGCCCCGGGCTAAGGCGTCCAGCACCCAACGGTCGGTGGAGATGGACTCCCACACGCTGACGAAGCTCGCCAGCCGGCCTCCCACCGGGGTGCTTCGGTGGGGGCCCGACCCCACGGCCGGTTCAATCCTGTTTCGACGAGGCTTTGCCGCCTTGACCTCCTTGGCGACGACGGCAGGGTCCGCCAGACTTGCCTCGTCCTCTGTAGGCCTCCTGAGACGACGAGCGGGCCGCTTGACGGTAGGTGGAGAAACCGCCGCCGGAACCTTTGGAGGCGCCCTTGCCTCCGCTGCTCCGAAAGGGCGTCCATCGTTGCTGCAGAACCCCAAGGGCCCGGGCCGTCTCAGTGTCCGCTTTAATGGCCTGAAGGGAATCGTCCACTGTTTTCCCAAACAGGTTGTTCCCATCGAACGGCATGTCCAGGACTCTGGTCTGTACGTCTTGACGGAAGTCCGTAGCCTTGAGCCATCCACGCCGCCTAAGGCACACGCCGTTGCCCAACTGGCGAAACCCAGTGTCGGCGATGTCCGTCGCAATAGTGATGGCGTGGTCCGACGCCACCTCACCTTCCTGTAGGATCTCCAGGGCATCCGCCCTCTTGTCGTCCGGTAGGAAGTCCAGCAGGGGAGCCAGTTTGTACCATAGCTCCCTGTCGTAGCGGGCCACGATAGCCAAGGCGTTGGCCGCTTTAATCGTCGTCGCTGCAGACGAGATGACCCTGCGTCCCATAGCGTCCAATTTCTTTGCCTCGCCGTCCGGTGGGGAAGTCGATGTGGAGGCCGCACCCCCCGCCCGCTTTCTTCCTGGCCGCCGCGGAGACGACGGAGTCCGGGGTAGGCTGCACCCGGAGGCACAGGGGGGCCGCATCCGGGACCCGGTACTTCTTCTCGTACCGGTCTCTTCTAGCTGGCGTCGTGGAAGGGTTCTTGAGGAGGGCGAGGCCCTCATCCCAAATGTCGTCCAGTAGAGGCACCGCGAGGACCGTCTTCCTCTTGGCCTCGCGCCGTTGATAAAGGAATCCTTCCTTTTTCTTCTCCTCAGGGCAGAGTTGGAAAATCTCGGATGCCCTGGCGATCATGGAGTGGAACGATCCAATCTCGTCGGGCGGAGAAGCCCTGGTGGGAGGTGACGACGGTAGATCCTCGTCGTATACCTCGTCGTCCGTACCCGTCGCTGCCGTGTCAGTCCCCGTATCATCCCCTCGGGTGGACGGGGAGGAGGGCTAGACGGGGCGCGACGGCTGAAAAGGAGGTGGAGGGTGAATCCTTCTTTTCTTGGGCGGGGGAACACCAGAAGGTCCCGGTTCAGGATCCCCCGACGGGAGAGGTTCCTCCGTCGGCAACGGTAGTCTCGTCCTTATCTCTGAGCATAAGGACTGTATAGCCAACAAAATGGCCGCCGAGTTGTCTTGCGGCGCTGGCAGAGGGGAATCCGACGGGCGATCAGGGGCCCCGTCGGCACCCTCGACGATGTCGTCGTCACCTGCGTCGGGATCCATCCCGACGGGCCGGTCTTCATCCACGCCAAAGCCGTGGCTTAAGACCTCGATCAGCTCTTCCTCCGAGGTTGAAGCCGAATCTACGACGACGCCCTGCCCCCCCTTTTTCTTCCCCGCCGGGGATTTCACGGGGGTCCTATCGATGGGCACAAAAGAGGACTCCCTCCGAGGTGGCAGGGAGACTCTGAGCCCCGAGATGGCCACCACTGGTGTAGCCTCCACAGGCTGAGCCAGGGCCGCCGCGACAGTATCGATAGAGGGCTTGGCCGGATGGATTAAGGCCTTCACCACCTTAGGTGCGCTCACCGCCTTATCCTTGAGGGGGTGGACATTGCCTCGCTCCCCCTCCGATGGGGCCTTCGAGCTCGACCGGGGCCTCTGCAGGAGCTTCGCCGGGTGCTCGCCCTTCCTCTTACCCGACCCAGAGCGTTGGCTCGTGGCTGAAGGTGCCGGGGAGGGTGCGCCCTGCCTGGCGCCCGTAGAGCCCGACCGTTGGGCGCTCCCGGTGCCAGCGGACTCTCGGTGCTTGGCCTTGTGTTGGACCTCCGTCGCCGGGGCGTCCTCAAAAGGTCTTAGAAGACCGCTCGGGTTTCTTCCTCTTCTTCTCGCCTGACGGGCTCTTCCCTTCCAGCCAGTTGGCGAGGTGTTGATGGCGGTCCTTCATGGTCCGCTCCGACATATTGCCGCAAAACGCACAGTCCTTCTCCACGTGCGTCTTGTCCTCATGTAAGCAGTAGAGACAAAAGGAGTGTTTGTCCTCAAAGACGTTCTGCAGCTGGCATCCAGGGCAGATCCTGAACAGCTTTCCGGGCGTCGAGCTTCCCTTCTCCTGGGCCATGTCCGGGCCTGAGAAGCTTCTGGAGTCCTCCAAAAACGTAGCTCGACGAAATCTTCACCCTTGAGGGGCGCAGACGAATCCGACACGGGTCCCCGTTGATCGGATGGAGAGTCGGTGGAGCTTGAGGCTCTTTTGACCGAAAAAACGAAGTTTTTGAGAAAAAACGTGAAAAAATAGCACTAACGCTCGAGAGCAATAGCACGAGGATCCCAACACATGAACGTGCGGTAAAAATCTGAAGATGGCTGCCAGAGGCGGTGCTTAGGTAGAGGGCAGTCATTGGCTGTGGTCAGTATGACGCAGAGACCAGTGATTGGTTATTACTACGAAAGACAGAACAGAAACGAAACTGATACTGGTTTTTTCTTTACCGAGGATTCCCAGCCTGACGACGGGGAATATTCATGAGCATGTGAATCCATGCCAGACCCCATGCTGGAGAAGGGGACTGAGGAGTGGCGGTGGTGGGCGGAGTCAGGGTAGCGCATGCTCCCAGGGACGCAAACCCATGTGCTTCTAAGGTTTTTCTTGTGAAAAAGGTTCCGTCTCCCGACCCTAGGAAGGGACGCCCATACAGTTTGGAAGAAAGGGTACGGGACGTAAGAGTACAATAGTTACAGGTAACTTAAACCTTCTCCAGCATGGGGTCTGGCATGGATTCACATGCTCATGAAGAATACATAGCAGTACAACATTACAAAACCAAGGGAGGTGGCACGGCTCAACAGAATCAATTATGTCTTACCTCTGGAACAGGCTCACCACAAGCTAACAGGTTGCATAGCACTGCTTGGCCAACACGGGACTCCTCACTAGAATCCGTGTTGACGCAGTAGAACTTTGTGAAGGTGTGCATGGACCTCCAAGTAGCAGCACTGCAGATGTCCCAACAGGGGCGGGCACACCAGACAGGTACGCCATTGTTGCAGCAATCACTCTTGTGGAGCGGGCTCTCGGATGGCTGGGCAGCGGTCAGTTTGCCAAAAGATGACAGTGCGTGATGCAGCCTAAGAGTCACCTTGAAATGGAAGTCTTGGACAAGGCCTTCCCAAACAGTTGTGAAGTCTTCCGAAAATTCTTTGTGCGTTTCACGTAGAACTTCAGGACACGAGCAACGTCCAGTGAGTGCAAGGCCCTTTCCACCAGCGACAAAGGTTATGGGAAGAAAACAGGTAAGACCAAAGGCTCATTGAGGTGGAATTCCGACGGAACCTTTGGCATAAAAGAGGGGTGCATACGCAGTACCACCAATAATTTGTGGAGCCCGATGCATAGGCTCGAAGGGGGCCTGCATGTGCCTCGTCAGAACCACGTCGAGTTCCCATGCCGGGGCAGGAGCTTTCACCGGCAGGAAAGATCGAAAAAGTCCTTTGAGAAACTCCTTAACGAGTGTGGGACCAAAGCAAGGAACTTCCTGAGGATCTGGCGTAGCAGGAGATAACCGCCAGATGCACCTTGATGGAGGCGTACGCCAGACCAGACTTTGCCAAGTATAGCAAGGATGGGAGGATCTGTGGAGCCATGACACTTGGAGGGGGAATACAGATCGTGCTTGCCACCCTCTACGCGCCCAACGTGGGGCAGGTGGGGTTCATACGCCACGTGTTTAGGGTGATGGACGGGTGAGCAGAAGGAGCGATGCTGCTGGGTGGGGACTTCAACTTGATAGTGGACCCCAAGCGGGACTGGTGGTCAGCAAAAGGGCTGGGGATGAGAGGAGTGAGGTAATGGCCCAAAATGTCGCTCTCACAATTACGACAGCCGAAAATGATGGCTTTTCTTTAGACCCCCCCTCTTACACCACATATATGTGGGGGGGTATATGATATAATATTAATTTGGAGGGGCTACGGGGGGGTCTCCGCATGCATATATATGTGGTGTAAAGTGGGTTTAAAATAAATAAACAAAGTCGGCATTTTCGGCCCTCGTAATTATGACGGTCACAGTGATCACATAGATCCAAGGGGTGACAAGAGCTGGTTGGAGATTGGTGTCCCGAGGGTTAAAGCTATTACGTGGTCAGACCACAAACTTGTGGTGGTGAGCTGGCAGCTACCAGAGGTCCCGCCGAGTTATAGGTGGAGATGTAATGACACCTTGTTGAGGGACCAGGTGTTAAGGGACTTTGTGAGGGAGGAGATACATGCCTATGTTTAAATGAATTACAATGGGAAGACAGGTATGGCAATGGTGTGGGAGACGGCCAAGCCCACCTTCCGGGGTTTACTCGTTGCAGAAGGGGCTCGTAAGAAACGTAAAGGGCACTGATCGAAAGTAAGTTTTGAGAGGAACAGAGTCCTATGCTTACAGCTGAATCAGAGTGCCATAGATAGGGAGGCCCTACTGGGTGATATGAGGAACAAGAGACAAGAACTTCACACAGTGCTAATTGTGAAGGTTAAGAAGATGAGTTACAGCCGACAGAGATACTATGAGAGGGGGGCACAGTGGGGACCTTTCTGGCAAATCGAGAGAGTTTGTAGAGTGGAAAGAAGGGTGAGGGGATCCGGGACAAAAGGGGTTGGGTGCAGAAGGGGGGTTGGGTGCAGAAGGGGGGTTGGGGTGGGGGTGGACACAGTGGGATGCTTTGCAAACTTTTACAAGGAGTTGTATGCTAGACCGGTGGAGGAATCTATGGAGGATATGCGGCAATGCCTAGCCAAGCGAAACTTCACCAAGTTTACAGGGGTGGAAAGGGATGCTTTGGCGGGAGAGATAACTAGAGAGGAGGTGCTGGGGGCCATCAAGAGGTTGAAGGTAGGAAAGTCCCTCGGGTGACGACGGCTTCACAACTGACTTTTATAAGCAATATTAAACCCTCTTGGCAGGGCCTTTGGCCAAGCTGTTTAACCAGATAGTGGGACCGAACACAATACCACTGACATTTCTCCAGGCCTTGATAGTTGTCATACCAAAACCAGGGAAGGACCTAGCCGATTGTGCCTCGTATAGGCCTACAAGGCATAAAAGAAGCCGTGTCGCATAGCAATTTGCTATGCAATTGTGTAGGGTTGCTAATCAAATGAACACTTGTGTAGCAAAGTTAGCTATTTAAGTTGCCCTCCTCACAATGAAAGCACAGCTTCCCCAGCAGTCCTCTCTTGCCCTTGGTGCTCTCTTGACCCTCTCTTCACTGTTCACTGCAAGTGCTAATTGAGGGAACGGGCAGCAGTAATCAACTCCTCCACTCAAGTGCCAAAGGCATGTGTAGGAGTGCTAGGCAATCATTTCTTTTTCAAATGCATAATTACAGTATTGATATTGTAAAACATTGCATCATCTCCATGCTTTAGAGTAAAGTTTAGGTTAGTGTTTCTGAATTTCATAGTGTCAACTAGATTTCATTTTTTTGGGGAAGATGCATCATGTTGACTAGTGAACTTTTGAAAATGTACATGATTAAATCCTTTTGATGGCAAACCTAGTTATGTAACCTGCAAGTTGCATACATCTTGCAACAGGTACTCCACCCATGACCAAACCCATACTCCTTGAGATTATACATTATCATCCTGTTGCTTTATACCAGGTACCCTAAAAGTGAGATGACCACAAACTACAATATTCTACCTAGTTTGGCCAGTTATCTGCCAGCTACGCAATCCACGCTGCTTAGTCCCTTTCTTTCCTCTTACATAATGAATACACAAAGCAAACTAAATGCTTACGCAACGTAGTGCTCAATAGTTCCATCCAGTCTGTACATCCACAGATCTACTGCAATACCAAACACTGTAGTTAGCCTGTAGAGCTCACTTTGCTTTATGATTACATTTTATATTACCACCTGCAGGAGGCCTGCAGGGGACAGCTGGCCAAACTGCTTTCAGAGCCTTTTTATCATATCTATGTGTGTCCATTCATGCAGCTAACCTTTTACATTTTAGACACTTGCCTATGGCCCGCAAAGTCTTTTCGCCCACTCACACAGTCGAGTAGATCTTATGAAGGGCGAGTAACATTTACAAGAGATGTTTGAAACTTTTATGTAACATTTACTTTGTTTGCAATGAATGTCAAATACAAGTTCATTACAGATGCAAAGAAACAGATGCACAGAGATATTAGAGCTTTGAAAAGGTCCCCTCTTTCAACCTGTGGTGGAAAGCCCCTAAAAGTGGCAATCCGTTTGAGAAGGCAAACATATCGTAATTGGCTTCGATCTCAGAAAACAATAATTGATCAAGACAGAGCGGAATCACTCATGAAACATCTAATTACACTAAACACCTATGAGACATGGAAAATATTGAATTCTGGAAACCAGCAATGCCATTCTTTAATAACACACGAAATCGACGCTGCAACGTGGGAAGCACATTTTTCAAACATGTCCTGTAAATTAACAATGGAACCAACACCAACTCCACGTGGTTCTGTGCCAAACTGGGACCTACAAATCACGTCAACTGATATAGAAGAAGCTATACATAGACTAAAAAATTCTAATGCAATGGGCCCTGACATGATTTCAAATGTGATGCTAAAAAGAAATGCTCCTGGATGGGCAGTCTTCATCGAGACGCTCTTTCTGCAATTGTCCAACAAAATGGTGATCCCGAAATCTTGGCAAAACGCTATTGTAGTGCCGATACACAAAAAAGGCAGTAGGGCGGACCCAGACAACTATCGTCCAATTGCTCTTTTGGACACGATTGGTAAAATGTTTGCTTCTTTCCTACGTCTAAAGTTGTCAAACTGGGCTACGAGAAACCAAATCATCGACATTCGTCAAACAGGATTTACAAAAGGAGTCGGAGTTGAGGTAAACCTCATGATCTTAAACATCCTAAAACTAGAAACCTTAAAAGCAAAGAAAAAAATCCATATTGCCTTTATTGATTTACGAGGAGCGTTTGACAATGTAAATCGTGACCTGTTATGGAAGAAGTTGTTTGCCTGGAACTGTCCTCAAGAGCTGACCGCTCCAATAATTGCGTTACACTCTGATACCTCAATTAGAGTGCGGCTGAACACCCAGGGCGAATTGTCAAATCCTGTATGCACCAATAAAGGTGTAAAACAGGGGTGTCCATTAGCAGCGGAACTTTTCAAACTGTTTATTTCCGATCTCTCCAAACACTTATCGTCAGCACGTTCCTTCGCTCCGAAAATTAATGACACACAAATTCAATGCATTGTGTATGCAGACGATGTTGTCTTGATAGATTCAACTGAGATCGGGTTGCAAAGACTCTTAAACAAGCTACAAGAGTACTTGGATTTGAACGACTTACATCTGAACTCTGGAAAAACTAAAATAATGACCATCGGAGCGGCTGGCTCTAAAAAGCAAAAGCAATTCAAGTGGTACATAAATGGGATCCCCTTGAACACCACAAACTCCATAAAATATTTAGGAATTATGTTTAATTCCTCAATAAACGAACAGCATTGGAAATCGGATCTTCTTAACAAAATGACCCAACTGAGTATTCAAGCAAGCAAAATCTATAACTCATTTGGTAAATTTAGCCTAAAACCAATTCTAATGTTCTATCTTCAAAAAGTGGTTCCAGTAATCACTTTTGGTTCTGAGGCTGGGTGGAACCTTGACGCGAAGATTTGGCAGAGGCTAGAGGGCCTATTCTGGCGTCGTGTGCTGAAACTTCCATCTTACATTTCAATGATCCAACTAAATTACGAGCTGTCACTAGTTCCCTTGTACACACATGTCATGTGGAAGTCACTAATGACCTTGCGTAAAATGAACCTGACCCCAAGGGCCCCTGCGTACAATCTTTTCGAAGCAAGCCCTGATCAATCACCAGCTGGACTTTTACAAGAATGGAGACAATTGTTGGCCAAACTATTGACTCGAGCAAGCATCTCGCAAGAAGATCTGATTCTACGTCCTCAATGGGCCAAAAAGAAATTTGAGCAATGGAGTTGGATCGAGAATTATGATCAACGCGCGCTAATGCCAACCACGCTGAAATCTGATCTAGTAGTTCACAAATTAAATGTTCCTAGTCGATATTTGACCAAATGTCCATCTAGACATCATCGTGCTCAGTTCTTGCGACTTCGGCTGAACGCCCTTCCGACTAAAGCAATGCAAGCATGTCGTCACATGAGAGAAACGACCGACAACCTCTGTCGATTCTGCAAGCTCGAGATTGAAACTACAGAACATCTACTGTCGGGGTGTACGGCGTTGGTTGACCGGAGGATACAACATTTAAGTGGTTTTATCCCCGGGACCTCAAACAACCACCACTGGTGGCAATATGCAGCATCTGGACATAACGTCAAACTGACATATGGGGTAGTGAACTTTTTAGATTCTTTGAAACTACATGAAAACTAAAAGACTACCTCAAGTTTAGTCTTAACTACCAGGAAGAGTGACTGACTGGTATAGTGCCTTTCCTACTCCAACAGATGAAATGTAATAAAAGCACGGAGACCTGTCTGTTCACACACAGGTTTATCGAGCTGAAATTAAAAAAAAAAAAAAAAAAAAATACAAGTTTCACTGTGCATGGCTAGCCTCTGGGTGGCAGCAGTGTGCAAAACATCAAGTGGGTTTGTAGTGACATGCACCATTTTACAGAAATCTAATTTTAAATGTGTTGTCCTCCGTTGCTATGGGTCAAGTACATTTCCTCTTAGGTTGAATAGGTAAACTAAGCTACCCAACCTGCAAGTCTAGCTGAAGTTTACAGAATTTGCAAGGCCTGACTCTTCTCACTAATATCTTATTTCAGTCGTACACAAAATTGCTGTATTGCTCATTTAATGTCTTGGGTACAAATAACCTCTGGTGACTGTTAGGCAGAAACCTGTGCAGTTCCCTTGGGGAACACTGCAAAAGATTTAAGACTACAGGTATAGCAGTAAACCCACTTGGTAGCAGTCTGCACCACCCAGATTTACCTGGTAGCTGTGGCTGAGCAGTCAGACTTCCCTCAAGAAGAGTTAGGCAGTATGCAAAGTATACACAATATGTACTCAGACACAATAGCACAAGCAAACACTGACCAGAGCTTGGTTTCAAAAGTATATAGTTATTTATTTTTAAGAACACATAAGTTGAAAACACTCTAGCAAAGTATAGTAAAAAAACACTTAAAACACAGTTATAATGAAAGCAGTTTCCACCCTTACTCCTATCTAGACAACTCTAAGTTAACACCACATAATTAAAACAGAGGTGAGCGCTTAACGTTAGATGACACTCTAGTAGGTTTAAGGAAGGGATAGAAAAAGAAACAGAAACGGGTTAAACACACCACTCTAAGGTCCAGAACACTTGCAATAGGCTCAAAGAAGCACAAAGTCACAGGTGAGCAAAAGTCACTAGGCAGGGCCCACTCTTAGAGTAGCCGGAGCGAAAATGTGCCCAAGATCACACTGTTATTAGGGATTCAAAGTCTTGCAAAGAGTTAGAAAGAGGTTTGAGTGGCTTAGAAAGTTTAGCCAGGGTGTCCCAGGCACTCCCAGGGTCGAAAGCCGGGGGCTAAATCTACCCCGTACAGTCGGTAGCAAGGGAAGCCAGGCGGAACACGGTACCTTAAGCGGAAAGGATCCTCCAGTGGCGGCAGTTGTTCCAGGCAGTGGCAGCAAGGCTCGACGTCGGTCAGGGGAGAGGAAGTTCTCGCTGAAGAGCAGAAGAAGAAGGTCGTTGCACTGCCCGGGAAGAAACCAGCCGCGGAGTCCTCCGGTTAAAGGGTTGTACCGACTTTCGTGGTTGGGGTAAAAGTGGTGGGGTTCCGGTTGCCGGGGTGCTTGGCACTGGCAAGGCGGCCACGAGATACCTCGAGAAGCGAAAAGAAGGCGAAAACTGGTTGTCCCCACCAGTCAAGGGAAGGAGCCACTCCGTTAAGAGTTCTCCTCGGTCGTCGGGAAAAGTGGTGAGACGGTTCAGCAGGGCTCCACCGGGTGGTGTCGTCGAAGCAGGTCGGCTCAGCTCTTCCCTCGTCGGATTCTTGGTCCTGTGGCGACTTCTGAAGTTCCAGTCCCCAAAGCCCTGCTTTTATGCAGCAAACCCCCATTCACCCAGCCTAGCTGTCACTCAAACATGCTAAGTGGTGAGCCGGCCGGCTCACCACTTGGGCCAATCAGGACGGAGTGCGACTTGAGTTACCAAGGTAACTCAGTCCAGGGTGCCTAAATCCCCCTCCACCCCTCCTAAGTACCCCAGACAGAGTGGCACCACTTTGGAGGGCTTCTGTGGAGAAGCCCGCCAAAAGTGGAACAAAGGGCTCCACTTTGGGTCAGAGTTACAGAGGCGAACACCAACGCCATTTTAGAATCAAGTTTTGGCAAAAAGTCCCTACCGGAGTTATAATAATAAATATATAAACCGGCGGTATGTTTAAGGCTACCGTAAATAAATAATTAAATGTGTTAGCCTAAAACAATGGGAAATCCCATAGGGAAATATTCGCGGTCGAATATAAAAAGTAGTTTCCACTGCCACCAGCCAAAACTCGATCAGGGGGGACGGAGACGTGCCCCCTCCACTAACAGACCCTGGGGCAATCGAATTGCCCCAGCCAGTACGTCCACAATATGATGGTTTGTACTGGTTCTGTTCAGGATTCAAGACTAGCAAAGTCTTTGGTGACTTTACATGCCCTGGGAGACAGTAGTCAGTCCCAGGGTATGGAGTCTATGTTGGGGAGTCCCTAGGACACCCCTGGGTCACGGCACAGAGGGTGCTGTGTAACCCACATTACAAAAATACATGAGGCCCTATGGAGTAAAAGACCCCATAGCCCATTCAACACAAGGTTTAACCAAGAAAACACACTTCAACATGTCCAAGAGTGAGGGTAAAAGAGTCTCACTCTTGGCAGGAGAAAAAAAGAAACCCCAGAAATCCAGCAAAGCTGCTGGGGGACTCACTAGGTAGGGAAATTCAGCCTAAACAGAGAATTCTCCCTAACACTCGCCCCCCCCAGACTAAGGGACAGGAGGATTTAATCCACTCCTGGATGAACCTCATACCTCTAGTCGATGATATACATCCTAGAGAGTCCATCAGCATTTTGATGGTGACACCTTGACCTATGTTCAATGGAGAACTCAAAGGTTTTCTTTTGCAAGCTAACGGACCTACAGACCCTTTGAGGAACATCAGTCTTTTTGTTATAGGGGGTCTGGTTGACCAGTCCCTCAGAAGTTGGTACAACTTCTGAACCTATGTTAGGCTTTTTCAAGGGGTCCTTATAAAGGATTCCCTTAGATCTAGAGGGGCCTCCAAGGTTCCTCACCACCTCTCTTGTGGGAGCAGGTTGGGTCTTAGGCCTCTTGGTTGGAGGGGTTGGGGTTAGGCAATGTACCTGCTTCCCCTTCCTCTTAGATCTACCCTTACCTATTTTAGGAGTTTCCCCCCTAATATTAGGATTTGAGTTGGGGTCTTCAGTAGAAGGTCCAACAGTCTGAAGGTTTTTGGCCTTAGACTTTTCTTTTCTGGTTTTCCACCAGCACTGAGAATTACCAGTTCTCTCAGGTCCAGATAGGGGCCTAGTTGGTCTATCCACCTCTTCCTCAGAAGCAGGGGGAGTCAGAGACTCAGACTAGGGGAACAAGGATGGAGCTTGGTTGGGGCGCCCATGTTCCTAGCATACTATCCTGAAATGTGCCTGGGTTAGAGGTCAACTTACTAACACCAGGGCTTGTAGTGGGGTTCTCAGTAGAGGGTCCCACAGGCTTAGAAGGGTCCTTCAAGGTAGCCTTTCTAGCCAATTTGGTTAAGTTCTGCTTCTCCATACTGGGAGGCCTGGGGGTATGTGACACTACTCCTAGAGTTCTTAGGTCATTCCCTAACAGGACCTTCCCAGGTACCTCAGCCTGAACACTGACAGGGATCCTTACTGTCATGTTGTTACATTGAATGAGGGCTGGTAGAATAGGAACCATTTGGACAGGGCCTCCAGACATCTTAGTGGGACCTTTGGGTGCTTTGGCCACATCCTCAGGTTGAAAGAAGCTTTCATCCACTACTGTTCTGCTGGCCCCAGTGTCTCTCCTGGCAGGAGTATCCTGGCCATTGACAAGAACACTGTCCACATAATACACCTTAGAGTTAACAGGTAGGGAGTTATACACAACCCTATTCTGGGGACTAACCAGACCCATAGGCTCTAAGTTTACAGTTGCTTGAAGACCCAAGGGTTCTTCAGCAAAGAGTTCAAAGTGGGCACTAGCCATCTGTACTTCATCCTCAGGAGTGAAGGCTAAGGAGACTGTGCTGATCCCTGCAGGTTTACCCTTGCACTTGGGATCTCCTTTGATATGGTCAGTACCCTGACAGACATAGCATTGTCCAAATGCTCTCTGGAAGGGTGGCTTGTTCTGACCTCCTTCTGGCTTGTGGCCAGAAGGTACAGTAGCCTGACTTGGTTTCCCTTGTGGCTTACCCTTATAGTTTTGTTTGGGGCCCTCTTTGGAATTTGTAGTATTAGAATTCTCTTTGGAGTTCTTTTTAGACTGTTTCTCCCCATCCTTCTTCTGAGTTACCCCAGAATCCTTGTGAGTGGCCCTGTTGGCAACCCACAAGTCAGCAGCCTTAGCTAGTTTCCGGGAATCCAATTCCCTGGAATCAGCCAAGTGTTGTCTGAGCTCAGGAGAGCAGGCATCATAAATAGTCTCCAACATAAACAAATTCTTCATACCGTCATAAGTGTTCACCTTGTAACCCTTAATCCATCCCTCTAAGTTTTTCAAACATTCACTCACCCAGGTAGCCCAAGGGGTACCATCATGCTTTTTGAGGCTCATAAACCTCTTAAGATACTGGGAAGGGGTCTTCCCAAACCTAGCTATCAAAGCTAGTTTCACACATTCATAGTCCTTCCTATCCTCCTCCCCCATCTCCATTACCACATCAGTTGCAACAGGGGGAAGCCTAGAGAACAACCAGGTGAGTAAGTCATTTCCTGTGATGTTCTGGAGCCCATGATTATATTCAAACAGAGACAACCAATCCAACACATCCAACTTAGGCTCATACATACCAACCAATTCTTTAGGCATCCGGGGTCTTTTAGGACTGGAACTTCTAGAGGAGCCAGAGAGAGAAGCATTCTCAACAGATAATTTCTTCATTTCTAAGTCATACTTCAGCTCCATTTCCCTTAGCCTTAGTTCTTTGTCAGTTTGAGCATTAAGTTTTTTATACTCCAATTCTAATTTCATTTTCTCCAGTTCAAAGTACTGAGGACTAAATGTGGGACCTGGTAAAGGTCCAGTAGGTACAGCAGGTAGAGCAGGCAGAGGCCTAGGGGGGACAGTCATAACAGCCTCACCCTCCTCTTCTGACTCTTCCTCAGAATCATCAACATTTTGCTCCATGTTAACTTCAATACTGTAATCTACAGTTGCTGGAGTGGTAGGTTCCTCTGAACCATCACCCAGACTTTGGTTAGCCAACAATCTTTCAATCAGCTCCATTTTCTTGCCCTTAGTCAGGAGATCCTTATGTTTACAGAGCACTCTTAAACAATCAGCAGTTTTGGCTGCAAGGGACTCTTGACTATAGCTTTCTATAACTGACATGTTAGAGGATCACTTTTACAGTGCTAAGCTTTGTGGTTTGTTGCACTAAGGTATCTAAAGCACAATAAAATGTATACTCAATACAAATCCCACCGCTGTACACCAGTGTTAGGCAGAAACCTGTGCAGTTCCCTTGGGGAACACTGCAAAAGATTTAAGACTACAGGTATAGCAGTAAACCCACTTGGTAGCAGTCTGCACCACCCAGATTTACCTGGTAGCTGTGGCTGAGCAGTCAGACTTCCCTCAAGAAGAGTTAGGCAGTATGCAAAGTATACACAATATGTACTCAGACACAATAGCACAAGCAAACACTGACCAGAGCTTGGTTTCAAAAGTATATAGTTATTTATTTTTAAGAACACATAAGTTGAAAACACTCTAGCAAAGTATAGTAAAAAAACACTTAAAACACAGTTATAATGAAAGCAGTTTCCACCCTTACTCCTATCTAGACAACTCTAAGTTAACACCACATAATTAAAACAGAGGTGAGCGCTTAACGTTAGATGACACTCTAGTAGGTTTAAGGAAGGGATAGAAAAAGAAACAAACGGGTTAAACACACCACTCTAAGGTCCAGAACACTTGCAATAGGCTCAAAGAAGCACAAAGTCACAGGTGAGCAAAAGTCACTAGGCAGGGCCCACTCTTAGAGTAGCCGGAGCGAAAATGTGCCCAAGATCACACTGTTATTAGGGATTCAAAGTCTTGCAAAGAGTTAGAAAGAGGTTTGAGTGGCTTAGAAAGTTTAGCCAGGGTGTCCCAGGCACTCCCAGGGTCGAAAGCCGGGGGCTAAATCTACCCCGTACAGTCGGTAGCAAGGGAAGCCAGGCGGAACACGGTACCTTAAGCGGAAAGGATCCTCCAGTGGCGGCAGTTGTTCCAGGCAGTGGCAGCAAGGCTCGACGTCGGTCAGGGGAGAGGAAGTTCTCGCTGAAGAGCAGAAGAAGAAGGTCGTTGCACTGCCCGGGAAGAAACCAGCCGCGGAGTCCTCCAGTTAAAGGGTTGTACCGACTTTCGTGGTTGGGGTAAAAGTGGTGGGGTTCCGGTTGCCGGGGTGCTTGGCACTGGCAAGGCGGCCACGAGATACCTCGAGAAGCGAAAAGAAGGCGAAAACTGGTTGTCCCCACCAGTCAAGGGAAGGAGCCACTCCGTTAAGAGTTCTCCTCGGTCGTCGGGAAAAGTGGTGAGACGGTTCAGCAGGGCTCCACCGGGTGGTGTCGTCGAAGCAGGTCGGCTCAGCTCTTCCCTCGTCGGATTCTTGGTCCTGTGGCGACTTCTGAAGTTCCAGTCCCCAAAGCCCTGCTTTTATGCAGCAAACCCCCATTCACCCAGCCTAGCTGTCACTCAAACATGCTAAGTGGTGAGCCGGCCGGCTCACCACTTGGGCCAATCAGGACGGAGTGCGACTTGAGTTACCAAGGTAACTCAGTCCAGGGTGCCTAAATCCCCCTCCACCCCTCCTAAGTACCCCAGACAGAGTGGCACCACTTTGGAGGGCTTCTGTGGAGAAGCCCGCCAAAAGTGGAACAAAGGGCTCCACTTTGGGTCAGAGTTACAGAGGCGAACACCAACGCCATTTTAGAATCAAGTTTTGGCAAAAAGTCCCAACCGGAGTTATAATAATAAATATATAAACCGGCGGTATGTTTAAGGCTACCGTAAATAAATAATTAAATGTGTTAGCCTAAAACAATGGGAAATCCCATAGGGAAATATTCGCGGTCGAATATAAAAAGTAGTTTCCACTGCCACCAGCCAAAACTCGATCAGGGGGGACGGAGACGTGCCCCCTCCACTAACAGACCCTGGGGCAATCGAATTGCCCCAGCCAGTACGTCCACAATATGATGGTTTGTACTGGTTCTGTTCAGGATTCAAGACTAGCAAAGTCTTTGGTGACTTTACATGCCCTGGGAGACAGTAGTCAGTCCCAGGGTATGGAGTCTATGTTGGGGAGTCCCTAGGACACCCCTGGGTCACGGCACAGAGGGTGCTGTGTAACCCACATTACAAAAATACATGAGGCCCTATGGAGTAAAAGACCCCATAGCCCATTCAACACAAGGTTTAACCAAGAAAACACACTTCAACATGTCCAAGAGTGAGGGTAAAAGAGTCTCACTCTTGGCAGGAGAAAAAAAGAAACCCCAGAAATCCAGCAAAGCTGCTGGGGGACTCACTAGGTAGGGAAATTCAGCCTAAACAGAGAATTCTCCCTAACAGTGACATTAACAGTATTAGTAAAACATTACTAATCAAATGGGTCTGTTTGCTAACAAAAGCATTTTGATTCGCAAACTCTGCTGATCAATTTTTGAAAACTAATTTATGCCTTGGGCCTATCTCCCTCCTTAACGTGGACACCAGGATCTTTGCCAGAATCATGGTGACGCGTTTGGAAAGATACCTCCCCCGACTGATTCACCTGGACCAGGTGGGTTTTGTGTCAAATACGCAGGTGGCGGACAGCATGTGAAAAACTCTGTACGTCATGAGCTCGCAGGTGGTACGGGATGAGGGGGTGCTTCTGTTGTCCCTGTACGCTGAGAATGCGTTTGACCGGGTGAGTTGGGCCTTTATGGAGGAGGTCTTTACGTCTCTAAGAATGGGCAAAAGGTAGATGGGTTGGATATCGGCTCTGTATTCGGAACCCATTGCTAGGGTTGTGGTTAACAGGGATGAATCGGGGTCCTTCGCACTGCAGAGGAGTATGCGCCAGGGATGTTCTCTTTCCCCGTTGATTTATGCGTTGGTGTTGGGGCCGAGGGCAGCGTCGTTCAGGGACAATGGAGAGATCAGACAGGTCATGGTGGACGGGCTACATTGTAAGATAAGCCAACTTGCAGATGACGCCTTACTCTATATTACTAGGCCATCTCATTTGGTCCCTTATTTGTTGGAGAGTTTGGAGCACTATGGTAAGTGGAAAGGCTTTAAATTAAACCTGGGGAAAAAAATCGGTGGGGTTTGCAATTGGGGGTTGCCAGATGAATAAAGGAAATACATGGCAGGGCTGCCATTCCGGGTGCAGAAGGAAATGTTCCACTATTTGGGGATACAGGTGACACGACATCCTAGGGATCTCTTTCCCGGTAAATTCCTCCTTCTTTGGACAGCCGTGAAATGAGACATGGAGAGGTGGGCCGGGTTAGGGCTGTCCTGGATGGCGCTGTTGAACTCCATAAAGAGGGTGGTTCTCCTCAAATTATTATTCTCTTTCCAAATGCTGCCGGTCCTCGTGCCCATGTCTTTTTGGTCTGAGGTGAAGAGAACAATGTTGCGGTTTCTCTGGGCGGTGAAGAAGCACAGGCTCTCCTATGGGACATTAACTCGGCCAAAAGAGGAGGGGGGATTGCGATTTCCGGATTTGGCGTAATGCTACAAAGCGACCCAGCTACAAGTCCCGGTGGATCACTTCAACCCGGGGTCAGGGAAACAAGGAGTGGCAATGGATAACGAGGTACTGGCCCTGGTCACGTTGGATGAGTGGTTATGGGTTCCCAGAGCCCGCATCCGTAACAGAGTACTGCGCCATCCGGTCCTGTGGTCTGTCTGGAAAGAGGGAGGGGAGAATAGGTGGCTCAAAACATGGCAGTCACCTTTAAGCTGCATCGGGCACCTCCACACAGGGACGGGATCAAGGAACCATTGGCATTTCAATCCTGTACGAGGCGGGGCTCAGAAGGGCCGGACAACTATGGGTGGGAGGTGCTTTCATATCCCTCAAGGGGGCTGGAAGAGAACCCTGGGTCTGTGCACGCTAGCGCCCTTCCGTTTCCTCCAATTAAAGGGGGTCCTGTCCGAGGGAAGGTGGGGGGAAAATCTCAGGAGGGAGTTGACGAACTTTACAAAGTTCCTGATCACATAGCCGGGGTCCAGAGGGCCGATAGCTGGGTTATACAAACTGCTTCTCCTCGCAATCCCGATTGAACCCCCGCCCCCTTTCGAGAGTCAAATGGGGACAGGACCTGGGTAGAGATAGCAAGGAGACATTGTGGGCTCAAATGTGCAAGCATGCTCATCGCTCCACCACAACACTTCACTACTACAAACATCATGCCCTGAAACTGTTGCATAGGTGGCACTACCCCCAGTGAGGATAGCCCGGATGAGGGATGGATACGACACGCGTTGTTGGACATGTCATTGTGAAAGGGAAGAATACATCCACATGTGGTGGCGTTGTTCCAAGGTGCAAGCATATTAGAGGGAGTTCCTGTCCTGAATAATGGGTGTGGATGGAATTCAGAGGGGCCTCTCTCCATGTCTTGTTCTTTTTGGGGTTAGAACGGAAGAGAAATGAGAAGCGGAACAGGGCTATATTGTCCATATTATGTTGGTCACAGAAAGATGCTGCATTGCCCAATTGTGGAAGAATATGAGAATGCCGGTGGAGAAGGAATGGGTCTCCAAGTTTCGAGCCATATTCGATATGGAATATATAACCCACCTTTTGGCCGAATCCAGGTATAACATTGAGGGTATGTGGCTCCACTTTTTTGAGAAATATGGGTGGGCAGATCGCTAGGGTTTAGGAAGGGGTGGGGGTGGAAAGGGACAGTCTCCCTACAGTGGAACAACGCTGATGGCTTTGTGATTCAAGGTGGGGGATCAGGGGAGAGGCTCATTCGCTCTGTGTTCAGGCGTACCCAGAAGGAGAACCCTGACGTAGCGGAGATGTCATCAAGTTTCCGACTTCTGGTGGAGTAAGCTTCGGCCATCCATAGCCCGGGAGGGGGCAGGAGGTTGGGGGGGCGGGTGAAGATTGGTGTTTCAATGTTGGGTTTATAAGAAAATGCATTAATGCTGTTCTGTGTTATATCCAAAATGCCAATAAAAATTTGATTTAAAAAAAAAAAAATGAAATACAACTTTCCATGGCACATACTTGATATCTTCTTGATATCTGCTGTGGCTAGGGGCTCGAAGGTTGCCTTAATGATGCCAGCGAGTACTGTGTTGAGGCTCCATTGCGGAGCATCTTTTTGGCTGGTGGAAACAGATTAAACAGCCCTCTCATGAAATGCTTGACAAGCCTATCGCTGATTAGTGGGGCTGTCCTCCCTTGTTCTGTTGCACATGGATATTGCTGCATCGAGTATTCTGATGGATGACTGCGACAGGCCATTTTGAGCCAAAGACAGGTTGAGGAGTTTGGCTTTATTTCTAGTGGATGCAAGCTGCTTTGCATGCACCATGTGCAGAATCTCTTCCACTTGAAATTGTAGGTGCGGTTTGTTGAGGCTGCTCTTGCTGCTTGCATGACTACTTTACAGCCTTCTGGCATCACTAGATGTCAGAACTCTGAGAGGTCAGGAGCCACGCTGATCGCTTCAGTGACTGCGGGTCGTGGTGAGGAATTCTCCTCCTCCCCCGCCCCCCCCCCCCCTCCCCTATGTCCTTCAAGAATAGCTTGGGAGTCACCTGGTGTTCCTCCAACACTTGGACTAGATCAGAGTACCATGGCTGGCGTGGGCTCCCTGGTGATATTAGAATGAGGCGGAATGAGTACCTGTACTACCTTGCGGATCAGAGGGATTGGGGTAAACGCATCGGTGAAGAGGCTGGTTTATGATATGGAGAACCCATTCCCCCATTGACCCTTCTTGAGGGTTCCTGCTACCTTTGACACTTTTTGTTGTGTTTTGTAGCAAATACGTCCACATGCGGGTGAGACCATCATGTGAACACCTTGGATAGTTGCAGTTCGCACAGCTCCCATTTGTGACACTGTGTGGTTGATCTGCCAAGTCAGTCTGCCACTGAGTTCTGGATGCCAGGCAGGTGATATGGTTGCAGTGACATGTCTATTGTCCAGTGCCATAGCTGCTGAACTTCCTGAGACAGGGTTTTGGATTTTGTCTCCTCCTTGTTTCCTTATGTAGAACATCATTGTCATATTGACTGTTAGTATTAGTACTGTTGATCCTTTCAGTACTGGTAGAAAATACTTTACTGTCCCTCTGACTGCCTTTAGGTGTTTCCTATTGCGTCCAGAGCTCGTTCGCTTGAAGTTGTCTGATGTGGGATGTCACTACGGATGTTTGGCACAGTGGCTCTTGTAGGGGATTGCCCACTGCTATGTTTTGGAGGTAGGACAACCATTCAAGCTGGGCGAGTGAGGGAGGGGACGGACTAAGTTGTCGTCCCAGGAACATGACGTTTGGGACCATATGATCGCCATACATTCCTGTAATGGCCAGATCTGCAGTCCGCAATCTGGGATACAACGTTTATAAGCAGACATTTTCCCTAGAAGTTTCATGCATCTTCGAATAGAAGCACACGTTACTTTTTTTAAACGTGGAAACTAATGTTTTAAGCATGTGTATCCTGCCTGGCGACAGTCGCACCCATGCCCTCCTCTGTGGAGAGCATTGCTCGCAGGAAAATCAGCCGCTTGGATAGCTGCATGGAGGATTTCTTGTCATTTATAGCAAATCCAAGTTGTTGCAAGATGTTCTTCATCTGCATTATGGTGCGCTCTCAGCTAGATGTAGTGTGGAAGGCCATACTCGCCAGTCGTCTAGCTACTTGTAGAATGCCAAGGAACAAGTTACTTACCTGTAACTGTTGTTCTCCAGCATGGATCTGGCATGGATTCACATGCTCATGAATATTCCCCGTCAGGCTGGGAATCCTCGGTAAAGAAAAAAATTCAGTATCAGTTTCGTTTCTGATCTTTCTTAGTAGTAACCAATCACTGGTCTCTGGGTCATACTGCCCCCAGCCAATGACTGCCCTCTCCTAAGCCCCGCCCCTGCCAGCCATCCTCAGATTTGGTAGCACGCCAAGAGGCAGTATGACCAAGTGAAGAGCCGCAGAGGGGAAGGAGGGAGAGTTTGAATGTGAATCCATGCCAGACCCATGCTGGAGAACAACAGTTACAGGTAAGTAACTTGTTCCTTCTCCAGCATGGGGTCTGGCATGGATTCACATGCTCATGAATATAAGAATACATAGCAGTACACACATGCACAACCACGGGAGGTGGCAAGGCTCAACATTAAGCACTACATAAAACTCAACATTAAGCATCTCTTACCTCCTAACAAGGCTCACCTTAAGCAAACAGGTTGCACAGCACTGCCTGGCCGACTCTGGACTCCTCCCTGGAATCCCGGTCGACGCAGTAGAATCTCATGAAGGTGTGCGTCGACCTCCACGTAGCAGCCCTCCAGATGTCCAACAGGGGCACACCAGACAAGAACGCCGTGGTAGCAGAGATCGCTCTGGCCGAATGGGCTCTCGGACGGCCGGGCAATGGTCGGTTTGCCAACCAATGACAGTGCATGATGCAGCCGGAGAGCCATCTGGAAATGGAAGCCTTCGAATGAGCCTTCCCTTGGTTCACAGGTCCAAAGTTCGCAAACAGCTGTGATGTCTTCCGAAAACTCTTCGTTCGGTCCAAGTAGAACTTCAGCGCTCTAGCTACATCCAGCGAGTGCAAAGTCCTCTCGGCTGGCGACGAAGGCGACGGGAAAAAGACTGGTAACACCAAGGGCTCGTTGAGATGGAAGTCCTGTAACGCTCACCTGATTCCCGTAGAGGCGCCGGTCTTGACTGGGCGTATACCGTATCTTCAAAGGTGATGTGTAACACACGGCTGGCTCTTTGGGCTGGACCTCTGTGCACTGTATGTCTGACTCGAAGGGTAAGATGTCTGCAGATAGAAAATATGGGATTAAGGAACTGGGTAATTGAATGTCTCTCTCTTCTTCCCTTTCTCTTCTCCTGTAGAACCCCAAAGGTTAACGCTCTCACCTTAGGTAAGTGAACGCCGTGCTCTCCATCTGCCTCGGGGCAGGGTGCTGTAACCAGTTTCTTCACTGGATAAGGGGAGCAGGCCTCGTGACTTCAGAGGACTGCTGTCCGTCGTTTACTGCACGAACGGTAAGTTTCGAGTAATTCTAATGTCTTTAAAGTCTTTAGTAATGATGTCTCTTGTTTTGCAGGGTTCCGGCGATGGCGGATGACGGGCTGAAGTGAGTTGAAGATGGAGCCCGTGTGATGAATAGAAGCGCCTGGAAGCACGTAAGTAAGCGCTTGTTGCCTGCTTCACGATGCGCTCTAACTGTCTTTTTATTTTGCAGGTACAAGTTCGGAGCGGCTGCAGGGTGCCGGAATACCCACTGGGTTAGATGTGGAAAGGAGTAATGGCACGGGAGTATTAAAGTTCCCCAATGTCTTTAAACGCACCTTGTTATGTCTTTCAGATGCGGGATGCAGCGCCGAAGGCCTCCGGAGCGTGCGAAGAGTTGGTAAGCTTTTGTCTTTCAGATGCCGGAATGCAGCGCGAGGCGTTGGTGACAGCCGATGGACCAGGTAAGTGAAGAGCTGTCACTGAAGACCGTAATGCTAACCTGTTCTTTCTTGTCTTTATAGGTGTTGCTGAAGACTGGATTCAGGATGGTAAGCCTTTTTCCTTAGGCCCAGGATCAGATGCAGAAGACACGATGAGCGTTCTGCTGCAGAGGATGCAGAATAACGCAAAGCAAGATTCATCCATCGGGTGTGGTTTAAATAGCCTCCTGTAGTGCTTAGGTGTCTCCTTCCACAGCCACGCCTAGATAAGAAAAGAGTTCCTGCTTTCCAGAAGAGTTCCAGTGTTCTGAATCTAGGGAGTGGCTCCTGCCCCACCCAACAGGAAAAGTAGTTCCAAACAGAAGAGGATCAGAGGCTCAACTGGCAGGCAAGTAAGCAGCATGGTCTGCTGCAGGTAAGTCCACCCAAGCATTATGAGCCCAGCGCTGGGACTGGGCATATTTATGAGCCTGGTGCCACTGGCGCCAGGACTGGGTCCAAAAGGTCCCAATTGGGACTGGTTGGCACTCGGAACCTGGGTAATGGATCTGCTTCCAAGGGAGTTGGGAAAACCCTGACCTTTTGGAAGCAGAGATCATGACAGTCCGACGGCACCTTGGGCATGAAGGAGGGGTGCGTCCTCAACACCACCCTCGTCTCGTGGAAAGTCAAGTATGGAGGCTTGCAGGAAAGGGCCTGAATCTCTGCCACGCGTCATGCAGAGGTGATGGCCACAAGGAACGGTGTCTTCCACGACAGGAACTTCAACGGGGCAGAATGCAAAGGCTCGAATGGCGTGCCCATGAGCCTGGTCAGCACCACATTGAGTTCCTACGCCGGGGCTGGAGCCTTCACCGGCGGGAACGATCGGAACAGTCCTTTCATAAACTCCTTCACCAGGCGATGAGACCACAGGGACGACAGTCCTGCAGTTCTGCTGTATTGGGAAATCGCTGCCAGATGTATCTTGATGGAAGCGTGAGCTAGTCAAGCTTTGACCAGCGACAGTAAGTACGGTAGCACTTGAGGGGCTGTAATCCGAAGAGGGTTCATCTTCTGTGCACGGCACCAGACAGAGAAGCTCTTCCACTTGTGTCCGTAGCACTTGACAGTTGAGGACGCCCTGGCCTTTGCAAGAACCTCTCTGCAGTCAGCCGGGATATCGTACCAACCAAACTCTAGTGCTGCAGGAGCCAGGCCTGCAAGTTCAGCGACTCCGGGTCGTGATGAAGAATGGCGCCTACTTCTCTGGAGAGAAGATCTGCGTCCGTCGACAGTTTGACTGGCGGGGATGCCGACATGTCCTGAAGGTCCAGGAACCATATCTGTCTCGGCCACCTCGGTGCGACGAGGATCATCCTGCACCGGGACCTCTTGAGTTGGTTGATGATCCTGAGCAGCAACGGCGGGAACGCATACAGGAACAGGCCATCACAGGGGAACGAGAAAGCATCGCCCATGCTCC
This sequence comes from Ambystoma mexicanum, assembly GCF_040938575.1. Lineage (NCBI taxonomy): Eukaryota > Metazoa > Chordata > Amphibia > Caudata > Ambystomatidae > Ambystoma > Ambystoma mexicanum. The sequence continues at coordinate 394,680,383 of NC_090938.1, forward strand.
TCGGCTGGGGGAACCTGCTGGCGAACCTCTGGCACTTGGAGTTTGTCGCCGTCGCGGACAGGTCGATTTGGGGTTTGCCCCATCGCTGGAAGAGATGATCCACTTGATCCTGGCGTAGTTCCCACTCGAGGCACGAGCGCAGCTCCCTGCTGAGTGAGTCGGCAATGGTGTTTTTTTTATCCCTGCTAGATGAAATGGCACCAGAAACATCCCCTGGGCAACAGATCTTTTGCTTCCTTGGACAGGGCTGGGGATCTGGTTCCTCCCTGCTTCCGGATGTAGAATATCGTGGTGGTGTTGTCGGTGAAGATCCTCACCACCTTGCCCTTGAGGGGCGGGAGGAATGACTTGAGGGCCCAGAACACTGCTCGGAGCTCCAGTATGTTGATGTGGAGCGGCCTCTCCTCCCGGAGCCACAGGCCTTGCGTGTGAAGATCTCCGGTGTGCGCTCCCCACCCCTCCAGGGAAGCATCCGTCGTCACTGTCACCTGATATGCTGGGGTCTGAAAGGCTGTGCCCACGGCGAGATGCGCGCGGGTGCCCCACCATCGAATTGCATGGTGGAATGCTTCGTTGAGCGAGATCTTGTCCTCAAAGCTGTCCGTCGCTTGCGTCCAACGGGCGTCGAAGAACTCCTGCAGAGGATACGCCCGAAGCCTGCACAGCCGCACCAGACAGATGCAAGAGGACATCATCCCGAGAAGGGACTTGATGCACCTCACTCTGGCCATGTCCCTGGCCAGCAGACGCTGTACCTTGCCCAGTACTGTATCGAGCTTGTCTCCCAGAAACAGCGCAACCTGCAACGAAACCAGGTGGGATTTGGGGAAGTTGATGGAGAATCCCAGGTCCGTGAGCAGCCGGACGGTCTTTGCTGTGTGTTCTACGGCGAGTTCCCTTGTCCCTGCTCGGATGAGCCAGTCGTCCAGGTAGGGGTGGGTAGACGTGGATCCCCTGCAGGCGCAGCCGCGCCCCCACTGGTGCTAGGCACTTGGTGAACACCCTGGGCGCCAACTTCAATCCGAATGGGAGGGCCTTGAACTGGTAGTGCTGCTCTTGGACTACGAACCTGAGAAATTTTCGGTGTCCTTATAGGATGGGGATGTGAAAGTACGCATCCTCCAAATCCAACAACGCTAGGAAATCACCTTCCTCCACGTGCTGGAGGGTGACCATCCGGAACTTCTGTGCCTTGATGTATTTGTTTAGCCGACGCAAGTCCAGGATGGGACGCCAATCTCCTGGTCTTCTTTCTGACGAGGAAGTATCTTGAGTATACTCCGGAGCCCCGGAGCCTCTTTGGCACGAGCTCGATGGCTCCTTTCTTGAGCATCGCCCTTACCTCTAACCGTAGTTGAGGGACGTGGTTTTCCTTCCTGGCCACGGGAGGAATTCGGGGGCACTTCTTTAGAAATCCCAGAGTGTGCCCGTTGGCCAGGGTATCCAGCACCCAATGGTCGGTGGAGATGGACTTCCACACGCTGACTAACTTTGTCAGCTGGCCTCCCACCGGGGTGCTTCGGTGGGGGCCCGACGCAATGGCCGGTTCAGTTTTGCTTGGAAGCAGCCTTGCCGCTCTGGCCTCCCTGGCGACGGCGGGGAGATCCGCCGGAGTTGCCTCGTCCCCTGTAGGCTTCTTGCGACGAGGAGCGGGCCGCCTGATGGTAGGTCGAGGAGCTGCTGCAGAATCCTTTGGAGGCACCTTGCTTGCCTCCGGAGTTCCGGACGGGCGGCCGCCGTTGCTGCAGAACTCCCAAGGCCCGAGCGGTCTCCGTGTCGGTCTTGATGGCCTGCAGCGGCTCATCCACAGTCTTTCCAAACAGATTGCTCCCGTCGAAGGGCATGTCCAAAACCTTGGCTTGCACGTCCTGGCGGAAATCCGTCGCCTTGAGCCAGACCCGCCGTCGAAGGCAAACGCTGTTGCCCAACTGGCGGAAACCGGTGTCGGCAATGTCCACAGTTATGGCTTGGTCCGACGCCACCTCACCCTCCTGTAGGATCGCCAGGGCCGTTGTCCGGGAGGAAGTCCAACAGGGGGGTGATCTTGTACCACACTTCCCTGTCATAGCGGGCCACAATCGTTAGGGCGTTGGCCAGCTTAATCGTCGTCGCCGCTGACGAGATGACTCGTCCCACAGCGCCCAGCTTCTTTCCCTCGCCGTCCAGTGGGGAAGTTGAGGATGAAGCCGATGCCGCCCCCCCACCCCCGCTTTCTTCTTGGCTGCTGCTGAGATGACTAAATCCGGGGTCGGGCTGCGCCCTAAGGCACAACGGGGCAGCGTTGGGGACTCGGTACTTCTTCTCGTACCGGTCCCTCTTGGAAGGTGTTGTGGACGGGTTCGTGAGGAGGGCAAGTCCCTCGTCCCAGATGTCATCCAGTACGGCACCGCGAGGACCATCTTCCTCTTGGCCTTGCGCCATTGGTAGAGGAAGCCTTACTCCTTCTCCTCAGGACAGGGTTGAAAAAGCTCGGATGCCCTGGCAATCATGGCGTGGAAGGAGCCAATTTCGTCGGGCGGAGATGCCCGAGGAATCGGAGACGGGAGGCCAGTCCCGTCGTCACTGCCGTCGGCATTCGTCCCTGTCGTGGCCATGTCCGTTCCCGTGTCGTCCCTCGGGATCCGGGAAGGCGACAGAGGCTGAGAAGGCCATGTGGGCTGAAGGGGCACTGGATGATTCTCCTCCTCTTGTTCGGAGGGCTTCCCGACGGACCCGGTACAGCTGGGCCGTCCGTCGGGGGTAGGGGCAGTCTCGTCCTCATCTCCGTGCAGAAGTCCTGGATTGCCGTCAAAATGGCCGCCGAGTTGTCCTGAGTCTCGGGTTGCGACAGACGTGTCGGGAGCGACGGTTGTTCCTCCACGGGAACCTCGTTGACGTTGCCACCCTCGCTCTAGTCGTCCCCCTCCTCGGGATTCCTCCATGGGGCTGGGCCTCTTCCAAATTCTCGGCCAGTTCCTCCTCGGAGGTTGTGTCCGTGTCCGTAACGGTCACCACCCCCCACCCCCTCTTTTCCCACCGGGGACTTCACGGGGGTCTTCTCAGGGGTCTTCTCGATGGGCTTAAAAGAGGATTCCCTCCGCGGAGGCAGGGAAACTCTACGCCCCGAGGTCGCCTCCACTGGGAAAACCTCCACAGGCTTTGCCAGGGCCGCAGCGACTCCCTCGATAGAGCCTTAGCCGGGTGGATTAATGCCTTCGCAGCCTTGGGCGCGCTTGAGGCCTTCACCTTAGGGGGAGGGTCACCGCCTCGCTCCCCCTCGGCCAGTTCCTCCGAGATCAGCCGGGGCCTCTCCAGAAGCTTAGCTGGGTTCTCGGATTTTCTCTTCCCCGAGCCAAAGCGTTGGCTCGCGATTGATGGCATCAGTGAAGGTGCGCCCTGCCTGGCAGCCGAGGAGCCCGACCGTTCGGCACTCCAGGTGCCCGCGGACTCATGGTGCTTTGCCTTCTGTTGGGCCCCCATCGCCGGGGCGCCCTCACAGGCCTTAGAAGACCGCTCAGACTTCTCACCTGCTGGGCTCTTGCCTTCCAGCTAGTTGGAGACGGGTCCGGAGATCCCTCATCGTCTAATCCGACATGTTAAAGCAAAACGCACAGTCCTTCTCCACTTGAGTTTTGTTCTCGTGGAGGCAGTAAAGGCATTTCGAATGCTCATCCTGCTTGAACATATTTTGTAGGTTGCATCCAGGGCAGATCCTGAACAGTTTGCCGGGAGTCAAGCTTCCCTTCTACTGGGCCATGTTCTTCTCGTCCATGAGGTAGGCCTCAGAAACTTCTGGAATCCTCCAAGAAGCGTAACTCGACGAAAACCTCACCCTAGAGGGGCTTAGATAAATCCGAAACGGGTCCCCGTTGATCGGAAGTAGAAACGGTGGAGCTCGAGGCTCGATTAAACCGAAAAATGAGATAAATCTCTTTGAAAAAGCGCAAAACGCAGCAAAAGCTCGAGAGCTATAGCACGAGGACTCCCAACACTTGAACATGCAGTAAAAATATGAGGATGGCTGCCAGGGGCGGGGTTTAGGGAGAGGGCAGTCATTGGCTGGGGGCAGTATGACCCAGAGACCAGTGATTGGTTACTACTAAGAAAGACAGATCAGAAACGAAACTGATACTGATCTTTTTCTTTACCGAGGATTCCCAGCCTGACCACGGGGAATATTCATGAGCATGTGAATCCATGCCAGACCCCATGCTGGAGAACCTAGTCTCCAGAGGAATTGTGCTTGGGGAGCAAGGCACTTGGGGAATGATATGATTGGTTATTTATAACGCACTTAATACCCAGAGGTTTCTAAGCGCGATATGTCCTGGTGGCTGATATCAGTCTTACAACCACAAATCTTCATTGCCAAGTACGCGTTTAGCAGGTCGAGGGACTCTAAATAGTCCTGCGGTGGAACCACTCTCATGACCTCTTGCTGTCCAGCTTTTTTTAACCACAAAGGGCCTTGAGTACACTCCTGTGCCTTGGAGATTCTTTGGTACTCTTTCCACTGAATGTTTTTGCAGAATTATTTGAAACTCTTTCATTAGCACCTTTTGATGAGGTGTTATCTGTTGCTATGGCAGGATAGTAGGGGTCATCTGGCAAACTCCAGGGTGTGTCATTTCTGGATGACGTCAAAGACCCATTTGTCCATCGTGATTTTTCCCATACAATGAAAAACATGCCATGTGACCTCCAGTGTCCAGTGGTGAGTCATGCCTGAAATTTTGGCTCGCCTCCCTTATTGAAAAGGAGGAGGAGCAGCTTCTGCGACTTTGTGTTGGCTTAAAGTCCCTAGATTTCTGGAATCCTTGAAACAACCCTGGTATCCTTGCGAGTAATATGTGCCTGTACCGTAGGACCACTGCCCTTTCCTGGATAAAGGTGGTGTTCTTCCAGAGGCCCCATTGAAGGAAAAAAAAGGTATTCTTCCTTGCAGGGATGTTAACGGCCTGCCCGTCAGCCTTCATAACTTTGAGGGCATCATCAATCTTGAATCGGAATAGGTTGTCTCCTTCAAACGGCATGTCCAAGACCTTAATTTTGCACCGCTTGCTGGAAATCTGTACATGCGAGCCAACCTTGACTTCAGAGCACTGCTCTGTTGTCGATCTGCATGAATCAGATTTCGGCTTGGCCTACAGCAATATTAATATTGTGGTTTGAGGACTCCTCCCATTCTTTTAAGGTGGCTAAGGCCTTCTCCCTTTTTTACTTGTGGTAGATGTTCCAGGAATGGTGCCATTCTGTGCCACATTTCCCTGTCAGAGTGACATGATTGCGAGAGCATTAGCTGCCTTTAAAGTAGTCGCACCAATTGCCAGCACTTTTCACCCATCCTTCTATGGGGTGCAAGGAACTCATGGTAGTAACAGTAAAGACAGACATAAGTGATCACACTTCAAGAGTGTTTATTAGACTGTATAAGCGGGTTGGAATAATGCCTAATCTAAACCTAAATCTAAGATGGGAGCAAGCTACGACCATCAAAAAATAAGACCGTCCAAGTGGCGTCTTTTCAAATAAAAAAGGCCTATACTAAGACAAACCTATTGCCAAACCTTACAACTAAAGAGTGTGGGATAATGTGCAGAAGAAAGAAAGAAGCGTTCACAAATGATAAATCAGGATGTGGTAGCCGGGGGTCTCCCTCCCCCACGTTTTGAGCAGGAGACAAGGTGGGACTCCGGAGCACAGCACACGCTCGAGCTTCCCCAGCAAGAGACAATTTCAATTTTCAGCTATTAGGACTCTTTTCTACTAAAGTATCTTGTCTCCGAGGACTTGACGAGTCTCAAAATAATAAACAAAAGTTCCTTTCTGCTTGTACGATGGGTGATGTTTTTTCACCCCTGGATCCCCCTCTTCCGGGTTCAGACCATTCTCAAATGTTAGCCTCCCTCCATTGGGTTCATTACAGCTTTCTTCAAATCAACTTCCCTTCGAGCATTCACTGCGGACATCCCTCTGCCGGGTTCACCTTTGTCAACACACTTTTCATTGGGACTTAAGGCTTTGCCCCTTTCCATCGGTATCCCTCTGTGGGGTTCACTCTTGTCAACTTTAGCCAATCACACAGTGCAGGATTCACTTCTCTTAGCTTTACATTCATCTACCGATCAAAGACGTTCGTCTGTATAGAGGATTTTACTAGACACCTGTATGACCACTTTGAGACCTTCCTCGCGTTTCCCAAGGCCTTCTGGTAACGGTAGTTTCAACAATTGGGATATTCACCCACAGCTTCTCGAGTGAGCACCCACGTGGTGCCGGACCCCTATATCTCTGGCTTTCCCCTCTCGTATCAATAGTTTTGTATTTTCCTCAATTAGCAGTTTGTTACTTTTGTTCAGCACAGTTCGGTTTATCGTCTCTCCCCTTGACTCTCCGGCTATGATGAACCGCTTGGCTTTTCTCATCTTTAGAGTCAAGGACGGTACCACGGTAGCAGGCATCTCTCCCTAGGTTGGTTATCAGTGGAGGAGGGCCCCTTTGTGATGTTGACATCTGCTGCAACAGACGCTGGCTATTGTTTGGGGTCTTACGATTTCTTCCACAGAGGTTTTGCAGGTCTTGGTCAAAAAGGGCAAGGTCGTTTCTCTCCTGATCACCCTTTTGGTTTCCGCCGTTTTTCCCCTCCTCTTGAACGGCTGTGCTTGGATAGCTCTTTCGTTGTGCGGTTTGCCTTGCTCGTATTGTGCGCTCGTGCCAACTTTAATCCCTGTGGGGAAGGAAAAGGGCCATCAGGTGTGTGCGATTCTGGTCAATTGCTCCACTCTGCCTAACCCCTGCGTTGGGTCATGTCAGGTAAACTGCTCTGGTGTTAGTCCATTGTCTTTCGTGGTATGCTAAAGTGTGTGTCAGAAAAAGGGGTGGAGAGTAGAGTGTTTGAGTATTCCACGTGGTAGGATGGGGAAAAAGTGTTGTAAGAAGGGGGGCTGGGGTACCGCATCTCACCAGTCATTGTGCCAGTTCCACTCCCCGAGGGCCACCGCCCCCAACCCCCCTCCCTCCCTCCCTCCCTCCCTCCCCCAGCCCCCCATCCAGGTGATCCTCCCTCACTGGATCCAATAGCAATGGCCGTGTCCTGGCTACCTGGATGATAGATACCCGGGGACTAGTCAGGGAGACAGCTTCAGATTTCTCGCAGGGGGCACAGAGAACGAGGCTGGTTAAGATGAGCTTTTCCTGCAATCTGCTGCTGCCGAGCCTACCAAGTCTGGCGTGAGCTGTAAGGTAAGACTTCGGCGTGTTATCTGTGGCTTTGAACTTCTTTTCGAGCCTCCCCTTTACTGCTGGCTTTGAACAGCTGCTTTATGGTTATTCCCAGACGTGATCTAGAGACTATGGCCCTCCTCCTCTTGCTCATGTGGTCGAATACGAAGCAAACTTTTTGCTCTTCTGTTGGTGTGTTAGGGAGAATTCTCTGTTAAGGCTAATTTCCCAAACCTAGTGAGTCCCCCCAGCAGCTTTGCTGGATTTTTTGGGGTTTATTTTTTTCTCCTGCTAAGAGTGAGACTCTTTCTCCCACTCTTAGGCATGATTTGAGAATGTCCTTTGACTTTGTAATGTGTTTTATGGGGTCTTTTACTCCATAGGGCTTCATGTGTTTTTGGTAGGTGTGTTAGACAGCACCCTCAGTGCAGTAACACAGGGGTATCATAGTGACCCCCAAACAGACTCCAAAGTCACCATTGGCTTTATTAGTCCAAATTTGGGAACAGAACCAGCACAAACCATCATATTGTGGAAGTACTGGAAGGGGTTAATTAGATTACCCCTGGGTCTGTTTTCAAGGGGGCACTGTGCAGTCCCCCCTTGTCGAGTTTCTGGCTGGTGGCAGTGGTTACCACGTGAAATATTCCTTAAGAATATTCATTTTAAATGCACCACTTTTTGGTGCAATGTTAAAGATATCGCCGGGTTATTTAATATTTATTCCCCGGTTGGGTCTTTTTGCCAGGACTCTGTTTTAAAATGGCCTTTGTGTTCGCCTCTAACCCCAAACCCAAGTCGAGCCCTTTCTTCCACTTTTGGCAGGCTTCTGCATTGACAGCTAGGACTGGTGAATGGGGGTTTTCTGCATAAAAGCAGGGCTTTGGGGACTGGAACTTCAGAAGTTGCCACAGGACCAAAAAATCCGAAAGGGAGAGGCTGAGACAACCTGCACGACGACATCACTGGTGGAGCTCCGCTGAACCGTCTCACCACTTCCCGACGACAGAGGAGATCTTCTTGCCGGAGAGTCTCTTCCCCTTGAGCTTGTGGGGACAACCAGTTCGCTTTCCTTTTTCGCCTACCAGGAAGTCTAGTGGTCGAATTGCCCGTGCCAAGCACCCCGGCAACCGGATAGCCACTTACCACTGAACCGCGAAAGAAAGGACCACTCCTTTTAATCGAGAAACTCCACGGCTGGTTTCTTCCCTGGCAGCACAACGACCTCCTGCTTTCCTCCCTGCCGAGATCTTCTCTTCTGCCGGACGAAGCACCGACTCGCAACCGCTGCCAGGAAAAACTGCCCACGCTGGAGTGTTCTCACCATTTCAAGGTACTGTGTCCGCCTGGCCTCCCTTTCTATAGATTGCTACAAGGTGACAGTAAATCCTTAACCTTCTGGACTGGGCTGGCCTCTTGACCATCTAACTGGTCCCTTTCTTTTGGTCCAACTTCTTTCTGAACCTTTGAGACTTTTGTGCACTTTTCAACCGTGTGACCTTGGACACAATTTGTTCTGATCCTCTTATAGTGGATCCGCCTTTCTGAACTCTAACTTCACGGTTTTATTCCGCCTTCCTCTCTTGCTGTGTTCTTTTGAAAGTGTTGGGATCTGTTTCAATTTATGCTCTGCCTTTCTCTCCCTTGGAAACCAAATTATTAGAGTGCCATCTGCGTTAAGCGCTCACCGCTGTCTGAAAATAAGTGGGGCTTTACTTAAGACTTTAGTGACTGTTTTTGAACGTGCTTGAGATTAGTGCCAGTGTGTTTTCTTAGATGTGTTTTTAAATAAATAATTATATATCTTTTACACCAAAGCTCTGGTCAGTGTTTGCTTGTTCTATTGTGTTTACCTGCCCTATTGTGTATGCTCTGTATACTGCCTAACTCTTCTTGAGAGAAGTCTGACTGCTCAGCCACAGCTACCAGGTAAATCTGGGTGATGCAGACTGCTACCAATTGGGTTTACTGCTAACTCCTGTAGTCCTAAACTTTTTGCAGTGGTCCCTAAGGGAACTGCTCAGGTGTCTGCCTAACACCTAGGGGTGGAGATCCCGAGAGATCTTGGTAATCTGTTCAGTAAACCCCCCCCCCCCCACCCCTCCCCGTGGCGAAAAGTTAAGGTAGACCTAGACCGCTGGACCAGGCTTAACCTGTCCTGGTTGGCCAGACTTAATTGTATTAAAATGGTGATCCTCCATACATTTTTATTTTTGATTCAGATGCTCCCGGTAGTAGTTCCCTCGGAATTCCTAGGGACAGTTAAAAGAAGACATCTGAAATTTCTGTGGGCTGGGAAGAGACCCGAAAAGCGTACAGGGTTCTCACACTTTAGAGAGATGGGTGTGGCTAGGACTCTCAGACTTATTATAAGGCGGCCCAGTTACGTGTGTTAATAGACCACCTTGAGCAGCAATCTGAGAAACAATGGGTAGCAATGGGCAACTCGATCCAAAGCACAGTCCCTCTGGGTGAATGGCTATGGGCGCCCCAGAAGGAGATCCCGCGTAGGGACCTACCGCACCGGCTGTTAGAAGTGCTATGGATAACCTGGAAAGAAGGGGGTAGTATGCAGTGGTTTACGACCTGGCCCTTCCCCTAAGATGTATCTGGGCCCTGCCCCCTAAGGTGTATCTGGGCCTCCCCCCCTTAAGGAATTTAATTGCAGAGCCACTGCAGTTTCAGGAATCGTATGAGGCGGGCGTTCACAGAGCAGGGCAGATGTGGGATAAGGAGGAATTCCTATCTATGGACGCATTGGAACAGTGCTTCCAAATTGGTCAAATCTCCCCGTTTCGCTATTTGCAGGTGAAGGGAGCGCTCAATGACTTGCGATGGGGGAACAATCTATGAAGAGACCTTACGATCTTTAAGTCGTTGCTTTTGCAGAGCTGGGAAACAAAGGGCTGTATAGTATGTAAGGTGCTACTGAGGTCAGAGCCCCCTGCCCCGTCCAGCCAAGGTCCAACAGCTAGGGAGCGGTAGGCTAAGGACTTGCAGCTGGAAATATCGGATGACTTATGGTTTACTAGGTGCAGAAAGGTCACACAATCCACAGCCTCCCTCCAATATAGAAAGCAGGCGATCAAGATCTTACATCCCTGGCAACGCCCCCCCTCCAACCCTCCGCATTCTTAGCCAAGATGTACTCTGGCATCGACTCAAGATGCTGGAGGTGCCGATGTCCTGGCACAGATTACTACCACATGTGGTGGGGATGCGCCCATATAAAGACTTATTGGGGAGATCATTTCATGGATTACGAGGATCGATGGAATTTCACGAAGTCTCTCACCGTAGGGGCTTTTGTTCGGGGTGGGGGAGGAGGATGAGGGGGAATAGCAGGGAAATCACATTACCCACCCCTGTCGGTTGCAGCTGGGTGTTTAGTGGCACAATTCTGGAAATGGGGCAGAACCCCCACGGAGAAGGAATGGCTACAGAAAGTCAGGGGAATTTATGAAATGAATATAGGACACATTCTTAATGAGTCCAGGGTTAAGGTGGGAGAGATGTGGGTACCTTTTGTTGCTAAATATGGCAATTAACCGGAGTGTCGGAAGGAAATAGGGTGGGAATGGAAGGGACGTGCAGCTGCCTTGGTCATATGCTGTTCTGCTGGCTGTGTGCTGAGGAGAGAGGGAAGGGGGGGGGGGGTGGTGGTGGTATTAAGGCATATTGTGGTCAGGACAAATGTCCTACTGTGAGAGGTGTTTATTCTTTATGCTACTCTTCTGTTATGAAATGCTAATAAGGGACAAGTTACTTACCTGTAACTGTTGTTCTCCAGCATGGGTCTGGCATGGATTCACATGCTCATGAATATTCCCCGTCGTCAGGCTGGGAATCCTCGGTAAAGAAAAAACCAGTATCAGTTTCGTTTCTGATCTGTCTTTCGTAGTAATAACCAATCACTGGTCTCTGCGTCATACTGACCACAGCCAATGACTGCCCTCTACCTAAGCACCGCCTCTGGCAGCCATCTTCAGATTTGGAAGCACGTGAAGTGGCAGTATGACCAAGTGAAGAGCCGCAGAGGGGTAGGCGGGAGGGTTCGCATGTGAATCCATGCCAGACCCATGCTGGAGAACAACAGTTACAGGTAAGTAACTTGTTCCTTCTCCAGCATGGGGTCTGGCATGGATTCACATGCTCATGAATAAAGAATACATAGCAGTACACACATGCACAACCACGGGAGGTGGCAAAGGCTCAACATTAAGCATTACATCAAACTCAACATTAAGCATCTTACCTCCTCACCAGGCTCACCTCAGGCGAACAGGTTGCGCAGCACTGCTTGGCAGACCCTGGACTCCTCCATGGAATCCCGGTCGACGCAGTAGAATTTCGTGAAGGTGTGCGTCGACCTCCACGTAGCAGCCCTGCATATGTCCAGCAGGGGCACACCAGAAAGGAACGCCGTGGTAGCTGCGATCGCTCTGGTGGAATGGGCTCTCGGACGGCCAGGCAGCGGTCGGTTTGCCAACCGATGACAGTACATGATACAGCCGGAGAGCCATCTGGAAATGGAAGCCTTCGAGAGAGCCTTCCCCTGATTGACAGGTCCAAAGTTCACAAAGAGTTGTGACGTCTTCCGAAAACACTTCGTGCGGTCCACGTAGAACTTCAGCGCTCTAGCCACATCCAGCGAGTGCAAAGTCCTCACAGCCGGCGACGAAGGCGACGGGAAGAACACAGGCAACACCAAGGGTTCGTTGAGATGGAAGTCCGACGGTACCTTGGGCATGAAGGAGGGGTGCGTCCTGAGCACTACCCTCGTGTCGTGAAAAGTCAAGTACGGGGCCTTGCAGGAAAGGGCCTGGATCTCTCCCACCCGTCGTGCGGAGGTGATGGCCACAAGAAACGCTGTTTTCCACGACAGAAACTTCAATGGGGCCGAGTGCAGAGGCTCGAAAGGAGGTCCCCTGAGCTTGGTCAGCACCACGTTGAGCTCCCACGCCGGGGCCGGAGCCTTCACCGGCGGGAACGATCTGAACAGTCCCTTCATGAACTCTTTCACCAGACGATGAGACCACAAGGACGTCCGGCCCGTGGTTCTGGTGTATCGGGAGATCGCAGCAAGATGAATCTTGATGGACGCGTGTGCCAGTCCAGCTTTGGCCAGCGTCAGCAGGTACGGCAGTACCTGGGGAGCCGTAATCCGTAGAGGGTTAATCTTCTGTGCGTGGCACCAGACAGAGAACCTCTTCCATTTGTGTCCGTAGCATTTAAGAGTCGAGGACGCCCTGGCCTTTGCAAGAACCTCTCTGCAGTCGGCCGGTATGTCGTATCCTCCAAACTCTAGCGCTGCAGGAGCCAGGCCTGCAAGTTCAGCGATTTCGGGTCGTGGTGGAGGATGGCGCCTCCTTCCCTGGAGAGTAGATCCGCGTCCACCGGCAGCTTGATTGGCGGGGACGCTGACAAGTCCAGAAGGTCCGGGAACCATATCTGCCTCGGCCACGCAGGTGCGACGAGGATCATCCTGCACCGTGACCTCTTGAGCTGGTTGACGAGCCGGATTAGCAGTGGCAAAGGAGGGAACGCGTAGAGGAACAGGCCCTCCCAGGGGAACGAGAAAGCATCGCCCATGCTCCTCGCCTGGGGAAACCTGCTGGCGAACCTCCGGCACTTGGAGTTTGTCGTCGTCGCGAACAGGTCGATCTGGGGTGTGCCCCAGTGTCGGAAGAGGCGATCCACTAGATCCTGCCGTAGTTCCCACTCGTGGCACGAGCGCAGCTCCCTGCTGAGTGAGTCGGCGATGGTGTTTTTTATCCCTGCCAGATGAAACGGCACCAGAAACATCCTTTGGGCGACGGCCCAATGCCACAGGTCCTGCGCCTCCTTGGACAGTGCTGGGGACCTGGTTCCGCCCTGTTTCCTGATGTAAAACATGGTGGTGGTGTTGTCGGTGAAGATCCTCACCACCTTGCCCTTGAGGGACGGAAGGAAGGACCTGAGGGCCCAGAACACTGCACGGAGCTCCAGGACGTTGATATGGAGGGACTTCTCCGTCGGGAGCCAAAGGCCTCTCGCGTGCAGATTTTCGGTGTGCGCTCCCCACCCTTCCAGGGAGGCATCCGTGGTCACTGTCTCCTGGTGGTCTGGGGTCTGGAAGTCCATGCCCGCCGTCAGATGCGCGCGGATGCCCCACCACCGGACCGCTCGGCGGAAACTCTCGTCGAGTGTGATCCTCTCCTCGAAGCCGCCCGTCGTTTGGATCCAGCGCGCGTCCAGGAACTCCTGCAACGGGCGCATCCGGAGCCTGCACAAGGGAATGAGGTAGATGCAAGAAGACATCATTCCGAGGAGGGACTTGATGGACCTCACCTTGGCCGCGTCGGAAACCAACATCCGCTGTACCTTGCCCAGGATGGACCTGGTCCTTTCCTCCGACGGGGAGGCCAGAAGGGACACTGTGTCGAGCTTCGCTCCCAGAAACAGTGCGTTTTGCGCGGGTACCAGGTGGGACTTGGCGTAGTTCACGGAGAATCCCAGGTCCGTGAGAAGTTGGACGGTCCTTGCCGTGTGATCCACGGCGAGCTCCCTCGTCTTGGCTCGGATGAGCCAGTCGTCCAGGTAGGGGTAGACGTGGATCCCCTCGCGGCGCAGCTGCGCCGCCACCGGTGCAAGGCACTTGGTGAATACCCTGGGTGCCGACCGTAGTCCGAAGGGGAGGGCTTTGAACTGGTAGTGACGCCCTTGGACCACAAACCCGAGGAATTTTCGGTGCCCCTTTAGGATGGGAATATGGAAGTAGGCATCCTCCAAATCCAACGACGACAGGAAGTCTCCTTCCTCCAGCTGACCCAGGACAAGCTGGAGGGTGACCATCCGGAACTTTTGCGCCTTGATGAACTTGTTCAGACGTCGCAGGTTCCAGTATGGGGCGCCATCCCCCAGTCTTCTTCTTCACGAGGAAGTATCTCGAGTAAACTCCGGAGCCCCGAAGCCTCTTTGGGACGAGTTCGATGGCGCCCTTCCTGAGCATCGCCTTTACCTCCAGGAGAAGTTGAGGGACGTGAAGTTCTTTCCTGGCCACGGGGGGGGACGCGCGGACACCTTCTTTGAAACTCGAGCGCGTGGCCCCGGGCCAAGGCGTCCAGCACCCAACGGTCAGTGGAGATGGACTCCCACACGCTGACGAAGCTCGCCAGCCGGCCTCCCACCGGGGTGCTTCGGTGGGGGCGCGACCCCACGGCCGGTTCAATCCTGCTTCGACGAGGCTTTGCCTCCTTGGCGACGACGGCGGGGTCCGCCAGACTTGCCTCGTCCTCTGTAGGCCTCCTGAGCCGACGAGCGGGCCACTTGACGGTAGGTGGAGAAACCGCCGCCGGAACTTTTGGAGGCGCCCTTGCCTCCGCTGCTCCGAAAGGGCGTCCGTCGTCGTTGCAGAACTCCAAGGGCCCGGGCCGTCTCGGTGTCCGCTTTAATGGCCTGAAGGGAATCGTCCACTGTTTTCCCAAACAGGTTGTTCCCATCCAAGGGCATGTCCAGGACTCTGGTCTGAACGTCTTGACGGAAGTCCGTAGCCTTGAGCCATCCACGCCGCCTAAGGCAAACGCCGTTGCCCAACTGGCGGAACCCAGTGTCGGCGATGTCCGTCGCAACGGTAATGGCGTGGTCCGAAGCCACCTCACCTTCCTGCAGGATCTCCAGGGCCTCTGCCCTCTTGTCGTCCGGCAAGAAGTCCAGCAGGGGAGCCAGTTTGTACCAGAGCTCCCTGTCGTAGCGGGCCACGATAGCCAAGGCGTTGGCCGCTTTAATCGTCGTTGCCGCAGACGAGATGACTCTGCGTCCCATAGCGTCCAATTTCTTTCCCTCGCCGTCCGGTGGGGAAGTCGATGTGGAGGCCGCACCCCCCCCGCTTTTTTCCTGGCCGCCGCGGAGACGACGGAGTCCGGGGTGGGCTGCACCCGGAGGCACAGGGGGGGCCGTGTCCGGGACCCGGTACTTCTTCTCGTACCGGTCTCTTCTGGCTGGCGTCGTGGAAGGGTTCTTGAGGAGGGTGAGGCCCTCATCCCAAATGTCGTCCAATAGAGGCACTGAGAGGACCGTCTTCCTCTTGGCCTCGCGCCGCTGATAAAGGAAGCCTTCCTTCTTCTTCTCCTCAGGGCAGAGTTGGAAAAGCTCGGATGCCCTGGTGATCATGGAGTGGAACGATCCAATCTCATCGGGCGGAGAAGCCCTGGTGGGAGGCAACGACGGTACATCCTCGTCGTATACCTCGTCGTCCGTACCCGTCGCTGCCGTGTCAGTCCCCGTATCATCCCCTCGGGTGGACGGGGAGGAGGGCTGGAAGGGGCGCGACGGCTGAAAAGGAGGCGGAGGGTGGATCCTTCTTTTCTTGGTAGGGGGAACACCAGAAGGTCCCGGTTCTGGGTCCCCCGACGGGAGAGGTTCCGTCGGCAACGGTAGTCTCGTCCTTATCTCTGAGCATAAGGACTGTATAGCCAACAAAATGGCCGCCGAGTTGTCTCGCGGCGCTGGCAGAGGGGAATCCGACGGGCGATCAGGGGCCCCGTCGGTACCCTCGACGATGTCGTCGTCACCTGCGTCGGGATCCATCCCGACGGGTCGGTCTTCTTCCACGCCGAGGCCGTGGCTTAAGACTTCGACCAGCTCCTCCTCCGAGGTTGAGGCCGAATCTACGACGCCCTGCCCCCCCTTTTTCTTCCCCACGGGGGATTTCACGGGGGTCCTATCGATGGGCACACAAGAGGACTCCCTCCGAGGTGGCAGGGAGACTCTGAGCCCCGAGGTCGCCACCACTGGTGTAGCCTCCACAGGCTGAGCCAGGGCCGCCGCGACAGTTTCGATAGAGGGCTTGGCCGGATGGATTAAGGCCTTCACCACCTTAGGTGCGCTCACCGCCTTATCCTTGAGGGGGGGGGACACTGCCTCGCTCCCCCTCCGCCTTCGAGCTCGACCGGGGCCTCTCCAGGAGCTTCGCCGGGTGCTCGGCCTTCCTCTTACCCGACCCCGAGCGTTGGCTCGTGGTTGATGGTGCCGGGGAGGGTGCGCCCTGCCTGGCGCCCGTAGAGCCCGACCGTTCGGCGCTCCCGGTGCCAGCGGACTCGCGGTGCTTGGCCTTATATGTTGGACCCCCGTCGCCGGGGCGTCCTCAAAGGTCTTAGAAGACCGCTCGGCTTTCTTCCTCTTCTTCTCGCCGGACGGGCTCTTCCCTTCCAGCCAGTTGGCGAGACGTTGATGGCGGTCCTTCATGGTCCGCTCCGACATGTTGCCGCAAAACGCACAGTCCTTCTCCACGTGCGTCTTGTCCTCATGTAGGCAGTAAAGACAAAA
The DNA here is from genome assembly GCF_040938575.1 of Ambystoma mexicanum. Lineage (NCBI taxonomy): Eukaryota > Metazoa > Chordata > Amphibia > Caudata > Ambystomatidae > Ambystoma > Ambystoma mexicanum. Next base: position 394,696,889 of record NC_090938.1, read on the forward strand.
AGAGTGTTCGTCCTCCTTGAAGACGTTCTGCAGCTGGCATCCAGGGCAGACCCTGAACAGCTTTCCGGGCGTCGAGCTTCCCTTCTCCTGGGCCATGACCGGGCCTGAGAAACTTCTGGAGTCCTCCAAAAGCGTAGCTCGACGAAATCTTCACCCTTGAGGGGCGCAGACGAATCCGACACGGGTCCCCGTTGATCGGATGGGGAATCGGTGGAGCTTGAGGCTCTTTTTGACCGAAAAAACTATGTTTTGAGAAAAAAACGTGAAGAAAATAGCACTAACGCTCGAGAGCAATAGCACGAGGATCCCAACACATGAACGTGCGGTAAAAATCTGAAGATGGCTGCCAGAGGCGGTGCTTAGGTAGAGGGCAGTCATTGGCTGTGGTCAGTATGACGCAGAGACCAGTGATTGGTTATTACTACGAAAGACAGATCAGAAACGAAACTGATACTGGTTTTTTCTTTACCGAGGATTCCCAGCCTGACGACGGGGAATATTCATGAGCATGTGAATCCATGCCAGACCCCATGCTGGAGAAAATGTGTTTTTCAAAAAAAGTAGGTCATCTGGCATCACATTTGAGTAAGTAATTAGTAATACCATTGGCAAAGTTGTCTCAAGAATGGACTCTGCGTTTGGTGATATGTCAGCATCCTGTGTAGGAGCAACATATGATGGTGCTGCCGTGGTGGATTAGTGCGTTGCCTCTTGGCATTGGCCAGTGTTCTGATTTTTTTCGTCTACGACCTGTGCTTCGATTTTGTCAAAGCCGGACAGTGAAATTCTAGGACGTTCGACGATGGGCTTGCTGATGGAGCCTTAAGTGATTGGTGGCTCATTGACGGTACTTTAGACGAAAGTGTTGTTGACGGGTGGTGGCTTGTCGACAGTACTTTAGATGAAAATGCCATGTGGCTCGTCGTGGGGGCCTTGGACGAGTGGCTCGTCGTCCGGGTCTTGGAACCAGACTTGAAGGGAGCATGGATGTGGACTCAGAAGATGGGATTTTCAATGCTTAAGATGATGCTGCCGATGACTTAGTCAACAATCCCGTGGATGGTGCGGAGCCCGTAGATGATCTGGCGTGCAGCTGTGGCCGAAGCAACAGTTGCAGATGCGCTCGTCCACAATGTATGTTTCGTCAAAATGTCTTTCTCCCCATGTTGGTTTTATTGCTCTTCATACTGTTTTAGGAGGGCGGTGGACTCTCCTGTGACGAGTCAAGAATGAGATTCGGACACAAGGTGTTCATGTTACGGCTAAAGACTTATTAAATGAAAAATGGGTTGGAAAATGCCTCCATGACCCTATTCTACAGAGTAGTTTCCCTACCCTACCTAAAAACCAAAACTAAGGATCTGTGTATCAGGATGTCAATAACGGAAGGGCTGCCCATGTGTCCAAAACATCCTATCCTGATCCTCCCAATACAAACAAAGGAAATGTCTTCAACCTGATATTTGCAAAAAGGTGTTCACAAATAAAAATTAGAAATGCTCCAACAGAAATGTTCTCCAAGGAGTAAGACCTTAAGGGTAATTCCCTTCCCCTGAATTCTTGAAATGGGCTGGCAATGTCTCTTTTACAAACAGTTAATTTGTGTCTCTCCTCGATTCACAAGGTTCCTGTTTAGGCAACAAGCTCTGTAATAGTATTTCGAAGTGATTTTGTCCTCCGATGTATTCCTTATCTTTGATAAATCCACTTCCAGCTTGCTGGCCTCAGAAGTTTGTTTCCACAGTAGAGGGCGGTGTCCCTCGAAGGCCTCTGTATCGGCGCTGACGTCGCCATGGCCATAAATAGTCTTGCGCAGCGTCCGTTGCTCAGTTCCGTTTTTCCGCACTTCATGAGCCTCGGAGACGCAGCGCTCGGTTCCTTTATTCGAGAAAATCTTCAAAATTCATCGAAAATCTAAGTTTTTAACGATGGCATCTTCATCCGAACCATCGACTCCATGAGCCGGTTTTAAAAAATGTCAAGGTTGTGGAAAGAAGATGTCTCTAACGGATCCTCACAAGATCTGTTTGTGGTGCCTGGGATCAGAGCATCAATGTTCAGAGTGTGAGGACTGCATGTCCATGACGGCGAAAGCCTTGAAGGAGCATAAGGGGAAGTTAGAAAGAGGTAAGGCTGTTAAAACTTCTACCCCTTCAAAAGAATTCTCGGCTGAGTCGAGACATTTGTCTCCTCGCCGTCAAAAGAAACATTCCCGATCGAGTTCTCGAAGCAGTTCCCATCACTCTTCAAGATCGAACACTCCAAGAAGAAGCGCCATAGATCTCCCTCTTCGTCAAGTTCCCCGGAAAGGGTCACCTTCCCCACAAAACACAGCTCTCCGGCTAAGTGGGAAGAATTTTGTAAAAAAATGGTTAGGGTCTTCGAGAAAGCGGCCTCGACCCCCTCGGAGATGCCTAGAGGTGATACCCTAGGTGAAAGACCCGAAAAACAAAAACGCTGCGAGTTGTTGAACCCGGTGAGCAAAAATACTCGAGAGCGTAATGAACCCTCGAGTAAAGGCAAACATCATCGGTTAAGACTGCCATTGTCGAAGGTACCTTCGACGCACAAATCTGTATCATCGACGCCGCCGTCGACTCCGATGAAAGATGCGCCTAAAACCTCTACTACGCCTCAGGCACCGGAGGTGTCGAAAGCCCAGACCAAGACGTCGAGAGTGGCGTCGACAATCTTGACGCCGAGTAGGATTCCGGTCCTAAGTTCGAGGCCTTTTTCGACGTTTGACGCTTTTTACGGGTTTGTCGAAACCTACAACGTCTACGTCGACAACCACGATGTTTTCAAAAGCAGTAACCACAAATTTGGCGCCTTCTTCCCTAGAAATGGGTTTTACTCCCTATACAAGATCTGATTACTTCAAAGCTTTATCCTCTATATATGAGGAAGGGGAGAACTCTGACAATGAGAGACCTTTTGGACTACAAAGAACAACAGTACCCATTCCAGAGGATTTAATTTCTGAAGAAAACAGGTTGAAAGATCTACAAGAGTCTTTACAGGAGGCCAGTGGTATAGATACCTCTCCAGCGGCAGAATTTGCTAGACCAGAACCTGGTGAAAATGCAGAAATACCTTACAGGGCCCTTATGGCTAGAAGAATGCAATTTATGGGGTGGACTACACCTGCACCCTCTTTCCAGCAAGATGATCTTACTGATATATTAGATAAAGGACCCCAAGAGGATCCCATCGTCCCTTTTCATGCTGCACTGCAAAGGAAAATATCTGCAAATTGGGAGACTCCTGAAGTTATCCCTGCAGTAAATAAAAAACTCTCTGCTAAATACAGAGTGTCAGCTTCAGACTACAAATATCTAAGCAAGCATCCAACTACAGAGAGTCTAGTTGTGCAGGCAGCAACGTCATCAAGCAGTAAATCGGCATACCCCATTATACAACAAGACAGGGATGATAAAATAAAATGTGACGCCATGTCAAAAAAAGTCTTTTCGGCATGCAGAATGGCTCTTAAATCTATCAACGCAACTTGCACGTTAGCAAGATTCAGCCACACCCTTTGGGAGTGTGCTTCATCAGCGGCTGACAGTCTTCCAGAAGGGGAAGAACGAGAAGCATTCTTGAAAATCATCAAGGATGGGAAGGATGCAATGTGTGAGTCCCTCCAAAAAGGCATTGACTCTGTTGACAGCATCAGCAGAGCTATGGCAGCGAGTACCACAATCTGCAGATGTGCGTGGTTGCGGAAGTCTGGTTTTGCTCCTGATGTACAAGCAAGACTTTTAAAAATGCCCTTTGACGGCACTTCTCTATTTGGAAAAAAGAGAGATGACAGCCTGGAGAAATTGCAGACATCCAAAGCAGCAGCGAAATCACTTGGGGCTGCAATCCGGCATACTCCAAATCGCCCCACAGGTACACCCTGGAGTGGCAAGTCCTTTTGTTTTTACTCTGCATTCGGAAAAGAGCGGACAGCCAGCTGAAAGGGGCCAGAGACGATTTACCTGTGGTCGATGGGTCAAAAGTAGCAAATACGTGCCAGCAGGTGCTACTTTACCCTCAGCATCTGCGTCAGCCGCTTCTAAACCCCTCTGAGGTCTCTCCTTACAAGATACCAGTAGGAGGCAGGTTAACTCAACATCTGACAGAATGGCAGGCTATTACGTCAGATGCTTGGACATTGGAGACAGTTGCTCAAGGTTACTGCCTGCCTATCCTCAAAATTCCTTCGAGCCATCCACCAGGGAACAACTCTTTCAAGTTTCCAGACCCACTCCTTATGCAGGAGATTTCAGACCTGCTAGAGAAAGGGGACATAGAACCGGAACCTGTAGCGGAGAGGAACAAGGGTTGATATTCCCCCTACTTTATAGTACCAAAGAAGGACGGAGGATTGAGGCCCATCTTGGACTTGCGAGAATTGATTAAATTCCTCAGGAAAGACAAGTTCAAGATGGTAACCCTTCCTCAGATCCTTCTGGCCCTCCAGCTTCAGGACTGGTTGGTATCTCTAGACCTTCAGGATGCTTATTTCCATCTGCCAATCCATCCCAAACAGGAAATACCTGAGGTTCGCAATTGGCAACTGTCATTATCAATTTTGAGTTCTGCCATTTGAGCTGACCTCTGGCCGAGGGTCTTTACCAAGCTAATGGTGGTTGTGGCTGCAAGTCTAAGGAGGGAAGGGATTCACGTCTACGCCTACCTGGACGACTGATTGATCAGAGCAGTATCCCCGGAACAAGCTCAGATCCATCTAGATTATGTTTGCCACTTCCTTCACAAGCTGGGCTTCTCCCTCAACTTAAAGAAGTCACAGATGATACGATCACAGAGGCTCCAGTTCATTGGAGCAGTCCTGGACACATTCTTGGGAAAAGCCTTGCCACCAGAGGTGAGGGTTCAAGATATTCTACAGATGGTCACCCGGTTTCAAAATGCCCAACGTCTACCAGCCTTTGACTTTTTTGAGGTTGCTCGGCCTCATGGCGTCCTGCATCTTCCTAGTGCCAGAGGCTCACCTGAGGTTGAGATCTCTCCAGTGGGCGCCAAGGACCCAGTGGTCACAATTCTCAGGGAGGATGTCAGATCTCCTACTAACACCGGACAGAGTGGCTCGAGACCTTCAGTGGTGCGCCTGTCGGGAGAACATCTTGAAAGGAGAACAGTTTTGGCAACAATGGCCGGAGATAACAGTAGTCAAGGATGCCTCACTCACGGGGTAGGGAGCTCATGCCAATGACTTGACCATCAGCAGTCGTTGGTCTTCATCGGAGTCCAGATTACACATCAACCTATTAGAGCCGAGAGCGATCAGACTAGCGCTGAAGGCTTTCCTGCCATCAGTACAGGGAAAGAATGTCCTGATAATGACAGACAAAGCAGTGGCCATGCACTACCTCAACAAAAGAGGAGGCGTAGGGTCACTGCCACTGTGCAGAGAGGCAATGCAGCACTGGTTTTGGGCAATTCAAGAAGGAATCTCTCTTTCGGCAGTTCACCTAGCTGGCGAGAAGAACGTGACGGCGGACGCTCTGAGCAGGCAGAACACAGTCTCCCACGAGTGGGAACTAGCTAAGAAAGTCCTTCAACAGATCTTCGCCCTTTGGGGAACCCCTAAAGTTGATCTGTTCGCCATCATTATCAACCGGAAGTGCGATCAGTATTGCTCAAGGGAATTTCCCCCCAAGAGGAGCTCTAGGAGACTCATTCGTAGTGGGCTGGGAGTTTCCAATTCTGTACGCGTTTCCTCCAGTCCCCGTCATTCCTCAAATGATCAGGAGGTTGAGAAGATTCCGGAAACCCATGATCCTAATTGCCCCGGATTGGGCCAGGAGAATGTGGTACACGGATCTTCTAGACATGTCCATCTGTCCTCCGATTCGTCTTCCGCAAAGAGAGGATCTTCTCTCGTAGAAGGGAGGTCAGGTTCTCCATTCGGATATCAAAACCCTCAACCTTCACGCCTGGTTTCTGAAAGGCTGAGATACAAGGATTGGGATCTCCCGGATGACGTAATGGAGGTGTTGCTTTCAGGCAGAAGGCCAGCAACAAAATCTTTATACCGCTACAGTTTGAACACATTTTGCAGCTGGTGAAGAGAAGAATATTGAACCCTTTTCATGTAATATACCGGTGGCGTTATCTGTTTTGCTTTATTTAGCAAATTCAGGTATTCAAGTTGGCACAATCAAGGGCTACCTTGCAGAGCTGTCGATCTTCAAGCGCACTGCAGAGGAGCCTTCGTACTTTAAATTGCCCTTAGTGATTCAATTTCTAAAAGGGTTAACTAATGTTCCCTACCCCCACACCCCCAACTCCTTTTCAAGTTCCAATGTGGGACCTATACCTAGTCCTGAAATTTCTAATGGGTACCCCATTCGAACCTCTTCATTCCTGTTCATTAAGATTTCTTACTCTATAAACAGTCTTTTTAGTGGCTTTAACTTCTGCCAGAAGAGTGAGCGAATTAAAAGCCTCATCTTGCAAACCTCCACATACAATCTTTCACAAAGTTAAGGTTGTTCTACAAGTGACGCTGAATTTTCTCCCAAAGGTGGTCTCAGAATTCCACATCACAGAAAAGATAACCTTACCCTCCTTCTATCCTCCTCCCCATACAGGGAAAGAGGAAGAGATTACATAGGCTGGATCCAAGGCGTGCCTTAAACTTTTACATTAGCAGACTTGAAAAGATCAGGCAAGCAGACCAATTGTTTGTGGGGTATGCAGGGCACAAATTAGGTTTGCCCATTACAAAACAAACCATTTCAAGATGGATTATTTTAACCATTATAGGATGCTAAAAATTGGCAGGAAAAGAGCCCGCTCAACATCTCAGGGCTCATTGAACCAGGGGTATCGCAGGCTCTTCAGCTCTCCAAAGAGGAGTTCCAATTAAGGACATATGTTCAGCTGCCACATGGTGGTTCGCACACACTTTCACCAAATTTTACAGTCTTGATTCCTCCTCTAGCCAGGAGGAAAAATTTGGAAAAGCTGTGTTGCACTCTGTGCATCTTTAAAGGGAAACATTTCATTTTACTACTGCCTCCTCTATATACTACTGCTACAGGAGTCTATCAAAGATAAGGAATACGTCAGAGGACACAATCCCTTTGAAGAACAAGTTACTTACCAAACTGGTAACGTTCTTTCGATGGGATGTTCCTCCGACGTATTCCTTACGTCCCTCCCATCCTTCCCATCCTTCCCCGCAGCAAAACTTCCCTTGTATTTGCAGCTTACGCTCCTTCAAGGTTATTAAACAATTAATCCAAAGCAAAACAGCACCTCAAAATGGAACTGAGCGACGGACGCTGCGCGAGACTATTTATGCCCATGGTGACATTGGCGCCGATACGGAGGCCTTCGAGGGACACCGACTCGAGGGACGTCAATGCGCAGCGCCCTCTACTGTAAGATAAGGAATACGTCTGAGGAACATCTCATCGAAAGAACGTTACCAGATTGGTAAGTAACTTGTTCTTCTTTAACACAGTTTCTTCTTCATTATTTATGGGAGTTTTGCAAATCGCATGGTATATTCCCCTGCCAAGATTCTTTATCCAATTCCAACTGCCTGGTATACTCCCCTGCCAGTAGAGTTCCTGCAGTGTCTGGTAATAGTGCAGAGGAGAGCCTCCACGACTTCTTGAGCCACCCCCAACCCTGTACCATGGCCTTTGAAGAACCAAGCATGTTGAAGAACCAAGCATGTTGAGTTAATGCTGAGATTGAGGAAAAGGACCCACCCCTCTGTCTGAAATAGAGCTCATCTCATTGCAAGAGTCAAAATAGACGCACTGGCCATCTCCAGGAAGTCGTAAGGAAGTGGTCACCTGTGAACCTCGGAGGGCAAAAAAATCAGGGCACACTTTCAACAATATAATCGTTAATCAATGTTCATTCAAACATAAATTGTTCACGTTCCAAATGGTGGAAAAACAGACATTTATTTTAATTTATTTTACTATTTTGTCCAAAGAAGAAACTTAAATTGATCTAAAGATTAGTCACAAAGTTAAACCAAGGATAACATAAGTCTTGCTGTATAACAATTGATTCTATACAAAAAGTCTGTGAGCTCCGTAACACAAAGAATACATTTTACATTGTATGATTCAGGGTAACATATAGTGCATCGATTTAATGTATTATTGTCAATTGAGTTTGTTTAGAACATCAGGAAAATCAGATATTACAATAGGCATATGTTTTTTTCAGTTCTTGAGAAGAGAAGAGAAAGGCTCTCTGGCAAACGTTGCCTATTCGGTTTACTACGCGTTTCGGGACAATGCGCCCTTCTTCAGGTAAGGATATCAGATTCGGTGGTAGGGTTTCTAAAAGTAAGGATAGTTCACATGCATATCAAATATGGAGTTTCATTTACTGCATGAACAAAATGTAAACGTGACTGATCAGTCCACTGTTTTCACTAACCTCAAGTTGTATGTGACCACACTTAGTGGTTTTCTGAATGCATGTTTGGCAAGCCAATCGCCGTTTCCATTAGTAAAAATAAAAAACAAATAGTGGTATCACGGTTATGGAGGTGGCATCTGAATCGTTCTCATGTGGGACCAGTCGCTAGGATAAGCAGTGGTTCCCACATACAGAACAGTACATATGTCGGTCAGATACTACTGTATCTTGCTGTCCTCACAGGAGGTGAACATGACTCACCTATTCTTCAATTCATTGATGTGAAGGTAGAGTATTGATGGTTTCCCTCTTTAAAGTAAGCGTCCAATACCATTTCTAGTGATTTCCTCAAAGCGTGTCTGTGGACAAGAATGTCTGTTACATTAGCAGAGGACAATGAGGCAGCCTATTGCTAGAATTCTTTATCATTTTGCGAATCCGTCAAGTTGCCAATGTACGAGTTAAACATTTTGGAGACTCTGTACTCACCAGAGGCTGGTGGTTGTCACGGGTGCCAGTCCCGGCGGTTCTTTAATTCATTTAGGGGGGGCGCTGTTGCGCACGACCAAAATGGCCGCATAGAGAGAAAGCTCTGGTGTGGCTGACGTTGGCTTGGCACTTTCATATGCATTCCGGAATCCTGGGATCTTGCATGGTGAACGTAGCCTGAGCGGAGGCGTTGTGGTACATACTGGGGAAGAAAATCGTTAGATTTGGGCAGCTGTAATCACGATTGCAGACCACAACCCTGGTGGATCTGGGCCTGCATGATCCGCGCCGACCGAGTGGACAGTGGATACGGAGGCGCTGTTGGGTCCATAAGGTGGGGAAAAATTTTGCGGGCTGTTCCTCTGTCCTGCGCCTGCCGGGACTGCTATTGGTACCGAGGACCTAACCTTCCGTGCTGCTGCGACGGGTACTGCGCCCCTAAACCGGTGACCAGGTGCAACTGCCCAGCCACGTTATTTGGATGCCCAGGCAGTGGTGGTCCTCTACAGGGCACTTCGGGGCGCCGTCCCACTTGCCTCGTATTTGCGGCGGCGATACAGCCATCAAGGTAGGTGCACTCCTACCCCCACGAGATCCCAACCCGAGGACTGTGTGGACACCCCCTGGCACGGGGGGACCTCCTCCTCTGTGGTTCCACGATCTCTATATTAACTGTGTGCACATATGTGAAAACATAGCGAGGGCTGGAGCTGCAAATACTGGCTCTCTCCCTACCAACCACGGGCTGCCTCCCTTCTCCACTGTCACGGCATGGACCTTTTGCGATACTGTTTACGTCTGAAGCACTGCAGGCCCCTGCATTTCCAGGGGCCTTGTGGGATTGATTCCCCCTGGGAGACGGGTTAAGGGCCGCTACCCCCCCCCAGGCGGGGGCACTGCCATACTGTTACGCTCACCTGGCTCCCACAGGGGCGTCGATCTGAACTGGACAGCTGCGGCCTCCACCAATGTGACGCATAGTGCCGAGATGACAGACTGGACTAGCCCACCTAGCTTTGTTTACTTGGCCCATAGGAATATTCTTCTGCAAATGGAGAAAGGGAATTAACCACCCGTGGAGTTGAGCGTTAACCCTCACCCACTCCTGCTGTTCTCCCCATTGATCCCCTTTGATGTCCCCTCTTATAGTCTCACCTGATGGTTTGGAAAGATGAGCTCACCATCCTGCATTGAGCGCAGAGGCGCGTTGATGACCAGTTGCTTCACTGGCTCGAAGGAATTGGTGAGTTCCAGAACAATATTTATTCTGAGATTCCCGGCAAGAGGCCGTAAGTATGTAGTTCGTAAGAGTTCAAATGTCTGACTTTCACTCTTGTCCGATTCCTTGCAGGTTGCAGCTTGACCCTAGCGAAGAGTTCCTCGTGGCAACCGGTAATATTCAGGTAAGGATTTGTATTATCCAACACAGTTCGATAAAATGTCAATATGTAACCTGTTTTCTCCCTTATTCAGGCGCTGAGATAAAATATGAAGTCCTAGGGAATAATGCCTCTGGCGGTAAAATCAGGTAAGTCTATTGTGGTGAGGAGGTTTCCCCTTGTTGTCCCTTTGTTTCACCTTACTGTCCTTTTGTTTCCCCTTAGGGGCCGGGGTTCGGCGAGGATGCAGTGGAAGCTGCGCCCACCTGTGAAGAGGAATAGTACCCCCGGTGGTAAAATCAGGTAAGTCTATGGGGGGTAACTAATATTGCCTCTGTGTATTCCCTTGGCTCACCTTGCTGTTGTTGTCTTCCCTTAGGTGCCGGAGTGCGGCGGGAGCATGCAGAAGGATGCGGTGGAATGTGAAGATGCTGCGAAGGCCGGTGAGTGCAGCGCGGCGCTGCTGCAGGCGAGGCGACGCGCATAAAATAACTTCTTTCTTCCAGCTCGAAGGCGCGATGGATCGGGAATTCAGGTAAGGATCAAAGGTATTGCTCTTGTTCTAACCTTTTCTCCTTCTCTCCCCTTTTTCTAGGAGCTCCGGACTCGAGGCGGGCGTGGCAGAAGACTGGATGCAGACTTGCAGGCACGGTGAGCATTACGCTGCTGGATGCAGAATAACGCGAAGCGTGTGCTGCTCTTGGGGCGTGGTTTAAATAGCCTCCAAAGTAGTCCTAGGTAAGTATTCCTCTCCAGCCCCACCCGAGTAAAAAAAATAGTCCCTTAGGTAAAGTAGTCCCTTCCAAGCCTCCTTTGGCTTGGAGCTCTTGCAGCATGGTCTGCATCAGGAAAGTTTTAATCTATGAGCCTGGCGCCTAAGGCGCCAGGACTGACGCTCCATAGCAGGGGTTGTTGGGTTTGCTTAGTATAACTTGATGCCTGCTTCCGGGGTCGCTGGACTTGGTCTGGGTCCCCGGGGGTAGGCATCATGACACATACCTGCTGGCCCTACTCAGGCAACAATTGGCCTACATACCCCAGGGGCTGCTAGCAAGTCACAGTCGAAGGGGCCACTCAAATACTCACAACCATCCTTCCGCGTAGATGATAAAGTCATTTGCATCAAGGACTTCACTACGCATGGAGTAAGGATATCCCTCTAGTTCAACATAGCTTGTCCTGGTGACGCCTAGGCAGAGACCAAGCTACATGATGAGGCTGAGCCCGGCGATAGGATCAGCTCTGTTGTGCTAGCCCACTGGTGATGGTGCGTCACCTTGTGACTTGTGCTGGAAACCAACACTGGGAGCTTTTACATCCCCAAGAGCAAACTCTCTATATTGCTGCCACGGAGCTTGGGATAGTGCACATGCACCACTGTGCTGCTGCACGCGAGAATCCTACGTCCCACTCAACACGCTGAATCGCCGCCGTGGAGGAGTGGGACTCCATTTCTGCCTCTATACCCGACATCTCTGAGTGCATCAACCCCAGGGTAAATTCAATTAGACGCTAACGGGTTGTTACAAGTAGGATCGGTTTTGCCTGAGAACAGAGATGTCCCGCAGGGAGCTTTTATCAAATATTCCAGCGTGTGTGTGAACGTTTAGTTATTACATCGATCAGGTTGCTTGTTGCTGGAAATCGTTTACCTTCTATCGCAGAGTTCTCCACGGACTCCGGCGTGGGGCAACTCTGAACTAGCTCTTCAGCACGGTTGTGTGTTGCTAAGCAACATCAATGCTTACTAGCTCCTTAGTTATGGCCGGCTTGTCGGCTGAATGTAGGCGCCATTTTGGACTGTGTTCTCTTGGATGTAAACGTACTAGGTTTGTTAGAGCATCCATTGCCCTAATTCACACCGGACTTTGTAAGCCGTAGTTTAGATTCCAATTCTTCATAGATGGTGTCTATTCAAGAAATGAAGGAAAAATTAGTCATTGTGTTTTTGAATACAATTGTGAATCCTAAAGCTGTAGTTCATGGTGATTCAAGTTCTAGTGTGTGTTCATCGCGCAAAGTAGATCTGTCCTTTAATTCTTCCCCATCTGCAGTTAGAAGTAAAGGGTGAAGCGAATGAGTATCTGGTTGATGATCAACCAGTACATACATTTCGAAGCTGTGATGAGTGCTTGTGGTGAGCAATTCCAATGAGTATGCTGTTACAGATCAACCAAAGCATCATTTAAAGGCATTCTAACAATTTGAAATGCGATAAGTGCTTATAGGAAGCAGTTCATGTCCCACTCAAGATTCATTCCACCTGGATGCATAGTCTAGTTGGTCAATCCAGTTTATTTCTCTTTGCTGCATTAGTCTGTTGAGGTTACCTTGTCTCCTGGGTAAGATAACATGTTCCAAAATAATAAATTGAATTTGTGCAACTGAATATCTCAGTTGACAGAAGTGTTGCGCTACTGGTGATTTCTCAGATGATAACCTAATGTTTGATTTGTGCTCGCACCATCGCGTTATGGCTTTCCTTTTAGACCAACATGAAACAATCCACATGGGCATTTAATTACATAGATTACGTTTTTCGTATCACAAGTTGATTTGTGCATCAGCGGGATAGAATGCCCTTTGTATGGATGCTGTATGGGGTTGCCACGAATCACATTATTGCACCAGTTACAGTGGTTACATGGTACAGTGCCATTTTAGTCCTTTTTCTTTGATATCCGAAGTCTGCTTCAATCAGATGGTCATGTAACGATTTACTCCTGCTATAAGCAAATAGTGGTGGATTCGGAAATAGATTTGCTAGTGTCAGAACCAACGATAACATGTGTCAATTTCTTTTAACAATTTTGTTGATCCGATTACTCTGTTCCGAGGGGGTAGTCACATATACAAGATGACTTTTTGTGGTTTTAATCCTTGGTTTGAGTGCTTCTGATCTGGATGTATGCCAGACGTGGGTTGTTTGTAACTGGACTATTTCTTTGTCGTAACCCCGATTGACAAATTCTTCAGTTAAATCACCAACTTTGGTAATATATTCTTGTTCCTCGGATACGATACGTCTGCACCTGAGAAATTGACTTAAAGGAATGCTTTCTATAGTTCTTATCGGGTGTAAGCTGGTTGCTAGTAACATTTCTGTCAGTAGCTTTGGTGAAGACTGTTACCAGTTTGTTGGTTTTTCCATAGATTAATACGTCCAAGAAATCAATGTATGACTTGCTCCATTTGTGGGGAAATTTGATCCTAGGTGCCAGCGTGTTCATAAATTCTAAGAATTCTTTTAGTTCCTCGATAGTGCCCTTCCAAATTTCGAAGAGATCTATGTATCTCAGTAGTTGTGTTTCTTCTAAATATGCCATGTAGGTATTCGCATAACTGCGGGCCATTGCTGCCCCCATTGACGTGCCAGATCTCTGAAGGAAATACCGGTCTTCGGACATGAAGAAATTGTTGTTGAGTATAATCTTCAATAGTTTTAATATCAATAGACTATCTCCTTTTATGGGTTCCTGGGTATTTAATAACAGCCATTCCATGGGTTCCAGACCTGCATGGTGAGTAATGTTAGTGTATAAACTAGATACATCCAAGTATATCCGTCTTCTCTACAAATTCAACTTTTTCAAACTTCTGCAAAAAATGATTGGTGTCCTTAATGTACGAGATGGTTGTGTGTGTTGAGCCAGAGGTTAAAAAACATAAATAAATGTTCTTGGCAGCTATGATGGGACATCCAGGTGGTTCAGTTAAGTTTTTATGCATTTTTGGCAGGATATAGATTACTGGCATTGACAGATGCAAATTCGTTAAAAATGCCTTGGTTTTGTGAGTTATTAGTTTGTCCACTTCAGCCTCATCAAGTGTTTCTTTAATAATGCTGTGTACCTGCTTGGTCGGGTCCTTGAAAAGTTCCAAGTATATATCCTAGTCAGCAAGTTGTTTTTCAACTACACATTTGTATTTGATGGTATTCCAGATCACTAAAGCCCCTTCTTTATCGGCAGGTTTGATGACCAATCAAAGGCTTTTTCCACAGTCTATCCAGTGCTTGCTTCTAACTGTGGGTGAAGTTTCATCGTGTCCGCTTTTGAAACATCAATTTATTTAGATCTTTCAAGAACAATTTTTGAAGTCCCCATAGCATATCCTGCAAGCCCAATACTGAGCAATATCACTAACCAGGGTGTGGTACCTGCGTAACCTACCGAGAATGTGTAGTGTGTCACCCGTGATTCACTAGTGCTGAGACCAATGAGATCTGAGGAACCACTACAATGTTGTCGTTAGAAAGCCGGCCAGGGGCACAAAAAATCAGGACGTCATCAGGCCTAGAAGAGGTTGGAAGCCTAGTGCTGACAGTTCTGGCCATCTGAAGAATATTTTGCGTCCTGTCCTCTGGGGGAGGTGGGAGCATTCCACATGCGAGAATCTGACAGGGATGCAATGATAAGGAGCATCTGAGAAGGTGTCATGTGTGACTTTTTGAAGATGAGGGAGAAACCCAAGCTGTATAAGGGGTGGCATGTGTTCCGCAGATCTGAAATTTCTTGAACTAGGGATCTGACCTTGATCAGCTTGTCACGCAAGTAAGGAAAGACGTGGATTCTTTACCTCCTGAGCCTGGCTCCCACCACCATCAGCAAAGAAAACGCTTTTGTGGAGGTGAAACACCCGAACAGGAGAATGTAGAACTGGTAATGCTTCTCTCTGATAAGAAGCCTCCAGAACTTGCTGTACTTCCGGTGAATAGGGACAAAGAAACAGACATGAAGGTCGAGGTACACCAGCCACGCATCACCATCTTGAATATGTCCTTCCTCAAAAACTTGAGAAGTCTTAAATCCAAGATTGGACGCAATCCTTCATCGTCCTTTCGTACCAAGAAGTATGGAGAGTAGCATCCTCTCAGCTTCTTATCCTTTGGAACAAACTCCGTTGAAGCTTTTAAGAACATGGTACGAACTCCAAACACAATGGCAGGGTATGGCGTGGACGCCCAGCCATAGGTGGTTGTCTTCTAACAAAATGATATGCTATAACAGGACGCCTGGCCTGCCAGGCGTCCAAGAACCCTGAAATCTTCCTCCCAAAGGTTGAACCTGCTGACGTGGCAATCCAAGGAAACCTCTGCCTTTGAGGCCACTGGTGTTGAAGCACTCTGGAGCGGAGCCTTCTGCGAATTCCTTTTTTTTCCCAGGCCTGGTTAACCATTGTTGCACCCCGGGGGCGTGGCTAACTGCCATGTAGAGCGGACGTGTCTCCTGTGAGCTCCGCACCGATGTGCCATCATAAGCTGATTTTCATCCATTTCTGCTAACTTTTAAAAGCTGCAACTTGCACCATTCGTCGCCGGATCTCATCAGCTGTCGCTTGATCCGTCTTTCAGATGGTTGGAGACAACCAACACCGACGTACGTCGAGCTAGAAGAGCCGGAGCCGAGAACCAAAATGGCGGCTTCCGCGTCCTGAGTTTCAAGGGACCCGAGTGCGCCTGCACCGCGGAGGACGTCGTCCATCGGGGCCTGCTGGGGAGCCGGAACAACCGGCCAGCCCACACCGGGGTCGGGAGAGCGCAACCGCGCTCCTAGACAGAGCGACCCGCCCCCTGAGCCTCCATCCTGCGGCGTGCTGCCCGCGGCCGCGGGGCCCAGCGGAGCCCTGACAAGACCTGCGGCCGGCTGGAGCCGCAAAGGTCAGCGGGGCGGGGGGTAACCAGCGACTGAGGACTTGCGACCGCATATCACGGGGGCCTTGTCCCCCTCCCCCCCCCCGTCAACGCATATCTGCGCCTGGGAGTGTCGCCGAAGCTGACTCCACCACCTTGCGCCCCCCAGCCGACATCGAGAGCGACCCAGGCCCGACGCTCCACATCCACAAGAACTGGTGAATCCCCAGACTGCCGAAACCTGACGCCTGCCTCTTCGGATGTGTGAAGCCCTCCTTCGACGCCCAGATATTGCAGCCTCTCCCCCCCCCTTCGCCTTCATCTTGGCCCTGGGCCCCGTGGCACCAGAGCACTGGAATGCCCTACCTCCCACCATCCGCGGTGAGCCCTCCCTCCTAGCCTTCCGCAAAGCGCTGAAAACCACCCTCTTCTCATAAGGTCCTTCGCAGCTGCATAATACCAACCATATGACCCATTGCCTAAGTTGTATTGACCAACCGCATAAGCTGTAATGATAACCTTGCTTGTTCCTATCTGTATTATGCCTCTTACTGATACCATGCCTGTAACTAAGCTCATGCAAGTAACAGCGCCTCAATGCCCCTGGGCTGCCTGCGCGCTATACAAATTTAAATAAATAAAATTTAAATAAATAAATAAACAGCTCGAAGAACCCTGCCGCGCCTCTTACCGGCGGCCTACCACCGACGCCCCTGGCGAGAGAACTGTGCGCTCACAAGATGGCTGGTAAAAGTAGCAGGCCCAAGCAACCATTGTTGCACCCCTCTGCTAGCGAGAAATTAGATCCACCGCTGTGCAAACTGATTAAACGGTCTATATGTGCGGCAAAGGGTGAAGTTGTGAATGAAAAGGGGAGGCTGTTTTTTTTTTCTTTTTTGTTTACTGCCAAGCCTGAACATTTGGCCATAGCATTACATTACTTCAATGTCTCCAAGGACGCACCTGCTTTGGAGCCAATCAAATGAGTTGCGTCAAAAAGAATATCTAATAGTTTTGTTTGTACATCCACTGCAAATCATGATGTTAGCAGCCACAACTGTTTTCTGACCTCAGTGGCTGCCCCCATGTCTATGGTCACACAGTCAGCAGTGTCCAACCAAGTCTGTTGTAGGGCCTGACAAGCTGCTTCCTTGCCATCTTCCATCAGCTCTTTAAAACCATCCCTGATTTGTTTTGCAGTAAATGTGTGAATTTTGCATGTACACACAAGGAGTTAATTGCCTTCAGAGTCATGCTGCCAGCACCTAAAATTGTTGTGCTTATGACGGACACCTTTTTACTTTCCCTATCCAGCAGGGAGGGAAAGAAAAACTGTCCTACTGGAACCTGATTTAGCCCCTGCAAGACCAGGCTTTCTTGAGTTGGGTGTGTTGATGAGCAAAGCTAGCTCTTTTGATGGTGGTTTGTACTTTTTGGTACTGAGCATGGAGTCCTCAATAGGGACATTATGGGGTCAGCAACTGCTAGATTGAAACAGAGAACCTCCCTTTGAGGCTCTCTATCCAGGATGTCTGTTAAAATGTTCTGTTGCATTTGCCTCGATGGTGAGCAAAGTACCAAGTACCAGCTACCACCTTTTGAATCGTTATCCGAAAGCTGCATTCATATGTTTATATTGTGATGCCCACTTAAATGTCAATGTCGATAAAGATGTTCAGGCCACTGGCGCCAATGAGAGCATAGGCCAAGTCGATCAGGTCTGGTTCTCTGAGAATGGGGTTGTTCCAAATATCCCTTTCTCCATATAGTTCCAATAAGGGTATCATGTCACCCTCATACACAGGCTACATGGCTTGGAATTAGCTAGCCCTTGATACCAGAGCATAGTTGGACGAGTCGGACAGGAATGTCAGAAAATCTGAACGTGATCCTTTCTGTGCAGAGCGCCCCAACAGTACATATATCGGTTTCAGTGTTTAACAAAGTTACTCACCGTAGTGACTACGTTACTGCTAGTCCATAGTCTGCTTTCCTCCATACTTGTGGGACATTCCGTCCTTCGGGACGGAGCACTTGTCAAAAAGCATAAAAACTTTCTTTTTTGTCGTTTTATTTTTACGCAGGGTACCGCACGTGGCCATAACCCCGCCCTCCTGAGCTCCACCCCGCGCATCGCCTTTCAGCTATTTTCTATCGCCAGGTCTGAGACCATTTGAGCAATAATAGAGGATACTTATTAGAGGAGACGGCGGGCATAAGGAGAAAAGCGGACTACGGTGAGTAACTCTGTTATACTCCTACGTCCCGTCCCCTTTCCTCCATACTTGTGGGAAATTCCACAACACACCACAGGTAGTACGGGTGGATGAAAAAACCCCTTTACAGGAATAAGTTCTTAAGAACAACCTGGCCAAATTGGGCATCAGCGTTTGAGCTCAGGTAAAGCCGATGGGGAGGCCCACAAAGCCGCCTTGGCGATGAACTCCCAAGGGATATACGTTGGAAGGTAACAGCAGTCGCTTTGCAATAGACTAGATGTGCATGGATACTCTTTGGTGGATGAAGGCCTTGAATGCTTTAGGCTACTGAAAAACATGAGGCAATCAAGCGGAGAATAGTTGCTTTGGAAGCTGGTTTCCCCTTCAGGTCTCCAATTGTGACAGGAAAGGAGACAGATTGGTTCAAATGAAAATCAGCAGCCACCTTAGGCAGGAAGAAAGGATGAGAGCGGAGCACAACCTCATCCCTGTGGAAAGTGAGGAACGGATGCTTCACAGAAAGAGCTTGGAGCTCACTAACTTGCCTTGCCGATGTTATTGAGATCAGAAGGCAACCTTCCAAGAAAGGTACTTAATATCGATAGTGGCCAGGGGTTCAAATGGCTTATATAGCATAACGCCCCGGCGGGAAGAGATGAGACCCGCAAAATGCCTTCAGTGACTGGATTAGTCAATGAAAAGCAACAGCTGTCCGTGGACAGATAAGCCACAATAGCGGATAAGTAAGTTCTGCATAACAGAACATGGATGCCAGAAACAGCCAGATGAGACTCAAAAGAACGAACAGTGTCAACCGAAGCTTGCCTGGGATTGAGCTGTTTAGCTAAACACCAATGGCAAAACCGGAGTCATTTGCTCCAGTACTAAGCACTCATAGAGGGCTTCTAGGCCACTTGGATAATGAGCACAGATCAAACTGTGTTAACGATCTGAACTCAGGCCCCAGGCCCCCTAGCTGAACGATTGTGGGGAGGGGTGCCACATCTGGCGAATGCTCTGGTGAAGCAGGAAGGGAATCTGCAGCAATCTGATCGGGAGGTACCGACAGATGCTGTAGCTCCGAAAAGCAGAATCTGACTGGCCACCAAGGAGCCTTGAACAGGAGAGTGCAGTTCGATGTGCTCCTGAGCTCACAGAACGACCAATGGATAAGAGGCAATGAAGGAAAAGCATAAGTTTACATGTTGTCCCACGGGATCTCGAGGGCGTCTTCCGGGGAGGACGCTCTAAACCAGTCGCTGGACGCATAAAGAGGCAGTTTCTGGTTTGAAGAAGTTGCAGAGAGGTCCAATTCTGGAGTGTCCCATTGATGGAAAATGTTGGAGAGGACATTGCTTTTCATCTCAGACTCGTAAAAAATGTCGACTGGCGACTGAATGAATCTGTGTCCACATTGAGGTGACCCAGGATGTGTACAGACTGGAGACAAACAATGTGCTGGATGGCCCAGTCCAAATTCTTAGATCTACAAGGAGAGGAGACTTGGTGTCGCCCTGCTTGTTGATGTAAAACATCGCCACCGATTTGTCCGTGCAAACACGAATTACACTGTTGCTGTAAGGGAGGTATTCAAAATGTCCCCCGTTGTCCGCAGAGGTTGGGCCACCATTTTGACAACACCTGGAGTGAACTGCGTCACAGGAGCAAGTGAGGCAATAGTCTCCTCAGGGGAGACCAGAGCCTTGCCTAACATCTTAGCCTTGAAACAATGAACCTCGACAGAGCCGGTAATGGGAGATCTAGGGTGTTTACTCGACACGTTAGAGACTGCCCCAGAATTAGCCTCTAGCGGAGGATCCTCGGCAGAGCCGGTACTGGAATGCCTGTGGCGCTTGACTGCCATCTTTACCCCCTTGGCAGAACCGGTAACACCACGACCCTACCGACAGCACCCTCAGAGGATCCCTTGACTGTCAGTACTGGATTTAGCCCCAAGAAGAGGAACCTCGGGTTTTAACCCGGGGCGTATATCTCCCTCAAGAGGGGCATCGAGCCGTGGCTCTGTGTGGAAAGCTCCAGAAACGGAGACCTTGGGCGTACCCCGGTATCCAGAGCCACAGACTAACTGGTCTGAACCTTAGCACCCAAATATGAAGCTTGGAACGATGTCTGGTTTTGGCAGGTCCTCTGGAGGAACCCTCAGTAAACACTCCGGTGCGTGTATTAGGGCCTTGGGGCACCTCAGGGGAATCCCTGGTAAAAGAGCTACACAAGCCCCTCCCGGTCATGGAATGCTCTCACCGAGTGGGGCTGCTCATCGATGTCATGATACGCTTGAAGCTCATCCAACGAGGCGGGAACAGAAGATTGGTCCCCCACGCCTACCCCTTCAGGTTTTAACGTATTGTCCCAGTCCATCGGTGTCTTCTATATAAGAGACAACGGGGCAGAGGAGGAAGAGATGGAGGATGTCCAGAAGGTAGCTGCCGAGGGAGTGGCACCACCGGAATCTGAATCAGAACAGCTGGTGGAATAGGAGGCTCAGGGTACATTTCCCTTAACAGACGCTTGAAATATGTCCTCTGTTAGGCAGAATCCTGTGTAGTGCCCTTAGGGACCACTACACACAATTAAGACTACAGGTGGCAATACAAGTTTTACCTTTGGTAGAAGCCTGTACTACTATGTCAGAGTGGTAGCAATGGCGGAGCAGCCAGGTTTATCTCAAGAGTATATGAACAGTAGCAGAGATTACACAAAGCGACCACAATTACTGTGACTCAAGCAAACAATGACTCAAGGTTTCAAGTAGAAAAATATAAGTACATTTATTTTTAAACCATTTGTTATCAACACAACACTTCTATTAAACTCAAACACAAACCACACGTAAAATATACTACAACTAACCAATTCACTTTGTACAGTAAATCTCAAGGTAAGTACCCTGTGTTTGAATGGACTAGTGTTACGAACAAAACACGTTACCGTGAATATGAATGCGATCACTTTTTGACAGTTCGGTCTACTAAATAAACGCGTATCCGTGACATGAGATACTACCGGGGCAAAAACACACTTAGCACCTGAGATACCCAGAGGGAGTTGGAGGCAAAAATCACAGGCAATATTTTGGTTAGGCAGACAGAATCGAGAAACACTCAAAGACAGAAGTTCAAAAGGGCCGGAGTCAGGGTTAAGTGACACCGGATACCTGTTGCCAAAGATCACACAGTCGGACAGTTCACGATTCAACATAGCCAAGAGTACTTCGATATTGTCAATGTTCGGAAGCAAAAGTTATAAGAAGGAGGGAAGACAAGGGTAAGCCTTGAAGGTGAAGAAAAGGGGTTCACCCAATTTCCTCAAGCAGAACACAGTACCTTACTCCAATGGTGCAGCTAGTGCCCTGGCAGTTGTTCCTGTTGGTTTCCCGCAGAGACACGGTTGCTGGAGCTTTGTTGTGAAGGAGGACGTCTGAAGGGGGTCTGCACCACACAGGGATGAGGCCGGCAGCAGTGACAAGGAATAAAACGAGCGCTCCTTAAAAACAGGAGAGGCTCTATCTGGACCACTACAGCAGTGTGCAGCGATTTCGACCAAGGAAGAGGATCCTCTGGCTGTGGAAGATGAGCTGGTTATCCCCACCAGGCTCAAGGGAAGAAGACTCCAGGCTGGATCTTCTCTTAGTCGTCGAAGGGTAGATAGCTCAGGACTGCAGCAGGGCTTCACCGGGACGGGGTAGTTGCAGCAGTCGTCGTTCTCTCCACTTCCCTTCGGTTCCTTGTAGTTCCAGTGGCGACTGACTTCTAGCCCAAGAGACCTGCCTTTTATGCGCAAAACCCCCATTCGCACAGCCTGGCTGTCAATCACCCAGCAGGGGGGCTGTCCAGCCTGGACAACCACCTCAGCCAATCATGGCAAAGTGCGACTTGGGTTTCCAAGGATACCCTTTGCAGGGGGTGACTACACCCCCTCCTTCACATTCAGCCCACCTAGACACCCAGGCGCCTGGTGGAGGGCTTCTGTGCAGAAGCCCGCCAAAAGACAGTGAACAAAGAAGGCGAACCTAGTTTGCCGTGCAAAGTAAAACACAAGAAGGACTTTAACAAAAAGAAATGGCGAATAAACCCAACAGGAGCCAAGAGAAAGACAATTTGGTCAAGCGGGTTTATGTTCGAGGCTAATATAATAGCCAAGAACAATACCACGTTTTTCTGATATAATCGCGGTAGAAAAGTTAGGGTAGATAACACTGCCACCAGCCAAGTCTAAATGTTAAAAGAGCGAAACAATGCTCTAGGAGGTACAGATGAAAAGGGATACGAATAAACCATTTCCAGTACTTCATGGAAGATGGGGTGTACTGGATATGTGGTAGATTGACTAGGTAAAGTTAATGGTATCTTTACCCTTTTCTGGGGGACTGTAGTCAGCCTCAGAAATGGAGTCGGGGGAAGTCTCAAAGACAACCCTGTGTCACTGCACTGAAGGTGCTGTGTGACATACAAAAGAAGGGGACTACTGAAGTAGTGTACTCCAGAGTCCACAATCTCAAAAACACAGAAATATACTTGCCAAAACACAGGTAAGAGTCTCTTTTTTCCCTATAGGGTATCATGAATTTGCCCCAAAGAAGGTGGTAACACAACCACCGAAACACTAAAAAAAGATAAGGGGGTTTGGCTTCCAGATTCACTGCCTTTGAACATTTGGACATGTGTTCCTCTTTTTGGAACGTATTGAATAACTTGGCAGCAGACACGACATATTGAAAACTGTTTCTGTCCAAGTCTGGTGTATCCATATATGTTTTCTGTTTCCCCTATATGCGTTGGCAAACCCAGTGGGGGTTTCCCTTATATGAGTCTTATGAGAAGATCTCTGAAAACTTTTTCTAAAAAAAACCTTTAGACTCATTTTTAAATAAATTGTATACTAATACTAGACATTTGAGGGATTTCCAACCTCTATTTTGATTTGTTTAGATTGTTGCTCAAATTAGAATACATGAAACTGTCACTATGAAACTGTTTCATTTATCCTTTCCTTTCCTTTTTTTAAATCAGAGGAGCTTTTCCTCTCTTGCTCTTTCCCCTTATTCTGAGCACTGGGTTTTTCGTTTGTTCACACTTGCACTTATCAGCATCCGTTTCCTTTATTCTTTAACCTTGGTTATGTGTAACCATATGTTTAATGAATGATGTAAATAATGGTTTCATCTCCCCTCTCCATGTTTACGATTCAATGTATAAATGTTGTGTTTTTTTTTTAATTCTGTTATTCAACATATGGTAATCTTTGTTTGCAACTTTTTACAGCATTAAAACAGTATAAATTATACACTGTAAATGTTGTGGTGCATGTGGTCATCTTGTTTTTCTATATATTTTATCATGCATGAATATGGTTGTAATTAGGGGTGAGATTTGACACAAGGAAAAAAAAAACAATTACTCAAAGGCACTCCACCAATTCAGCAAACTAGGCAAGGTGCCGAGTGCTCTATTTCTGGCTTTGCAGCATTATCTTGTGGTGTTATTTAGTACTCCGTGTGCCCGGCTGCTGTTCATATACTCCCCAAAGGGCACGCCAACTCCTTTTCATGTTAAAGGTGTGTTGGACAACCAGGGTTGTTTGAGGTGGTATAAGGGGAGCCCTAGCAACAGGAAACATTTTTTAAATTTTCTACCTGTTAACTCGGGACGTAATTCCTTTTTTTGTTTTCACATTTGTTTGTTAGTTCAATCAGATTGGTTTTTGCCACATTTTTTTGGTGCTTTACATGCACCACAAACTGTGTGCAGTCTGCAGTCCACCGTGACCCAGCACCGAGCTGCCTTTTGACATTATGGCAGAGAGTGCTACTCTGAGCTACACAGAGGAACACATTTTAGAAATAACCTGAGGCCCCTCTATTTTTGACCAATATGGCCAAAATACCAGCGAGGATTTACTAAAACTCAAAAAGAAAGTATTCCGTACCGAGCTCCACGGCCATTTTCTTTGAGAGAGAAATTTGAAGCACGTGGATACAGAAAGGATGAATTGGATTTGGCAGTCCAGAGGGTTAATTCCCTTGATCGCGACAGCCTATTGAAAAGTACTACTAAACCCAAGAAAGAACTCAAAACTCCAGTATATGTTTCTAAATTTTCCATTCAGAGTAACAAAATAAAGAATTCCATTAAGAAACATTAGAGCATTTTTAAGAATGATGTAAGGGTCCAGAATCTATTTGAACAACTTCCAGTCTTTGCTTATCAAAGGAGCAAAAACCTACGAGATGAACTGGTCCACACGAGGCCACCGATGAAAGAACCCATTACTTCACGCACAGGAACATATCCGTGCTTACATTGCATCAATTGTAATTTGGTGATCAAGGGTGACACGATATACCATCCCAGAACAGGCAACAAGATTTTCCTGAAGACATTTGGTACGTGTGATAGTGTGAACATTATATATGGTATAAAATGCCCCTGTGGTAAGTATTATGTAGGACAGTCCACGAGATCAGCAAAGGCACGTTGGAACGAGCACCGTTCGTGCATACGTACATGTAACACCAACTCGGCGGTGGCACGCCACTGGCGCAATGAGAGCCACAACCTGACTCAAATTAGATTTGTCATTCTTGAAGTGTTAAAGAAATCGAATCCCCATGAGGATTTGGGCCTGCGACTCAACCAAAGAGAAACCTTTTGGATAGACAAACTTGGGAGCCTCTACCCAAATGGCCTAAATGAAGAGATTAACTATCACTGTTACATTTGAATCATTGTTTTCCATGCTTGACTTAAGAGGATTATGTTGATACATGAGTGACTAGTACATGATTCCCTTCCTCTACCAATGTACATTTATACCGGGACACTTTGGATGACCTCTCTCTTTAAGGGGGTCATTCATGTCTTTTATTTTAGGATTCAATATGAATTGTTATCACATTAGGATCCAATCACCAACCTTTACACACCATTGTCGCCCTTCCCGGACTTAGGTTTGGGACCCAAGGTAGCGCCTTCCGGGGGCTACCGCATGCGACTGGTGTATTTATGATAAATGTACATGATATATCCACGATTACACCCATTAGTTGTTTATGTAATGGTTTAGATACACATGCTACCCTTGTATGATTTTTTCCATATATCGCAGTGTGTCTAATATGCTTATTATTATCATTATTATTATTATCACAATGTTTGTTTATTTTATCTATGACATTTTCACTCATTTATACACAATTGTCAGTATGTTTTCTATGTCTATTAGCCTTTTTTCTCATATTCAATTTTCTGTTCTTTTCCTTCTACAATTCTACATTTATCAGTAGCTTTACTGTAAATTCTTTTTTATTTGGATTCCTGGCTTGAATTGCCTGATTGCATGGAGTGCAATCGTCAGTAAAATCGTCAGTATGTTTTCTATGTCTATCAGCCTTTTTTCTCATATTTAATTTTTGATTTTTTTCCTTCTATAATTCCGTAATTATCATCAGCTCTACTGCAAATTCTTTTTTATTTGAATTCTTGGCTTGAATTGTCTGATTACATAGAGTGTAATCGGCAGTATGTTTTCTATATCTATCAGCCGTTTTTCTCATATTTAATTTTCGATTTTTTTCCTTCTATAATTCCGTAATTATCATCAGCTCTACTGCAAATTCTTTATTTTTATGATTCTTAGCCTTGATTGCCTGATTGCATAGAGTGCAACTGCCTATCGGCATCGTGTCGATCAATGGACACATTTGGGTCACGTGTTTATATTAGTATGAGTAACCTTGGGAACGCTGTTCCCTGGCAATGCGGAATGGCGTCCCCTGCTTGACCGCAATCCCAGCCTCAGTACACTCGTAGCTTTACGAGTACAGGTAAGCCTGCAGACCTCTACAACTAGTGTCTATGACAAATTCTGAGACAACCCACTAAAACACATGTTGTTGCACCTACAGATTGAAGAATTGATTTGGTCTGGTTTCCAGACCTTTGATCTTGCGTGAAGTTGTTGTCAACTCCCCGCACATTTTTTCCACGGGCTACCTCGATCCCTTGAGGTAACTTTCCTTGGTTTTCTGATCATGTTCAAATTAACTGTTATTTCATTTACACATTATTTATTTTGGCATCTTTTCTTTTCCCTACTGTGTGGCTTAATTCACCTTTTCCATTTACCTTGCAACTCATCGAAAATTGGTATGTTATTTTTATATTGTTTTCACGCATGGTTATATTTTGTAACACAATCACGATTTTGTTTATGTTTTTCAAAACTTGATGCTTTTGGTATAAATGTTCCACAGTTTGTGTAAATTAGACCTGCCCTGATGAAGGAGCTGTATGCTCCGAAATGCATTGGCACTTTATGTCTATAACAATTATGGGATGAGTTAGCCGCGGCCTCACTAAGATTTTATTAGTGACCAACTTGGAATTTTCTTTTTGATAAACGCATATTACTTTTGGATCCGACTAAGATTTATTTGGATGAGTTACATTCTGTAAATACAGTGAACATTTGTTGACTCTAATTTTGCAAATTGCACTGCCCTTGATAGGGCTTATACAGAGAGCGGCTGTGTGGCCAGGTTTGTTACCTGGTCTTCTGTATATTTTTGTAGTTTATGGAGAATCCCAGGTTCGTGAGTAGTTGGACGGTCCTTGCCGTGTGCTCCACGGCGAGCTCATTCGTCTTCGCTCGGATGAGCCAGTCGTCCAGGTAGGGGTAGACGTGGATCCCCTCTCGGCGCAGCTGCGCCGCCACCGGTGCGAGGCACTTGGTGAACACCCTGGGTGCCGACCTCAATCCAAAGGGAAGGGCTCTGAACTGGTAGTGACGCCCTTGGACCACGAACCTGAGAAACTTTCGGTGTCCCTTTAGGATGAGAATATGGAAGTAGGCATCCTCCAAATCCGACGACGACAGGAAATCGCCCTCCTCCAGCTGACCCAGGACGTGTTGGAGGGTGACCATCCGGAACTTCTGTGCCTTGATGAATTTGTTCAGTCGTCGTAGGTCCAGGATGGGACGCCATCCGCCCGTCTTCTTCTTCACGAGGAAGTATCTTGAGTAAACTCCGGAGCCCCGAAGCCTCTTTGGGACGAGCTCGATGGCGCCCTTCTTGAGCATCGCCTTTACCTCCAAGAGAAGTTGAGGGACGTGATGTTCTTTCCTGGCCACAGGGGGGACGCGCGGGCACCTCTTTAGAAACTCGAGCGCGTGACCCTGAGCTAGGGCGTCCAGCACCCAACGGTCGGTGGAGATGGACTCCCACACGCTGACGAAGCTCGCCAGCCGGCCTCCCACCGGGGTGCTTTGGTGGGGGCCCGACCCCACGGCCAGTTCAGTCCTGTTTAGACGAGGCTTTGCCGCCTTGTCCTCCTTGGCGACGACGGCGGGGTCCGCCTGACTTGCCTCGTCCCCTGTAAGCTTCCTGTGACGACGAACGGGCTGCTTGACGGTAGGTGGAAAATCCGCCGCTGGAACCTTTGGAGGCACCCTGTTTGCCTCCGCCGCTCCGAAAGGGTGGCCGCCGTTGCTGGAGAACCCCAAGAGCCCGGGCCGTCTCCGTGTCCGCCTTGATGGCTTGAAGGGAATCGTCCACTGTTTTCCCAAACAGGTTGTTTCCGTCGAACAGCATGTCCAAGACTCTGGTCTGCACGTCCTGACGGAAGTCAGTAGCCTTGAGCCATCCACGCCGCCTAAGGCACACGCCGTTGCCCAACTGGCGAAATCCAGTGTCAGCGATGTCCGTCGCAATCGTAATGGCGTGGTCCGACGCCACCTCTCCTTCCTGCAAGATCTCTAGGGCTTCCGCATTCTTGTCGTCCGGTAGGAAGTCCAGCAGGGGGGCTAGTTTGTACCACAACTCCCTGTCGTAGCGTGCTACGATAGCCAAGGCGTTGGCCGCCTTAATCGTCGTCGCTGCAGATGAGATGACTCTGCGTCCCATCGTATATAATTTCTTTCCCTCGCCGTCCGGCGGGGAGGTCGATGTAGAGGCCGCACCCCCCTCCCCCGCTTTCTTCCTGGCCGCCGCGGAGACGACCGAGTCCGCGTCCGGGACCCGGTACTTCTTCTCGTACCGATCCCTTCTAGCCGGCGTCGTGGATGGGTTCTTGAGGAGGGCGAGGCCCTCATCCCAAATATCGTCCAGTAGAGGTACAGAGAGGACCGTCTTCCTCTTGGCCTCGCGCCGTTGATAAAGGAAACCTTCCTTCTTCTCTTCCGGGCAGCGCTGAAAAAGCTCGGATGCCCTGGCGATCATGGAGTGAAACGATCCAATCTCGTCGGGCGGAGAAGCCCGGGTGGGAGGTGACGACGGCAGATCCTTGTCGTAAACCTTGTCGTCTGTACCCGTCGCGGCAGTGTCAGTCCCCGTATCATCCCCACGTGTCGTGGACGGGGAGGAGGGCTGAACAGGGTGCGATGGCTGAAAAGGAGGTGGAGGATGAATCATCCTTCTCTTAGGGGGAGGGCTCCCAGAAGGGCCTGGCTCCGGGTCCCCCGTCGGGAGCTGTTCCTCCACTGGTGGTAACGGCAGTCTCGTCCTTATCTCCGAGCATAAGGACTGTATAGCCAACAAAATGGCCGCCGAGTTGTCTTTCGGCACTGGTTGGGGGGAGTCCGACGGGTGGTCAGGAGCCCCATCGGCACCCTCGACGTTATTGTCGTCTCCTACGTCGGGGTCCCTCCCGACGGGCTGGTCTTCTCCCACGCCACCGCCGTGGCTTAAGACTTCGATCAGCTCTTCCTCAGAGGTTGAGGCCGAATCCACGACGACCTCTTGCCCCCCCCTTTTTCTTCTCCGCCGGAGGTTTCACGGGGGTCCTGTCGATGGGCATAAAAGAGGACTCCCTCCGCGGTGGCAGGGAGACTCTGAGCCCCGAGATCGCCACCACTGGTGTAGCCTCCACAGGCTGAGCCAGGGCCGCCGCGATTGTCTCGATAGAGGCCTTGGCCGGATGGATTAAGGCTTTCACCACCTTCGGTGCGCTCACCGCCTTCTCCTTGGGGGGAGGGTCACTGCCTCGCTCCCCCTCGGATGGGGCCTTCGAGCTCGACCGGGGTCTCTTCAGGAGCTTCGCCGGGTGCTCGGCCTTCCTCTTACCCGAGCCAGAGCGTTGGCTCGTGGTTGATGGCGCCGGGGAGGATGCGCCTTGCCTGGCGCCCGTAGAGCCCGACCGTTCGGCGCTCCCGGTGCCAGCGGACTCGGGGTGCTTGGCCTTCTGT
The DNA here is from genome assembly GCF_040938575.1 of Ambystoma mexicanum. Lineage (NCBI taxonomy): Eukaryota > Metazoa > Chordata > Amphibia > Caudata > Ambystomatidae > Ambystoma > Ambystoma mexicanum. The sequence goes on from NC_090938.1 coordinate 394,726,213, forward strand.
TGGACCCCCGTCGCTGGGGCGCCCTTAAAGGTCTTAGAAGACCGCTCCTACTTCTTCTTCTCGCCTGACTGGCTCTTCCCTTCCAGCCATTTGGCGAGACGTTGATGGCGGTCCTTCATGGTCCGCTCCGACATATTGCCGCAAAACGCACAGTCCTTCTCCACGTGCGTCTTGTCCTCATGTAGGCAGTAAAGACAAAGGGAGTGTTCGTCCTCCTTAAAGACATTCTGAAGCTGGCATCCAGGGCAGACCCTGAACAGCTTTCCGGGCGTCGAGCTTCTTCCCTTCTCGTGGGCCATGTCCGAGATGGGCCTGAGAAACTTCTGGAGTCCTCCAAAAGCGTGGCTCGATGAAATCTTCACCCTTGAGGGGCGTAGACGAATCCGACACGGGTCCCCGTTGATCGGATGAAGAAACGGTGGAGCTTGAGGCTCTTTTGAGCGAAAAAAGAGAAATTTTTTGAGATAAAATGTGAAAAAAAAAGCACTAACGCTCGAGAGCAATAGCACGAGGATCCCAACACTTGAACGTGCGGTAAAAATCTGAAGATGGCTGCCAGAGGCGGGGCTTAGGTAGAGGGCAGTCATTGGCTGTGGTCAGTAGGACGCAGAGATCAGTGATTGGTTACTACTACGAAAGACAGATCAGAAACAAAACTGATACTGATTTTTTTCTTTACCGAGGATTCCCAGCCTGACGACGGGGAATATTCATGAGCATGTGAATCCATGCCAGACCCCATGCTGGAGAAATACAATTAATTTGGACAACCCTTTGTACCTCCGTCTTTTCCTCCTTTTTTAGGCAGAGGCGTACAAGTAGGCGGGTGGGCCCCACCACCATGGCAAATGCCACCCTTTGGTTACCGGCGCCGAACAGGACGCTGTCGCCGTTAACACAAGTGACTAACCCTGATGAACATATCCCAATTTTTAATCTTGCACACAGAGTTAACACCAGCCCAAATCTCAATTCTGAGCAAAGGCTTGACCTTTGTCCTGACCACAGGTACGGATTGGTACCAAACTGAGATAGAGATTAGACGCTTTCTTCACACTGTGCGACTACAAACCTTTTTCCAGGAGAGAGAACCACTGGAACAGGAGGCAGACACAGGTTTACATCCCAAATCTACATTTTGCCCCACAGAGAATCAGGTGCCCAGTGACCTGATCACATTTGAGAAAAGCATACTTAAGGAATTCAAAAAACTAGCTCTGAGACATAATTACAAAAAGAAAATTAGACATAACTGCACTAAACTCGAGAGAGAGGCTCTTTCCCAACTAGCAAGCAACAACAACATTGTAATTAAACCAGCAGATAAAGGTTGGCCTTGCCATCATGTCATCTGAACAATACAAAAGTATGGTTATGACTTTGTTGAGTGACAGAGAAAGCTACCAAGGACTTGAACATTGAAATCTCCGAGATAGCCAATTTTGCCTTAGAAAGAGGATGGATCACAGAGAAGGAGTCCACCTATCTGACTACATCGGAGGGACGCACCCCATGTCTCTATGCTTTACCTAAAATGCATAAAGACGCGATCAACCCACCGGGTCGCCCGATTGTATCAGGATGTGGATCAGTGTTAGAACCGCTGTGTAAATTCATTGACGAATTTCTAAAACCTATAATTGGAAACAGACTCGTATCTGAGAGACACGACCCATACTATACAGACTTTGGAAAATCTGGAATTCAATTCAGACACTCAAATTTTAGTAACAATGGCCATTAAAGCGCTCTATACTTGTATTCCTCAGAATGCCGCTATTGAGTGCATTTATGATTCTCTAACGGCAACCAATCTACAGTCACGAGTCCCTCCAGCTTTCATTATTGAACTTGTGACGGTAGCCCTATGCAAAAACTTTTTCACCTTCAGTGATCAATTTTACTTACAAACAAAAGGCACTGCTATGGGTGCGACTTTTGCACCCAGCTTGGCTATTCTATACATGGCAGCCTATGAGAAAAAACATATTTCCAACAAGACCAATCCCTGGCAACATAATATCAGGTGGCACCGATTTATTGACGACATTATATTTATTTGGGATGGCGACCAGGAACAACTTGAACTTTTCTTTGCATGGTTGAACATGCGTGATTCAGATATCCAATTCACCATGGAATGGGATAGGCAAGCCATCCATTTCCTTGATTTGAGAATCAGTAATCAGGGTGGGAAACTAAGCTGTAATTTGTACAGAAAACCAACAGATCGCAACACACTGCTACACTTCTCTAGCAACCATCCCCAACATCTGAAAGAAAATTTGCCCTATGGCCAGTTTCAGCGTCTGCGCAGAAACTGTACACAACTGGAGGATTTCTACAAAAATGCGGCTGTTCTCAGTAAACGCCTAAGGTTCAGGGGTTACCCAAAGAAATTAATAACTACATCCAAAAAACGAGCAAGGTTTACGTGCCGTGAGTCTATTTTAACACCAAAACCCAATCAGCAAGACACAGACCAAGACATAAGACTGACGTGCGTACTCACTCATGGCCCTCACACATTCGACATCAAAAAGATAATTCGGGAATACTGGCCTTTAGCAAAACCCAACTTACCGTAAGAAAGGGAACCCTGTTTTGCTTTCAAAAGATCACGTAACGTCAGATTTTTTGGTTCACTCTTGCTTCACTGAAAAAACTCCCCGGGGGGGGCCTTGGAATTTGAGGCCTCTAATAGGGCACCATCCCTGCGTTTCATGTGTAGCTTGCAAGTACACGAAGAAAATGTCAAGCTTCACCTTCGGAAGCAAAATTTGGACTTTCAGACATTTTTCAAACTGTAAATCTACCCAAGTTGTATACTATATTGAATGCCCCTGTGGGTCACGGTACGTTGGGCAGACCATGCAGAGTGTCAACACTCGTATTTCCGAGCACAGATCCAGGATACGGTGCAGGAAGGAAACCTCACCCCTGGTCCAGCACTATCTGAACTTTAAACATACATCAGAGGACCTATTATGATGGGTCCTCGAAAAACTACCGATGGGCTCTGCTACATAACGCCTTTTGAATCTTGAAAACAGATGGTTTCACAGGCTGGATAGTTGTGATAATGGCCTAAACGAACAATTTTCACCACTCTAGTTACAATACTATTGATTCCTTTTTTGTAACTACCAGCTTTTACTTTTTTCTTGTTGGCATCTTCTACTTCAGGCATTGCCATTGGGGTGCACACCCTCAGAAGCCTTTGACTTAACAAAGGGGGTACACAGTATGATCCTTAGCCACCAAACCATATGGCACGTTGCCCTACAAGCGGGCGCCAAATTTACAGCTTGGTCGCATTTTTCAATTTTTGAACACATATGGCCCGTACCCATTTGGACCCAGGGGCTCTGAGTCAGCCCCAGCGGTTAATCTACAGATATATAACTCATGCATCTTCGGGTCCTTTATTTATTTATGTGCAATCTTGCACTCGCTTTCTTGGGCGACACGATTTGTCACAGCCACCGCTGTGCAGGGATGGGGGCCACTTTGTTGTCGGACCCTAGTGCCAGCATGGGGAGCAATTTGTTGTCTGACCCCAGTGCTATCACACACTCGCCCTCGTGTCCCACACCATTCCTGCTAGACGCGGGCCTGTGGGTGCACACCCCACAAAGGATTAAACACGCTTGCACACACGAAGAGCGTGACTAATGCTTTCATTTTCCAACAATTTTCCAACACTTTCTCTTTCTCCCGAGCTAAATCTGATTTGGAGGGATGTACTAATACACACCCCCGAATGGTGGACCAACCAGGCGCAGTTGGAGATGCACTATCCACTGCTATCTGGGTTCCACCTACTATTGTGATTGGTTAATTTTCTCGTATCGCGCTGCCGACACTTCCGGGTCACGTGACCCGTGACAAGTTCGTTTCCCTGTTGCACTTAGCAACCAGCCTCGGCCAAGCCAAGTCAAGCTTGCAGCCACAGGCCGTCCCCGATAGCTGCGTGTGGATGACTCATCATCCTGTGCAGCCCCGAGCGAGCCGTATTTTTGGCTGACTGCTAATTAATAGGTAAGCAACATGCGCATTGCTCCCTTCTACGGCTGTAGTCTTCACCGCACACCATGCTGCCCTGAGAGGTAGCCACTACTTATCTGCAGGTTGATATGCGCCGAGACTAATGTGCTCCCTTTCTCTACTACATTTTGTTTCTCAGTATTCATTACTGCGTTCGCCTGACTGAGGGATTGCACTCGTCACTCTTCGCACAGCAGTCATCTTTTCTTCACTTGTGGAGGAGTTGTATTGGTAGGCTAATCACCGCTTTTTCTATACTATGTATCCTTTCCCCAGTGGCAACAGCACAGCCCGAATATGCAATAATGGTTGCTCTATCGAGCGTGTAGATTTACTCATTTATTTATTTAATTTTTATTGTTCATTATTATTATAATTTCAAAATAGGTTTTCTGTTATTAATTTCCCTATAGTTTTTTGAGCATGCACGTCGCACCGCAGCACCCGTGCATCTATGTCTGATTGGGCTCAGGCTTACTGTGTGTCTTTCGGCAGTCCCGGTGTGGGTTTATCGAGTCGGCTGTAAACAGCACGCCAGTTTCTTCTTTTTCCAGTCCAACATCCATGGGGACTGGACAAATTGAACCCGTCTAGGTGAGGAATGGTTAAATCCTAATTTCTTCCTCCCTAGGGGTGCTCCATCTTTTTTGGTCACACATACGTGTTCTAGGCAGAACCTTTCATGGCTCTTCTAAATTTTAAAGCAAGCTTGGGGTGGAATGGCAGATGTACACTCAAGCATGCATTTTGACCACTATAGCCCATTATTTTCAGTTGGAAACTTAGTTTTTCCTTTTTGTGTTCTCTCTTTTTCCCTATAGGGTATCATGAATTTGCACCGAAGAAGGTGGTAACACACAACCACCGAAACCTAAAAAAAGATAAGGGGGTTTGGCTTCCAGATTCACTGCCTTTGAACATTTGGGCATGTGTTCCCCTTTTTGGAACGTATTGAATAACTTGGCATCAGGCACGACATATTGAAAACTGTTTGTCCAAATCTGGTGTATCCATATATGTTTTCTGTTTCCCCTATATGCGTTGGCAAACCCAGTGGGGGTTTCCCTTATATGAGTCTTATGAGAAGATCTCTTAAAACTTTTTCTAAAAAAACCTTTAGACTCATTTTGAAATAAATTGTATACTAATACTAGACATTTGAGGGATTTCCAACCTCTATTTTGATTTGTTTAGATTGTTGCTCAAATTAGAATACATGAAACTGTCACTATGAAACTGTTTTTTATCCTTTCCTTTCCCTTTTTTTAAATCAGAGGAGCTTTTCCTCTCTTGCTCTTTCCCCTTATTCTGAGCACTGGGTTTTTCATTTGTTCACACTTGCACTTATCAGCATCCGTTTCCTGTATTGTTTAACCTTGGTTATGTGTAACCATATGTTTGATGAATGATGTAAATAATTGTTTCATCTCCCCTCTCCAAAAATTCTGTTATTCAACATATGGTAATCTTTGTTTGCAACTTTTTACAGCATTAAAACATTATAAATTATACACTGGAAATGTTGTGGTACATGTGGTCATCTTGTTTTTCTATATATTTTACCATGCATGAATATGGTTGTAATTAGGGGTGAGATTTGACACAAGGAAAAAAAAAACAATTACTGAAAGGCACTCCACCAATTCAGCAAACTAGGCAAGGTGGTGGGTGCTCTGTTTCTGGCTTTGCAGCATTATCTTGTTGTGTTATAAGAGTGGGGGGAAAGCTCACACTCCTAACAATTGGAAAGAAAAACTCCAGAAGTCCAGCAAAGCTGCTGTGGGACTCACTAGGTGAGGGAAATTAGCCATAAATGAGAATTCTCCCTAACATTCTCACAGGGACAGAACGCATGAGCATCTGAAACATCCCCCAAAAAAAAAAAAATACTACTCATCCACAGGTTTTAACCCGGTACGTAAAGCTCCCTCAAGAGGGGCCTCGAGCCGTGATTCGGTACAGAAAGCTCCAGAAGAGGAGACCTCAGGGCCAATGTTAGGCAGAATTATATGCAGTACCCTTTGAGAACACCACACACAATTAAGACCACAAGTGACAGTACAATTTCACCTTTGGTACAAGCCTGTACTACACAGTTAAAGTGGTAGCAGTGGCTGGGCAGCTAGACTTATCTCAAGAGTAAGTGAGCAGCATCAAATAATTACACAAAGGACAGCAAACACTGATTCATGTTTCCAAGTAAAAGAATATACATTTATTTCACTCTTCAGTTGTATAACATTACACTATTATAAGCAGTTCAAAAATCACACTCTTAGTACTCCACACCACTTGCCTCAAATTCCAGACAAGTTAAGCTCACAAAATGAAGTGGGAGCAAAATGGCACTCCAGCAATTTAAAAGGGAGGGAATGTTAGGGAGAATTATCATAAATGGTTGATTTCCCTTACCTAAAAAGTCCACCAGCAGCTTTGCTGGATTTCTAGGATTTATTTTTTTCACCTGGTAAGAGTGTGAGCCTTTTTTTCCCACTCTTACACGTGTTTTGCTATGTGTATTTCTACTGTTTGTGTAATGTTGGGCACTGGAACCTCACCTACTCCACGTCCACCACTTTTTGTGTGTGTTACACAGCACCTTCAGTGCAGTGACACGGGGTTGTCTTTGAGACTTCCCACTGACTCCATTTTTCTGAGGCTGACTACTGTCCCCCAGAAACAGGTATAGTTGCCGTTAACTTTATATAGTCACTTTAAACCACAGACCCAGTAAACCCCATCGTCCATAGAGTATTGGAAAGGGTTAACTCTTATCCCTTTTTGTCTGTGCCTCTTGGAGCTTTGTTTCGCTCCCTTAACATTAAGACTTGGCTTGTGGCAGTGGTATCTACCCTAACTTTTCTACCGCGATTATCTTATATAAACGTGGTAATGTTTTAGGCTATTATATTAGCCTCGAACATAAACCCGCTTGACCAAATACTTTTTATTTCGGTTCCGGCTGGGTTTAGTCGCCATTTCTTTTCGTTAAAGTCTTTCTCGTGTGTTCTCTGCACACCAAACCGGGGTTGATTCCTTTATTCGCTGTCTTTTCGCAGGCTTCTGCACAGATAGTCTAGGTAGGCAGGATGTGAGGGAGGGATCTTCGGACCCCTGCCATGGGTTGCCATAGTAACCCAAGTCGCACTCTTGTCTGATTGGCTAAGGTAACTGGGCCTTGCCAGGCCAGCAACCCTGCTGTGTGATTGACAGCCAGGCTGTATGAATGGGGGAAAACTGCATAAAAATCAGGTCTCTGGGACTGGAAAGACAGTCGCCACTGGAATGAAAGAACCAACAAGGAACTGGAAGAAGAGGACCCCTACAACGACTGAACCGCCCGGTGAAGCCCTGCTGCAGGTCCGAATCTCCAAATCCGACGACAGAGAAGATCCTCCAGGAAACTTCTTCCCTTGAGCTGGTGGGACCAACCAGTTCGCCCAAACTTCAAGGCAGGACCCCTCCTCTGGTTGAATACGCTCTACAGAGCTACAGTGGGCCGGATAGCCAGGAAGGTCGGAACCTGCTTGGGATTTAAGGAGCGCACCTTTTATTTGTTGTTTGGGGCTGCTGCTGGCTTCTTCCCTGCATAGTGCAGGAGCCTCCAGTCTTCCTACTTCTGATCAATCCGACAGTCGCTTCAGGAACCGTGAGCCTGCAGGAACTACCAGTAACGTCTGCCTCAGCTACAGCCGCCTCTCCGTTTAGTAGTAGTGTGAAAATACGGTTGTGCGTTTCGCTCAGCCGCGGTGAAAGTGTTTGAAATCTTTCTCCAATACGAGGGCTTGTCCTTCTCTTCTCTTTGAACTAACTTTTCTGCCAACCAACCTCGTCCAAAATCTGTGCCACGAACTTTACTGCGAACTACCCTGAACTGTGTGGTCTTGAGCAAAAGACTTTTTACCTATTGACTTTGGCCCAAAGCCTTTTCTAGCTGATCTCCTCACTATAGTCTCTTGTTCAACTGCTCAGAATATTTACCTGTTGGTTTTGCCTAATTTCTGATAACTTTGTCTTTCCCTCCCTTTTAAATTGCTGGAGTGCCATTTTGCTCCCACTTCATTTTGAGTGAGTGTTTGCCTGAATCATAGTAATTGCTGTCCTTTGTGTAAATATTTGTACTGCTCACTTACTCTTGAGGTAAGTCTGGCTGCTCCGCCACTGCTACCACTATAACTGTGTAGTACAGGCTTGTACCAAAGGTGCAATTGTACTGTCACTTGTAGTCTTAATTGTATGTAGTGTTCCCAAAGGGTACTGCATATAATTCTGCCTAACACCTACACGCTGAATTTCTGCATCAAGAGATCCTGTCTGGGCGCAGCTTTTGTGTAAGGACGCTTGTGACCTGTGTGCGGCGATGGTCACTGGAATTCTCCTTTATCCAACTTGCGAAGCGCCCTGAAGAGGTCTGCATCAGTGTGCTTCTTGCATTTCTTCATCGCCAGAGGTTGCATCTTGCAGCTGCACCCGACAAGAAAAATCTTCGAACCTGCAAATGCCTGGCTTCTCTCACCGGAACCAACAGCGGAACAACAAGCCCCCAGTGACGCCTAGACGGTCCACAAAGACATCTGGGAAAATCTGGTTCGAGGGGGTGTAAGTAAACCCAGTGTATCTGATGACCCCCTGCCCTTGATAGGATAACATTGGTAACTTAGCTATTTGATGTAACCTATGTAACTTAGTTATTTGAACCTATGGTAACTATATATTTGTATTCTAGTGTTGTGCCATAATACTACCCGGTCGATTTCTTTTCAGTGTTTTTTGAAGGCCTGTAATAAATAACTGTATTTTTACATGACTGTCTAAATTGAAGAATTGTTTGCCATACTGTGTAGACTCAATAAGGGCCCCTGACACCGCTCACTCTCCTGAGCATAAGCTTCGACTGCTCTTCCAATTACCTTGATTGGGTTTTGACAAACCTCTGAGTTCCATGTTCACTGTATCTAGGGTGGCCTCCGTAAATATGTTCACTAGGCCAGATTATAGAAATCCATTTTAACACCTGCACAAGGACAAGTTGAAGTTGCTCACCATGGCCCCGTCCTCAAGCAGTATGACTGACTGGCTGTTGGCCCTGGAAGTTCAGGATGTCTACTTCCATATGCTAATTCACCTCACAGAGGAAGTATCTGAGGGTCTTGGTTGGGACCATCCACTACTAAGTTCTCTGGGGACCTTGAGTCCTCAGCAAGGTGTTGGCATTGGTGGTGGCTCATTTTAGGATGGTGTGAGGGTTCACATCGACCCCTACCAGGACGATTGGCTCAATCAAGCCCGGTCCTGGTGTTGGCCCGGTTTTATCATGCCTCCAATCTGTTACACAGCTTTGGCTTCTCCCTGAACTTCAAGAAACCTCAGGTTTAGCCGTCTCTGTACCTCCAATTCTATCAGGGCACTCTTGGACACTCGCTTGGTTTGGGCCTTCCAGCCCATGAATCGAGATGGTGCATGCCCTTCAATTACAGGAGAGGGATCCAGCCTCTGCTTTCCTTTGCTTGCTGAGTCTCATTGACTTCTACAGTCTGGTAGTGCCAAAGGCCCGGCTGTACATGAGGTTGCTTTAGTGACTTATCGGTTGTTGGTGGTCTCAGTTTCAGGGACACCTCAGACCTGCAAGTTTTGCGGATTGTGTCTTGGGACCTAGCATTGTGGTCCCTGTGAGACAGTCTATTGAAAGGGAGTATTACTTCGGCAAACCTGGCCCCAACTGACAGTAGTCACTGACGCCTCTTTGAAAGACTGGGGTGCTCACCTTCAAGGTCTGATGGTGAGCGGCCGGTGATCTCCATCAGAGTCATGCTATTGCATCAAGTGGCTTTAATTGGGAGTAATTGGACTGGCCCTGGTTGCCAGGAATGGGCTGGTCCTGACAGACAACACAGTTTCCATGCACTATCTCAATTTTGGTGGTGTAAGGTCTTTGACTTTGTGTAGAGAAGCAGCAAGACTGGTTTTGTCTCTGGAAAATGACGTGTCTGACCACATGTCGCCTGAATGGAGAACATGATTGTGGATACCTACAGCAGAAAGACTACTTGGAACTCCCATGGGAGCTCCGTCAGGAAGTTCCGGAAGACATTTTCTCCCAGTGGGGGACGCCTTACGTCGTCCACTTCCCTTTCAGTGTGAAAAGGAAGTGCAAGAAGCTCTACTCTAGGGAGGTTCCTCGAAAGAGAGCTTTAGGGGATGCAATGACAGTCGAATGGGCTTTCACCCACCTCTAAGCATTGCTGCCTCTCCCTGTCACTGCTCTGGTTCTCGGGAGACTGCTCCTGTTCAGGTGCATGTTGATTTTGATTGCTCTGGACTGGGCCCGGAGAATATGGTACCCAGAGTGGCTGGATTTGTCCATCTGCCCTCCATGGCACCTTCCTAAAACAGGGTACCTGCTCTGTTGGAGGGACTGTTGCTCCCTCTTTACCATCATGCTAGACTTTTGGGAAACTCGATACTAAGATTGGGACTTGTTGGATGATGTCCTGGAAGTGCTTTTCTCATCCCAGAGGCCCCACTATGTGTTTGTATGTGTACATTCTCGGCTTGGTGCAAGGAAAGGTTTCTGGACTTGTTTACTTAAATAATTGGTTTGGGATTTTGTTTTCTCATTGGCCCAGATTATCTGGAGTCTATCTTGGTTTGCAAAAGGATACCCAAGGAAGGCTTTCTTCATTAATCTCACCATCCTGTTATCCAGGCCATGTCCGAAGCAATCAAAATCCACTAGGACCCGAATAGGTGTAATCTCCTGAGAACCAGCGGATTGAAAGTGATCAGTGGGAACTCGTTGAGTATGTTGAACTTCTATTTTACCGTCAGTGAGTCCCTTTGAGCTCCTTGTCAAGAATTGTGCTGTCAGTTTCCTTCATATCAGTTTGTGGTTCTGGAGTGAGATTTTAATTTAGAGTCAATGTTCCTTATTTGAGTGCTCCATTTGAGCCCTTCCCTTCATGTTTTCTTAGATTGCTCACCCGTGAGGTGATTATCCAGTATTGGCCTATTTGACCTAAAACAATTGACCAAATGACCAATTTGATAACATTTTGCATGGGTGATTTGGCCTTCAGGGCAATTTGGTCGCATATATTGCAAAATACCAACCCTGGAGAGCAGGGGATTGCGGGGGTATCCCCCGCACCCAATGTTTGATATTTTGCAATTTTTGCGGCGCATACTACAACTTCTTTAAAATTGTAGTATGGCCAAAAAGAAAAAAAAATGTGTTTTAAGTTGGGCTCTGTGCTGATAAATTGCGGTTAGATTGCTGCGTAACAAAAAAAAAATCGGTCAAGCACACCCAAAGCGATTATCCTGGTTGCCATCACTTCTCGAAGTGAGCGTGAGCTCTAAGCGTTCTTTTAAACCTTTTTGGTTTTCACCAAAGAGAAGGTGATGTTCGGGATAAGACCTTCATTTCCCCTGAAGTTTTTTCTCATACTCCCACCCCTCTCTACAGATCCTGCTTAGTTATGTCTCTCAGACAGGAGATGTCAGGAAAGATGTTTCGCTTTTTTTGAGTTGTGCTTGTGGCTGTGCTGGTAGAGCCGTGTCCAAACAGACCCTATCAATGTGAATCATTCTCTGCATCTTGGAATGCCATGATCTGGATGGGAAGGGTGTACCTTAAAGCCTGAGGGTTTACCATACCAGAGGCTTGGCTGACACCTATGCCATACACAGTGGGGGGCATGGAGGGAGGGGCAGGGTCCATGTCTTGGATAATTGCCAAGCAGCTACATGAGCTTCTTTGTTCAAGCTTGCCAGGCGTAATGTGGATTCCCATTCACTCTAGGACGCATGCGTCAGCCGAGTGGTCCTCCACAGTTTTGTGGTTTATGTGGCATCCTCTTGCTCTCCTTCAGATCTATATGCTGCTATAGTAGTCTATCATAGAAAAGGAATGCTTAAGAGGAAAGAATCCATTAAAAGAACAAATTAATTACCTTGCAGTAATGTTCTTTCTGGTGGATATTCCTGCCACAGATTCTTCATCGCCCTTCCAACCTTTGCCTCTTGGCAGATAGCTAGTCTAGCCTCTAGTTTTGCAGCCCATCAGCAACAGAGTGCTGGGGCAAAGGTGGAAAAGAGGTCATAGGCTTAGCATATATGACAATGCATTACTTACCGTAAAAGCATTTCTGATGGTTGTATCTGCTTAGATTCACATGCTGTGCATAGGTCCGACATCCAGTGGTCACTGCAGAGTATTGCATTTTGTTTTTCGTAGTCGAAAAGGGGACGTCGACAAGGCGTGTCTGTAACACTATCCCTATAGTGACGTGCGTTGTACCCACAATCCCTCACGCGTCGAGGTCCCTCGGTTTGTATTTTTCTGCCCTGAGGGAGCCTTCAGACGTGAGTGAGTACAGAAAAGAGAGAAATATAGTAGAGGATGTCTATGTTCCTTCCATCTGAGCGGGGAGGAAGGGCGGGCGCATGTGAATCTAAGCAGATACAACCATCAGAAATGCTTTTACGGTAAGTAATGCATTGTCTTCTGATGTTTGTTAATCTGCTTAGAATCACATGCTGTGCATAGACTAGCGAGCAGTACCCGGAGTTGGCGGTGGGTTATGAGAAGGAACAGTAGAGAAAAGATGTCTTAATACTGCCTGTCCCACCTGGGAGTCAGATCTAGAGTGTGCATCTAGACAGTAGTGTTTTGTAAAGGTGTGCACAGAACTCCAGGTTGCCGCTTTGCAGATGGACTCAAGGGGAACATTTGCAATGAATGCTATGGATGCCCCAGTGCCTCGAGTGGAATGTGCTCTTGGCTTGAAGGGTAGTTCTCTCTTAGCAAGAGTGTAACAGAGAGTGATGCATTGTACAATCCATCTAGATATAGTGGACTTAGAGACTGCATCTCCTTCTCTTCCTGCTGCCACCGAGACAAAGAACTGATTAGTCTTTCTCAGTGATCTGGTTCTTTCCATGTAGAACATGACAGCTCTGCGTACATCTAGTGTATGCAGACTTTTTTCTCCCAAGCTGGAAGGGTTTTGAAAGAACGTTGGTAGTTCTATAGATTGGTTTACATGAAATTTCGAGATGAATTTTGGTGCAAACCTTGGGTGTGTGCGAAGAACCACCTTATCCTTGTGAACTGATACGAAGGGGTCTAGTACAGAAAGAGCCTGTAGTTCACTTACTCTCCTAATGGAGGTGATAGCTATTAGGAAAGCAGTCTTAAGAGTGAGGTATTTAAGAGTTGCCTTGTGCATGGGTTCGAAAGGAGTGCCCATGAGTCTAGAAAGTACCACGTTTAAGTCCCATCCGGGAGCTGGGTTAGCTATCGGGGGGTGTATTCTCTTTACCCCTTCCATAAAGGCCTTGATAACTGGCATCTTCCACCACGACACTTTAAGTTGGGAAGTGGTGTATGCAGAAAGTGCCGCTCGGTGGACTTTAATGGAATTAAACACTAGACCTGAATCCAGTAAATGGGTCAAGTACAGAATAATGTTAGTGGCAGAGCAGTCAACCGGGTTGATGTTCTTACTTCTACACCAGATGACAAATCTTTTCCACTTGCTAGAATAGCAGTGGCGAGTATTAGGTTTTCTGGCTTCCCTGAGGATGTCCATACATCTCTGAGGGAGATGTAAATGTCCAAATTCTATGATCTCAGGAGCCAGGCTGCTAAGTTCATGGTCTGAGGGCATGGATGCAGTGTCCTGCCCTTGTCTTGTGACAGCATGTTGTACAGGCAGGGAAGTTTCATTGGGGGAGATAGGGACATCTCCATCAAGTGAGCGAACCATGGCTGCCGGGCCCACATTGGGGCTACTAGTATCATGGTAACCTGCTCTTGGTGCATCTTGTGCACCACTTTGTTGAGGAGGGGAGTCGGGGGAAAGGCGTAAACAAATTTCCCTGACCATTGAATCAACAGACCGTTCCCCTTGGACTGGTTCTGGGGGTACATGGAGGCGTAACTTTGGCATTGTGGGTTCTCCAGGGTTGCGAACAGGTCTATTTCCGGGAAACCCCATTGCGTGAAGACGTCTAAGACGATGTTTTCGTGTAATTGCCATTCGTACTCTTTGGGTAGGGGGAAGTCTCTGCTGAGTTTGTCTGCTAGCAGATTGAGTTTCCCTGGTACATGTAGTGATAGTAGGAACATGTTGTGTTTGAGAGCCCACTTCCATATATTCTGGGACAGCTTGGACAGTCCTGGAGAGTGAGTGCCCCCTTGCTTGTTGAGATAGTGCATGGCTGTGGTGCTGTCTGTGAGGACCATCACTGTCTTTCCTTGTAAGTGTTCCTGAAAGGCTTTCAGTGCTTTGAACACTGCTAATAGTTCCAGCAGGTTTATATGCTTGGATGCTAGGCTCGGAGTCCACACTCCGTGAGCAGTCTGATGGGATAGGTGAGCCCCCCCATCCTGTAAGGGATGAGTCTGTGGTTAGAGTGGCTTCCACTGCGGGTGTGGCAAAAGTTTTCCCTAATAACAGGTTTTCCTTTGTCCACCACCGTAGCGAGAGAACAAAGGCCTGCGAGACCACCACCAGATCGTCCCATTGTCCGCTGGCCTGACACCACTGGCTGTAGAGCCACTCTTGCATTGGGCGCATGCGCAGGCGCGCATGAGGTACCAAATAAATACATGACGCCATCATCCCTAGCAAGCGCATTGCTTTGCGTACCGTCACCTCTCGACCTGCCACATATTGGGGGATCTGAAACAGCATGTTTTGGACCCTCTCGTTGGAGGGGAAGACGAGGCCGTCCTTTGTTCGAATTAGAGCCCCTAGGAATTGTTTGATTTGGCTGGGGTCTAAGCTGGACTTCTTTTCGTTGATGGAGAAGCCCAGTTGGGACAAAAGGTCTACGGTCCTTTGGGTATTGGAGAAGCATGTTTCGTAAGAATCCCCTGTTATGAGCCAGTCGTCGAGGTACGGGTAAACCGGGATGGATAATCTGCGCAGGTGGGCCGCTGCCACTGCCAGTACCTTCGTAAATACCCTTGGTGCAGATGCTATCCCGAAGGGTAGTACTCTGAACTGATAGTGTTTGTTCTCTATCTTGAACGTGAGGTATTTTCTGTGCGCTGGCAACATTAAAATATGAAAGTATGCATCTTTCATGTCTAGTGTTGTCATGTAATCCCCCTGTGATAACAGTGGGATTACTTCCTGCAAGGTCACCATACGAAACTTTTGGGGTTTGACAAAGTTGTTCGCTGGGCGCAGATCTAATACAGGGCGCATGGTTAAGTCCTTTTTGGGTACAAGGAAGTACACTGAATAAATACCTTCTGTTACCTGAGATAGGGGGACAGCCTCTATAGCTTCTTTTTTCAGTAGCTCTTCTACTTCTTGAAGAAGAATAGTGAGGTGTTCCGGTGTCATGCGTCGGTTCCGTGGGGGTCTGTATTTCGGGGAACCGTTGAATTCGATGCAGTATCCGTGGGCTATGGTGGATAATACCCAGCGGTCTGACGTTATTCCCTCCCATGCTGAAAGGAACGATGTTAGCCGGCCCCTGACCGGTGATGCATGGGAGGGGACCTGAATCTTTGGGTCATTTGTTGGTATTGGGCGTGGGGCCTTTTGGACTAGAGCCGCGCCCTCTTCCTTTGCCACGACGTTGGCCTCTTTGACTGAACTGGGTGCTTTGGTTAGAGGGCCAGTTGGTAGCAGAGTAAAATTGTTGTTGGCTTTGCTGCTGGCGTTGGCCACGAAAGGAGCGTCTATTGCCATAGCTGCGTCTGTTAGGTGGCCTAGAAATTTGGTCAAGAGTCTTGATGGTATCAAACTCCTTCTTCGCATGTTCTAGGGCCTCATCAACTGCTTTCCCAAACAGATGTGTTTGCTCTATGGGCTTATTTATTAGGGAAGCCTGAGTTTCTGGCTTAAATCCTGAATTGCGCAGCCAGACATGGCGTTTGAGAAGTATTCGCTGAACCAGGGAGCGGCCCGCTGTCTCTGCGGCATCTAAGGAGTTCTTTACGATGCCCTGGTTTACAAGAGTTCCCTCTGATATAGTAGCCAACAGGCGTGAACGCAGGGGTTCTGGTGCGTCCTCTGCTTCGCTGCGCAGCTTGCTCCACTGTGCATCTGCGTAGCTAGCTAGTAGGGAATTGTTATTCGCGATCCTGGTTGAGAAGGCGGCGGAGGTCGTGATTCTCTTACCAAGTGCATAGAGCTTCTTGCCCTCTTTGTCAGGTGGTGCCTCACTAGTAGATAGTGGTACCCCCGCTCTCTTTCTTGTGTTAGTCACTACCAGAGAGTCCGGAATAGAATGTCCCCTGATGTACAAAGGGTCAGAAGACGAAGGGCTGAAGAGCTTTTCTATCCGAGGGTTGACCCCTCTGACTAAGGCCGGATTGGAAAGGGAAGGAGTTATTCTTCTCTTTATGGAAGCCAGGAGTGCAATGGACTGGCTGACCGGGGCTTTTTCTTTAATAACTTTTTCTACAAAGTCTATGTCCGGAAGAGTCTCCCCTGTGTCTATTTCAAAATGCGCTGCTGCCTTGCGCAAAAGTGCATTAAGTGAAGGCTGGTCATCTATGTGGGAGGTGTTCCCAATAGGTGAGTCCTTGGGAGGAGAAGGGTGAAAGACATCAGGGTCTGAGTGCACTGATGGGGATTGCCAGGGCTGTGAGGTAGCTGTATCTTCTTCAAAAGCTCCTGCGCTAGTGTAAGGGTCTTCCTCAAACCTCTCCTCCTCAAGTTCTTCCTCTCCACCTAAACACTCCTCATCTTCCTGGAGGTATTGCTCCTCTTCAGTGAGGTCATATGCATCTGTAGAAGGGGGAAACAGCCTAGGAATCTTGACCCTAGGGTCATCCTGGGTCCATTCTCTTGGTCCTTTGGGTGTGGGTGGGTTTTGGCTACCCAAAAACCTCTCCATCTTTTCCATACAAGAATGGAGTCTTTCCAGGGTCTCATGGGGAACCCCTGAATAGTCTAGAGGGGGGAAATCAGTGTTTTCACCTTCAAAACGCTTCGAACGCTCCCACAACGTCGACGAAAGGTTTCCGTCGCCCTCAGAAAAGCCCTCCGGTAGTTCAGAAGTGCCTTTAGATGGGTGGGGCAGTTCCTGGCTACTCTTGTGCTTTTTCGGCGTTTCTATTTCCTTGGGTGCGGTATTCGACGTCTGTTTCGTCGTCCGCTTACGTTTGTCCTCGGAAACAATTCTCGCCAGACTCTCGACGACGAGTTCGTCAGTCGAGGGTTCTGGAGTCGGCGTTGCCTGCGTTGCGCGTTGTTTTTCGACGGCCGCTCTATGGAGCCAATGTCGGATGTTTTTGAGGTAGCGCCCGTATTAGATGAAAGCCCAATCGCTGGTCGCGGCTGCGTTTGCGGGTGGGGCTTGAGACCCTTGCGGTCTGAGGTCGACGCCGGAGTGCCCTGCGTCCCCTTCGGCGCTGGTGGATCCTTCGTCCTGGACGAAGAAGAGCCGTGGGTTGTGTGCTTAGGCCTATGGGGTCTGTGTGCGTCCTTGTCGCCGGGGTGTTCATCCCCATAAGCAGGGCGTGAGCCGAGCCCGTCGGGGCCGGGGACGGACGTCGAGGAGCGCGAGCGCTCCTTCTGGGGGTTAATGACTTCCGTAACGGACGTCGAGTTATCACCCTCCTCGTCACTTTCTGTAAAAGCGGCGGCGGGTGAGGAAACTGACTTTGACATAGCGTAGTCCGCCCACCTCTTAACTTTCCGTTCTTTAAGAGTTCTTGGTTTCAAGAGCTTACAGGCCGCGCAGCTGTCCTCTTTATGATCGAGGGGCAAGCAACGATTACAGAGCTTGTGTTTGTCCTTGTGTTTGTCCTTCCAAGTGTATTTGCCCCTACAGCGTGGGCAAAACTTAAAAGGTGTCCTCTCCATAGCTGAGGTAATAAAAACTGGTGATAACAACCCCAATGGAAAGATAGGGGAGAAAGAAAGACATTCTCGACGAGAAGGTAAAAGTTCGAAACCCCCACTCTCCCTACTGTATGTTGGCCGGCGAGGCCTGGCCACGTGTTCGGCAGCGCCGAAGGACCTCCTCCGTCTCTTCTCCTCCGTCGAAAACTTGCTCGGCGGAGAAACAGCTTCACAGCTAACGTCGAGGGGAGGGATCTTTAACAATAAGTATATATTAAGGACCAAGGTCCGTAGTAATTGTTTAGCAATGTCTCTCTAGGAGCTCCGCGTAAGGCGACCATAAGCTGGGCGGAAAAAAACAATCTGAGGGACCTCGACGCGTGAGGGATTGTGGGTACAACGCACGTCACTATAGGGATAGTGTTACAGACACGCCTTGTCGACGTGCCCTTTTCGACTACGAAAAACAAAATGCAATACTCCGCAGTGACCACTGTATGTCGGACCTATGCACAGCATGTGATTCTAAGCAGATTAACAAACATCAGAAATATATATATAGCAAAAGGGTGTCAGGAAAAAGGTGCAGGTAGACAGATGAACACCACCTCCAACTTTAGCCAAAACTTGCCCAAGCACTCACGACCATTTACTAAGTTTAAAATGATGTTCCTTTATTTTATCAAAAGTTGTGCAAAACACCATAAAAAAGCATACATAGCAATACCTGGTCAGACCAGGCATAAGGCACCACTCACCCCAACGGGTTGAAAAACGCCACGCGTTCCGCTCGACTCGCGAGCTTCCTCAGGCTTGCAGTTGTTCCCAACTAGTGTGTTCTCGTGTTTATATTAACTCATAGGCCATGTCATGTGCTCCTCCCAACTGTTACTCACGCGTCACATGATACACAGTTCAAGTTTTACTGAAAAGAACTCTATAGTTCTGCATGACGGAAAATCCGCCATCTTGGAGTGACTAAGGTCTAATAAACCGTGGGTGTACATATATGAAGATAAAATACTGATACATTATTAGAAATTGAACTAGCGCGTGTAGATAGTAGAAACAGGGGGAGTCAAACATGCCATGCCTGAGCGAGACAAAATTTATATCAACTTAATGACGAGATCTCGCGCCAGTGCGCAGTTGCAATATTTGTTGCCTCACTGCGCGAGAAAAATTCTCCGCGGTGTAGCAAACAATCCGCATGAAGGGGTGAGTACAGAAAAAACAAATACAGCGGCTACACCCCAATATCAGTGATGCCAGCCCGCATCATGCATGAAAGCAAGGCAATATTTATCTATGTGGCAAGTGTACTAAATCAATGAAGGGTAGGGCGCAATGCATGTTGGACCTACTAGTCCCTAACTCGCCAGGAATATGCACGTGCATATATTGGGGATTGAAGCGAATTCATACAGAAATAGAGACGCCTTTCATCCCATATGGAGTAGTGCAGTACTATGGATAGATAATGCCTCAGTGTATTAATAAAGTGCTAGTGCAAGATTGAAGCAGCATGATTTGAAGTTATTCGGACAAGTGTCCAAATTGATGACTTTATCTAAAAAGGTTATTATTGCTACTCAGAGCACTGAGATTCGTCAGAAATAGCGAGCAGAGTTCTTTGTCTCTCTAAGAATACCCAGTCGTCTGTGAGCATTATGACTTAAAAAACATACCGTACAGGATTCTCTCCATCTAGGGATACCTCATATCTTTGCCCACTTTCTCACCATCTCCCAACACTATGCAACCGGCATACTGATACTGGGCAGTATTTCACTGAGTGATCAATTCTACCATCTTTAGAATAGATGAGCATTCCGCCTGTCATAAAGTGACATGTGCATTTAATTAATTCTAAAAGTGCAAAGTGATACATATGTATATAAATTCATAGAAACATGACTGAAAAGAAGAAACATCAGATCACTACATGTTGACCCAGCTTAAAATCAATCCACGAGAGAGCTGGTAAGTACACTGGGCAGTCCAGGGACACGTCCGAAGGCTCAGAAGGGAAGGATCCAAGAGTCGTCGTCGAGACGTGTTGGTCTCACTAGCCCAAGGGCGAAAGCACCGCGCTCAGGGTCTTCGGAGAGCAGGCATAGAAACAGGGCTTCACCAGGCTGGCCACTGGAAGGGATGCTAGGCCACTTCAGAAATAGTCTTTGGATCTTCAAGGGATTCTTGCCAATGATGATCTGAAAAAATGGCTGCAAAGGTCCCCCCACTAACCCACAATCTGAGATGGAAGCAAGTCCAAGCCCACCAATGGCAAGCCTCTGCACCATTCAAACAACCAATAGTTTGCCAGTCAGGGACAAGCAACAAGTTACTTACCTGTAACTATTGTTCTCCAGCATGGGTCTGGCATGGATTCATATGCTCATGAATAAAGAATACATAGCAACATTACACAACCACTGTAGGTGGCAAATACTCTTGCCTCCGGAACAGACTCACCTTCAAGTGAACAGGTTGCGTAGCACTGCTTGGCCTACCCTGGACTCCTCTCTGGAATCCCTGTTGGCGCAGAAGAATTTTGTGAAGGTGTGCGTCAACCTCCATGTAGCAGCCCTGCAGACGTCAAGCAGGGGCACACCAGACATGAACGCCGTTGTTGCAGCGATCGCTCTGGTGGAATGGGCTCTCAGACGGCCAGGAAGCGGTCGGTTTGCCAACCAGTGACAGTGTGTGATGCAGCCGGAGAGCCCCATGGAGATGGAAGCCTTGGACAAGGCCTTCCCATGGTTCACAGGAGTTCATGAATAGTCCAGATGTCTTCCGAAAACTCTGTGCGTGCCACATAGAACTTGCACAAGCCACATCCCGTGAGTGCTCCTTTCAGCCGGAGACAAAGGTTTTGGAAAAAACACAGGCAACACCAAAAGTTTGCTGAATGGAATTCAGACGGAACCATTGGCATGAAGGAGGGGTGAGTCCACAGCACCACCCTAGTGTTCTGAAAAGTCAGATAAGGGTCTTTGCAGGAAAATGCCTGGACCTCACCTACCCTCCTGGACGAGGTGATGACCACGGGAAAAACAACTGTCTTCCACGAAAAGAACTTGAGAAGGGCCTGATGCATAGGCTCGAAGGGAGCCACCCATGAACCACATTGAGTTCCCACGCCTGGGCAGGGGCCTTCACCGGCGGGAACGTTCAAAACAGTCCTTTGAGGAACTCCTTGACTAGATGGTGGGACCAAAGAGAAAACCGTCCTGGAGACCTGGTGTAGCGGGAGATAACCGCCTGACGCATCTTGATAGAGGTGTGCCTGCCCCGCCTTGGCCAAGGACAACAAGTACGGAAGAATCTGCAGAGCCGAGACCCTCAGAGAGTATATCTTCGGCGTCCGGCACCACGTTGCAAAATGTTTCCAATTGTGCCCGTGGCACTGAAGAGTTGACGACGCTCTGGGCCTGGCAAGGACCGCCCTGCAGTCCGCCGGTAGCTCGTACCCTTGGAACTCTAAAGCTGCAGGAGCCAAGAATTCAGATTCAGCGATCCTGGGTCGTAAAGTAGGATTGCGCCCCCTTCTCCGGCAAGCAGATCCGTGACCACCAGCAGCTTGAACGGGGGGGGGGGGCAATGTTGACAGGCTGAGAAGATCCGGGTACCAAACCTGCCTCGGCCATGCCGGGGTGACGAGGATCATCCTGCATCGGCACTGTGAGTGGACCGATTACTCGCAGCAGGAGAGGCGACGGGGGGAAAGCATACAGGAACAGCCTTCCCACAGGAACATGTCCCCCATGCTTCTTGGGTGGTGAAACCTGCTGGCGAATCTCTGGCATTTGGATTTAGTCACCGTCACAAACAGATAGATCTGGGGTCTGCCTCATTTGAGGAAGAGGCTGTCCACTTGATCCTGTCTAAGTTCCCCCTCGTGGCAAGAGCGCAGATCTCTGCTGAGGGAGTCGGCAATGGTGTTCTTGACTCCCGCCTGGTGAAAAGGAATGAGGAACATCTCTTGGGCGACGGCCCAGTGCCACAAGTCCTGCGCCTCTCTGCAGAGCACCAGGGATCTGGTACATCCCTGCTTCCTGATGTAGAATGCTGTGGTGGCATTGTCGGTGAAGAGCCTCACCACCTGTAACGCTCACCTGATTCCCGTAGAGGCGCCGGTCTTGACTGGGCGTATACCGTATCTTCAAAGGTGATCTGTAACACACGGCTGGCTCTTTGGGCTGGACCTCTGTGCACTGTATGTCTGACTCGAAGGGTAAGATGTCTGCAGATAGAAAATATGGGATTAATGAACTGGGTTATTGAATGTCTCTCTCTTCTTCCCTTTCTCTTCTCCTGTAGAACCCCAAAGGTTAACGCTCTCACCTTAGGTAAGTGAACGCCGTGCTCTCCATCTGCCTCGGGGCAGGGTGCTGTAACCAGTTTCTTCACTGGATAAGGGGAGCAGGCCTCTTGACTTCAGAGGACTGCTGTCCGTCGTTTACTGCACGAACGGTAAGTTTCGAGTAATTCTAATGTCTTTAAAAGTCTTTAGTAATGATGTCTCTTGTTTTGCAGGGTTCCGGCGATGGCGGATGACGGGCTGAAGTGAGTTGAAGATGGAGCCCGTGTGATGAATAGAAGCGCCTGGAAGCACGTAAGTAAGCGCTTGTTGCCTGCTTCACGATGCGCTCTAACTGTCTTTTTATTTTGCAGGTACAAGTTCGGAGAGGCTGCAGGGTGCCGGAATACCCACTGGGTTAGATGTGGAAAGGAGTAATGGCACGTGAGTATTAAAGTTCCCCAATGTCTTTAAACGCACCTTGTTTTGTCTTTCAGATGCGGGATGCAGCGCCGAAGGCCTCCGGAGCGTGCGAAGAGTTGGTAAGCTTTTGTCTTTCAGATGCCGGAATGCAGTGCGAAGACCTCCGGAGCGCACGAAGAGTAGGTAAGCCTTTGTCTTTCAGATGCCGGAATGCAGCGCGAGGCGTTGGTGACAGCCGATGGACCAGGTAAGTGAAGCGCTGTCACTGAAGACCGTAATGCTAACCTGTTATTTCTTGTCTTTATAGGTGTTGCTGAAGACTGGATTCAGGATGGTAAGCCTTTTTCCTTAGGCCCAGGATCAGATGCAGAAGACACGATGAGCGTTCTGCTGCAGAGGATGCAGAATAACGCAAAGCAAGATTCATCCATCGGGTGTGGTTTAAATAGCCTCCTGTAGTGCTTAGTGTCTCCTTCCACAGCCACGCCTAGGTAAGAAAAGAGTTCCTGCTTTCCAGAAGAGTTCCAGTGTTCTGAACCTAGGGAGTGGCTCCTGCCCCACCCAACAGGAAAAGTAGCTCCAAACAGAAGAGGATCAGAGGCTCAACTGGCAGGCAAGTAAGCAGCATGGTCTGCTGCAGGTAAGTCCACCCAAGCATTATGAGCCCGGCGCTTCCAGCGCTGGGACTGGGCATATTTATGAGCCTGGTGCCACTGGCGCCAGGACTGGGTCCAAAAGGTCCCAATTGGGACTGGTTGGCACTCGGAACCTGGGTTATGGATCTGCTTCCAAGGGAGTTGGGAAAACACTGACCTTTTGGAAGCAGAGATCATGACACCACCTTGCCCTTGAGGAATGGAAGGAACAACTTGAGGGCCCAGAACACTGCCCGCAGCTCCAGGACATTGATGTGGAGATCCCTCTGTTCTGGTAGCCACAGGCTGGCGTGGAGACGTCCCGTGTGGGCTTTCCAGCCCTCCAGGGAAGAGTTAGTGGGCACATCTCCTGGTATGGGGGGCTATGGAAATCAGTGCCGCCTGGGGATGTTGGAGCGCACGCCCCACCAACTTATTGCTCAAAGGAACTCCTTGTCGAGAACAAGCTTGTCTGAAGTTTCCGGACACCTGGATCCACCGAGCGTCCAGGAATTCCTGAAGAGGTTGCATCCTCAACCTGCAGAGTCAGATCAGGTAAATGCGCGTAATCATCATGCTGAGCAGCGTCTTGATGGTCCACACCGTGGCGGTCTTCAGTGTCAACAGCCACTGCACCTTGCCCAGCATGGCCGCTATCCTCTCTTCAAAGGGAGCCGCCAGGCAGGAGACAGTGTTGAGCCTGGCTCCAGGAAGGAACAAGTTACTTACCTGTAACTGTTGTTCTCCAGCATGGGTCTGGCATGGATTCACATGCTCATGAATATTCCCCGTCGTCAGGCTGGGAATCCTCGGTAAAGAAAAAACCAGTATCAGTTTCGTTTCTGATCTGTCTTTCGTAGTAATAACCAATCACTGGTCTCTGCGTCATACTGACCACAGCCAATGACTGCCCTCTACCTAAGCACCGCCTCTGGCAGCCATCTTCAGATTTGGAAGCACGTGAAGTGGCAGTATGACCAAGTGAAGAGCCGCAGAGGGGTAGGCGGGAGGGTTCGCATGTGAATCCATGCCAGACCCATGCTGGAGAACAACAGTTACAGGTAAGTAACTTGTTCCTTCTCCAGCATGGGGTCTGGCATGGATTCACATGCTCATGAATAAAGAATACATAGCAGTACACACATGCACAACCACGGGAGGTGGCAAAGGCTCAACATTAAGCATCACATCAACTCAACATTAAGCATCTTACCTCCTCACCAGGCTCACCTCAGGCGAACAGGTTGCGCAGCACTGCTTGGCCGACCCTGGACTCCTCCCTGGAATCCCGGTCGACGCAGTAGAATTTCGTGAAGGTGTGCGTCGACCTCCACGTAGCAGCCCTGCATATGTCCAGCAGGGGCACACCAGATAGGAACGCCGTGGTAGCTGCGATCGCTCTGGTGGAATGGGCTCTCGGACGGCCAGGCAGCGGTCGGTTTGCCAACCGGTGACAGCACATGATACAGCCGGAAAGCCATCTGGAGATGGAAGCCTTCGAGAGAGCCTTCCCCTGATTGACAGGTCCAAAGTTCACAAAGAGTTGTGACGTCTTCCGAAAACCCTTCGTGCGGTCCACGAAGAACTTCAGCGCTCTAGCTACATCCAGCGAGTGCAAAGTCCTCTCAGCCGGCGACGAAGGCGACGGGAAAAACACAGGTAACACCAAGGGTTCGTTGAGATGGAAGTCCGACGGTACCTTGGGCATGAAGGAGGGGTGCGTCCTGAGCACTACCCTCGTGTCGTGGAAAGTCAAGTACGGGGCCTTGCAGGAAAGGGCCTGGATCTCTCCCACTCGTCGTGCGGAGGTGATGGCCACAAGAAAAGCTGTTTTCCACGATAGGAACTTCAACGGGGCCGAGTGCAGAGGCTCGAACGGAGGTCCCATGAGCTTGGTCAGCACCACGTTGAGCTCCCACGCCGGGGCCGGAGCCTTCACCGGCGGGAACGATCTGAACAGTCCCTTCATGAACTCTTTCACCAGACGATGAGACCACAAGGACGTCCGGCCCGTGGTTCTGGTGTATCGGGAGATCGCAGCAAGATGAATCTTGATGGACGCGTGTGCCAGACCAGCTTTGGCCAGCGTCAGCAGGTACGGCAGTACTTGGGGAGCCGTAATCCGTAGAGGGTTAATCTTCTGTGCGTGGCACCAGACAGAGAACCTCTTCCATTTGTGTCAGTAGCATTTAAGAGTCGAGGACGCCCTGGCCTTTGCAAGAACCTCTCTGCAATCGGCCGGTATGTCGTATCCTCCAAACTCTAGCGCTGCAGGAGCCAGGCCTGCAAGTTCAGCGACTTCGGGTCGTGGTGGAGGATGGCGCCTCCTTCCCTGGAGAGTAGATCCGCGTCCGCCGGCAGCTTGATCGGCGGGGACGCTGACAAGTCCAGAAGGTCCGGGAACCATATCTGCCTCGGCCACGCAGGTGCGACGAGGATCATCCTGCACCGTGACCTCTTGAGCTGGTTGACGAGCCGGATTAGCAGAGGCAAGGGAGGGAACGCGTAGAGGAACAGGCCCTCCCAGGGGAACGAGAAAGCATCGCCCATGCTCCTCGTCTGGGGAAACCTGCTGGCGAACCTCCGGCACTTGGTGTTCGTCGCCGTCGCGAACAGGTCGATCTGGGGTGTGCCCCACCGTCGGAAGAGGCGATCCACCAGATCCTGCCGTAGTTCCCACTCGTGGCACGAGCGCAGCTCCCTGCTGAGTGAGTCGGCGATGGCGTTTTTTATCCCTGCCAGATGAAACGGCACCAGAAAAATCCCTTGGGCGACGGCCCAATGCCACAGGTCCTGCGCCTCCTTGGACAGCGCTGGGGACCTGGTTCCGCCCGGTTTCCTGATGTAAAACATGGTGGTGGTGTTGTCGGTGAAGATCCTCACCACCTTGCCCTTGAGGGACGGAAGGAAGGACCTGAGGGCCAAAAACACTGCACGGAGCTCCAGGACGTTGATATGTAGGGACTTCTCCGTCGGGAGCCAGAGTCCCCTTGCGTGCAGATTTTCGGTGTGCGCTCCCCACCCTTCCAGGGAGGCATCCGTGGTCACAGTCTCCTGGTGGGCTGGGGTCTGGAAGTCCATGCCCGCCGTCAGATGCGCGCGGGTGCCCCACCACCGTATCGCTCGTCGGAAACTCTCGTCGAGCTTGATCCTTTCCTCGAAGCTGCCCGTCGTCTGGATCCAGCGCGCATCCAGGAATTCTTGCAACGGGCGCATCCGGAGCCTGCACATGGGAATGAGGTAGATGCAGGAAGACATCATCCCGAGGAGGGACTTGATGGACCTCACTTTGGCCGCGTCGGCCACCAACATCCGTTGCACCTTGCCCAAGATGGTCCTGGTCCTCTCCTCCGACGGGGAGGCCAGAAGGGACACTGTGTCGAGCCTCGCTCCCAGAAACAGTGCGACTTGCGCGGGCACCAGGTGGGATTTGGCATAGTTCACGGAGAATCCCAGGTCCGTGAGGAGTTGGACGGTCCTTGCCGTGTGGACCACGGCGAGCTCCCTCGTCTTGGCGCGGATGAGCCAGTCGTCCAGGTAGGGGTAGACGTGAATCCCCTCCCGGCGCAGCTGCGCCGCCACCGGTGCAAGGCACTTGGTGAATACCCTGGGTGCCGACCGTAGTCCGAAGGGAAGGGCTTTGAACTGGTAATGACGCCCTTGGACCACGAATCTGAGGAATTTGCGGTGCCCCTTTAGGATGGGAATGTGGAAGTAGGCATCCTCCAAATCCAACGACGATAGGAAGTCTCCTTCCTCCAGCTGACCCAGGACTTGCTGGAGGGTGACCATCCGGAACTTCTGCGCCTTGATGAACTTGTTCAGACGTCGCAGGTCTAGGATGGGGCGCCATCCTCCCGTCTTCTTCTTCACGAGGAAGTATCTCGAGTAGACTCCGGAGCCCCGAAGCCTCTTTGGGACGAGTTCGATGGCGCCCTTTCTGAGCATCGCCTTTACCTCCAGGAGAAGTTGAGGGACGTGAAGTTCTTTCCTGGCCACGGGGGGGACGCGCGGGCACCTTCTTTGAAACTCGAGCGCGTGGCCCCGGGCCAGGGCGTCCAGCACCCAACGGTCGGTGGAGATGGACTCC
Source organism: Ambystoma mexicanum (assembly GCF_040938575.1). Lineage (NCBI taxonomy): Eukaryota > Metazoa > Chordata > Amphibia > Caudata > Ambystomatidae > Ambystoma > Ambystoma mexicanum. Next base: position 394,753,525 of record NC_090938.1, read on the forward strand.
CACACGCTGACGAAGCCCGCCAGCCGGCCTCCCACCGGGGTGCTTCGGTGGGGGCCCGACCCCACGGCCGGTTCAATCCTGCTTGGACGCGGCCTTGCCGCCTTGACCTCCTTGGCGACGACGGCGGGGTCCGCTAGACTTGCCTCGTCCTCTGTAGGCCTCTTGCGACGACGAGCGGGCCGCTTGACGGTAGGAAGCGAAACCGCCGCCGGAACCTTTGGAGGTGCCCTTGCCTCCGCCGCTCCGAAAGGGCGTCCGTCGTTGCAGGACTCCAAGGGCCCGGGCCGTCTCCGTATCCGCCTTGATGGCCTGAAGGGAATCGTCCACTGTCTTCCCAAACAGGTTGTTCCCGTCGAATGGCATGTCCAGGACTCTGGTCTGGACGTCCTGCCGGAAGTCCGTAGCTTTGAGCCATCCACGACGTCGAAGGCAAACGCCGTTGCCCAGCTGGCGGAACCCAGTGTCGGCGATGTCCGTCGCCACGGTGATGGCGTGGTCCGAGGCCACCTCGCCTTCCTGCAGGATCTCAAGGGCCTCCGCCCTCTTGTCGTCCGGCAGAAAATCCAGCAGGGGAGCCATCTTGTACCAGAGCTCCCTGTCGTAGCGGGCCACGATAGCCAAGGCGTTGGCCGCTTTAATCGTCGTCGCTGCCGACGAGATGACTCTACGCCCCATAGTATCCAATTTCTTTCCCTCGCCGTCCGGCGGGGAAGTCGATGTGGAGGCCGCACCCCCCCCCCGCTTTCTTCCTGGCTGCCGCGGAGACGACGGAGTCCGGGGTAGGCTGCGCCTGGAGGCATAGGGGGGCCGTGTCCGGGACCCGGTACTTTTTCTCGTACCGGTCTCTTCTAGCTGGCGTCGTGGAAGGGTTCTTGAGGAGGGAAAGGCCCTCATCCCAAATGTCGTCCAACAGAGGCACTGCGAGGACCGTCTTCCTCTTGGCCTCGCGCCGCTGATAAAGGAAGCCTTCCTTTTTCTTCTCCTCAGGGCAGAGTTGGAAAAGCTCGGAAGCCCTGGAGATCATGGAGTGGAAAGATCCGATCTCGTCGGGCGGAGAGGCCCTGGTGGGAGGCGACGACGGAAAATCCTCGTCGTATGCCTCGTCGTCCGTACCCGTCGCTGCCGTGTCAGTCCCCGTATCATCCCCTCGGGTGGACGGGGAGGAGGGCTGGAAGGGGCGCGACGGTTGAAAAGGAGGTGGTGGATGGATCCTTCTTTTCTTGGTAGGGGGAACACCAGAAGGTCCCGGTTCTGGATCCCCCGACCGGAGAGGTTCCTCCGTCGGTAACGGTAGCCTCGTCCTTATCTCGGAGCATAAGGACTGTATGGCCAACAAAATGGCCCCCGAGTTGTCTTGCGGCGCTGGCAGAGGGGAATCCGACGGGCGAGCAGGGGCCCCGTCGGTATCCTCGACGATGTCGTCGTCGTCACCTGCGTCGGGGTCCATTCCGACGGGCTGGCCTTCTTCCACGCCTAGGCCGTGGCTTAAGACCTCGATCAGCTCCTCTTCTGAGGTTGAGGCCGACTCTACGACGACGCCCTGCCCCCCCTTCTTCTTCCCCACGGAGGGTTTCACGGGGGTCCTATCGATGGGCACAAAGGAAGACTCCCTCCGAGGAGGCAGGGAGATTCTGGGCCCTGAGGTCGCCACCACTGGTGCAGCCACCACAGGCTGAGCCAGGGCCGCCGCGACCGTTTCGATAGAGGGCTTGGTCGGATGGATCAAGGCCTTCACCACCTTAGGTGCGCTCACCGCCTTATCCTTGAGGGAGGGGGCACTGCCACGCTCCTCCTCTGCCTTAGAGCTCGACCGGGGCCTCTCCAGGAGCTTCGCCGGGTGCTCGGCCTTCCTCTTACCCGACCCAGAGCGTTGGCTCGTGGTTGATGGTGCCGGGGAGGGTGCGCCCTGCCTGGCGCCCGTAGAGCCCGACCGTTCGGCGCTCCCGGTGCCAGCGGACTCGCAGTGCTTGGCCTTATGTTGGGCCCCCGTCGCCGGGGCGCCCTCAAAGGTCTTAGAAGACCGCTCGGATTTCTTCTTCTTCTCGCCAGACGGGCTCTTACCCTCCAGCCAGTTGGCGAGACGTTGATGGCGGTCCTTCATGGTCCGTTCCGACATGTTGCCGCAAAACGCACAGTCCTTCTCCACGTGCGTCTTGTCCTCATGAAGGCAGTAAAGGCAGAAAGAGTGTTCGTCCTCCTTGAAGACGTTCTGCAGCTGGCATCCAGGGCAGACCCTGAACAGCTTTCCGGGCGTCGAGCTTCCCTTCTCCTGGGCCATCTCCGAGACCGGGCCTGAGAAGCTTCTGGAGTCCTCCGAAGTGTAGCTCGACGAAATCTTCACCCTTGAGGGGCACAGATGAATCCGACACGGATCCCCGTTGATCGGATGTAGGATCGGTGGAGCTTGAGGCTCTTTTGACCGAAAGAATCGAAGTTTTTTGTAAAAAGCGCGAAAAAATAGCACTAACGCTCGAGAGCAATAGCACGAGGATCCCAACACATGAACGTGCGGTAAAAATCTGAAGATGGCTGCCAGAGGCGGTGCTTAGGTAGAGGGCAGTCATTGGCTGTGGTCAGTATGACGCAGAGACCAGTGATTGGTTATTACTACGAAAGACAGATCAGAAACGAAACTGATACTGGTTTTTTCTTTACCGAGGATTCCCAGCCTGACGACGGGGAATATTCATGAGCATGTGAATCCATGCCAGACCCCATGCTGGAGAAGTGGCGAGTTCGTACAGCAGGGCTCCACCTGTGGTGTCGTCGTAGATGGCTCAGCTTCTCCCCTCTTCAGATTCTTTAGGTCCTGCGGCGACTTCTCAAGTTCTAGTCCCCAAAGCCCTGCTTTTATGCAGAAAACCCCCATTCATCAGCCTAGCTGTCAATCAAACATGTTAAGTGGTGAGCCGGGAGGCTCACCACTGGGCCAATCACACAAGGGTGTGACTTGAGTTGCCAAGGCAACTCAGTCCAGGGTGCCTATTCCCCCCTCCCACACATCCTGTAGACCCAGATAGAGTGGCACCCCTTTTGGAGGCTTCTGTGCAGAAGCCCGCCTAAAGTGGAACAAAGGGCTCGACTTGGGTTGGAGTTACAGAGGTGAACACAAACGCCATTTTAAAACCGAGTCCTGGCAAAAAGACCCAACCGGGGAATAAATATTAAATAAATAACCCAGCGGTATCTTTAACATTGCACCAAAAAGTGGTGCGTTTAAAATGAATGGGAAAGCCCCATAGGAAATATTCCGGTGGAATATTCTGCGTGGTAACCACTGCCACCAGCCAGAAACTCGACAAGGGGGGACTGCACAGTGCTCCCTTGGAAAACAGACCAAGGTGCAATCGAATTACCCCTACCAGTACTTCCACAATATGATGGTTTGTACTGGTTCTGTTAACAATTTGAGACTAGTAAAGTCAATGGTGACTTTACATGCCCTGGGAGACAGTAGTCAGTCCCAGGGTATGGAGTCTATGTTTGGGGGTCACTATGACACCCCTGTGTTACTGCACTGAGGGTGTGGTGTAACACACTTACCAAAAACACTTGAAGCCCTATGGAGGAAAAGACCCCATAGCCCATAAAACACATACAAAGTCAAAGGATATTCTCAAATCATGCCTAAGAGTGGGAGAAAAAGAGTCACTCTTAGCAGGAGAAAAAAATAAACCCCAAAAATCGAGCAAAGCTGCTGGGGGGCTCACTAGGTTTGGGAAATTAGCCTTAACAGCGAATACTCCTTAACATGTTTTACGGCTACTTCCCCGGACTTGGCGCGGATGAGCCAGTCGTCGAGGTAGGGGTACACATGTATCCATTTTAGATGCAGATGGGCCGCCACTGGCACCAGGCACTTCGTGAATACCCTGTGCGCATACTTCAATCTGAAGGGAAGGGCCTTGAACAGGTAGTGCCTTCCCTGAACCACGAGGCGCAGGACCTTCTAATGCTTCTCGTGAATGGGTACGTGGAAATATGCGTCCTCCAGATCCAGCAACGACAATAAGGAACAAGTTACTTACCTGTAACTGTTGTTCTCCAGCATGGGTCTGGCATGGATTCACATGCTCATGAATACAAGAATACATAGCAGTACACACATGCACAGATGGCTGCCTGAAAGGACGTCCCTTCAGGGAGCTCCCGCAGATCCGTCCCTTGATCCTGTGCAAAATGAGTGATTTCGGCGGACGGGCACGTCCACGGCACACCTGGAGGTGCATGAAGGCAGAGGGCTCATTATGAGCGTAAACATAGCCCGTGGGAAGGCGAGCCAAAGAAACTAAGGCTAAAACTACAAACGAACTTAGGGCGTCGGAGGAAAATCCAAGATGGCCATTGGGACACAAAGGGTCATAAAGTGACCGAGAGGCTGCAGCGGACTGAGCCGGCCGGCACTGTGCATGTCTAGCCAGTAACATGCGGTCGGAAGAGCGAGGCATCCTGCTGGCGAACAACTGGAGGCACCTGGGGGCAAACTGAAACTTAATTAAAAAAAATAAAAAAATAAAAATAAAAAAAAACGAAAAAGGGGGACCTCCGCCGGACCAGAGAGGAAAGCAGCGACCGGAGACATTGACGAGGAAGCAGGCGGACCCCCAACCTGCGGGGGGTCGGGTGGCGGAACGGGACCGACACACTAACTGGTAGCCCCGCGGACTGCGGTGGCTCTTGTGGCCCCCGTGCAGAGGGGGGAAGAGGAGAGACGGAGCTTGCGTCGCCGCGAGAGAAGCGGCCGCCCCGGTGCCCAGTCAGGGCTGAGGGGGGCCACACTTGAACTGAGGGTGCCCAGGCCCTGCTACGCTGGAGGCAGCTTGGCTGGGCATGACACCGGGCTGATGGCGGACATAAGCGCTGCCCACCCCCCCCCTGGAGTGACTAACGCGGCGTTGCGCTGCACATAGTGCCATAGTGGCACAGGAGCCACCAACACTAGTGACTGGCAGAGTGGAGCCCGTATTGCCAGGTGGATGTTGGGTGGACCAGCGGAGGACAGCTGCTGAGAGGCCAGCGGAGGGCTCCTCTGTTGGCGGTGCGGCAAGGCAGCGCACTGGGGGACAAGCAAGGCCGCCTCTGGAGACTGGAGTAGGCAGCCAAAGCGCAGCTAGACTTGAGCCGGGTCGAGCTCTTCCAGGGCAAGGGACAGATGCAAGAGCCCCCACACAACCGGACGACCACGGATGCAGATTGGCTGCAGCTGATAACAAAGGTGGGCGCAAAAGGAGTCTGAGGAGCTGGGGCCCGCTCACAGGAGAAGTGGACACTTGGGCAGGTGTCAGCCAAGGGGAAAAAGAGCCCCATCACACCAACCGGGATAGGGGGGTGGACGCTGGCTGCTAGAGCAGAAGCTCGGAATAGAAAGACACTGCACATGTGCTGAGAGACTAAATAGAGTGGCCCACCCCAGGCAATCGCAGCACTCAAGGGACACGCAAGGGGCGGCCGGACACGGACTGGACCCAGTGTAGGGGAGGAAGACACAGCTGTAAGCCACACCGCCGAGCGACCTTCCATTCCATACGCACCCAATTTAAGTGGGTGTACGAGTACGTGGGAGGACACAGCCCACTCTGGGTGCGAGCGGAGAGACAAGCGCACGTCTGGATTGCTGAGGGTGGTTTGTGACCATGCGGACATTTGTGTGGGGGTGGGGGGCACGACAGGCTTCCGCCCAGTCGACATAGCAGGTTGTCCTCCAAAGACCCAGGATCAAGCAGCACACGATGGAGGACTATGCCAAGTCGCCCCCAGGCGCTGAGGGGGGCAAAAGTAAGGAGTCCCCCACGGCACCGGCGGAAACACCGGGTACAATCCAGGAGGTGTTGGCAGCGATTGCTGATTTAAAAGTGGCCTGGGAGACGAAGTTGGGCCTGGCTATGAAAGAGCTGCAGGAGGGCCTTGACCTCAAGATCGGAGCGGTCCAGGAGGAGGTGAACCTGCTGAGACAGGATGTGCGGACGATCACGGAGCCTACTGGGGCCTTGGAGAAGGAGATGGCCCCGACCACGGAGGCGTGAGCCGCGCATGCAAAGGAGCTCCATGCCCTCGTGCAACGGGTGGGCAATCTGGAGGACAGAGCTGAGCAAGCAGAGGGGCGAGCCAGGCGCAATAACATCCGTATAGTGGGTCTACCGGAAGGAATGGAAGGGTCTAACCCCCACAGAATACGTGGAAACTTTGCTCTCACAGGAGATAACAGGCGGGGTGCTGACCCAGGGGTTCGCAGTTGAAAGAGCGCACAGGGCCCTGACAAGGAGACTGGCCCCAGGAGCCCCCCCCCCGCAGCCGATGATCGCAAAGATCCTGAATTATCGGCATCGAGAGAAGATTCTTGAATTTTTCCGGAGGGGAGGAACGATTGAGAGGGGGTCAGCAAAGATCACGGCGTACCCGGACTATACGCTGCTTGTACAGCGTAGTAGAATGAACTTTGGGTCGGTAAAAGAAGGCTAAAAGAAGCAGGCCATCGCTACATGTTGCTCTACCCAGCCAAGTTGAAAGTGTTTTATTAGAACAGATCCCTTTTCTTTGAGACGCCGTCTGAGGCGATGGACTGGCTGGACATGCAGGGCCGACCTCAGGAATCGGATGTCCAGATGGAAGCTGCGGAAGATAAGTAGCATGTTGCTGCGGCACCTGGGGTGACGTAGCTAAGACGTTGGGACTTGAATATAGAGTTGTATTATGCTTGTGGGGAGTGAGTCATGGTGTCGGCCGGCTAGACCCGTTGGATGCACTTCTCCTACAACAGATAATAGGGAGCTCCTGGGAGGCACCCCTTGATCCCAATAGTTGTATACTTAGTTAGGTCACTGTTAGATTGTTGACGCCCCGTGGGGCCCTAGTCCTCGGATACGAGATAGGACCAGACGCGGGTGGGCCCGAGATCCAGGGATGGAGCTGGGCATTTGTTGGGGGTAGGGTAGGGTGGGGGGAGGGGTTGGGTTGTGTGCTGTGGTGTGTAGTTGGGTAACAGGGAGGGGGAATTGTTGAAAGAGGGAAGGGGGAGAGTCGGAAAATGAACCATCAAAGGGAGCATTAAAGGGAGTGGTGGGTTGGGAACAGACCGAGTAGATGGCATTGGGTAATCTCCGAATTGTGACCTGGAATGTACGGGGCCTCAATAGTTATCTGAAACGAAATAAAGTGATGCTGTACTTAAAGAGGATGCGCATTGACATAGCCCTGCTGCAGGAGACTCATCTCACTAGGGAGAAGCTGGAGGTGGTCAGGAGAAAATGGAGGGGTAATGTTGTGGGGGCTACGTACTCAGCGTACGCTAGAGGGGTTATCACCTGGGTGGCGCTGCATGTGCCGTTTCAGGTGCTTAGCTCAACGGTAGACTCGGAAGGCAGAATGGTGGCGGTAACAGGGCTCCTGGAAAACAGGGAAGTGCATATCATAAATCTGTACGCCCCCAACCACGACACTGCGGTTTATTTTAGGTCCCTTTATGGCAAAATTGGCCCCCTGGCTGGGGGCGCGGTGGTGTGGGGAGGGGACTTTAATTGCACCCTGAATCCCAAAATGGATAGGTCAGTTGACAAGGTGGGGAAAATGGCGCCGGCGGCCAAAGTGCTTGGGACATTGTTCGAAGACCTAGGCCTGGAGGATGTGTGGAGAAGGCTGCATCCTATGGATAGGCAACTACGCAGCGCCACCTGACTTGTACGCAAGGCTAGATTATGTGTTTGTAGCGGCTGAGATAGCAGGAGAAATGGTAGGAGCGGAATACAAGGCCCGTGTATTATCTGACCACTAGCCTTTGGTGGTAGAGTGGCGACACCAACACCCCAGATCGCGGATCCCAACATGGAGACTTAGGACAGAGGCACTGCAAGATGAGGGGTTCCGGGTGGATCTGAGGGATGCCATCGAGGAATATTTTGATATAAACACTGGCAGCGTACGCTCTGTGGGAACACTGTGGGAGGCGTTTAAGGTGGTGGTGCGAGGAGTAGCCATTTCCAAATCTAAAGGGCTCCAGGGGGGTATCGAAAGGGAACTTCAGGAAACGGAAAGGGAGCTGGAGGGCCTCACACGCCATGAGGATACTGCCTGTGATAATAGAACAAAGATAAAGGATCTGCAGTGCACTCTGGGATAGGCTGTGTAGATTAAATTACAAGAAATACACGGCGAGGCTACACGCAGGGGGTCGACAAGCCGGGCAGATTGCTGGCCTGGCTGTATAAGAGTGAGACCCCCCCGCTCAGTGAGATTAGGGATGAGGGCGGTCGCATCTGCAACACCCAAGAGGGGGTAAACGAGGAGTTCCTCAAGTTTTATAGACATTTGTATGAGGACACAGGGTAGGATATGTGTCAAGACATACTGGGCACATTAGAGGACCTAGAGCTGCCCACCCTGGACGACCTAGAACGCGCGGAGTTAGACGCTCCTGTCACCTCGGATGAGCTGGAGGTGGTGATTCAGAATCTGCCTACGTGCAAGGCGCCCTTGTCGGATGGGTTGCTTAGTGAGTTTTACAAGACATACAAGCAGGAGCTGCTTCAGCCACTGCTTGCCATGTTCAACGAGGCCTACGAGCAGGGTGAACTTCCATTGTCTCTTCGCAAGGCTGTGATCATCCCACTCCTGAAACCAGGCAAGCCGGCCGTGGAGTGTGGGTCCTACAGACCTTTGTCCATGCTCAACCAGGACAGCAAAATACTTACGGCAGTGCTGGCTAATAGGCTGAAGAGGGTGATCGGTAAGCTAATACACCCAGATCAGACGGGCTATGTCCCAGGCAGGAACATCACTGATAACCATAGGAGGCTACACCACATTATTGACCAAACTGAGGAAGATACGGGCGAGCTGGGCATCGTGTCGCTAGACGCGGTCAAAGCCTTTGATTTGGTACGGTGGCCTTGGCTGAAAACGGCCCTGAGGGGATACGGTATGGGACCTGGATACATCAGGATCCATAGTCTCGGATATGTGGCAACTCAGCAGGGGGACCAGAAAGGGATGCCCCTGGTCACCCATGTTATACATACTAGCACTAGAGCCCCTGGCGATATGCCTGCGGCAAAAATATGGGGAGGTGGGTATTAGCACAGTAAGTGGTAGACACCTGGTATCACTGTATGCAGATGACATGCTCCTTTATCTGCGTTATACGGAAGAGAACCTGCAGTATGTGCTGGAGGTGATGGACCGTTACGCCACCCTCTCGGGTTTATCGGTGAACCCTAGAAAGTCTAGTCTGTTTCCCTTGGGCAGATACAAGAATGTCCCGTTACAGAGGCTGCCTACCCTGCCAATACCATGGCAGATTGAGACATTTAGTTATTTGGGAGTAAATATTTACCACAAGATTGAGGCGGAGTACAAACATAATACAGAGAAAGCAATAGAGGGGGTCAAGAACAGCATGGTGTTTTGGTCTAGATTGCCCCTGACTATGATGGGGACCGCGGCCTAGCTCAAGATGGCGGTCCTGCCTAGACTCTTGCATTTTTTTGTCAATGCCCCGTTTTTGATTCCCAGGTGCCCATTTGTGAACTTCATAGTGTGTGTAGGAGTTTCGTGTGGGGTAACTCCAGAAACAGGGTGGCCCTGTGGAAACTCCAGAACCTGTGCGATAAGGGGGGCATAGGCCTGCCAAATTTTGAGCTTTAATATCTGGCGGGGCAGCTGCTGTATGTGGCCAGGTGGCTGTCAGCTGAAGATTCGGCGGAAGCCAGGCTTTTGCGGGGAGACTCAGCCCCATACTTTTTGAGGGAAGTGGTGTGGTTGCGAAAGGACAAACTGGTGGGAAGGAGGCGGCTATTGAGGCTGGGCTGGGCGGTCTGGCACAGAACATGGAGAATGATGGGTGATTCGGAGCCACTCTCCCAGCAGGCCCCACTGGTGGCGCTGTGCGGGAACGACTCAACTATTTGAGTCGGTCCGTAGATACTGGGAACCGGTAGGCTTGGCCACCCTTGGGGACATATGGCAGGAAGGGGAGGCATTGGACTTTCAGAGGTTGCAAGAAGAGACAGGGGTGCATAGAGACCAATATATAACCTACGCTAGGCTTATGAAACGGGTTAGAGAGAGATGGCCTGAGACGGTGCTAGCTGATGACCCTGATGCCTCCCTGGAAACTATGTATGTTTCGGAGGCCGGGCACGAAATATCGAGGATATATGAGCTCCTGAGAGCGAAGGCTGGGAAGGAGCTGCTCCAATTGAGACGGGATTGGGAAGAAGAGGTAGGTGGACCCATGACAGACGGGCAATGGGAGAGAGCCCAGAGGAACCATAAAAAGGTGTCCCGGAACGCGAGACTCCAACAACTTCAACTGTATGTTACCCATAGGGCTTATCTGACTCCCGGGAAAATTGCAAGGTTTGGAGGCTCGGTCACGCAGAAATGCCCCAGGTGTGGGGAGGTGGAAGCGGGGCTGCTACACATGTTTTGGGCTTGCCCGGAGGTGCACAGATTTTGGGGTGAGATTAAAACGAAACTGGCTGGTGGGGGAGTGGTGTTGGACATGGGATCAGCTTGGTCATGCATGCTTGGGATTTTTCCCAGACCCCGGGACTTAAAGCACATAAGCAAGATGAAGGATTTAGCTTATGTCCTGGCCAAGCGCAGGATTGCTATGGGCTGGAAAGCGGCCCACAGACCCAGGGTGGAGCTATGGTGGGCGGACCTCCTAAGATGGGCGGAAGCGGAATCCGTAGTTTGGTTTGAAGCGGTCACTAGGGGGGGGGGTGAGGAGGAAGTAGGGCCCCTGCTGGCCTGGCGACAATTGGTGGCCTCTATGGCAAACCTTCACCAGGTTAATAACGAATCAGAGGACTCGGATGATGAGCGCATAAGTACTGCGCTACTCGCTAATGCTCCAGCAGATGACACGGGTGAGCCGTCTCTAGTTTGGGGGGGGGGGGGAGGTTGGGGAATTACACTGTGAAATGTGATGTTTTAACAATGCTTCTACGTATTGAAACAGTTGTATTGTGTGGAGTTTTGTTTGGTTTTGAAAATAAAATAAATGTAAAAAAAAAAAAAACACGGGAGGTGGCAAGGCTCAATATTAAGCATTTCAACAACCCAACATTAAGCATCTCTTACTTCTTCACCAGGCTCACCTTCAAGCGAACAGGTTGCGCAGCAAGGCCTGGCCGACTCCGTACTCCTCCCTGGAATCCCGGTCGACGCAGTAGAATATCGTGAAGGTGTGCGTCAACCTCCACATAGCAGCCCTGCAAATGTCCAGCAGGGGCACACCAGACAGGAACGCCATAATAGCAGCGATCGCTCTGGTCGAATGGGTTCTCGGACGGCTGGGCAACGGTCGGTTAGCCAACCAGTGACAGTGCATGATGCAGCCGGAGAGCCATCTGGAAATGGAAGCCTTCGAGAGGGCCTTCCCTTGGTTCACAGGTCCAAAGTTCACAAACAGTTGTGATGTCTTTCGAAAACTCTTTGTGTGGTCCATGTAGAACTTCAGCGCTCTAGCCACAACCAGCGAGTGCAAAGTCCTCTCAGCCGGCGACGAAGGCAACAGGAAGTAAACAAGTAATAACAAGAGCTCGTTGAGATGGAAGTCCGACGGCACCTTGGACATGAAGGAGGGGTGCGTCCGCAGCACTACCTCGTCTCGTGGAATGTCAGATATGGAGGCTTACAGGAGAGGGCCTGGATCTCTGCCACTCATCGTGCAGAGGTGATGGCCACAAGAAGCCCTGTCTTCCACGAAAGGAACTTCAGCGGTGCCGAATGCGAGGGCTCGAATGGCGGACGCATGAGCCTGGTCAGCACCACATTGAGCACCCACGCTGGGACCGGCGCCTTCACCGGCAGGAACGAGCGGAACAGTCCTTTCATGAACTCCTTCACAAGGCGATGAGACCACAGCGACGATCGCCCCGGAGTTCTGGTGTAGCGGGAGATAGCCGCCAGATGGATTTTGATGGATGCATGTGCCAGCCCCGCCTTGGCCAGCGACAGCAAGTACGGCAGCACTTGAGGGGCCTTAATCCGTAGAGGTTTGATGTGTGCGCGGCACCAGACAGAGGACCTCTTCCATTTATGCCCATAGCACTTGAGAGTCGAGGACACCCTGGCCTTTGCAAGTACCTCCTTGCAGTCCGCCGGGATATCGTAGCCTCCGAACTCTACTGCTGCAGGAGCCAGGCCTGCAGGTTCAGAGATCCAGGGTCTTGATGTAGGATGGCGCCTCCTTCCCTGGCGAGAAGATCCACGTCAGTCGGCAGTTTGACGGGGGGGGTGGAGGGGGGGGTACATGCTCTGACATGTCCAGAAGGTCCAGGAACCATATCTCTCGGCCACGCCGGCGCGACGAGGATCATCCTGCACCGGGACCGTCTGAGTTGACTGATGAGTCGCAGAAGCAACGGCGGGAACGCATACAGGAACAGGCCGTCCCAGAGGAAAGAATGCATCGCCCATGCTCCACGGTTGGGGAAACCTGCTGGCGAACCTCCGGCACTTTATGTTAGTCGCCGTCACAAACAGATCGATCTGGGGATTGCCCCACTGTCAGAATAGGAGATCCACTTGATGCTGCCAAAGCTCCCACTCGTGGCAAGATCGCAGCTCCCTGCTGAGTAAGTCAGTACTCCTGCCAGATGAAGATACCAGGAATATACCCTGTGTGACGGCCCAGTGCCACAGATCCTGCACTTCCTTGGATAGGGTCGGGGATCTGGTGCCCCCGTTTCCGGGTGTAGAACATCATGGTGGTGTTGTCGGTGAAGACCCGTACCACTTTGCCCTTGAGGGACAGAAGGAAAGACATGAGGGTCCAGAACACGGCCCAGAGCTCCAGGACGTTGATGTGCAGGGACCTCTCTTCCAGGAGCCAAAGGCCTCTTGTGTGGAGATCTCCGGTGTGCGCTCCCCCTCCCTCCAGTGAGGCGTCCGTTGTCACTGTTTCCTGGTGCGCTGGGGTCTGGAAATTCATGCCCGCCACGAGATGCATGACGGAAAGTCTCGTTGAGGGAGATCTGGTCTTCGAAGCTTCCCGCCACATGCATCCAACGGGCATCGAGGAACTCCTGCAGGGACTGCATCGGCAACCTGCACAAACGCACAAGGTAGATGCATGATGACATGCCGAGCAGGGTCTTGACCTCACCCTGGCCACTTCCACGGTCAACAGCCATTGTACCTTGCCCAGGATGGCCTTTGTCCTTTCCTCCGACGGGGAGGCCAACCGCGCCACTGTGTCGAATCTGGCCCCCGGGAACAGGGCGTCCTGCGACGGTACCAAGTGGGACTTCGCAAAGTTGATCGAGAATCCCAGTTCCGTGGGCAGGCAGACGGTCTTCGATGTGTGGTCGACGAAGAGTTCTCTTGACTTTGCTCGGATGAGCCAATTATCCAGGTAGGGGTATACATGGATCCCCTGCAGGTGCAGCCGCGCCGCCACCAGTGCCAGGCACTTGGTAAAGACCCTTGGCGCCGACTTCAACACAAAGAGCAGGGCCTTGAACTGGTAGTGCCGCCCTTAGACCACGAAACATAGGAACTTTCAATGTCCTTTGTTTATGGGGATGTGGAAGTAGGCATCCTCCAAGTCCAGCGACGATCGGAAGTCGTCTTCCAGCACGTGCCGAAGGGTAACCATCTGGAACTTCTGGGATTTGATGCATTTGTTGAGGCGGCGAAGGTCTAGGATGGGTCGCCAGCCATCGGTTTTCTTTCAGACTAGGTAATACCGCGAGTATACTCCGGAGCCCCAGAGCATCTTTGGGACGAGTTCTATCATGCCCTTTTCAGCATGGCTCGTACCTCCAGAAGCAGCTGTGGAATGTGGTTATCTTTCCTGGCCACAGGTGGGAAACTGGGGCACTTCCTTTGGAACTCCAAAGTGTGCCCGTGGGCCAGGGCATCCAGCACCCAACGGTCAGTGGAGATGGGCTCCCACACGCCGACGAAGTTTGCCAGCCGGCCTCCCACCGGGGTGCTCAGTTGGGGGCCCGACGTCACAGTCGGATCAGTCCTGTTTCGTCGAGGCCTTGTCACCCTGGGCTCCTTTGCGACGACGGTATCCACCGGTCTTGCTGCAGCCTCTGTAAGCTTCCAGCAACGAGGAACGGGCCTCTTGGCGGTTGTTAGGGAGAATTCTCTTCTAAGGCTAATTTCCCTTATCTATAGAGTCCCCCAGCAGCTTTGCTGGATTTTAAGGGTTTATTTTTTTCTCCTGCTAAGAGTGAGACTCTTGACAGATTGCTAGTGCGTGTTTCAGGCTATCTTGTGTGCTTATGGTCTATGGGGCTTTTCTCACCCTCATAGGAATCATCTTTTTACATACGTGTTACACAGCACCCTCAGTGCAGTAACCCAGGGGTGTCGTAGCGACCCCCCAAAAATAGACTCCATACCCTGGAACTGACTGTCTCCCAGGGCATGTAAAGTTACCATTGACTTTACTAGTCAATACTAGTCAATAGTTATGAAAAGACCCAGTACAACCCATCTTACTATGGAAGTACTGGGAAGGGTTAATAGTTTTCCCCTGGTGTTCATTGTCGAGCGGATACCATACGGTCGCTCTGGCTAAAGTTTCTGGCTGGTGGCAGTGGTTACTACCGTAAATATTCGACCGCAAATATTTTCCTATGGGATTTTCCCATTGTTCGAGGCTCCCACTTTTACTGACGGCCTCTAACATACCGCCGGTTTATTTATTTTTATTTTTTAATTTTATTTTAATATTAACTTAACTCCGGTAGGTTTTTATTGCCAGAACTTGAATAATATTTCTTTCTCGTGTCTTTCTCTGAAATCCTAACCCGGGTCGGGGATCCTTCTACACAGAAGCCCTCCTTTCGGCGCCACTGAGTCTGGGGTAGACAGGATGTGTGGGAGGGGGGGAATAGGCACCCTGGACAGGGTTACCTAGGCAACCCAAGTCACACTCTGCCCTGATAGGCTGGGGGGTTATCCTGATAGGATAGCCACACCACTGTGTGACTGACAGCTAGGCTGTATGAATGGTGGTCTTGCTGCATAAAAGCAGGGTCCTGAGGACTGGAGGACAAGACGTCGCCACTGGAACTAAGAAGCGAAGAGGAGAGAAGCCAAAGACATCTGCAACGACTGAACCACCGGTGAAGCCCTGCTGCAGATCTTCACCACTTTTCTCCAACGACTCGAGGATCTTCACCTGCAAGAGTCTTCTGCCCTTGAGCTGGTGGGGTCAACCAGTTCGCCAATCGCCTTCCAGGACCTGCCTTGGTTGAATCACCAGTGCCAAGCACTAGGAGACCGGATAGCCAGGCACCCTTCCACCACGACCGTGATATAAAGGAGCGTACCTTTTATTCCGTTTTGGCAGCACCGCAGCTGGTTTCATCCCTGGACAGTGCAGTAACTCGAACCTTCCTCCATGACGAGAGCCTCTCTTCCTCTGCTGGATCTCCCGAACTGCAGGAACTACCGCCACCGCAGGAGCCTCTTCCACTTTCAAGGTACATTGTTCCGCCAGGCCTCCCGTTTCGTTGGGCATTGCTAAAGGTGTTTTAAATCATTTACTTACCTTCTGGGCTGGCCGCCTTTTCATCTAAGATTATCTTTCTACGTCCTGAAATCCGCCTTTTCAATCGTTTAACAAAGACTTGACTGCAGCTACTAGAACATTTTTAACCTAGGCACTTTGCCTTGTACCAATGACTCTGGCACAAGCCTCTTGACTCTGGCTAAATCTGTTACAACTGCATTCTCTAGATTGTTTCTTATCAAGAAATGTGTTGATGCACCTAAAACTCTTATTCTTCTTTTCTTCCCCTTTATATATTACTGAAGTGCCATTTTGCTCGGTTTTCACCAAAGTACTGTTGATGCTAAAGTGCTGCCTTGCTTAACCTGTTCACAATCCAATTTGGAAGTGTTGCTGGTGTGTTTAAGAGGTTTAACCTGATTAACTTGTTCTTTCCCTCCCTGTGAAAAAATTGTTAGAGTGCCATTTCTGCTTGGTTTAACAGTGTGCCGGTTTGCTCAGTTTTCACTCTTGCTCAAACTTGTCTACAATTTACTAGAGAGTGGTGTATGTTTTCTTTGACTGAATTTAACTTGCTTAAGAACTGTGATAAATGTGTTTTACTAGAAGGGTATAAAATATATATATATATTTTTTCGACCCCCCACAGAACCTGGCACTTGCTTCGCTGTGCCTGCGGCGAGTGCGTTTTCATCTTTTCCTCCTTTCCAATTTTTGCAACACGGAGCGTTCCGTGTTAGAATTCGCACCGGGACCGCCACGTTGAGCGCGTTCCACTTTCAACTTCGTTTTTGAAGTGGATTGCTGCCGCTGGTGGCACTGGGACCCCACGCAGACACGGAAAGTTAACAGCTGACACTCCCTTGCCGACCGGCGCTTCTCGTGTGTGCCGGAGGACGCACAGAAGACCGCCTTAAGGTAAGTGTATGCTGTCGGTCTGTTTACTTTTCCCTGTAGTTACACATGTACTCATTGCATTGTGGTTCCCATGTCCGCACCAGCTCTTAGGTCCTTTTTTGTTGCTGTGCTTACTAATAGTAGATGGCACTCCGCTTTGTTGGGTCTTGTGGGTCGGATCCAATAAATAATACTTAGTACTTTGCAGCCATAGCATGACAGGCATGCAGGACGCCTGGGTAGCAGCCCGGCTACTCCAAGCCAAGGATTTATTCTGCGAAGAGCAGGAATCCATCTCTACACTGCCCACTACTGGGGCTAATAATAAAAAAGCTAGCAGTAACGTTAGCAAGGAAATACTCCTGTTAAAGGAATATGAGAGGCTCCGACGAAGGGAAATATCTAAGTGGTGGGAGGAGCATTCCCTCCAAAATTATCTGGACATTGAGAGAATACCACAAGGCTTACGCATAATGACCACTCCGTCCTTTGAGGACCAAAATCCTTTGATGCTCGAGGAATGGGGTGAAGCAAGCAAGGATTGTTCTGGCAAGTTCCTGACTATTTTAGTAAAGTATGCTAAATTGGACCGTGAGCAAGCACTAAAAGAATTGGGCAAAATAGAGATTGATCTGACTAAAGTCCCTACAACAGAGGAGGGGAAATCTTTACACAAAAAAATTGATGAGTCTGATTGCATATGAAGATGAAATTAAACAGCGTAAACACAGGAAATTCCTACGTGACAAAACAGACTATGAGATGGGTTGTGTCTTTACATTTGCGAAACGCTTCGACTCTCTCCGCAAAATTAATGCTACACAATCTATGTCTGTTCCATCTAGTGACCTGGCCGCGACTACCTCTCAGTCAGATATCTCTGCATCCGAGACTGACGAGCCCATCCCTAAAATGAATTTCCTGGATGAAATGAGACTTTTATGTCAGGATGGCAAAAATCAAAAAAGAGGGAGAGGTCGGGGTAATTCTAAAGGACGAGGAAGAGGTCAAAAGTCACAGGCAAAAAAGTCATTCGCAGAGGCCGACGTGGGAAGCGGTCAAAAGGCGTTACAACAGGGCAGATCAACACGCTCTGGAGTCAAGAATCAATTATAGACAATATGAAGATTTGCCAAATTATCAACTTGTCATCCCATACTCTTACTAAATCTCAAACCTCGTTACTATCACTAGGTCTCAATTTTTGCCCCACTGTGAACTATGATTACGCCCAAGTACGCATTGATTTTGATAAATTTATGCGTAAAATCAAGTTAAAGAAATTCTTTTGCAATACGGATGCCACCATAAAACGTCCTGTTAGCACTTAATCACGGTCTGTGGAGAACAATTTATGTTGTACCTATTGCATGTGTATACTCAGTATACCATATACCTTGAACAACACTCACTGGGGGGCCGTCACTCTGCAGAGAGATATGGGACCCCCAGTCTCGAGGAGAAAACAGAAGTGACTGATTCCGCTTCTTACAAAGACAAAATTCATTTATTAAAAATCAGACTTAGTGTTTTAATAACAACAGTAATTAATAAGACCAAATTGGAAAAAATGGGGCATTTTACATTAGATAATGCCCGGTACTGGATTTTTTTAGGGCTTTCTATGCAGCACGTTGTATATTGTTAAAATTTATTTAAACAACGTAATGCTAGCACCTATAAACATCATACACCTCTTGCTGATATCACACACCTAAGGATCCTACCCAATAAGGTCCTTGCATACATATAGATACAATAAAACAGACCTATACCTAAGGTCACTTTCAATTCTTATTAATTATGTCGAGTTGTTTTATGACATAGATCGTAAAAAAGCATGAGTCCAGCTCATACTATAATAAGGTCGACCGGTTTCATAACCACACTTGTTTAGGTCATCTTCTTCAGGACATGTAGTTTCAAAAAAAAGGGGGGTGTTGACTCCCTAATGGAAAGACTTTTTCCAGATGTGTGTTCTTACTCCGCCCACTTCAAACTAGTGGCGCTGTCTTGTGTTGCCTGCCGATATACGCGTTGTGCAATTTGTCTTATCCCTTGCAGTTCTTTTAATACTCGTTGCTTATCGTATGCAAGAGAAAAAAGGGGGGGGGTTGTAGGTGCCGTTAGATCACCTCATCTTGCGGCTATGTTATTACTTTCCTTCGATCTTCACGTATGTAAGGACTATCCGAATCTACTGCCAAAAAAACGTCCAACATCTCGTACTGGTGGCACCGATCTCTTAATTTCGGACATTCCATCACTCATGGATCTGGCATGCCTTGATGACGATAAATATGATCCCTTGAATATTGATTTTGCTGATTTCGACATTAATCCCAACTGGGATATACGGACTAAACTCAAAAGTAAATCACGTTTTAACCCTCAATTTCCAGTTGGTGGCTGTATTGAGGCTTTCCATGATTTATGTATTGACGATCTCAGAAAACTTCGTCACAAGGCAGGCACCATCAAACAGAACCTTACCATTGCCCAACGTCAAGCTATGAAAGAACTCCAGCTACTTTCTAATATTGTTATTAAGCCTGCTGACAAGGGCTCCAACGTCGTTATTCAAGACAGAACCAAATATGTCGCTGAGGCCAATCAACAACTACATGACCGCCAATGCTATGCCAAAATGTTAAAGGATCCCTCTGAAGAAATCAGGACTGATTTGATTGCTTTGTGTACCAGGTGGATGAGCGAAGGTTTATTGGAGGATGATCTGGTCAAATTTCTTACTCCCTAATGCTATACGATACCTGCCATCTACTTCCTCCCAAAAACGCACAAATGCCTTAGTAACCCCCCAGGTAGGCCTATTGTTACTCTTTGTGGCTTGTTACTGGAACATCTAGCCCAATTTATCGATGAAACGCTGGTTAAATTTTTCACAGTGTTACCTTCCTACCTGAGGGATACTAAGGACTTTCTGCAGCACGTCTCTAATACACCTTGGGAGGAGGGTTTACTTTTGGCCACTTTAGATGTAGTTTCTTTGTACACATCTATTAGTCATACCATTGGTATATCTGCATGCAAACACTTTTTGGACACCCGCTCGCTAAATTACCTTGGACACAGTTCTATGATTTTGGACATGCTTTCATTCTGTCTACACAACAATGTTTTTCTTTTTGAGGGACACTTTTTTCGGCAAGTAAGGGAAACTGCAATGGGGAGCACCTTTGCACCATCCTATGCTAATCTTACAATGGGGGTGGTGGGAGGCTACTTTCCTTTCTGATTTAATATTATCTTGCTTTCCGACACAGATCATCTCTTGGTGGCGGTATATAGACGATATTTTTATCATTTGGAAGGGCATCGAAAGGGACTGGTTATTATTTGTACAGAGTATCAACAAAAACCAGGTCAATCTCAGTTTCACTGAGTGCCACAGTCGCTCTAAAATTGTCTATCTGGATGTGACTGTCATGATGGATGACTCAGGGATTAGCACTGCACTGTACAAGAAATCTACTAATACTGGGTTACCACTTCATGCTAACAGCTGTCATCCGACTCCTTGCAAAAAATCCATTCCTTATGGCGAATTTATTTGATATTGCCGTAATTGTTCCAACATTGCTTGCTTTGATCACTATTGTGCACAGGCAGCCATGGACTTTTTGAAACAAGGTTACCAAAAAAGAACGATTGAAGCGGCATATCTTCGGGCCCGAGGCATGTCTAGGGATGCCTTACTTTATGATACCGGTCCCAAATCTGTGTCCAAGGAGGATCCAAGACTTATCACGTTTGATACCTCATCTAATGATATTCGAAAAATTGTGGCAAGACATTGGCATGTTCTCACTCTTGATAATGATTTGAAGCCCATCTTGGGCAATCGTCCCACTGTGACTTATAAACGTGTCCCTTCCTTGAAGGATAAACTTGTATCCAGTTTCTTATCCCCTGTGGGTAAGACACAGTGTCCTAATACATGGCTTCCAGCTTCATATACAGGATTCACCAAGTGCATGAAATGTAAAGCATGTGCCCATGCTACTGCTAAGAAATCTTTTTTGCATCCCATCACGCAAACGCAGCAGCTGATCTGCCATTCAATTAATTGTGGCACCACTTTCGTTGTTTATGTACTCTCATGTCCATGTATGCTTTGGTATGTTGTCAGTACTACCTGTAAACTAAAAATCAGAATTTTGCAACATCTTAGGGCCATCAAGAATTCTGATCCAACATACCCCATGGCCAAACATTTTAAACTTGCACATAACAACGATGTGAAAATGTTAACTTTCTTTGCTGTGGCGCATGTACCCCTGCATCCGAGGGGTGGTGATCGCGTTTTAAGGCTGAGACAACTGGAAACCAGATTCATTTTGGATCTTGACACACAATTTCCTAGGGGGCACAATGTAGATGAGGAGCTGTATACTTTTTTGGGTACTTAAGCCTGTGCCCAAGCCTATATCTCTGTATATTTTCTTTGTCCTTCCTGCCATTTATGCTCGGTTTTTCTCTGCCCGGAGTTATCTTATTTTCTTGATAGGTTGCTTTTTTTATTTTTATTTTGGTTTTCTTGCTTCACATTTGTTGGTTTGGTGCAGGTAATTTTTGATTTCAATCTTTTCCTGCTTGTTTTAGCTGATTATTTTGCAATATAGGGGGAATGTGGTCCAATTTATGTCTTGCTGACTTTGGTTACTCACATGTGGCCTCGTGCTGTACACACTAGTGTTTTTTCTTTTATAATTGTGATATTGTTCCTAATCATTTCTCCTATATTTGGATCTTACTGGTCTGAACCGAGTTTGTGTTCTGGATTTGTCATATTGCCTTCTAGCTTCTGGCCTTATGTACTTTTTTCATCATGGTCTGCTATTATAGTTTTAGCACTTGCACTTTGATGACTAGGCAGCTATCTTAACTAACTTTGCACAGCCATATAGATGCACTTGCACTTTAAACTATCCTCTTATCCTGAGGTTAGTCCAGGCACATTGATGCCTTGCTGCTTCCCCCCCCCCCTTTTTTTGCCTATTTGCACTGTAGTATTAACATCTTACGATCTAGCTGCTATCCTTGCATTTTGCACATATGACCATGTTGGCTGTATTTTTATGCAGTATTTTCAAACATTTCAATCCAGTTCACTGGTTTTAACTTCCTTTTTTTCATCTTATTGTGGTCGACCAGTTTTTGTTATCATCTGAGTGTTATTGGGAATATTTTACTTTGTTATGAGGTTCCTTGTTTACTTACATGGGGTGTACTTCAATGTTGGTTTTCTTTGAGTGTGGTCTGTCATTCTTTCTATGTTACATGGCCGTTTTACTATAATTGTAGCACTGTGCAAGTATTTTAAGTATGGCCAAGCACATAGAATTGTATTTATTGAAATCAATTGGTGGTTTTAAATTTGTACAACTGACTATTAGCAAAGGTTTTGGGTTTTGGCACTGCGCCTCCATTCCTCTGTTATAACATGGACTTACACTCCTTTCCAACATGGCCGCACTTATTCCTACATGTTCTGTGGGAAGTGTTGCCATAGACACAGTCAAGGGACTTCATGTCAGTGTGTGTACTTAGCATTGTCTAAATCTCCTCCCCCTCACGTGATCAAGCGCTCAGTATAGCGCGAAACGTGTTGTTTGCAGGCTGCCCTACCTAGGTGTCCTGCTGTTTTGTCCTGTATTTATGTGCTGCTTTGTACGTTTTGTGCCTTGCAGTTTGCACTTGGCCTTTTAACAAATATTTTTTGGATTAATATTAAAAGACACCAGTAACTTTCAATGCTGTGTTTCTGGTGTTTTTTTTCGACCCCCCACAGAACCTGGCACTTGCTTCGCTGTGCCTGCGTTTTCATCTTTTCCTCCTTCTTTTATATATATATATTCCTTTTTAATACAAAGCTTTGGTCAGTGTTTCCTTGTTCCATAGTACTGAAGGCCTTTTGTGTAAACCCTGAATACTGCTCATCTCCCTCTTGAGATAAGTCTGACTGCTCAGCCACAGCTACCAACTAAATCTTTGTGGTACAGACTGATACCAAAGGGGATTTATTGCTCTCACCTGTAGTCCTAATCTTCTGTAGTGCTCCTTAAGGGAACTGCACAGGATTCTGCCTAACACTCGTGGTTGCCGGCATCAGTGACATCGCGCCCTGCCTGGCAGCCGAGGAGCCCAAACCAACGGCGCTCTGGGTGCCCGCGGACTCACGGTGCTTTGCCTTTTGTTGGGCTCCCGTCGCCAGAGTGCCCTCAAAGGTCTTAGAAGACCGCTCGGACTTCTTCTCACCTGCTGCTGAGCTCTTCGCCTCTAGCCAGTCAGCGAGTCCGGACGGACATGTTCTTGCAGAACCCACAGTCCGCCTCCGCGTGCAACTTGTCGGCATGCAGGCAGTAGAGGCACCGGGAGTGTTCATCCTCAAAGACGTTCTGCAGTCCACATCCTGGGCAGTTCCTAAACAGCTTGGATCCAGTGGGCGTCGAATCGCCTTTGTCCTGGGTCATGTCCAACGCGGGGCAGGCCTCAAAGATCTTCCGGAATCCTCCAAGAAGTGGGACTCAACGAAAATTCGCCCTTGCGGGCTGTAGAAATTTCTAAAAACGGGTCCCCGTTAATTGGAAGAAGAATCAGTGCAGCTTAACTCGAACTAACCAAAAAAATAAGAGTAAACTCTTTTAAAGAAACACAATACGCAGTAAAAGCTCGAGAGCTAAGCACGAGGACTCCCAACACTTGATCGTGCGGTAAAAATCTGAAGATGGCTGCCAGAGGAGGGGTTTAGGAAGCGGGCAGTCATTGGCTGGGGCAGTATGACCCAGAGCTCAGTGATTGGTTTATAGGAGAAGAACAAGTTACTTCTTACCTGGTAACGTTCTTTCGACGGGATGTTCCTCCGACGTATTCCTTATCTTTGATAATACGTTTCCAGCTTGCTGGCCTCGGAAATTTTTTCTGTAGAGGGCGCTGTGCGTCGACATCCGCTGAATCGATGTCCCTCGATGGCCATCGTATCGGCGCCGACTTCATCATGCCCATAAATAGCCACGCGCTGCGTCCGTTGCTCAGTTCCGTTTTGTAGCATAAGAAAAGTCATGCCTGAATTGGTTATTGGCCTTGAAGGAGCGTAAACTGCAACCACAAGGGAAGTATCACTGCGGGGATGGTTGGGAGGGACGATAAGGAATATGTCGGAGGAACATCCCGTCGAAAGAACGTTACCAGGTAAGAAGTAACTTGTTCTTCAAAGGGATTGTGTCCTCCGACGTATTCCTTATCTTTGATAGGCTCCCATAGCAGTGGCATGTAATTGGAGGTGGGAGTGAGAATGTTATGTATCCCTTTAGGGATGGACCGAATGTAATACGGCCTTGCCAAATCTGGTCTCTTGAGCAGTGGAGGAATCCAGATTGTAAAATTTTGTGAATGTATGTGCGGACGACCATGTGGCAGCCGCACATATGTCTCGGACCGGTACCCCTCTTTGGAGAGCCGAAGAGGCTGCGATACCCCTGGTTGAATGAGCCCTGAGATTTTGGGGTGGCTCTTTCCCTGCCAGTTTGTAACATTCCAGGATGGCCAAAATAATACACCTGGAGATGGTTTGTTTTGTTATGGGTAGTCCCAACTTGTGACCTGAGTATCCTACGAACAGTTGGTCTGCTTGCCTGATCCTAGCCATTCTGCTGATGTAAAAGCTGAGAGCTCGCCTTGGATCCAACCTATGTAGCCTTTCCTCCTCTTTCCCCGGATGGGGAGGAGGGTAGAACAAAGGTAAGGTAATTTTCTGAGTAATATGAAATTCAGAAACCACCTTTGGGAGGAAATTAGGCTTCACCTGTAGGACAACTTGGTCCTTGTGGAAGATTGTATGTGGCGGTTTACAGGAGAGAGCTTGTAGCTCGCTTACCCTCCTAGCAGATGTTAGTGCTACCAATAGGATAGTTTTAAGCGCGAGAAATCTCAGCGCGCAAGAGTGAAGTGGTTCGAATGGAGTGTCCATTAGGAAGTTTAAGACTAAATTTAAGTCCCATAAGGGAACCTGGAATGGTTTTGGAGGGTAAACATTAGTTAGTCCCTTGAGAAATTGTACCACTAGAGGAAGTTTGAAATAGGATGGTTCCTCCGCAGTGCGCTTGAAGATAGAAAGCGTTGCGAGATAGCCTTTTACAGTGCCAACTTCAAGGCCTCAGTTTGCCAAGTAGAGTAGAAACGATAACACCGTTGGTGTACCACATGAAAAAGGGTCGATATTCTCTTCCCTACACAAGCTGCAAAATTTGTTCCAACGGCAGCGGTATAAAGACTTTGTTGCCGGTCTTCTGGCCGAAAGCAACACCTCCATGACGTCATCAGGGAGATCCCAATCCTTGTACCTCACCCTTTCAGAAGCCAAGCATGAAGGTTGAGGGTTCTGGTGTCTGGATGGAGAACCTGACCTCCCTTCTGCGAGAGAAGATTCTCTTTGAGTGGAAGACGGATTGGAGGACAGATGGACATATCTAGAAAGTCCGGGTACCACGTTCTCCTGGCCCAATCCGGGGCAATTAGGATCATGGTTTTCCGGAATCTTCCCAACCTCCTGATCATTTGAGGGATAACAGGGACTGGTGGTAACGCGTAAAAGAGTGGAAACTCCCTGTCCACTACGAACGCATCTCCTAGAGCTCCTCTCGGGGGAAATTCCCTTGAACAGAACAGATCGCACTTCCTGTTGGTGCTTGTGGCGAACAGATCCACCTGAGGGGTTCCCTAAAGGGTGAAGATCTCTTGAAGGACTTCCTGAGCTAGCTCCCACTCGTGGGAGACTGTGCTCTGCCTGCTCAGAGCGTCCGCTGTTAAGTTCTTCTCTCCGGCTAGGTGGACTGCCGAGAGAGAGATTTCTTCTTGGATTGCCCAAAACCAGAGCTGCATCGCCTCTCTGCACAGTGGCAGTGAACCTACGTCTCTTTTGTTGAGGTAGTGCATGGCCACCGTGTTGTCCGTCATTATCAGGACATTACTCCCCTGTACTGATGGCAGGAAAGCTTTCAGCGCTAGTCTGATCGCCCTCAGCTCTAATAGGTTGATGTGTAGTCTGGACTCCGATGGAGCCCAACGACCGCTGATGGTTAAGTCGTTGGCATGGGCTCCCCACCCCGTGAGTGAGGCGTCTGTGACTACTGTTATCTCCGGCCATGGCTGCCAAAACAGTTCTCCTTTCAAGATGTTCCCTGGATAGGCCCACCATTGAAGGTCGCGGGCTACCTTGTCCGGAATCCGGAGGAGATCTGTCATTCTCCCTGAGAATTGCGACCACTGATTTCTCAGTGTCCACTGACGAGATCTCATTCTCAGGCGAGCCTCTGGCACAAGGAAGATGCAGGATGCCATGAGGCCTAGCAACCTCAAAAAGTCGAAGGCTGGGAGACGTTGGGCATTTTGAAACTTGGTGACCATCTGTAGAATATCTTGAGTACTCACCTCTGGTGGCAAGGCTTTTCCCAGGGAAGTGTCCAGGACCGCTCCAATGAACTGGAGCCTCTGTGATGGTATCATCTGTGACTTCTTTAAGTTGAGGGAGAAGCCCAGTCTGTGAAGGAAGTGGCAGACATAATCTAGCTGGGCCTGTTCCGAAGATACAGCCCTGATCAGCCAATCGTCCAGGTAGGGGTAGACGTGGATCCCTTCCCTCCTTAGACTCACCGCCACTACCGACATCACCTTGGTGAAGACCCTCGGGCGGAGGTCAGCCCAAATGGCAGAACTCGAAATTGATAATGAGAGTCGCCAATTGCGAACCTCAGGTATTTCCTGTGTTTGAGATGGATTGGCACAAGGAAATAAGCATCCTGAAGGTCCAGAGATACCAGCCAGTCCTGGAGCTGGAGGGCCTGAAGGATCTGAGAGAGAGTTACCATCTTGAACTTGTCTTTCCTGCGGAACTTGTTCAATTCTCGTAAGTCCAGGATGGGTCTCAGTCCTCCGTCATTCTTTGGTATGAGAAAGTAGGGGGAGAGTACCAGCCCTTGTTCATGTCCGCTACAGGTACCGGTTCTATGGCACCTTTCTCTAGCAGGTCTATAATTTCCTGCAAGAGGAGCGGATCTGGAACTTTTAGAGAGCTGTTCTGCGGTGGATGACTCTGAGGAATGTGTAGAAAGGGTAGGCAGTAACCCTGGGCAACTGTCTCCAATGCCCAAGCATCTGACGTTATAGCCTGCCATTCCGTCAGATGGTGAGTTAACCTGCCCCCTACCGGTGTATTGTGTGGGAAGGCCTCACAGTGGTTTGGGGGCGGCTGATGCAGATGCCGAGGGTAAAGAGGCACCTGCTGCTGCTGCGGTCTTAGTACTTTTGACCCGTCCACCTCGGGTGGATCTCCTTTGGCCTCTTTGAGCCGGCTGTCCTCTGCCTTTCCCGAATGCGGAATAATAGCGAAAGGACTTGAGGGGCGAAAAGGAGTTTTGCGGATAGCAGCTCCTAAAGATTTTGCTGCTGCTTTAGAAGTCTGTAACTTTTCCAGACTGTCATAAGCCTTTTTCCCAAATAATGAAGAGCCATCAAAGGGCATATTCTAAAGCCTGGCCTGTACATCTGGAGCAAAGCCCGACTTTCGCAACCACACATGCCTGCGGATTGTTGTACTTGCCGCCATGGCACTGCCGATACTGTCAGCGGAATCGATGCAAGTTTGAAGTGATTCGCACATGGCATCTTTGCCATCTTTAATAATGTTAAGGAAGGCTTCCATTTCCTCTCCTTCGGGTATGCATTCAGTCGCTGATGAAGCACACTCCCATAGTGTGTGACTGAACCTGGCGAGCGTACAGGTGGCGTTGATGGACTTCAACGCCATACTACAGGCAGAGAAGACTTTCTTCGCCATAGAATCGTACCTCTTGTCATCTCTATCCTGTGGGACAGTAGGGTAAGCGGTCCTACTGCTAGATGAAGTTGCCGCTTGAACCACCAGGCTCTCTGGGGTCGGGTGTTTTGATAAGTATTCAGGGTCAGCAGCCGCTACCCTATACTTGGCTGACAATCTTTTATTGACCGCAGGGATAACTTCAGGAGTTTCCCAATTAGATGCAATTTTCCTTTGTAAGGCTGGATGGAAGGGGACTACCGGGTCCTCCTGTGGGCCTTTGTCTAACATGTCTGTTAGGTCATACTGTTGAAAAACAGGTGAAGGCGCAGACCAACCCATACATTCAATAATTCTTGCCATCAGGGTTCTATAAGGGGTTTCGGCATGTTCCCCTGGGTCTGGCTTAACAAGGAACAAGTTACTTACCTGTAACTGTTGTTCTCCAGCATGGGTCTGACATGGATTCACATGCTCATGAATATTCTCCGTCAGGCCGGGAATCCTCAGTATAGAAAAAAATCAGTATCAGTTTCGTTTCTGATTTGTCTTTCTCAGTAGTAACCAATCACTGGTCTCTGGGTCATACTGCCCCCAGCCAATGACTGCCCTCTCCCTAAGCCCCGCCTCTGGCAGCCATCCTCAGATTTGGTAGCACGTAAAGTGGCAGTATGACCAAGTGAAGAGCCGCAGAGGGGTAGGCGGGAGGGTTCGCATGTGAATCCATGCCAGACCTATGCTGGAGAACAGTTACAGGTAAGTAACTTGTTCCTTCTCCAGCATGGGGTCTGGCATGGATTCACGTGCTCATGAATGAGAGAATACATAGCAGTACACACATGCACAACCACGGGAGGTGGCAACAGGCTCAACATTAAGCAATACAACAACTCAACATTAAGCATCTCTTACCTCCTCACCAGGTTCACCTTAGGCGAACAGGTTACGCAGCACTGCTTGGCCGACCCTGGACTCCTCCCTGGAGTCCCGATCGACGCAGTAGAATCTTGTGGAGGTGTGCGTCGACCTCCACGTCGCAGCCCTGCAGATGTCCAGCAGGGGCACACCAGACAGGAACGCTATGGTAGCAGCGATCGCTCTGGTCGAATGGGCTCTCGGACGGCCGGGCAGCAGTCGGTTTGCGAACCGGTGACAGTGCATGATGCAGCCGGAGAGCCATCTGGAAATGGAAGTCTTCGAGAGAGCCTTCCCTTGATTCACAGCCCCAAAGTTCACAAACAGCTGTGACGTCTTCCGAAAACTCTTCGTGCGGTCCACGTAGAACTTCAGCGCTCTAGCAACATCCAGCGAGTGCAAAGTCCTCTCGGCCGGCGACGAAGGCGACGGGAAGAAAACTGGCAACACCAAGGGCTCGTTGAGGTGGAAGTCCGACGGCACCTTGGGCATAAAGCAGGGGTGCGTCCTGCGCACCACCCTCATGTCATGAAAAGTCAAGTATGGAGACTTGCAAGATAGGGCCTGGATCTCTCCCACTCGTCGTGCAGAGGTGATGGCCACGAGGAAAGCTGTCTTCCATGACAGGAACTTCAAAGGTGCCGAATGCATAGGCTCGAATGGGGCCCTCATGAGCCTGGTCAGCACCACATTAAGCTCCCACGCCGGGGCAGGAGCCTTCACCGGCGGGAATGATCGGAATAGTCCCTTCATGAATTCTTTCACCAGGCGATGAGACCACAAGGACGCCCGTCCGGTAGTCCTGGTATATCGGGAGATTGCAGCCAGATGTATTTTGATGGAGGCGTGAGCCAGTCCAGCTTTGGCCAGTGACAGTAGGTACGGCAGTACTTGAGGGGCCGTAATCTGCAGAGGGTTAATCTTCTGTGCACGGCACCAGACAGAGAACCTCTTCCATTTATGTCTGTAGCACTTGAGAGTTGAGGACGCCCTGGCCTTTGCAAGAACCTCTCTGCAGTCGGCCGGGATGTCGTACCCTCCAAACTCTAGCGCTGCAGGAGCCAGGCCTGCAAGTTCAGCGACTCCGGGTTGTGGTGAAGAATGGCGCCTCCTTCTCTGGAGAGAAGGTCTGCGTCCATCGGCAGCTTGACTGGTGGGGACTTTGACAAGTCCAGAAGGTCCGGGAACCAGATCTGTCTCGGTCACGCCGGTGCGACGAGCATCATCCTGCACCGGGACCTCTTGAGCTGGTTGATGAGCCGGAGCAGCAACGGCAGCGGAGGGAACGCATAAAGAAATAGGCCGTCCCAGGGGAACGAGAAAGCATCGGCCATGCTCCTCGGCTGGGGGAACCTGCTGGCGAACCTCCGGCACTTGGAATTCGCCGCCGTCGCAAAGAGATCGATTTGGGGTTCGCCCCATCGTCGGAAGAGTCGATCCACTTGATCCTGGCATAGTTCCCACTCGTGGCATGAGCGCAGCTCCCTGCTGAGTCAGCGATCGTGTTTTTTATTCCTGCCAGATGAAGAGGCACCAGAAAGCATCCGTAGGGCGACGGCCCGATGCCACAGATCCTGGGCTTCCTTGGATAGGACCGAGGACCTGGTTCCGCCCTGCTTCCGGATGTAGAACATCGTGGTGGTGTTGTCGGTGAAGATCCTCACCACCTTGCCCTTGAGGGACGGAAGAAAGGACCCGAGGGCCCAGAACACTGCGCGGAGCTCCAAGATGTTGATGTGGAGAGACTTCTCCTCCGGGAGCCAAAGGCCTCTCGCGTGAAGATCTCCGGAGTGCGCTCCCCAACCTTCCAGGGAGGCGTCCGTCGTCACCGTCACCTGGTGAGCTGGGGTCTGAAAGTCCATGCCCGCCGACAGATGGGAGCTGGTACCCAACCACCAGATTGCCTGTCAGAACGTCTCGTTGAGGGATCCTGTCCTCGAAGCTGCCCGTCGCCTGGACCCAGCGGTCGTCGAGGAACTCTTGTAAGGGGCGCATCCGAAGCCTGCAAAGGCGCACCAGATAAATGCAGGAGGACATCATCCCAAGGAAGGACTGGATAGATCTTACCCTGGGGCCATGTCCGTGGCCAGCAGACGCTGCACTTTGCCCAGAATGGTCCTGGTCCTTTCCTCCGACGGCGAGGCCAGCCGCGCCACTGTGTCGAGCTTGGCTCCCAGAAACAGGGCGACTTGCGACGGAACCAAGTGGGATTTTGGAAAGTTGATGGAGAATCCCAGGTCTGTGAGCAGCTGGACGGTCTTCGCAGTGTGCTCCACGGCAAGCTCCCTTGTCCTCGCCCGGATGAGCCAGTCGTCCAGGTAGGGGTAGACGTGGATCCCCCTGTAGGCGCAGCCGCGCCGCCACCTGTGCGAGGCACTTGGTGAACACCCTGGGTGCCGACTTCAATCTGAACGGGAGGGCCTTGAACTGGTAGTGCCGCCCTTGGACCATGAACCTGAGGAACTTCCGGTGTCTTTTTAGAATGGGGATGTGGAAGTATGCATCCTCCAAGTCCAACGGCGACAGGAAATCGCCCTCCTCCAGCTGTCCCAGCAGGTGCTGGAGGGTGACCATACGGAACTTCTGTGCCTTTATGTACTTGTTCAGTTGTCGCAGGTCCAGGATGGGGCGCCATCCTCCTGTCTTCTTTTTTACAAGGAAGTACCTAGAGTAAACTCCGGAGCCCCGAAGCCTCTTTGGGACGAGCTCGATGGCACCCTTCTTGAGCATCGCCCTGACTTCCAACAGTAGTTGAGGGACGTGATTTTCCTTCCTGGCCACGGGTGGAACGCGAGGGCACTTCTTCTGAAACTCGAGGGCGTGCCCTTGGGCCAGGGCGTCCACCACCCAACGGTCGGTGGAGATGGACTCCCACACGCTGATGAACCTCGCCAGCCGGCCTCCCACCGGGGTGCTCCGGCGGGGGCCCGACCCCACGGTCGGTTCAATCTTGTTTGGAGGCCGCCTTGCCTCCTTGACCTCCCTGTCGACGACGACGGGCACCACCTGACTTGCCGCGTCCCCTGTAGGCTTCCTGGGACAAAGATCTTGCCGCTTGGCGTTACGTGGATGGGCCACTGCCGGATCCCTTGGAGGCACCTTGTCTGCCTCCGAAGCTCCGAAAGGACAGCCGTCGTTGTTGGAGCACTCCCAGTGCCCGGGCAGTCTCTGTGTCTGTCTTGATGGCCTGAAGGGACTCATCAACCGCCTTCCCAAACAGGTTGTTCACGTCGAAGGGCACGTCCAAAACCTTGGTTTGTATGTCCTGGCGGAAATCCGTGGCCTTAAGCCATCCTCGTCTCAAGCAAACGCTGTTGCCCAACTGACGGAAACCGGTGTCAGCGATGTCCGTTGCCACCGTAATGGCGTGGCCCGAAGCAATCTCACCTTCCTGTAGGATTTCAAGGGCCTCAGCCCTTTTGGCGTCTGGAAGGAAGTCCAACAGAGGGGCGATTTTGAACCACAACTCCCTGTCATAGCGGGCTACGATAGCCAGGGCGTTGGCCGCCTTGATAGTCGTTGCTGCGGATGAGATGATCCGTTGTCCCATCGTGTCCAGCTTCCTGCCCTCGCCGTCCGGCAGGGAAGTTGAGGTCGAGGCCGATGCCCCCCCAGCTTTCTTCTTTGCCGCAGCCGAGACGACCGAATCCGGGGTAGGTTGCGCCCGAAGGCACAAGGGGGCAGCGTCGGGGACCCGGTACTTCTTCTCATACCGGTCCCTCTTTGACGGCGCCGTGGCAGGGTTCTTGAGGAGGGCGAGCCCCTCATCCCAGATGTCATCAAGAAGCGGTACGGCGAGGACCGTCTTCCTTTTAGCCTCGCGCCGTTGGTAAAGGAACCCTTCCTTCTCTTCTGGGCAGAGCTGGAAGAGCTCGGATGCCCTGGAAATCATGGCATTAAAGGATCCAATCTCGTCGGGCGGGGACGCCCGAGCAGGGGGCAACAGGTGGCGCGTACCGTCGTCGCCTCCATCGTCATCTGTACCTGTCGTAGCCGTGTCCGTGCCTGTATCATCCCCGTGGGTAGTAGACCGGGGGGAAGGCAGAGCAGGCCGCAGAGGTGTGAGAGATGGCGTAGGATGCGTCGTCCTCCTCTTATGCGGTGGACTTTCCGAAGGTCCTGGCTGCGGTTCCCCCGTCGGGTCTGGCTCAGGTACCTCCGTCAGGCGGAGGGGCAACCTTGTCCTCATCTCCGAGCATAAAGACTGAATCGCTGCCAAAATGGCCGCCGAAGTGTCCTGCGGCGCCGGAAACGGCGGGCGCGAGGGCTCTTGAGGAGCCTTGTCGGCAACACCGTCGCGCTCGTCGTCGGGATCCCTCCCGATGGGCTGGGTACCTTCCATGACTTCGAGGAGCTCTTCTTCAGAGGTCGTGTCCGTATCCACGATGGCCACCAGCCCCTCCCCCACCTTTTCCAACAAGGACTTCGTGGGGGTCTTCTCAATGGGCCTGAAAGAAGACTCCCTCTGCGGTGGCAGGGAGACTCTGGGTCCTGAGGTCGCCTCCACTGGTGTAGCCTCCACAGGCTGAGCCAGGGCCACGGCGACATCCTCAATCGAGGTCTTAGCAGGGTGAATTAAGGCCATCGTCACCTTCTGTACGCCTGGGGCCTTCACCTTGGGGGGAGGGTCCGAGCCTCACTCCCCCCCTGCCGGAATCTTCGAGATTGACCGGGGCCTCTCCAGAAGCTTCGCCGGGTTCTCGGACTTCCTCTTACCCGAGCCAGAGCGTTGGCTCGAGGTTGATGGCGCCGGGGAGGATGCGCCCTGCCTGGCAGCCAAGGAGCCCGACCGTTCGGCGCTCCCGGTGCCCGCAGACTCGCGGTGCTTAGCCTTTTGTTGGGCCCCCGTCGCCGGGGCGCCCTCACAGGATTTAGAAGGCCGCTCGGACTTCTTTTTCTTCTTCGCGCCTGACAGGCTCTTCCCTTCCAGCCAGTTGGCGAGACGGAGGTGGCGATCCTTCATGGTCCGCTCTGACATGTTCCCACAAAATGCACAGTCCTTCTCCGTGTGCGTCTTGTCCTCATGGAGACAGTGGAGGCATAACAAATGCTCGTCCTCCTTGAAAACATTCTGAAGCTGGCATCCAGGGCAGGTCCTGAACAGCTTCCCGGGCGTCGAGCTTCCTTTCTCCTGGGCCATGTCCGGGGTAGGCCTCAGAACTTCTGGAATCCTCCAAAAGCGTAACTCGATGAAATCTTCACCCTTGAGGGGCGTAGAAAACTCCGAAACGGATCCCCGTTGATCGGATGTAGAAACGGTGGAGCTTGAGGCTCTATTTAACCGAAAAATGAGAAAAATCTCCTGAAAAAGCGTGAAAACGCAGCAAAAGCTCGAGAGCTACAGCACGAGGACTCCCAACACTTGAACGTGCGGTAAAAATCTGAGGATGGCTGCCAGAGGCGGGGCTTAGGGAGAGGGCAGTCATTGGCTGGGGGCAGCATGACCCAGAGACCAGTGATTGGTTACTACTAAGAAAGAGATCAGAAACGAAACTGATACTGATTTTTTTCTATACCGAGGATTCCCGGCCTGACGACGGGGAATATTCATGAGCATGTGAATCCATGCCAGACCCCATGCTGGAGAAATTCCACTTCTGGGGAAGTGTCCAGCCTCATGTAGTGACTCCTGTAGGGCCTTCAGCCTTCTTTCCTCAGAGGTGAAATCCTCTGAAATAGGCAGTGTGGTCCTCTGTAACCCAATTGTTTCCTGGTCAGAATCTTCCCCCTCTTCATAAATTGAAGATAGTCCAGGGTACTCTGACCTCTGAAATGGTTTAAAACCCATCTCTAAGGCAGAAGGAGCCAAACTCGTCGTTATTGGGCGAGAAAACGTCGCCTGGAAAAAACTGGAAGGGGTCTCGAAGAACTCGAGAGGATCGGGATCCTACTTGAGGGCATCGACGACGGTCTCGGCGTCGTGCCGGAGGCCCTTGGAATCACCGTTGGCTGTGGAGCGGCCTTGGTCCTCTCTTTCGTCGGCGTCGACGATGGCGTCGAGTCGATCGACCGATGCATCGAGGAACCCTTCGACAACGGCGTCGATGGCGCCGATCCGTGCGAAGGAATCTTCGACGATGGCGTCGAAAATGGTGCCTTCTTCCCCGATGGCTCATGGCGCTCTCGGGTGGAATGTTTCGCCGGGTGCTGCGACTCGCGGCGTTTTGATTTTTTGGGTTTTTCACCCAGGGTATCACCCTTAGCTGTCTTCGAGGGGGTCGAGGCCGAGTTCTCGAAGACGCTTAACATTTTTTTTCTGCATTCCTCCCACTCAGCTTGAGAACTGTGTTTAGTGGGACAGGAGTCCCTTTCTGGGGACACAGAAGATGGCGAGAAAGGGGACCTTTGACGTCTCTGAGTGTCTTGATCTCGACGAATGGTGGGAGCTACTTCGAGATCTAGAATGGGAATGTTTGACGGCGAGGAGACGAATGCCTCGGCTCAGCGAAGAAACTTTCGAGGAGGTTTTGACTGACTTACCTCTCTCGAGCTTCCCCTTGCGCTCCTGCAAGGCTTTCGCCGTCATGGACATGCAGCCCTCACACTCCGAACAATGGTGCTCGGATCCCAAGCACAACAAGCAGATCCTGTGTGGATCCGTTATCGACATTTTTTTACCGCAGACTCGACATTTCTTGAAGCCGGATCGTGGCGTCGTCGGTTCCGATGAAGAAGCCATCGAGAACGAGAAGGTACATTCGAGTAGATATAGTTAGTTATCCTGACTGAACTGAGCAACGACGTTCCGAGGCCCCATGAAGCGCGGAAAAACTGAACTGAGCAACGGACACAGCGCGTGGCTATTTATGGGCATGATGACGTCAGTGCCGATACAGTGGCCGTCGAGGGACATTGACTTGGTGGAGGTCGACGCGCAGCACCCTCTACAGAAAAAATTTCCGAGGCCAGCAAGCTGGAAACGTATTATCAAAGATAAGGAATACGTCGGAGGACACAATCCCTTCGAAAGACAGTTTGTAAGTGAAAGTTAAACTTTTCTTTTACTGAGGATTCCTGGCCTGATGACAGGGCATATTCATGAGCATTTGAATCCATGCCAGACCCAAGCTGGAAAATTACTGGTTTCACAGTCGCCCCAGTAGCAAACTTACAGGCTCCCAATCCGAAGCTGCATTTTTCTTGCGCAAGTGCATGTCCTTGCAAGGACTTTCCTGACCAGAGAAGAAGTACAAACTAGAATATGGCCAAAGAACAAGCAGAAATCTTGTGACACGGCCATTTTAAAAGGCACTAACATCATTTAGTAGCCATACAAATTAAATGTGAATGCGCACAGCAAAAATAATGTCATCATTCAAATCTTTATTCAGCTCATAGCCATAAAGAAACATTTATATAAACATCATAAGTAGATACAACATACGAATCAACATGACAATAAAAACAAGAAATTTAAAAATATTTTAAAACAAGTATGATAAACACACATAATACGGGGAGAGAATAACTTGCAGCCTTGAATGATTATCATGAACGCCCTCGCATCAAATGAAATTTCACCTTTTTCTAGAAACACTTAAAGGTAATGTGCCCGTTTACATGTGATAATTTCGCCGCAAAAATATCGCCATACAAAAATAGCCATATTTTTCCTGCGAAATTCACAATGGACCCTGCAGGGGACACCCCTGCACCCCCCCGCATCACTATTTTTTTTAAAATTTCAATATTATTGGTTTTACAGAAAGAACATGATACATCTTTATACGAGCATGAGCGCAAAGAAAGAGCATGTAACAAGAGCGGAGCAGCATAGGAATATAACAGAATATGCTGGTAAAAAAAAAACATCACAAAAACCTAAACCCCCTCCCACGATTTGTGTCCCAGATGAGAACAAACAGTTCTCCCGATTCGTATTCTAGTCCTTTACAGAGTTTGAATCGCAACAGTAGGCACGAGTGCTCAAGAAAGATGAAAACGACCAGTCATTTGCACAGGCATCAAGTAAGTTGTTGGGATCATACAGAGGCATTATGCACACTAGTTCTCATGTGACGTATTTTGCGCGGAAGTCTGCCCATTCGGTTTCTACAGAGGCACCATGCCCGTGTAGAGCAGCGGTCAGGCTCTCCATTCTAAAAATGTTTCCCGCGACATTCAGCCACTCCGTCTTAGTGGGGAGGGACGATCTCTTCCAGGCCATTGTAAGGCAGGCTGTTGCGGGTAGCAGTAGGCCCAGGATCATCTTGGGAGCTTTTAGAATCGTTTCTTCTTCTTCAACTAGTCCGAAGAGGGCCAGTAGGGGATGTTTCTCCCTTTCCTCGTCATCCAGGTCCTTAATCCAACTGAGGACCTCGTCTCAGCAAGCTTGGACCTTGCTGCAACCCCACCACATATGCCAGTAATTTGCGTTTTGGCCACAGCCCCTCCAACATTGCGGATTGGCACCTTGGTACATTCTAGCAAGTCTAAGCAGGTCGTACTGCCACCTATAGAGGAGTTTGAGCGCATGGAGTGTATACTGACTTGATATCGATGCTTTGGCCGTCTGTCTACACATGCGCAGCCACATCTCGTCAGGTAGGGGTCTACACAGATCAGCCTCCCATTTGTTCCTCAGTTTGGCCGAGGGGGCTAGGTTGTTTGTTATCAAGGCCTTATACATGGAGCTTATAAGACCTCTAGAGCCCGCACAAGTGTCCAGAATTTTTTCAAAGGGTGTGAGGTCCCTCTGTAGCTGATCCTTCCATTTCTCCCAAGACATTACCCCTTTTAACTTCAAGTATTGGAAGACAGATAGTGGGCCTATATGGAGTGCATCCTCGAGTTCCTATATGGTTATGAAGGCCTTATTTCTCCATAATTGTCCAGCTCGTTCCAGGCCGGCCTCGAACCACGACTGGTAGCTTAATGGCTCGGGTATATCGTCACGTATTCCTGGGACCCAGAGATACCCTAGGGGAGAAGGCCAAGTCATGATCCCTTTCATATCCTTGTTCGGTTTCCAGATTGTCCAAATGGTCCCGAGTATAGGGAGGTTCTTGATGCTAGTCCGCAGTTGGGGTCCAGGGACCCATAGCCATTCTCCAACTATGTACGGACGAAGGTGGAAATTGTCCAAGGCGATCCAATGTAAGTCCTTTTGTTGTCTCAGGTGAGGGATTAGTATTCGCAGCTGGGCCGCTTTATAATATGATTCCAGATTCGGGAGGCCCACTTCAGCATCGTCTTTCTTGAGATACAAAAGAGATTTGGGGACTCTAGGTTTTTTCCCTTGCCACAGGAAAGCCAATAGGGACTTCGTTGTTTCAGTGAAGAATTCTTTAGGCATCCTTATGGGGAGCATCTGAAACAGGTACAGGATTTTGGGGAGAATTACCATTTTAATGGCGTTGAGGCGCACCATCCACAAGATTGTGAATTTAGCCCAGTTCTTCATATCATTTCTTAATGATAGTGACATGGGGGGGAAGTTGGCTTGATACAAGGTGTCGAGGTCCCGGGTGACATTGATGCCCAGGTATCGCAGGGTGGTCAGGCTCACTTTCAGCCCTAGCGGGGCGAATCCCTCCACTTCATTGTCTCTGCTCTTGTCGAGCGGGAGCAGGATTGATTTCCCAGTGTTGATTTTCAAGCCTGCCATCTGACCATATTATTCAATGATGCTTCGAGCAGCCGAGATGAACTCGAGTGGGTCAGTAAGATGAAGCAATATATTGTTGGCGTAGAGGCCCAATTTGTATTCCCTTTCTCCGACTCTGATCTCCCGGACCCTGGCATCCAATCTCAGCCGCTGTGCTAGAGGCTCAAGGGACAAAACAAACGGGATGGCGGACAGCAGGCATCCCTGCCTTGTTCCTCTTTCTAGGGGAAACCATCTAGAGTAGCCACCGTTGACAGAGTGATGTTCGTGGGGATGTGTATAGTGCCTTTATGGCAAGGCGGAGCTTTGGGCCGACGCCCACCTCGACAAGAACCTTCTCCAGAAAGTCCCAGTCCACCCTGTCGAAGGCCTTCTCGGAGTCCAGCGACAGGAGAGCATGGTCCCCGGGCATACCCTTTGCTTCGTGTATTAGGTGGAGCGTTTTCCTCATGGTGTCTGCCCCTTGTCTACCGATCGCAAAGCCCGCTTGATCCGAATTCACCAGTCGCGGTAAGTGGCTCTCCATACGGGCCGCTATGTCCCTTGTGTATATTTTGGCGTCTATATTGAGAAGCGATATGGGGCGATATGATCTGCACAATTTCGGGTCTCTGCCTTCCTTTGGGATAACCGTGAGCAGGGCTTGTGCGAAGGAAGGGGGTGCTATGCCTGTTTCAAAGATTTCATTATAGAGCGTTGTCAGGAGGGGGACAACGTATGCAGCGAACGACTTCTAGAAGCCAGGAGTGAATCCGTCGTCCATGGGAGACTTTCCTGCTTTAAGCCGCTTAATCGCGTCAGAGACGACTTCTTCACTTACAGGGACGTCGAGAGCCTCAGATTCTACACATGTCAACGATGGCAGTTTGATGTCTTCGAGTTATTCTTCTATGGCATTCGGCGGGGAAGGTGGGTCACAGGTGTACAGACCTTCATAGAAGGGAACTCCTCTTGAATGCCCTGGGGAGAAGTTTCTGTGGTGTCCAAGAGTGTGCCGTCCGGACTCTCTATGACGTCCACCCATCTCTCGGCTCTTTGTGCACGTAATCTTGCTGCTAGCAGGGCGTCTTCCTTATCCCCTTTTTTGTAGAATTTTTGCTTTAAGTACTGTAGGGTTTGGGTTATTTTACCAACTTCCTTTATTTTTAGTTCTTCTCCGAGTTCCTTGGCCTCGTTGATGTGTTTTTCAAGTGAATTTGATTGTGCTTGCTTCTCTACCATGCTAAGCTTTTCTCTGATGTTACTTTCGATCAAGGTCCGCTCTCTTTTTGCGAGCTCCCTCTCCGATAAGGACGCCCCCCCATGTTGCTTTAGCAGCTTCCCACACCAAAGTCCTTGCAACCTCCCCAGTGTCGTTTGCAACGAAGAATTGTTTAATCTCATTCTCAAAAAGTCGTCTCTGAACGCTGTGTCTTTCCATAACGAATCGTTGCACCTCCATTTGTGTTTTGGGGAATTTGCCTCACCCACTGCATCTCTGCCGTGACCATATCATGGTCTGATCAGGAGATTGGGTGTATGTCCACGGCCAGAGTATTTCGCAGGAGGCCCTCGGATAGAAATATATAATCAATTCGTGTGAGAGTTTCATGTGGGATTGAGCGAAAGTTAAAACCGCTGTCTGCGGGGTGGAGATGGTGCCAGCTGTCAGGCCGAACGTTGAGAGGGCTAGTTTCATGTCGGATACCTCGCCTGGCTGTGGCGGTGTGAGTGCATCCTTTTTACGTTTGTCTGTCCAGGGAGTTATCCATCCAGATGTTGAAGTTTCCACCAAGGACCGTGTGTCCTTGTGCGATATTGAACACTTTTTCAATTGTTTTGTGAAGGAACCTTTTTTGGCCCTAGTTGGGAGCATAGACCGTAGCTAGAGTGACGGGCGTATCCTGTATATGTCCTGTTAGAACCGCAGTTCTACCCTCCGCGTCGACCCAGGTGCTTTGGACCGACATACGGAGGCTCTTTCGTATTAGTATCCCCACTCCTGCCTTTTTTGCTATACCGGAGCTCCACAAAGCGTAACCAATAGCTCCAACCGGGATTGGTCTTTCCTTTCCCCTGAGGTAGTGTTTCTCTTGAACGAATAGGATGTCAATCTTGGAGCGCTTAAATTCTCTGGCCACCAAGGAGCGCTACGTGGGGGAGTTCAGGCCTTTAACGTTGAGTGTGCTTATGCGTAGATGATCATTGTTATGTTTGACTGCCATCGGGGATCTCTGCCGAATATTTCACTAGTCTCTGTGTCTGTCGTGATGTCTCTGTGAGCTCTCGTTGCCATGTGATCGAGGTGTGTCTCTTGCCAATGGGAGAAGGCGAGAACAGGTCAACACCCATTTGCGGGTGTATTCTGCGTTCAGCAAAAGGAATCTGTAAAAGTCCAACTTTTTTGCCCCAAACCCCCCTCCACCCTCTGACAACAGAGTGGCCCAATGTAGCGTCACCCGCAGCCTCCCCCTTCTGTGGCGTCCGATTCAGCTGGGTTAACATCACCCAACCGTTATCGAACCACCAGTGTGAACCGCACAACAATCGGTCTTGTCTTCATAAAAACAGAACATAACTAACTTTTGAGCCCCCCAATCAGGTCACACGAGGTCTGGGAAAAAAAGGCCTTCCCTGTCACCGACCAACAGTCTCGAAAGTAGCCTCCCGCCCAGGTGTGACCGAGTTCATAAACAATCCCCCCCCCCTTGACCCCAACCTGTACCTCGGTTCTCATGATTCAGCCATCGAACCTCGTACGTGGGACCAGCCTGGAAGTCACCACTGCAGAAGCATCCCCCACCATGGATCCGTCGTTTGAAATGCCACCTCATGGTGTACGATCAAGATAGTGGAAGGGTCAATGTTCCATATCTGATGAAGCATTCATCCTCCTGAATTTTCTGGAACCTTGCATTCTCCGTCTTCGAGGACCCTTAGTTTGCGAAGGGCCTTCAGTGTTATTCGGTGTTGGGACGAGAGCTCTGTCTGCTTGGGGGCCCAGTAGGTCTGCAATGGCGTTGGAGATGTCTCTTTCAGAAGTTAGTTTCATCTTCGCGCCCTCCCATTCAAATGTCAGTGAGAATGGATAGCCCCATCTGTACCTGGCGCCTTTTTCTTTAGGTTTTTAGTGATTGGTAGACACTTTCTTCGCAACGCCAATGTCAGAAAGGACGGGTCTTGGAAGATGGTAATGGGCGACCCTCCTAGGGAGATTCGCAGTGAAAGTTTGGCCTTTTCTAGGATCCGGGCCTTGTCTGCGTAATTGTGAAACCGGGCCAAGATAGACCTCGGACCACCCGGCTTGCCCCCAGCTTTGTGGATCCTATCGATTATTGGCTCATCTATTCCATCATCTTCGAACAATAGTTTCAGAATGTCATTTAGGGTTTTTTTGAGGTGCGTTTCTAGTTCTCCATCCGTCTCAGGGACACCGAAGACGCGTATATTGTTTCGAAGTTCTCTATTTTCTAAGTCGTCGACTTTTAGACGGAGTTCCTCCTCTTTGTTCTCAATGTCCACGAGGCGGTGATCAATCTGCATTTCAAGTGTGCTTGACGAGGTTTGGTTGTGCTCAACCTC
This sequence comes from Ambystoma mexicanum, assembly GCF_040938575.1. Taxonomy (NCBI): domain Eukaryota; kingdom Metazoa; phylum Chordata; class Amphibia; order Caudata; family Ambystomatidae; genus Ambystoma; species Ambystoma mexicanum. The sequence goes on from NC_090938.1 coordinate 394,794,814, forward strand.
TGCAAGCCTTTCCTCCATTTTTTCGATTCTGTTTGTGATCTTATCGATCTTGTTCCCCATGTCCGCTCTCATCCCTTTCATTTCCGAAAGGAGATTGGCAATATCACCCCTGGTCAGTGCCGCTTCGGTGTTTTTGGAGGTCATAGTCAAGGGTTTGAGCAGGGGCGGTGCACCCGTGACCTGAGTAAACTTGAACTTGGCCAATTTTTGTTTAATGTCCATAGAACCGGAGTAGACCAATAATCCGGCAGGCACGGTTTCAGTATCTTCAAGACAGGTCTGTGGGAAGCCGAAGGAAGGGCGGAAGAAAATCTGTGTCATAGCGGGGACCTTTCAGGCACCATGCTTACAAGCTTTAGACTTGCTTACTGCATGCACGAAGAGTGGCTAGCCCATTCAGTAGGGGCAGGGATGACTCATCAATGGGATAGCCACGAGGGGTGTGTTGGGGATCCACTCACCGTTGCGCGCAGGATTTGCTTGTAAACGTTGGGTAGAGCAGGATGCCCGGCTCGGCTGAGGAGGGCACACGCCCCAAGGTTTGGGGGCCCAACCCTCAGAATGTCAAATGTTTAGCAAATTGATTAGTCAGAGACCACCATACTATGCAGCTTCGTGAAGGGGGTCTTTCCAATAGATCTGGAATTCACTTCTGCAATCGGACCCAAGGAGCGTACCTCAGAGTCCCCAGAAATATCCACCAGAGGCCTGATCAGGGGCCTCGCAACCTGTGTCGTAGTTCTCAAGAGATCAGTTGTGCGCTAGGCCCGCAGCGCTCTGTGGGGGTGTGGCGCGGCATGCTCACCAATGTTACCTGCGGTTTCAGCAGAAAGCAGGTGTTTTGCTCTGTGCCGGGGGGATATGGGGCTCTGTGGTGCTACAGTGTTCATCTGTGTGGAGGCGGCCGTCCGCGTCAGACGGCGAGGTGCGTGCAGGGCGGCCTCACTCCGATGATCCCTCCGGGGTCCCAGCCCACACGATTGCACGTGGATCGACCGCCGGGGGCGGGAGATGTTCCGTCGCCAATTCAGCGCCCTTTACTCTACCCTGCTCACGCAGGTCGTGTACTTACGGGGCCTCCCCTTAGGCCGCGAGTGCGTCTCTGCACGCAGTCCGTGTTCCGGTGCCTTAAGGTCTCCCATGCTAATCCGATGTCCAAGGCTATGTAAGGCGTGGGGGGTGCGAGGGACGAGCCGCACTGCAGCACCACCCGGATGCGCAAGACCGCTCACATCCCGATGCGGGTCCTCCGTGGAGCTCCAGCTGGGCGGACCTGTGCCAAGCTCGATGCTTTCATTTTCGGCGCAGGGAGGAGGGACCGCTTCAGACGGTCGGTTCGGGGCGAAAACGCCACAGTTTTGCTTCAGGTTTTCCGTCACTGGCAAAGAGCACCTTCACTGAGCTCCGTATCAAATCCCAGCCGTGGGGGGGGTCCTAGAAGTGGGGGCTCAGACCGCTATATGGACCATTGAGAAGCGAGCTCAGGCGGAGCACAACATCACCTGTGTGCCCCCTGGTGGCCAATCCCTGCATCACTTTTTAATGTGCGGAGGACACCCCCGCAACCGCCGCTCCCGCATAATATCCCCAATAAAACTATTGCCTATGGCGAACCAAACGGCCATTTTTACGGCGATATTTTTGTTGGGGATATTATTACCCGATACCCTGTGCCCCAGGCAACATGATTTCGACCAACACTTTGTTCTCAACAGCCAGGCTCAGTGGATTTATTTGCCGACATTACTAACAATCAACCAATCTTGGTTATTAGTCAAACAAGACATTGCATCCGAAACAGTCATTACTCCTGCTGCTCTCAGGATTGACTTTAGATACATGGACCTTAGTACTTTACATTTTTTACAGAAAAGTAAAAAGTGGCATACAATTTCAATATCAGCAGCGCAAAATGGGTATGTCTGCTCCTTGTATCTTCCAGGATTTTGCGAAAGACGCCACTCTCAGTATCCCCAAATAAAAGTCAAGGTACAAGGCACAAATGTATGGGGGTTACAAAAAAGAGATGTGTTTTATATCCAAAATCATCTTTCCGAGTTAGATAACCAGGTTTCAATTTCAATTTCTGGCACGTCTCTATCATAATCCTTCTGCTATATACTGTTATTTCTTTCTTAACCCTACAATAGCAGCTTTATTAATCAATGTAGGGTTTGTCCACAGCTCTTGTTCATTTAGGACCAACAAGGAATTCCTTACATGTCTGACCCACATTAGACCCCTGCCACCATCCAAATTCAACAGAAGGACAAAAGTCTCCAGATATTGGGGCAATAATGGCATGGACCATATTCCCAGTCAGTACAATAATGGTTTAATTTGGAGTTCAATGTTAATTGGACATAAATCAAACTCCATATATATTGACATGGTTAGACATAGTACGTTTTTTCAGGAAGCTGTTTGACAAGAGCCTTTACATGGCCCCATATTTCAGCGCCATAAGAGACGCACATAACCGCCTGCTTCTTATACACATGTATTGCTGGAGCAATTGCTCTTCTGCCATTCCTGTTAAAGAATGACCCGACTCCCCCCCCTAAATTATTCCAGGTTTGCACAAGCCTTCAGTTATGGGAGAACCAGAGCCCGTTCTCCTTGAACCTGACCCCCAGGTAGTCATAAAAGGTAACCTGTTCTAGGTTATGTCCATCTACTTTAGCCATTAGTCTACGATGATTAGCAAATTTTGGTTTGAACAGCACGGACTTGGTTTTTCCTATATTTATGGTGAACAGGAGGTTACAACACTTCCTCGCAAACTACTCTAGTGTTGCCTAAATACCCTGTAGTGTTGACAGGAGCCCAGCTGCATCCACAAAAAAAAAGTACTGGGAAAAAGTCAGAACCAAATTCAGGTGGGTTCAGTCTCTCCTTAAGCAGAGTGTTGATAACTTCCTCAATATAAATACAGAATAAAAGCAGAGTAAGGACACGCCCCTGCCTTAAATCAAACAGCGGTTGACCTCTACTGCAAGCCCATATCAAACTCTGGCTTTATTATCGGAATATAGGGATTGTTCAATAGATAAAAGCCATCCCTCCATTTCGCAAAACCTGCCATAGCCTCTGGTTGAAACCCCTTCAAACGGCGTCCTGAGGTCGACGAAAATAGCATACAAATGTGCTTTCCTCAGGACGGTTTATTTCTGTAGGATCAGAAACAGACGAAAACTTAGATACATCGTGCCCCGACCTTTTTGGAACCCTGCCTGGACAGTATGTAAGGTATCATCAGCCCATTAATGTATTTGTTTTAAAATTACCTTTGCAAAACCATTCCGGTAGTGTCAAGCTAAATAATTGCATGGTAATTGGCCGGGGATTATCTCCCATACTTTTTATACAATGGGATAATTTCAGCATTCCTCCATGAGGGACAGACGGTGTTCAGATTGATGCATGCTGAAAATTGTTTCCAAAAGACAGGGCCCCAAAAGACTGGTTCCTCAATAAAGAAGTCTGCAGGAACTCAATCAGGGCCCGAGTGCCTTTTCATGTTTTTTGGAGTTTACTGCATTCACAACTTCCTCTATGCCAACTATAAGAGGACCCTCCCAACCCCCAGTCTATTATCTCCTTGGCACCAGTCTAGTTCTAGACTAACAATTGTACAAATGGACTTTGGTTCTTCTCCATACAGTTCAGAAAAGTGGACACACCAGTCATCTGTAGTAATGCTACTTTGGAGCATCGATCCCTCGTTAAGTCCAGCTCCAGAAACTAATTTTCAAAATGTTACGCTGTCCACCATCCCATGGGGTGTAAACAAACAATTCCACTCAGCCTTTAAAAACTCATCTTTCTGCCATAGTTTCTTATAGTATGATCTACAAGCCCGTAGATTCAACCAGTCGACAGACCAGCAGACAGAACAGCCTTTACATTGTTTGGCTTGGACATATTCCTCATCATACCAATTTGATTTTAATAAAGCATGCTTCTTTACTATTGTTCGGTTACCAGTTACAAAGGGGAAAACTGACTCCAAGGCCTTACATTCCCCAAAAACATGGGATTCCGAGACCCCTTTGTTACAAATGGTTTCAATGACTGGTTGCAATTGCCTCATATAGGCCACTCTTTTTGTCTTGCATCAAAAACGTGGAGCGTGGCTTGAGGCGGAGGTTGATGGCCGCCTAGATTTACACCTCCCACCCACAATACAGCCTCTCATGTCTGTGGTGCCTGAATAACTTTTATTCCGAGCTAAAACAATACCTGGGGACAGTATCTTCTGAGTCCAACGATACCACTTTCAAGTACTTTGCCGGTATCTACACCATCACGGAAGTCCTGGGCTCCGCTCCGGAGGCTGTCTGCGCAGGCAGCCTACACTGCCGAGGAGAGACTCTGCAAGCTTTCACGGCAATCACAGAGTATCTCCGGAGCTGGGCCTCTCTCTCCTGCCATCTACTGGACGGAAATTAAAATGCAGGAAATAAGTCGGAAAGCAAATGTACACTTGGCCTTCAATAACTGACGTTGAGTGAGACTTTTTTTCTCACTCATTTATATTACATTTCTTCTGACTGTCCAGATAGTAGCTGCCTTGCGCAACTCTATTATCTCACAATTGTAAGCTCAATTGAAAGCCGTTCTCACACCTATATACCACTTCTGGGTTTAAACCTTCCATTTCCAGGTTCTACAATAAACAGTTTTTTGCGCTCACCATGGCCTCAGGAAGGAGGGCAAAAGCTTACACAGGTTCATAAAGAAACTTGTGCAACTACATTGCTTGCCACTCTTAAAAGGCACAAAAATACTCACCACCACTGACTCCTTCAGAACCCAGCATGGAGATGCTACTTCAAGAGATAAGGTCTCGAAAACCTTTCATTGAGACCACCAATTGAAAATTGGAGCAACTCGATGACAGATGGGGCGCATTTGACAACAGGATGCATGAAGTGGAAAAAATAGTGAGTTTCGTGGAGGATCTCTCTCCTAGAGGTCAGTCACTTGAAATTTCTGTTAAAGAGCTCCAGAGGGACAATGAAGAATTAGAAAATTGAGGAAGACTGAACAATCTTCGTACATCGGGCCTACCTGAAGGATGTGAAGGGAATGGCACCATCTCATTCCTTAATTTTTTTTTTTATCTGCCCTGCTTCATATTCCAGCAGACATCGTACTCCACATTCAGCGAGCGCACAGAATTAGGCCCTTAAAATCGGCTCAAACACTACACCCCAGGCCACACATGTTTTTACTACTGGAGAAAACGCAACTGCAATTTATCAGCTCCAAGGCCAGAGAAAAAAACATCCTCACCTGGTAAGGCAACAGAATATACATCTGTCAAGAAGTAGCAAGGAAAACTACACAACAAAGAATGGAATTTCTCTTGTATCGTCCTGCCCTGAAACAACTTATCATATATGGCCTTTTTCATCCATGCTCCTTTAAAGTCACATCTAATGGGATGACATCCGTCTTTGATGTACCTACAGATCTTAAAGCCTACAGAAGCTTCCTCAAAGCTGACAGCATGGACTCCTCTGCACCACTGGTACCTGCTACCTCCGGCACTTAACTGCCTTCGTGGATAATCTACTCCATAACTGCATTGTTCCAGCTTGCACTGCGGACATCTACCCTTCGCTTGTTAACTTTAGTTTGTGGGCGTGGTTAATGTCGGGATGGCATTCTCCCTGTAGGACTTTAACAGAAGTCCTGTTGGGTGTCACCTAGCACTCAACTTCGCATTGCCCTATCCCTGTTTCAACTGGGCATACATCTTATTACCCACATATTATGCACACTCTTTGCCATCAGCAACCTATCTCACTCTATAATATATTGTTATATGAATGTCCGGGTTGTTCATTCCCCTACATTCCTTCTGTATTTTACCTATATGTTTAACTGACTCTCAATAAAGGTACATTGTTTATTCAATGATTTCATTATGCATTTCTCTTCTCAACTATCTCAGGTAATTTTTTATCCGTTTTTGTCTTCATTTTTAATATGTATTCATCAAATTTGCTTTGCAGATTATAATGGGATTTAAATGCATATCCTGGAACGTGAAAGGGATTAACAATCCACTCTCACCTCAAGAGATTCAGTCCCTCAGTAGCCTGCATTCATGAAACCCACCTATCCATGATTTAATCAATGAAACTAGAATCATTCTGGGTTCAAGATGTAATTGCCAGCCCTGCGGCAGCTAAGAAAAAACAGTGTTGCTATTCTTATCAACAAGAATCTCCCCCATAAGATAATCAGGGTACGGATGATGTTGGTAGGGGAGTATGGGTTAAGTTACAAATAGGAGGGCTAATATCATTTCTGTTATGAATATTTATGGTCCCACTGTACCAGATCCCAGTTTTTGAGACTCAAAGAAAACTTTCTTCAATTCGATCACTCTAACCTTGCATGTGGAGACTAACAATATTTTTGAGCCATTCATGGATAGGAGATCCAAGTACACATTCAGGGGCTCCAAATCTCACAACTCCTTTATCCAATGGGTTTTAGAAACTGGTTTGGTTGACTCATGGAGACTTTCCCACCTCTCCGATTGTGATTTTACGTTTCATTTGTTGCCTCATGATACTTTCTCACGCCTGGTCTATATATTTGTCACCGAGTCATTATCACATTCTTATCTCTGATCACACCCCTGATATAACTACGTTTGATTGTCTTGATATTCACAAGCACTCCTGTAGATAGCATTTCAATAACATTTTGTTGCAGGATAAACAATTTATCGAATAATTTTCTTGTTTCCAGCAACAGTTTTTTCTGACAACAGAGATGAAGACACCTCTACTGTTAACAACTGGGATGCCTTAAAAGCAGCACTGAGAGGACATGTTATTCAATATGTTAGTAGGAAGAAGAAACATAAAAAAGGAAGTTGATGAGTGGTTTCTTAACCTTACTAAAGCTGACAAAATATATTATCAATTCCCTGCCCCACTACAACTTTGTAGTGTATTGTCATTACGTATTCAGATTAATAAAGAACTCACCAAACAGGCATCTAGTATCATCTTAAAAATTAAATCCAAGATATACCAGACCTCTAACCAGACCCTCTAGCTTATAGCTATTTTGCTATACTCAGGGTGCCAGGTTCTCAACTTTTTTTTTTTTTACACAAGAAATGAAATGCGCTAACACATCTCATCACTTGCACCCCAAAAAAGTGCAGCCCAATCCACAAGGGACACATGAATGGCCACATTTTATATGCGCGCCCATTCCGATGGCCTTTTCACCTCCTTGATCAAATAAAGTGGCGTTTCTGTCAATTTAAAAGCGCACCCCTCATTTCCAAGCAAGATGCACTTTTAAATGTGCAGAAAATGTAGGCAACCCTACGCGCACGGGATGTGGGGCTACCACTGCATGACATGATCATTCCTGACCCTGTCATGCATTTCTTTTAAGGTATGAACCGCTGCTGTGTCGCTTGCATTTCTGTTCCTCAAACAGGATAAAAATGCATTTTGTTGGGTCGCATTTTACAGCGGCAGGCACCTGGAGGGCCTGTCCCTGTGAAAGGCGCTGGGAGCTTGCAGAACACTGTCGGTAGAGCGATTCTATTCAAAGTACTGCCCATGTTGATGACAAAAATCTATCGAATGTTACAATTTGACCTATTTCGTCCAGTACTATTCGATCGATTTTTATAAATACTGAACATGTGTTGCGGGGGTGTCACCCGCCCCCATGTTCAGTATTTTTGGTCTAGGGTGGTTGCAGAAGTATTTTCCCCTTTTTCCTCAAAATTGGAGGCGGGGACAGAAAAAAAAAGAAAACGAAAAAGGGACCCTGTTGAGTCGAATCCGACCCGTGTTAGAGGGACGGATCTGGCACCGCAGGGTTGCAGGGGAAGCGGTTTTGGGTTGTTTGGCTGAAGTGCAAATCAATTCGCAGCAAAATTGACTACGGTCAATTCCGCCGCAAATAATTACACTTCGGTCAAACAACCCAGAACACCATTCAATGCAGCTAGCCAGCGCACAATTTGCGCTACAGCTCAAGCCTGTGGCAATCCGCCGGTCACCTTTGAGAATAAGGTGACCTGCTCATTTCCAAAAATGGGTGACTAAAAATAGCATATCCTCAGTTCTTTTTTTTTAAAACCCCCATTATTTGACGAACTGGGTCAAAAGCTACATTTAAAAAAAAAATGTAAAAAATGATTACACTATGAGAGAGAGGGAGAGTGATGGGTGAGATGTGAAGTGATAGGCAAGAAAGCAGAGGGAGAGCAGTGGGTCAGGGGAGGAAGCGCTGCACAAGAGAGCAGAGGAAGCAGTGATGCAGTGGGCCAGAAACCTGAGAGCGAGCAGAGGTACAGAAAGTAGGGGGAGCGTGTGGTCAGTGAGCCAGAAAGCAGAGAGGAAGCGGTTGGCCAGAAAGAGGCAGTGAGCTGCAGATTGGGAAAAAGGATGAGGGAAGAGTGCGATAGAATGGGAGAAAGGATGCAAGATGCAGAAGCAGCACAAAAGAATGAGACACTGTATATTGCGGGAGGAATTGTAGAGTGTAAGGTGTGAGTTGGGAGTATGATTTGGAGTGTGGCAGGGGCTGGGCAGTGCAAATTGTGACGTGACAGTGTGACATAGCGTGAGTATTTGTATGACAGAGTGAGAGGTTAAGGAATGTAAGTTGTGATGGAGAGTTGATGAGATGTCTGTTGGTGAGAGAGGTGTGTAGCTGTTTGGGGGATTGGAGAACATAGAAGGGGAATATTTTCAGCATTACAATTGATAATGATCAATTTAGTTAATACTATTAAATTGGCATGAACATTAAACCAGAAAGGTAGCCAAATCAAACACTGTTCTGCCAAGCCAGAGACATCTGGGACTCTTCCTATTAAATTAATAGGAAAGATACATCATAATGATACCCTGGCTCTCTTGTAGCCTTGCACTCTGCCTATTTCCTTCAATGTGGCAATCTTACACCCTCCAGTTAATACAAAAAGTCACGCAAAAATGCAGCAATAAATAAAGGTTTGTGCCGCAAATTTTGCCATTTAATGCCGCCAAATTTGCCATTTCATGCCGCAAATTCCTTGAAGGTCTAACAAGGCAGGGAAAGCTCTTGCTTCCCATCTTAAATCTCGCAAAGAGAAAATCTTAATTTCCCATATCAAAAATGCAACAGGTACAAATGTCACTAGTACCAATGAGATTCGTGATGTTTTTAAAATCTTTTACTCCAACCTTTAGTGTCGGATGCAACCATCACTCCAGACAGTCTGCACTCTTTTTTCCATAACATAAGCAGACAATCCTACTCCAAAGTAGATCTTAGGAGCCTGGATGGTCAAATTTCCACTCAAGAAATCACTCAGGCTATCAGAGATCTGAAAACAGGCAAAGCACAAGGCCCAGATGGTTTATCTCTCGAGTTCTATCATCGCTTTTCAGATATATTATCCCATAATCTTGAAACACTTTTCACCTTCTTCGCTAACAAACTCTTCCTCTGGGTCTTTTGCAGATGTCATACTAATCCTCTTTCTTAAAGAACTTAAAGATTTTGACATCCCCTAACATTATAGGCCTATATGCCCATGTTAGGCAGAATCCTGTGCAGTTCCCTTAGGGAGCACTACAGAAGATTAGGACTACAGGTGAGAGCAATAAATCCCCTTTGGTATCAGTCTGTGCCACAAAGATTTAGTTGGTAGCTGTGGCTGAGCAGTCAGATTTATCTCAAGAGGGAGATGAGCAGTATTCAGGGTTTACACAATAGGCCTTCAGTATTATGGAACAAGGAAACACTGACCAAAGCTTTGTAGTAAAAATATATATATTTATTTTATACACTTCTAGGTAAACACATCTATCACAGTTCTTAAAGCAAGTTAAATTCAGTCAAAGAAAGTATACAGAACTCCCTAGTTAAATTATAGACAAGTTTGAGCAAGAGTGAAAACTGAGCAAAACGGCACAGTGTAAACCAAACACAAATGGCACTCTAGCAATTTCTCACAAGAGAGGGGAAGCACAAGTTATACAGAAATATCTTCTTACACACCCTAGCAACACTTTCCATAAGTTTGTGGGCCAGATTAAGCAAGGCAGTGCATCAGTATAGAAAAGTACTTAAATGAAAACTGAGCAAAATGGCATTTCACAAGGTTTAAAAGTGGGAAGGAAAGGGTGGTTATAAGAAGTAGGTGCACCAACACATTTCTAGTTGAGAATCAATCTAGAGAATGCAGTTCTAATAAATTTAGCCAGAGTCAGTAGCCCTGTGCCAGAGTCAGTGGTACAGGGCAAGGGCCCAGGAGCAATAGCTGCAGTCAAGTCTTTGGTTAACGATTTTGAAAAGGTGGATGCAGAAGTTGAAAGAAAATGTTAAGAGAGGGGCGGCCAACCCAACAGGTAGGTAAAGGATTTAAAACACCTTTAGCACTACCACGCAGAAAGGGTGGCCTGGCGGAACAATGTACCTTTAAATGAAGAAGTGGCTCCTCCGGTGGCGGTTGTTCCTGGTAGTTCCTGCAGTTCGGGGGATCCAGCAGAGGAAGAGAGGCTCTCGTCGTGGAGGAAGGTTCGAGTTACTGCACTACCCAGGGATGAAACCAGCCGCGGTGCTGCCCGACGAATAAAAGGTACGCTCCTTTAAATCACGGTCCGGGTGGACTGGTGCCTGGCTATCCGGTCTCCGAGTACAGGGTACTGGCGATTCGACCAAGGCAGGTCCGGGAAGGCGATTGGCAAACTGGTTGGCCCCACCAGCACAAGGGAAGAAGGCTCTTGCAGATGAAGATCTTCTCTCGTCGTGTGGAGAAAAGTGGTGAGACGCTGCAGCAAGGCTTCACCAGGGGTTCAGTCGTTGCAGATGTCTTTGGCATCTCTCCTCTTCGGCTTCTTAGTTCCAGTGGCAGCGTCTTGCTCTTCCAGTCCTCAGGACCCTGCTTTTATGCAAAAAGATCCCCATTCATACAGCCTAGCTGTCACTCGCCCAGTGGAGTGGTCATCTTGGCGGGAGACCCTCCAGCCTATCAGGATAGATCGCTGACCACAAAAGTGATGGGTGGAAGGTTTCGAATGAATCTAAACCACTGGCAATTGCTCTGGGCAACCTTCCACACCACCGTTTTTAGCCCGTCTGAGCCATTGCAAAAGGGGTCCACAGTCATGTGCAAATCAGTTAGCAGCTGCCGCCACCAAAGGTAGCAGCCCAGCCGGAACTGCTAGGCCAGGTCCCCTCTGCACAGAAAACCAAGCAACCCCAGACATGTTCCCAGGAAGGCCAAACCACATGCACATCTTAACGCCTGGTTCACACCACAGTTAAGAGTGCTCCGAAAATCTAAATGCTGTGCCGAAAATCAGTGGAAAAGTCACCCCTCAGACGTGCATAAAGACAGCTTCTTCCTTGCCTCGCTCACCTACAAGCAAGCCATTATCGCTGCGAAAAAAGACTCCTTCAATAACCGTATCCTGCAAGCTGACTCGAACACTAAGGAACTCTAAGATTCTAAAAAGAGCTCGAAACCCCAGCCTCCCCCCCTGACACCTGCATTAAAGATACTAAATCGTGTGCCAACATTCAGTCAGCCTTACTGAACAAAATCTCTATGCTGCAATCCAAAATTAAAGTCCAACAAGATAATCTGAAACTGGACAATCGCCCGCTCACCTCTGCAAGGGCTCTCTCGCCTGACTCACCTTGTCCTAAACCTTTTGCCTTCTCACCACTCACCATTGCGGAGGTGGAAAACATCATCCTGAGGATCAAACCTAATTGCCAAGGTGATCCGTGCCCCGCTCCCATCGTTAAGGAATCTTCCCACGACCTGGCCCCCTTCATTACGTCCTTTATCAACTCATCCTTTAAAACTGATATTCTCCCTGACAACCTTAAGAACGCATGGGTGATCCCATTGCTTAAAAAACCTTCCTTAGACCCAAGCGTACCCAAAAATTTCAGACCCATAACCACCGTCCTGTTCCTACTCAAAATCTTGGACCGCGCAGCATACCTGCAGATCCAAGAGCACCTGGAATCCAATAATCTCCTAGGTCTTAGACAATCGGGATTCCGCCCTAAACACGGGACTGAGACGACTCTGATAGACCTCAAAACACAAACAGAAGTCTTGAAGGACAAGGGCAAACTAGCCATGTTACTGCTCCTCGACCTATCTGCGGCATTTGACCTGGTCAATCACCAAATCTTATGCAGGCACCTCCACTCTCTGCCCATTTCTCCCCGTCAGCCACGGCCTGGATCAAATCCTTTCTGAGTAATAGATCTAAGTGGGTCTTTTCTCAATCTGCAGCTGCAGATCTATCCCCAATTCACTTTGGCGTCCCTCAAGGTTCTTGTGTGTCACCTACTCTCTATAATGTCTTTACTAAACCTCTCTTTGATGTACTTGACTATCTGGGTGTCTCCTACACAACCTATGCTGATGACACCCAGATACTCATTCCCATTACTGGAGACTACTTAGTTGACACCAAGGCCCTGATTGACGTCTACCTAGTCATCCAAGCCTGGATGGCCCAACACCTGCTTTGCCTCAATGACGATAAGACGGAGCTCCTCATTCTGGGCACTACTCAACGCCTCAGCAAACTTGAGCCATCCTACCAGTCGTTTATCATTGATGGCAACACCATCCAAGTCTTGAAAGATACAAAAACTTAGGCTTTTACCTTGACGCTACTCTATCACGACAAACAAATGCAGTCAGGTCAGCCTCTGCATAAACCTGCTAACTCATTGCAGCATGCAGGCCATTTCTGACTACTCCCAACAGTGTCACACTAGCCATAACCCTCATTATGTCTAAGACTGACTATGGTAGTGCCCTCTACTTAGGAACTAGCCAAGGGAACCTGAATAAATTACAAATCACCCGGAATAACGCTATTAGAGCTGCCTTAAGCATCCCTCGAAACCACCACATCTCTAAATCCAGAACCAACCTACAGTGGCTACCTGTCAAACAGAGAATTACACTTAAATCACTTGCCCTCACACACAAATGCTTGGCCAACAAAGCCCCCCATATCTCTGCAGTCGGCTTTCCCGCCATGCGCCTACCCGACCTCAAAGAACTGCCCAAACCTATTGTCCATCGATCCCCAGGTTCAAACTTCAAAAAGCAGGGGGGCACAAGCTTCCCTGTCCTTGCATCCAAGCTATGGAACACCCTCCCTATCGCCATCAGATCTGAAGACTTGTTTAATGCTTTCAAGTCCAAAACAAAATCATGGCTCTTCAATCATCATTGAAGCCTGCTATGCATACCACATCCCTACTAGCTCACCTGTAGTACATTTTGCTTAGTTGCTCTGTAAATTATGTATATTGATATACTCGTTGCTTATTATGTATGTACTGCCACTTCGTGCCTACAATTATGTATGCTTATATGCGCTGTATGTTACTTTAACCCTGCATAAATTGCGCCCTGATGCCTCCGGGCCTGATGGTGCGCGTTACAAATAAACAAAATACAAATATCCATTATCCTCTATTACTTTCAAATGCTCCCTATCCCACTCCCTATACATTTCTTCTCTGCTATTAACTCTATCCTGCTAGACTTCGTATGGGGCATTGGTAAAAATAAGAATCGCTGTTGGCAAACTTAGAGCCCCCTTCGAACAAGGTGGTGTCAGATTTCCTGACTTTACGTGTCCATAATGCCTTCCCGCTCAAACAAACATGTAAATGGCTTACCTCCTCTGATCTACATGACCTCCCCACTTGGTTTCTACTTGAAACAGAACTAATCGCCCCCATCGGAACTCAAGATTTGGTACATTTTCTGGGTCTATGTCCTCTAAACTTACCAACCCTATTAGAGCTGCTACGTCTGCCCTTCGAACCTTTCTTTTCCCGTCAATAGGCTCAATAGCTCATATATTCTCACCTTTTCTCTGGCACAAAAGGTCTATTACATTAAATGGGAGACCGTTATATAGGAAATGTGGCCTGATAAGGGCATCCGATTCATTCATCAATTATGGCATAATACAGGTTGGAAATACTTCCAATACATTGAGAAAACCTTCTCCTGCCCTCTTCAGATTTTAATTATTACAACAAATTAGTTAATATTTGCCTTGATAGTTTTGATAATTTCACTCAAAATTAGCTTGTTCCCAACCCTGCCCGACTTCTATTCATAACCAAAACCCCCAATGTCAGAGTTGCTCAATTTTACAAACTATTAGGTATCAAAGCCATGACAGATGGTCTACCCAAACTAAATGGGAAACCGACTGTGGACAACAATTTGATCATGCAACTTGGGAACTACTCTGGTCCAAAATCAAATCTATCTCTACTTAAGCTAACATATTGCAAAACCTATTTTTCTTTCTCCATAGAGTCTTTGTCACCCCATTGCGATTACTTAAAGATAGACATGGTACCGATGGGATTTGCTGGACCTGTGGAGGTATATGTGATTCCTATATTAACATGTTTTTTCAATGCCCTTTTGTGCACTAGTTCTTGTGGAATGTGTGGCCTCTCCTTAATAACATCTTCAAATTCAATCTTCCCATAACATTCACAAATTTGTTACTGGGCAGCTCAGCCCTCGATAGGAAGGAAAAAATACACTCATTTCACATTTATGATTTGTTTATTGCCATCAAACTTATCAAAGCCAAATGGAAAAAGTCCCAAAATCTGTCTGTCAAAGGCTGTTGGAATAATGTAGGTCACATTTATAGACTTGAACACTATTTAGCAATACGTCTCAATAGTAGACTCAAACATGATACTAAATGGACTTATTTTACCAATTATCTTGCCTTGCATAAGATGTCTACTCATGGCTCTTGAATATCAAATGTATTATTGCTCCCATGGATGACCTCTTAGGTTTAATCATTTGTACCTAAAATGTATCATATGAAATCTTCCCGTCTCTCCTGTGTTTCCAGTCTGTCTATTGTTTATGTCACCCCCCTGTATGTTGAACACTTTTATTACTATTCTGATGGGTGGGAGTAGTTTCTTACCTGTAACTCCATTTCTCCAGCGTTGGTATCTTTCATGGATTCACATGCTTTGAATATTCCCAGTCGTCAGGCTGGGAACCACAGTCTTTTTAAAATAGCGTTTTCCCTTGGAAAACTTTGACACTTAAGCACCGCAAAAGGACGTTGATGGGACACTAAGGTACCACCCAATAGGACGTAGAGTATAAATAGACCCGCCCTCGCAGCTTCTCCTCAGATTTTAACCTCCAAAGTAGAGGCACCAACTAGGTTTGCATGCAGGGGGAGGCCGGCGGGCGCATGTGAATCCATGAAAGATACCAACGCTGCAGAAATGGAGTTACAGGTAAGAAACGACTCCCTTCTCCAACAATGGATCTTTCATGGATTCACATGTTTTGAATAGATTACATAGCAGTAGTCATCATGCATGGTGGCGTGTAATGCAAACCAATACATCAGGAATACAACACATCAGACCAGCAAAAAAGACATTAGCAGTGGTAATATTGAAAACAGATAACCCAAGGCTGTGGGGCTTACCTTACTGAAACAGGCGTTGCAGGACTGCACGTCCCATCTGCACATCTGCACCATGCTGCTGCTCAAGGCAATAATGCAGAGTAAAAGTATGCGGCACCGACCAGGAGGCTGCCTGGCAGATGTCCACCAGTGGAATCCCTGACCATAATGCTGCTGACGACGCGGTGGATCTCGAGTGCGCCTTCGGGCGCCTCTCCAAAGGCTTTCCCACCTTAGAGTGACAGAAGGAAATAGCCGATGAGACCCAGCAAGATAGTCCTTGTTTGGAGATTGCTCTTCCCTTAACTGAGGGTCCATAAGCCACAAACAGTTGTCTTGAACGTCTGAACTCCTGAGTACGACTCAGATAAAATTTCAATGCTCTTTTTATATCCAGCGTATGCAGCGCCTTTTCTGCCAATGAGGAAGCCGAAGCAAAGAATGATGGCAGCACAATAGAAGAGAGTTTATGAAAAGTAATTGGCACCTTTGGAATAAAGTGCGGGTTAGTAGCCAACACCACCTTGTCTTTGAAGAAACACAAGTACGGAGGATCAATCACTAGGGCTTGCAACTCCGATATTATTCTTGCCGAAGTAATGGCCACTAGAAACGCCACTTTCCACGACAAGAACTGCAGGGGCGTCGACGACATAGGTTCAAACAGGGCTTTCATCAGACCCGACAGCACCAGATTGAGGCTCCAACCAGGAGGGAATTTCTTGGCTGGAGGAAAAGTCTGAAACAATCCTCTTAGAAAATGTTTAACCACACGATCACTGAACAGAGGGGTAGCATGCCTCTTCCGAGTGAATCTAGAAATGGCCGTCAGGTGTACTTTTATGGGGGAGAACGCCAGACCTTTCTTTGCCAAGTGCAACAAGTAGGGAAGAATTTGTTCCGATGAAATGCTTAAAGGGTCCATCCCAGGCTGAACCTTAAACCACACACAAAACCTTTTCCATGCTTAGGAGACATTCGTGGACGGAGCTCTAGCGGCCAGCAAAATGTGGCGACAGTCACTAGGAATGTTCAGTAGGCCAAACTCGGAGAAGTCAGGAGCCACGCCGTCTGGCTGAGAGAGCACGGGTCGTGGTGCCAAATTGCACCCTTGTCTTGAAATAGAACGTTCGGCGTCACTTGTAACCGCACTGGTTCTGCTACGGATAGATGGAGCAAGTCTGAGAACCACGGCTGCCTGGCCCAGTACGGGGCCACCAGAATCACACAGCACGCGTATTTCTGAATCCACTGAAGGGTCCGCCGAATGAGTGGAAACGGAAGGAATGCGTACGCGAACCTGCCCGTCCACGGGAACGAGAACACATCCCCCAACGAACCTGGCTGAGGCCATCTGCTAGCAAACTCCTTGCATTTTCTGTTCTCTCAAGTGGCGATAAGATCCACTGAAGGACGACCCCATTTACGGAAAATGCTCGACACCTACTGTTCCTTCAGCTGCCACTCATGGAGTTGGTTTATTTGTCTGCTGAGAGAGTCCACCTGCACGTTCAGCACCCCCAGCAGGTGAAACGCCACAATATTTATGTTTTGCTCCAGGGCCCAATGCCATAGTTCCTGAGCCTCTCTCAAGATCATCCTGGAATGGATGCCTCCCTGCTTCCTGAGGTAAAACATTGTGGTTGTATTGTCCATCAACACTCTCACCACAGAGCCGCGCATGCGCGGCAAAAACGATTTTAGAGCGCCATGAACCGCTCTCAGTTCTAGCACATTGATGTGAAGATTCGATTCGACTGAGACCACAGACCTTGACTGGAAGGTTCCTAGATGCTCTCCCCACCCTGTCTGAGAGGCTTCCGTCACAATTGTAGCTTGAAATTCCGGCTCCAGCAACGGCACTCCTCGGGTCAGATTGTCCGAGAGCTGCTACCATCGAAGAGCTTCCTGTAAATCGCTGTTGACCATCACCTTGTCGGACCATGACACGCGACTTTGCGCCCACCGGTCCAC
This sequence comes from Ambystoma mexicanum, assembly GCF_040938575.1. Taxonomy (NCBI): domain Eukaryota; kingdom Metazoa; phylum Chordata; class Amphibia; order Caudata; family Ambystomatidae; genus Ambystoma; species Ambystoma mexicanum. The sequence continues at coordinate 394,812,297 of NC_090938.1, forward strand.
CAGAAACTCTTGCACTGGCCTCATGAAGAGACAGTCCTTCACCAACAGAATACATGACGCCATGGCTCCCAACAGCGACATGTACTTTCTGACCGACACTCTCGTTCAGACTGTCCACTCTGCCGCTTTCAGCTTGAGTTTTTGAACTCTCTCGACGGAAGGCTTCACCAGGGCTGACTGAGTTTGGAATTCTGCGCTCAAAAATACCAAGCTCCTAGAGGGAGATCGATATGACATTTCGAAGTTGACGGCGAAGCCTAGTCGTAACAGCCGCATGGTGACGTTGAGACCTGCCTGTGTCGCCGCCGGAGACGAGCCACGTATCAGCCAGTCGTCCAAGTAAGGGTAGACGTGATGACCTTCTCGTCGCTGCCACGCCGCCAGCGGCGCTAAATATTTCGTAAATGTCCTGGGGGGCGGTTTTAGACCACTCGGGATCGGAATTGGTAATGATTTTGACCCACAACAAATCGCAGGAATTTTCGGTGTCGACGCATAAGTATGTAGAAATATGCGTCCTGCAAATCCAACAACGCCAGAAATTCCCCCAGCTGTACTGACCAAATGACTTCCTGAGGTGTGAGCATCTTGAACTTCATGCGTTGCAGAGTCTTGTTCAGCGCCCGAAAGTCCAGAATGGGCCGCCGCTTGCCATTGGGTTTCTTGACCACGAAGTAACGGGAGTAAACCCCCTGACCTCTCTCGGCCACTGGAACCAATTCTATAGCCACTTCCAATACCCAACGGTCTGATGTGATTTTGTCCCATTCATCGACGTGTAGGGCTACTCTGCCCCCAGCACATTTCCTCGAAGAACGTCATTGCTGCGATTTTGTTTGTTTAGCCTTGGCGGAGGAAGGCTGTCGTCCTCTCCTTCTGGATGCCTGAAAATCACGGCTTCTTTGTGTAGACTGTACTGCCAGTCTATATCCTTGTGAGGAGTATCCAGACCGATTGTAATTTCGGTCTCTGGAGAGGAGGAAGGGGCGAAAGGGACCAAACAACCACCCACTTTGCAAAGCCCCCCAATGACCTCGCCGTATCGGAGTCCTCTTTCATGCCCTTGAGGGCTTCATCTATTTTCTCCTGAAACAATTGTTCCCCTTCACAGGGCATGTCCAGTACCTTGTAATGAACCTCTGGCCTAAAGTCCGTACACTTTAGCCAGGCCTGCCTTTTTAGTACCACCCCATTATTTATCTGCTTGAAACCAGATTCCGCTAAATCTACAGTGATGTTAATGCTGTGATTTGACGCCTCCTCACCTTCACACACCAGCAACATGGCCGCCTTTCGGTGTTCTTCGGGTAGATGTTCTAACAGAGGGGCTAGCCGATGCCACATTTCGCGGTCGTAGCGTGCCATAATCGCCAACGAGTTGGCGGCTTTAACTGTCGTCACCCCCACTGTTAAAACCTTTTTTCCGAAGGCATCTCTTCTTCTAGGGTCGCTGTCAGGAGGTTTAGTGCTTTTGTGCTGTGTTCTGGCTTTCCTGCTAGCTGCCGCTGACACCACTGATTCAGGGATGGGTTGTGCAACCAAATACTTTGGCATAGAGTCCGGGACCTTACATTTTTTCCCTAACCTGCCTTTAACTGCAGGCTCTGAAAATGGGTGGCGCATGGTGCGTAGGCCTTCTTGCCAGAAATGGTCCAGGATAGGAACGGAGAAAACCCCCTTCCTTCTCTTTCTCATGTGGTCAAATAGGAAGCATTCTGTTCGTTCTTCCTCTGGGGTCAGACCGAATTCAACACAGGCTTTGGCCATCATGGCATGAAATGCCCCAATGTCATCCGGGGCGAAGTTGCGCCGGACTCCTAGGAGCCTCTATTTCTACATCAGACTCCCATGTCGTTTCTCTTGATGGCGACAACGAGATTTCAGAGATGGAGTCCTTGGGACCCTGGTCGGAATCAGAGTCCTGCAGCTCACCCTCCTCTGGGTGGGAACAAGGAGGTTCTGTGCTCATCGGCCGGGAAGCCGGCAACTCAGCCGTGGATGATGAACGCGGAGGGGCACCTGCCGCATCGACGATCGGTGTTACCGGGGGCGTACCCATGGGAGGCAATCTCGAATCCAGTTGACTTAATAGGGACTGTAGTGTAGATAAGACCTGTTGAGATCGCACAGACTGCGGGTTCAGCAGAGGAGACGCAGGTATTCCCGCCGTCGCCGAAAGGCCAACGCCCTATAAGCCTAGGCTTGTTGGGTTCAACACAGGCTATCGCTCCTCCTCCATCGACAACACTGAAAGGGCGGACTCCTGCTGTAATAAGGTGTCCGGCAGAAGGGCGTCATACGCTGAAGGCTGCCAAGCTCCACTCACTGGTAGCCAGTCGACGACGAAAACCTCGGGGCCTCGTCGATCGCTGTCACTGGAGACTACAACACCACTGTGGAGACGGACACAGTAGCTGGCTGTGAAGCCGTCGACGGGACTCCCACCGACGGCACTGGCCGCTGTGGCACAGATTTTTCAGGAGATCTCGCCGTTTTTTTATAGGTGCTTTGAAGATTCTATACTTGGGGAAGACCTATGATGGCCCCCTGAAGCAGAGCGTTTTGAAGAGTTCTTTTTCGAAGAAGATGATTTCTCAGGACTTCGGGACTGGTCAGACTGACCAGGTTTAGAGGATGAAGGAGCCCCTTTTGTCAGGTGTTTCCCCGAAGAGGGGCAGTCACTCTTTTCTGTAGGCCGTGACTTTTTTGCCGGCAGTTCAGCAGACACGGACCGGTGAGGAACTTCAGGAGCAGGTCTCTCCGATGCTAAGCTGCGCACCGATCCTACCTCCGATGGAGGGTAGGCCCCATCGTTCAGCCACGATATCAACCGCCGATTGCGGTACTTCAATGTTTTCTGCGAGAAACCCTTGCAGATGTCGCAGGTATCGGCGGACTGATGAGGACAGAGGCAATATAGGCAGTCCATGTGCCCGCCCCCTTCATATACCTTTTTCATTCCGCAAGTAGCGCAGGGCTGAAACAACGCTTTTCCCAACATTGGGAAAAAAATGATGACAACACACCAATGTGTACAAAGCACGAGGTGAACCCGACACTTTGGAGATGGTTGAAATCTGAGGAGAAGCCGCGGGGGCGGGTCTATTTATACCCTACGTCCTATTGGGTGGTACCTAAGCGCCCCAAAAGGACGATGGGACACTAAAGTGTCAAAGTTTTCCAAGGGAAAACGCTATTTTAAAAAGACCGAGGTTCCCAGCCTGACGATCGGGAATAATCAAAGCATGCGAATCCATGAAAGATCAAATGCTGGAGAACATTAGTTACCTGATACCGCCTTCATGCGATAATATTGAATGTGGCGACTTTATCTATGTTGATCAAATCACCTGTTTCACTTACGTATTCTCCATTCTTAATAAAAATTAACCAAACAAAAAAATACTTGGACCATTTAGCAGCTATAGAGGCATGGCCCACTACCAAATTGGCTGGGTGAATCTTTGGTCACTTGAAACCCCACAAGCATTGTATAGACGTGAACACGTTTAGTTAAGGGTCTGTGGTCACTTTCAAAACTTTCTAGCACATCAAATTTTGCGACCCATTCTTTAGCAGCCATTGAAATATGATAAAAAAAGAGAAGAACTCAATGGTCACACCAACGTTTTCCTAGCTCGTTGTTCACCCTCCATTCTTCCATTAAAGGTCCTCAGATCAAGCGCATACACAGAGCGTGCTACATCTACAGCGCATCTGTTAATCCTAACAGGACGTTTGGCATTTAGATCAGGAATGTTCCAAGCAGAGTCCTGATCCTTCCAAAGACCTCCAAGTCCCAGCAGGGGTTCCATCTGTAAGTTAAGATCACCAGCAACCACAATACATATTTAAGTAGCAAAAGAGTTTCCCGGGTGCTGATAACAGATAACACATCCACAGTGACCATTGAATTTGGCCCATTGTACATGTTGGATAGTATTAATTGATTACCATACAGTAAACCTATCTCAAAAGCTTGTAAATCTTCCGAACCAGTGCCTAATACCAAACATTCCAATTCAGAATAGGATCAAACCAGGCAGTTAATCCCCCCCGATTGGTGATCCCCTTGTACCTTTTGCTGGAAAAAAGTTGAAAGGACAGAACCCTTGTAGATCCACCCTTTCAGTTGCCCATGTTTCCTGCAGGAGGATTACTTGAAACTCTTTGATAAATTGACACCAGCCTGAGTCCTGAAGATGTTTAGACACCTGCAATATTCCATGGCAATAATCTACACAGATGCCCTTGGGGAATAATTCTGGACCAATCAATCAACACCCTCTAAAACCCTGCTCTGAATTTGTTGATGATCCCTCAGCAGCGCTTTGTGGGGCATTTATGATGGTAATGGTTCTTAGGGGAACTACGGCTTCAACCTGTGATCGAACATTGGGAGGGCCAGCCTACTGTGGGGGGCGGGGGGTGCTCTCAAATCCTATAATCAATCGCCAGTAGGCCATCTACCAATTGTTTGTTAACAAATGAGATGGCAATGCAATCCTAACTATTATTCTGCATTTCTACATTCAACATTATCATCTTTGATAATAGAGGTGCACACCTTCACTGATCTTACCCAATGGATGAATTTCTTTGATAATGATACCACAGATTCAACAGCAGAGGGTGGCAATCTGGGCACATTACACAAAGTTACAGGCGGCTCGAAAAGGCCTGGCTGTTGCCAGAAACGATTCCTCATCATCCTCTGCCTGGCGCAGAATTACCTACATGTGATCCTCTAAACACTCCCGGGGGATGGTTCTCCTCAAAATGTTTGATACGCTCAATTATGGAACCAATACCCCTTAAAGGTTTTCTCGGGAGTGGTTGTCCCTTGTTTACAATTGTAGGAGTCTCAGAAACCCCAGGGGTCAGAGTGCCAGCGGACGAGCCACTGGTTTGGGGCAATCCAACCTGTTTCATAGGAGATAGTTGCCTGCCTCAGTTCATTCTTTTATTCACTGTTTGCCTTTCACCAGAAGATAGATTGTTAGGCCTAACCTGGTCTTGCAAAACAGGATTAGCAAGCAGTAATTGGATAACATCCCTCAGGGCCCCTATTTTATTAACCAGTTTTGAGAGACACACACACACACACACACCCACCCCTTGGAGTAGACGTGTCCTTGCTTACACCCGAGTTATCCGTTTGTTCAATAATCCTGCTATAGGAGTTTTTAGTGCAGCCTTTTACTTTTTTTTTTTTAATCACTCACCATCAAACTATCTGCCACTTACTCAAGCACCATCACCATCCACCTAATTTACAGGCCGCCGGGCCCCATTTCTTCTTTTAACGAAGATATAGCTTCCTGCTCTCCAACAATGCCAAACCCAACTCACAGATACTCATATTAGGTGACTTCAATCTGGCCTATAATGATGAGAAAGATGATGAAGCAAGCGCAGTAGCAAACACCATCTTTGAATTAGGACTCACCCATCACGTCACTCAACCTACACACAACAAAGGCCGCACTTTAGACTGGATCACAGACCTCAACTGCAACACCTCCATCCTTTCCAATACACCTTGCGCCTGGACTGACCACCACCTCATCACCTTTACCATCAACAAAGATAAACAAAGACCGACACCCCTGCCCAATGCTCCACCCACATTCACAAGAAAAAGCATAAACATCACAGCTGAGAAACTCATCCCTTTAGTCCAACCTATCATCGACTTTACACCCACCATCACTAACCCCACAGAATTAGTAGACGTCTACAACTCAACCATTATTAAGGCCATCAACACCGTAGCACCACTCAAACTACGAAAAGTCAAACCACGCGCACACCTCAATTCATGGTTCACACCTGAACTAAACACCCTCTGCAAAAACAAAAGACAAGCCGAATCAGACTGGAAACAGTCTCTCTCCGCTAACAACAAAACATCCAACACCTTAGGCTCCAACATCTACAAGTCAGCAATCATCCAAACAAAAAAAAAACAAATGTACGAGAGAATTAGCAAAGCCAAATCCAACACTAAAGAGTTCTTCAATATCCTTCCGAGACCTCAAGTACCGATCTCCCATTACCCGACACATGCACTAAAGATATCTCTTGGTGTACCAACATACAAGAAGCACTCCTTGGTAAAATTGCTATGCTACAATCCAAAATTGAGTGAAAGAAAGAAAGCCTCACATTTGCAAACAATCCCAACTCACCCAACCACACCACATGCTTGGACAATAATAACCTATTTGAATTCTCCACCATCTCTACAAAGGATGTTGAAGATATAATAAACTCTCTTAAACCCTCCAAATGTCAAGGAGACATCTGCCCAGCCCCAGTTATCAAAGACGCGGCCAAACTCTTGCCCCTTTCATCACCTCTCATCAACTCATCCTTCACATCCAGTATAGTACCCAACAACTTAAAGGACTCCTGGGTTTTACCTCTACTCAAGAAACCCACTTTAGACCCCAACGTACCTACAACTACAGACCAATTACAACTGTGCCCTTCCTGTTAAAAATCCTCGATAGAGCTGCCTACCTGCAGATCCAGGACCACCTAGAGAAAAACAATTTGCTAGGACTAAGACAATCGGGCTTCCGAGCCAAATACGGCACAGAGACAGCCCTAATCAATCTCAAGACACAAATGGACAACCTCAAAGACAAAGGCAAACTAGCCCTTCTCCTCCTCCTCGACCTCTCTGTCGCTTTCGATTTGGTAAACCACGACATTCTCTGCAAACATCTAACCTCAGCAGCCAATTCCTCCGACAAGGCAAACGCATGGATCCAGTCCTTCCTGAACAATCGATCCATGAGGGTCTTTGCTCCCACGGCAGCCGCTGCCCCTGCCCGTCCCTGTCCCCGTTACTTGCGGCGTCCCCCAGGGCTCCTGTATTTCCCCCACATTATACAATGTGTTTATGAAACCTCTATTTGACATACTGGACCATTTGGGTGTCATCTACACTAATTACGCAGATGACACTCAAATACTCATCTCACTAACAGTTGACTATTCCGCTGACAACTCTGTACTCGACAACATTTACTCCATTATCCAAGAATGGATGGCCAAACACGGACTCTGCCTCAATGACAAGAGCAAGCTTCTTCTAGGCTCCCAATCCAGACTCAACAACCTCGACAAACTTTACCAGACATTCACCATTGACGGTAACAACATCCCGGTCTCCAACAGCGTTAAAACTCTGGGGATTTATCTCGATTCCTCCCTCACACTGACTAGACAAATCAACGCCATCTCCTCCGCCACTGCTTACACATGGAAGCTCATTAATGCGAGTAGACCTTACCTCTCGACCCCTAACTGTACTACTCTATAGCCAGAGCACTAGTACTTTCCAAAGTCGACTACTGTAACGCTCTATACTTGGGCAGCAGCCAAAAGAACATCAACAAGCTCCAAGTTATGCAAAATAACGCACTAAAATCAGCATTGAACATACCCAAACACAAGCACATCTCTAACGCTAGACGCTCCACTCAATGGCTATCCATACCTCAAAGAATCGAATACAAAATACACTCTCTCACACACAAGTGTCTATTTAACCAAGCAGCTAGATACCTTTCGGACAACTTCACATTCCACACCTCATCTCGCCTAACCAGATCAGCGCAAACACAGATCTTAAACATCCCCAGATTTAAGCTCCAAAAAGCAGGCGGTACAAGCTTCACTGTGCTCGCCACAAGACTTTGCAACTCCCTTCCCAACAATCTCAGAGCTGAACCTTCCTTTCACTGCTTCAGACACGGAGCCAAAGCTTCGTTACTTGCCAAAGAAGTCTAAAACGTTAAGATCATCACATACGCTTTTACCCCACAAACGATTATATCCAATCCGTGTTCAAATGCCTGTATATCTCTTTGATGTCTATACGAATATGCCTATATGAGAAACTGAATGTACATTGTCCGTATTACTGTATTGCCTGCTTTGTGCCATTTTGTACAACTATGTAACCTTGCTAAGCGCCTGGATGCCCCAGGGCCAGGCGGCGCTATACAAATCATAAACTAAACTTAGATGGCCCTTCTACCACGTTCTAGACAGCTCATACTCTTCGTTCTCTCTGTTGCGAGATGGCCAGGGTTTATAGGAATAGGCAATAGGGAGTAATTTACAATAACTGATCAGGGCAAGCGTGTCCCAAAGTTTCTTCCACAAAATTAAGATTCAAATCTGTTTGAAACCGAAATGATGGGATTGATTACATCTTCCGCTGGTTTTCTTTCCAACCCAGTACACAAAAAAAGGCTCAATACATGTGAAGTGGGACGGTGTCCCTCGGCAGATTCCACAAAACCTAAATTTGTTGCCATCAGAGGGGTCAATGTTAACGAATTTCCCAATAACTTTACTATCACCATTGTGATCAGTCGGGCCAACTGGTAATGCAAAAGTCCCCTCTACCCTTCCTGTCCAACTTCATAGGCCAGCATTGGGTCCTCAACTTGTTTGATCATAGGATGGGCCAATGGGGGCCTAGTAGCTGACCAATAACTAAAATCCATAATATCAATGGTCTCGTCACCAGCTCCCACTAAAACAGTTTGCCCCTACTCCTGTGGTTCCATGTTTACACATTCACTGTTGCTGATCTTGCCCTCCCACCCCTTTGGCATTCCCACCCAGTCAATCTCCTGTATAAGATACTGTACTTCCGAGATCAGTACATTAATGTTGCTAATCGGTGAACACATTTTAAATAGCTTTTTATTTTGATTAGCATCCAGAAGGCCAGAGTTCATATACTTTCGTTTAGACATAATAGGCTGTAACAACAACAGCACCAAAAGCAAAGCACATTGCCGAACTGTATGTCAGATTATAAAATGCTGCGGGGGAGGATGGGGCTGGCTGCAGGAAACGCTTGATTGATTAGTCCGCCTCCTCCCACCTGCACTCCACTGCACCCCACAAGCAATCCACAGGTGGTCAGTAAATCGGTTTCCACTTGCTTATTAGTTTCCAGTCGGTTATTTGTTTTTTTCACCATGATTCAGCATTGCTGAAATGCACACAATGCATCCATTAAAAAACAAGTCAAGTTAAATCTTGTGTTTCATGGCGATTATTTAAAGAATGTTGCTGCACCATCGACACTATTAGTATGATTTATCACTGTTATGGCCCATATATCAATCTAATACGATATGTATCGGTCTGGAATTGGACAACTGGCACAACTGGGAAAATTCAAAAACGTTCCAGCTCCTGGATCCCACAGCATTAGCTCAAAGGTTCTTACTGGACAGAAGAGTTCATGTAGTAAATTCATAACCAGTGTGATTAATCAATCAACATAATTAATCAACGGAAAATAGTCACAGTTCTTCAAAACATACATAAAGCATAAAACAAAGGATGGATTCAAAGGGCAAGTATAAGCAGAACAGCAGCCCCTTCAGCGCTCTGCGTTATGAAGTGATTTACACTGCCAGAGCTCTATTACTTGTCACAGATATGCCAGCTAAAACAAGGGAGGAACGGCTTTCAGAATGGAAGTTCAAAGCAGCTGGTGGACAGCTTGCAGAGTGCAAAACAGCCGGGTGAAAGGACTAGAAAGACACAGAACACTGCTAGATGAAAAACTGAACAAAGCAGCTGAAATCAACGGGAATAGCAATAACAGCCAGCCTTGCTGTCTGCTTCACTGGGGTTTTAAGGTGCCTTAGTGCCTGGTACATGGTACTCCCCTCCTCCTCAAAGCAACTGGGTAATTTAAAAAAAAGCAGCGGGGGAACAGTGAGTACAGCCAGCCTAATGCACAAATGGTTAAACTGTAACTGCTGTCACCAACTTGTCTTTAGGCACATATAAAAAACAAAAATCTTCTGTGGAAAAAAATAGGGTGATACACAAGTACCCCCCACTGCACTGTATTGTAAGATGCAGTGTGCAATATAAAAATACAAGAATTAAAACAGTTTCCCAGTACTGATAGTCTGAAGGACTGACCAGTTTCCACATATCAAGTGAGCAAAAAGGCATTAGACGTGAAGCTGAAGGCTTTACTTCCCTCTAAAAAGTGAGGTAAAAACTGCAAAAAGAATGGGGTTCCATTGGAAACTCGAAGGAAAGTTGACAACAACTTCGTGCAGCCTTAAAGAAAATCATTTTTCTTGTGTGCAACGCCTCCACATCGGTTTTGGTTTTTCCCTCCTTGTGAAGTTTGCCATGTAGGAATCTCTACAGTGAGATAGCTGATGTGGCTTTCTGAAGGAATATAAATAAATAAGTGAGCCAGATATGCAGCATTTATTTTAACGTGTCACAGTCTAATGATTTTATATTATTTGATGAATTGCATTGCAAACTCTGTTTCGCTCGGGATGGGGCGGGTCTTCCAGACCTAAAAAAAAATTACTGAGCTTCACAATTGGCAGTGGCAAACGGGTGGGTATATGGATACAGGAGTAATCCACACATTGGGCTGAAATGCACCGAAATTATCTGGCAAACCCCACTACTGACGCTCCGCGGGCGGGCAACTGGGATGGGGGTTGACCCCTACCTCGCAGCAAGTGGTGAGAGTAAGGTACAGCACTAGGAAGGAAATGGGTTGGGGGAGGAGGGAGGTTAGCTAAGTAAAATGCCCCATTGTGGCAGAACTGTGCCATGCCTGAATTGGCAAAGGCTTGACATTTACAACCCATAGGTATAGCAAAGGGATACAGGTGATGGTGGATGAGGTTGTAGATGGCCATTTACGGTCGTTTCAGGAATTACAGCAAACCTCACAATTGACAGGGCAGTATTTCTATCAGTATATCCAGTTACGACATGCCATGTGGGCACAATTTCACTGGAACTACTACTGACCGCCTCAATCCCCTAGGGAGTGTAGGGGAGGAGTGGTCCAAAAGACCCCCCTTGCCTACATCTCCACCCCAGGTGAGGGCCATGGCTCATCGGGCGTCCCCTCCTTACCACCAGGGCCCAGGTGGTGGATGGCTCACCTGCTGGAGACATTGCCCGCACGTATTGAATTTAGCTAGGCCTCAGAAACCATTTTGTAGGGGGCGCTGTTGTGCGCCGAGCAAGATGGCCGCTTGATGCGTGAGCTCCGCGGCGAGCGGACCTCATAATCCTGCTTTTTGGCACTTTCCCTATCTGCCGCCGTGTACGGAGTGCACGATTCTTTTGCTGCGGCTCCGGTGATCCTGCGGTGCCAATCCTGCTTTGATTCGGAGCCGGGAGGGACATTCCCCGACTCCGTAGCACCCATTCCCCCGCCTACGGCGCTCCTGCGCGCCCAAAACTAGGCCCGGGCGGTGGGTGTCGTTCCCGCCCGAGGCCCTGCGGCGCTGCCTTCCACATCTACCGGGCATCGGCGGGGGCCGGCGCGCCTCGTTCCTGTTGGCGGCAGGGTCGTCGGAGCCCCGGGAGTGTGATCCACCGGCTGCACGGCTGCTCCGATTGGGACGGAGAGGTCTGGGGCGGGCTGCCCCCGTGTCCCTGGAGGGACGTCGGACCTGCGGCGCTCTCCCCCTCGGCTGCATACTACATCTACATTGCCCTTCCTGGAGGACTTCCTCGGCCTGCGGTGGGGTCGCCGGAGCCTCTCCCCCCCCCCCCGGTGTCCGGATACTTGCCGCGGGGGACCCCGCTGTCTCCGGAGTCGGTCCCGCGCCGGCCGCCTTGGTGCTCCTGCGGACCTCGGGCCCTGCTGGGCCGCCCCTCTCCTGTGGGGGTGTTCTTGTGATCAGCTGCCGAGCGGACCCGCCTGGGGGCCGTGCTGGGCTCCTTCTCCCGCCGCGGTCGGCTGGGGGACCGGGTTCTCGTTCCCCCTGGTGCTGAGCGGGCTGGGGTGCGCCGCCCTCGCCGCGCCTGGTTGACTACCCGGGCTGAACCCTCGGCCCAGCTTGGTGAACTTCTACTCTTCCTCCACCGCCTGCGAGCCCTGTGCGGGTGGGGGCGGCGCGGCCCCGGGATGCGGGCCGGGGGGGCTCTACTGATCTGCCGGACCCGCTGCCGCCCTGCCCCGGCTCTCTGAAACCGCCCCTCCTTGGCGGGTCTTGCTCTCTGCGGCGAGGGGCTCCGAGGCCCGCGGGCAACGACGTCCAGCTCTGCCCGGTGAGCCCTGCCCTCCCTGGCTCTCCTGTACTGAACCACAGCTCTTGCTCTCCCCCCCCCTTGGGGGGCTACTCGATCTACACCAGCCTTATACTGTGACCACCTCGGCCGGAATCCCTCGCTCTGTTTGGCCCTACCGTGCACTGGGGGCTGGCCTCTCCCCCTCTCATTTCTCTGGAGGCTGTTGCCACTCCACCCGGAGCGACACTCTGCAGAAGGGATCCGTCAATACCACGGGTCCCTACCTTTCCATCTCTGGGTATCTCCCACACCTTCCTGATCGGGCGGGTGCCCGCGGCCTACACCTCTCCTGCATAGCCTCGTGGCCACGATACCCCCGGCTTCCCTCACTTGTCACGCACCCTACTTGGATTATTGACTTTCACGGCCTGGGTTCCCCCCTGTCGCCTTCTCAGGGCTACTGGCGGCTCCCCTTCACCCCACTCATCCATCGCCACTGGCAAAATGACCAGGGGGGGCGTGAGGAAGCAGAGCTCCATTAACATGTTTGCGAGGGCAGCTGCAAGATCCCCGGAGGACCCCATTGAACAGGCCCCGGCGGTGTCGTCACCGGCGGTGGCGCCTGAGGCCCAGGGCATGATGGACTTTATCAGGGAGGGTTTCTCTGCCCTACACTCGAAACTGGACGATATGAACGGCACAATATCCTCAATCAAAGCCCACATCGAGAGGACCGATAGCCGCGTGTCGGAGGTCGAGACACGGGTTGGCTCCGCCGAGGACGCATTGGGGGCACTGCGCTCCGAGGTTGTCGCCCTCTCGAACCGAGTCCTCGTGGTGGAGAAGAAGAACGAGGACTTGGAGTCCCGCTCACGACGCAATAACCTTCGCATCATCGGGGTCCCTGAGAACGAGGTGCACGAACCAATGGAGGACTTCGTTGAACATACATTAATGTCTCTCCTGGATTCGCCCAAGCTCTCCCCCCACTTCGCTATTGAGCGGGCGCACCGTGCCCTTACTGCAAAACCCAGACCCGGGGCCCCGCCTCGCCCCATCATCGCCCGAGTCCTGAACTACCTGGATCGCGATACCCTACTCAGAGCTGCAAGGGACAAGGGCGAGCTCTTATTGGGGGGTGCGAGGATTCATCTTTACCCCGATTTCTCGGCTGCCGTCCAACGTGAGCGCAAGACCTTCCAGGATGTGAAGCGGAGACTGCGAGATCACTCCATTAAATATGCCATGCTCTACCCCGCCAAACTGCGCATAGAACATGCTAATCAGGTGTTCTTCTTCACGATCCCGGAGGAGGCCTCCAAGTTTATTGACGAACACTTCCCGGGCTGACTTTCTTCCTTCTCTTGTACACAACTCAGCAGCTTCCCCCTCGAGCCCTGCGGGGGGCGGCCGTGTCCGGCCCTTCTCCGTCATTGGCACCGCTTTGATCCTCTTTCTCGGATTCGGCTTGTTCAAACTCTCCTTTCATCTCAATGATGTGCCACACTGCGGAGTGCAAGATACCCTCTCTAAGTTACATTCAATGTTTGCAGTTGCACCTTGAGCTCTACTTGTCCTGCTGCGGCCCGGAGCGCTGCGGTCAGCCCGGCCTACAGGCCCCCAGGCGCTGATGCCTCTAGTTTGGTTTTGGTTGAGGGGGTTTGGGATTGTCATTCCTCTGTTTGGGAGGGGGATGTGGGTGGGGGTGGGACATGTTTGGGGTTTTTTTCTCAGAAAATTGGCACTGGCGGCGAGGGCGGACGGGGGCGCAGCACTCACTCATTGGTCTTGGACACCTTTTTTGACTATACCACTATCACACCTATGGCTGAGGGTGACTTAACCTTTATGAGTTGGAATGTCCGTGGGTTGGGGAACTATAGAAAGATGAGGCAGCTCCAGCTGCAGGCCGAGCGCCACGGCTCCAAGATCCTCTTTCTGCAGGAAACACATGCTCGCAAGGAACAATGCGTGCGTTTTGCCAAATCTTGGGGCCCCCATAGATTCTTTACCGAGTTCTCTACGCAGAGTCGGGGGGTCATGACCCTTATACACAAGAGTCTCCGGTTCACCCTCATCTCTTCACATATTGACCCCCTGGCAGGTATGTGCTGTTACATTCCACGCTTCAAGGGAAAGAAATGGTTTTGCTGAACATTTATGGTCCCAACCTTGATGATCCCGAGTTCTATAGACAGATCACGTCCCTTCTAGATGGCTTCCCCCTTGTTCCTATTCTCTAGGGGGGGGGACTTTAACACTATCTTCGATGTGGACCTTGATAGATCTGGGACCAAGCCCCGTCATCTCTCCAGGGCAGCCTATGCTGCATTATCATCTCTACCCCGGTTGGCCATGGTGGACGCATGGAGGTTCTTTTATCCCGACTCTCGCGTTTACTCATTTTACTCTTCAGTCCACGATTCATACTCCCGAATTGACCGCTGGGTGATCTCCAATGTCTTGGTTAAAGACGTGAAACAGTTAATGATTTTACCCAGAACCTTATCAGACCACTCCCCAGTGACCATTACTGTTAGTTGGGCCCCTGATCCCGGCCGGTCCCGCTGTTGGAAACTGAAACCACTCGCCCTTCTTGATCCAGAGTTTCATTCCGAGCTCGAGGATTCTATTGAGGAGTTCTTCGAGATAAACGCAGGCTCAGTTCCATCAATGGCCATACTATGGGAGTCCTTCAAGGCCTATATTAGAGGGATTGCAATCTCCAAGGAAAATGGAGTCCTCAAATCGATTAGGAGGGGACTGGCCGAGAGTGAATCCAAGCTTTCGACCCTGGAGGCTACATGTTCACTTCACTCTTCTCCGGGTAACCTAGCGGCCATTGGGGTGGAGTTGGATGCATTCCGTGCCCTGGCTGATCGCGAACAGAGGTTTATGGACAACCCTGGTATCGCACGGAAATACGGGGAGGGCGAGCGCCCTGGTCGATTCCTCGCGAGGTTGATCCGACACGAGACGGGTTCCCCACACATTCTCGGGATTCAGAGACTGGACGGCTCTTTGGCCGTCACCTCCCGGGACATCAACACGGAATTCTTTAGTTTCTACAAGTCCCTATATTCCAACTCGGACGAGGTGTCGGTGGAGGAAATCGACTCCTTTCTCGAATCCCTTCCCTTGTCAACTTTATCCCCTGAGGCTGCGGGCTCTCTTGATTCCCCATTCACACTGGAAGAGCTCTCTGACGCTATCGACTCTCTATCCTCGGGGAAAGCCCCCGGCTCCGATGGTATCCCAGTCGAATTTTACAAGTCCTATAAGTCACTTCTCCTTCCCCACCTGTTGGCTGTGTGGGAGGAGTCGGTCGGGACAGGGGTGTTCCCCCCTTCACTACGTGAGGCCACGATTACAGTATTGCTAAAGGCTGGCAAACCTCCCTCGCATTGTGGATCGTATCGCCCGCTTTCCCTTATTAACTGCGACGCCAAAATATACGCAAAAGCCCTGGCTCTCAGGCTGGCTCCCATTCTTCCGGCCATCATTCATCCTGACCAAGCGGGCTTTGTCCCGGGGAGGTCTACCTCCCTAAACTTAAGGCGCATATTTAACATAATTGACAGGATTAGCCCAGAGACCCAGGCCGTGGCGGCTACACTGGACATGCAGAAGGCCTTTGACTCGGTCTCCTGGCGGTTCCTTTGGCGGGTTCTCGAGAGCTGTAAATTTGGTCCCTCCTTTCTCTCTTGGGTTAAGCTACTTTATTCGTCCCCTGTGGCTAGGGTCCGTACAGGTGACCATTGCTCTCCTACCTTTGGGATTGCCAGGGGGACGAGGCAGGGTTGCCCATTCTCTCCCTTGGTTTTTGCAATTGCCATAGAGCCCCTTGCGGACATGCTTCGCCATCGCCACGCCCACAGAGGCCTCCGCACTGCCGGGAGAGCGGACATAGTTTCCCTATACGCGGATGACGCGTTGTTGTTCATCCGATCTCCATCCCTCAATTTGCCTCCGGTGCTGGAGGATATCATTTATTTTGGCCGGGTCTCGGGCCTCAGGGTGAACTGCTCGAAATCCACCCTTTTCCCACTCACGGAATACACTTCTCCCCCCCCTGATACCTTGGGATTCACATGGGCTCAATCCACATTCACGTACCTGGGGATAGCAGTTACGCGCCAACAGCCACTAACCCTCGAAGAGAACTTCCGGAAATACCTTACACATCTGTCCGCCAAGGTCCTAGCCTGGGACAAGCTCCCGATTTCTCTCGCGGGCAGAATGGGCCTATTGAAAATGGTGGTGTTACCTCAGTTGCTTTACAAGTTTGCCAATGTTCCCTTGTGGCCAGGTACAGACTTTTTTCGCGGCCTGACTCGTACAATTAACTCTTTCCTTTGGCACTCGGGAGCGGTTCGGCTTAAGTATGAGACCCTGTCCACCCCCATGGCCAGGGGGGGCTTTGGCGCCCCTGACTTTTACAAATACTGGCTAGTATCCCAGATCCAATATGTCTCCCATTGGTTTAGTACAGCTGACCCCCCCCCCCATGTCCGACTCGAGAAACTTGCGACCTGTGATCGCGATATCTGTTCTCTGGTTGTGCAACCCGCTCCCCAGGTGCTGGACTCGCAGAGTCCGGTCGCCTGTACATCCCTTGCATTAGCCAAAACATGGAAGTTGCTTGGAGTGGCCCGTGCCTTCCACGGCAACCTTCCCCTCTGGAACTTCCTCCCGGGGGTCCCCCAGGTTACACCACTTACTGTTCGCCGCTGGGCCGAGGCGGGCTATGAGCTACTGCGGGACGTGTTTGACCAGGGCATATTCATCGAGTGGGCTGATCTTCCCCTACCCTTGAGGAGTGACCGGAGTGTCTGGCTCCAGTATGCGTCTCTCCGTAAGACCCTTAAGCGTAGTTATCCAACATTCCCTGCGCTACCACCGGACGACCCGGCCATTGAGGAACTCACTTCCCCCTCACCCATGAAAGGCAAAATCTCTAGGTTATACTCCATGCTGCAGTCCAGATCCTCTCCAGAATTTTCTAAACTTAGGGGGGCTTGGGAGAGGGACTTGGGGGTGGAAATGTCGGACGACCGTTGGGCACATATCTGCGACCGCACTCACCGGGTGTCCTTTAATTCCCGTTTTAAGCTCATTCAGTTAAAAGTGCTGCATAGGTTCCACTATACCCCGTTCAGATTACATCGCATGTCCAGTGAGCACCCATCTAGCTGCCCTCGATGCGGGCAAGATGACGCGGACTACATCCATATGATCTGGTCCTGCCCCCGCCTCTCACGGTTCTGGGGAGAGGTTTGCTCAACGGTATCTGCTATGCTCGAGTACCCCATGGATCCTTCTCCAGCACTGTGTCTCTTCAACGACCTCCCTGGTCTCCCTCGTGATTCCAAAAAACTGACTGGCCTCTGCATGCTCTTAGCGGTTCGGTCCATCCTTCTCTGCTGGCTTCGCCCCTTTCCCCCCACACATGCCCAATGGTTAAGGGCGGTTACTTGGGCCTCTGACACCGAGGAAATGTGGTCCCGCATGCAACCTACCCACTCCAGGCCCAGGGACATCTGGCTTAGATTCCGCTCCTACTTGTCCGACCTTGACATGACCCCGGTTACTTCTCCTCCACCTGCTTTTTCTCACTAGTCTGGGTACACCCCCCACATTACTTGATCAGCCTCCCCTCCTCGCATCTCGTTTGTAACTCTGATTTGTAATCATTTAATGTACAATCTCCGCATGACTGTATCAGGATGCGTATTGTCAATCTGTACCTGCTGGGCGCTGTTCGCCTGTTGTTTTGCTGCCATGCTGCCTAATAAAAAGAGTTTTTAAAAAAAAAAGAAACCATTTTGTCTACCAAAAATGGTGTGAGCTCAGCGCACTGTAGCGCGGCCCCCACCTTCGGAAAGTTTCAGTTATCCCTGTCGCCGCAGCACCATGGCAGATCCGCTGCGAGCCCGTTCCCACGAACAAGACGGACATGAGCTAGCGTAATACACTAACATTGTAACAGTTCACCTTCCGCAGTGTATCATCGCTACCAGCATGACCCGGCCAGCAGGCCTGGGCAATGAAAAGAACAGTAAAATGATCATCAGATGGCAGAAAGTCTCTACAATATTAATGCCAAGGCCACTTGCAAAGCATGCTTGTCTCCACAAAATCTCTTATATTACAAAAACCTGTAAAATGTATAAACATAAAGAAAGCATGCTTCCATGATATAAGCAATGGCGAGCCCACACCATTGCAGTTGGGTACTAATAATGAAGGAGCGTTCCAGGGATCTATTTGTTACGTGTATCACTGGGAAACTCACACTCAATGGTATTGCGTCATAACCAAACTAATGCTGCTAGAGTACACGGGAAGACGAATGTAACCATACAGAGGGCTCATGTGCAGGATGCGCGAGAATGCACTAGTCATGTGTGTATATCTAAAGCCCCTTATGTACCACCACCGTCACGTACAGTGGTGGGTTACTTTCTATGTACTCCACCAACCTCGCTACTACCTCATTTACTGCAAATGTATATGCATATAACTAAATACTGTAATTGTTAAAACATAGTGTACGAATAAGGTGCTCAGACTGGATATAATCGAGACACATCCAGCAAAGTTGAAATGCATGTTTTAAAGTGATTTGAATAAGTATTATAGAGTGTTCAAATGTTTGAGATGTTTTTACCTAAAGTCGGCAACACACAAGGAAGATACCTCTGTGAATATGTGCAAGGCCATTCCCCCTCCCACCCTGCGAAGACTGCCAAACATGAGAGCAGAGGCCCGCGCCGCGCTACTCCACCTCCCCCAACCAGACTGGAGCCGCTTCAAAGATTTGTAGCCCCCTCTGCAGCACCCAAGGCCGCGGCCCGCCACCTGCATTATTTACAGCCCAGCAGTAAACCTCTGCCTGAACACACACTTCCAAAGGCGCCCCCTCGTAAACCCCCTAACCCACCGGATCATCTTAGACTTATGGCCCTGTGCAATCAGGACACCCAACACTTTGACAACACACAGCGGCACATCCATAACAACTTCTAACAAGACAAAAAGACCTGTACCACCCGTCCCAGGCCCTGAAGCCTAGCACCTCGACCTATGGCCCCGGTCAACAGGACACTGGTAACCATGTCCTGACGTATTACCATCAGACCCCTCACAAGGTGCATTCCTCCTGTGTTGCATTAACCTGTAGAATAACCTATTGGAAGATTTACTAAAGAAGATAATATTGAAATGACTGAATGACTGCGGTGTGCATGGCCTAGGGCAAATAAGTCAGGAAAAGACATTCATCTCTGACACTGGCTGCGATGGCACAACAACACCGCCCGGATGAACTCAGCCAACCCGCCAGGCCCAGCCCAACCCACGAGGCTGACCAGTGACGTCTTCCAGCCAAGGCCAACCACCTCGCAGCAGCACCTATAGCTAGTCATCGCCACCCAATCCCATTGAACTTGTGCCCCCTATAGTATGTAGGTTCTTATGACGTTTTTTGTAAATATATACGCCTGTCTTTGCTATTGTCAGACAGAGCGCTCTCGGAGTTTGCAGAGTTCTTTGCATGCCCTATTCTGATTGATAAACTCCCATTTAAGCTCACCCGCACTCTGTCCTGGCTTTATTCCCGATTTGGGAGAGTCCTTCATTGTCTCTCATTGGGGGGAGGATCGTGCTGGTTGGGGACGCTTGCCTTCAGTGGTGACCCCGAAAGCGTGATTATTATTATTATTATTCTTTCCCGACCTAAACATTACCGTCCCCTTTTGGCACGAGAATCTCCGGTCGAAAAGGGATACGCACGGTGAGCCGGCTCCGGGAGGCTGCCCGCCAACGGCGACCGGTTCACTAAGTAGTGCGCACTCAATAGAGAGAGGGTACGGGATCCCGGTTGAAAAATCCCCTTTGAGTACCGCTCGCCGGAGCCGGGGCTGACTGTTGAGCTGACGGCAACACTGCCTGGACGGACCCAGTTTCGGAGACTATCGGTTCAAGACGGGCACGTGAGTATTGAGTGCGAGCGATTGTAAAGGGAGTGGGGGAAGAAGTGTAGGACAGGGAACGAAGAAGGGGGTACGCAGATCTACTAAGGATCATCCTAAAATTTCCTTGCTTTTTCTTTGCATATGGCCATTAGGATTAAGAGCTGAATAAGAGATAAAAGTGACGGGAACCTAGCTCCGAAAGGGGGTGGAAGGCGGCGCCGCATAGTGCTATCTTGACTAGTACTGGGAATATATGAAGAAGTGGAATATAAGATAAAAGTGTCCAGCAAAGGGGGGCACTGAGAATATATTAGTAACCGCTATTACTTCTTTCTTTTCTTTAGGGTTAGGGGGAAAATAAAAAGTGAGATTAGCACAAACCTTAGGGAGAAAAGTAAGAGAGAGAGTCCTACTAGAAGAGGGAAGAACAGACCAATATATATATATATATGCGCATCCATATATCCGAGTAAGACGGACAGGGACAGCCGGCTAGGGAGGAAAGGGAGGGCAGCTTGAATTTGTGAATAGAGTGTTACCGAGAGGTGTGTGCACCTCGTATGTGTCAGACGACAATTTGATGTTGTGAATGTGTAAAATGGCTGTAAATGTATAGTAATTGAATGGTCATGGTAAGTGTGACCGGATAGAACCTTTTGAAGACAAAAACGACCAGGTGGAGTGAGTGTGTACCTATTTGATTTCCGGGTTAATGTTGTCGAAATAACTGATGGTTTGCCCTTGTATGTGCCCCCCCCAAGAGAATAGAATAGAGACTGTATACAGCCAGTTTTGTATTGTGCAGGCAGGGGGGAAAGCACAAAGGAGCCCATTATTGAATGTGAAGTAGAAAACAAAAAATAATAGTGGTAATACATCTACTTTATAGTAGCGGACACACAGAGACACACAAGTACTAGGAGGGCACAAAGATGGGGGCCGAAACACCCTTATCACATATTTGTAAGAACCTACCAGGGTACGCGGAGCGGATTAAGAAATATCATGACCAATGGACAACAGAGCTGAAGGGAGAGGGGTTACCCCAGATATGGCCCGAGGGAGGGTCATTTGATAAAAGTATTCTGGATATGGTGGCCACCTGCATTTGTTTGAAATACAAGGGGAAGCAGTTGCACAATAGGAGGGAGATATTGGATCTATGGAGGTTATTTGAAGAGATACCACCTCCTAAAGCACCAGCAATAAACCCTGACCTACCATCCACCACAGGCAATCCACTGATGATACAGAAGGATGCTAAAGGATTGTCAAATGTAGAACCACCGAAAGAGGTAATAAGTTTGTACCCGATATTAAACAAGCCTGTGCCCGCAGAGGGGTACAGTGACCCCACTTATGTGCTTCCCCCGACAACCACTACACCCCACCGACCAACAGCGCCCCCACCATATGAAAGTACAAGGGAGCGAGGCCAGACAAGTACACACAGGGTGGATATAGAAAAGCTAACAGATGATTTACAATCAAGGCTCTCAATAGCGAAAGATGAACTCTCAAGGATAAAAGACATATGTGAACAAACAGCACTTAATGCTGCAAGATCAGGGCGCACGTCTAGAGCGCCGAGTGAGAATAGAACACTTGAAGACGGGTGGAAAAAAGGCGAGATACTGTTCAGAATTGAGGAAGAACCGACACGAATAATTGAAGTAGGGGCACGAGAGGGAGGTATTGATAATGAAGAAAGGCCTATAGGGGACAGAGAGGAACTACTATGTGATATAAGGGACGATGTAGAAGAAAGCGACAGGTTGAGCATGGCAATGGGAGGGGGAAGTGAAGGGGTGGATGGTACATGTTCTATGAGAACACTGGATGATGAGGGGACGGGGCGATTAAGGAACAGGGTGGGGAAAATGGCATCACTGGGAACATCAGCAGCCAAAACAGGTGTAGATGCAATGACAAAGGGAAGGCTACAGCTCCCATTGATACATAGGGGAGGAGGGAGGCCGAATTATATCCCATGGGCTCAGATGGATAAAGCCAATTTATTAAAGCTATTGCCCCCGTTATTGGGAGGGGCAAGTAAGTGGATATACGCATTTGAGAAACACACTGCCGGGGTACCCCTAGCAATAGGAGATGTGAAGAGCTTGCTCGTATCAGCAGTGGGGGATCAGGCTGAGAGAGTATGGGTTAAGGCCGGTTTCCCGGGAGTAACATTAGACTGCGACCGCCATGACGGAGCCTCCTTTAACACAGTGCGTGCCAGGGTGTGGGATGCCTTGCGCGAAACATTCCCAGATACGCCAGACTTACAGTCAGTAATGCAGTGTACAATGAATGACGGGGAGGAGGCTATGGATTACATTTTCCGGGTCCAAGAGATGTGGAGAGCAGAAACGGGCACGCCCTGGTATCAATCGACATCTTTATTTTACTTCATTATAAAAAGAGGGCTCCCAAAGGAAGTGCAAAAGGCGCTTGACAAGATAGCAGGTATTGAAGCAAAGGGATGGCCTGAGATTAAGAGCATAATAGTAAACCATTGTAAGCGAATCAAGGAAAGGGAGAAGGAGGTGGCGCAGAAAAGATTGGCAGACGAAGCGAAATTAGTACAGACAAAGTTGGTGAAGGTTGCAGCAGCAGTAGCCACGCTCCCACACAGCAGGGAGGGATATGAAGAGGAGGAGGGGCTGATAGCAATACAAGGAAGGATGGCAACTAATTGGGCGGGAACAGGACAGCGGCAGTGGAACGAGCAGGAGCAAGGCGGAGGTCCGTAGTGGCAAGAGTGGACCCCTCGAGGGGGACGAGGTGGGTACAGGGGCCGAAGAGGAGGTGGACCGGGGTACTGGGGAATGGGAGGAAATGGATGGCAGGGTCCTAGAGGTGCACAAGGAAGTTGCTGGAACTGCGGGAGATGGGGGCATTACTCTAGGGAGTGCAGAAGTAGACCCAACAACGGGTTCCAAGAGGTAGAACATTATGGCCATCCTCACCCGGGGAGCCCATATGGTCTTCCGATGGGACAACAGCAACCGATAAACCCGGGCCAAGGTAATAATGAGCAACAACAGAGACACCAGTATAGAACACAGAGCCACCTACAAAACAATGACAATATGCAGTATACGCCAGGCAACCCTTTTGCGACAACAGCAAACGGGGCCCCCACACCCGCACCTTATAGCGGCGTATCAGTGGTTTCAGGGAGTGTCTTTAATGAAGGGGGGGGCGATGAGACACCCCGCATAGGACAGCCCACAGAGAACACTTGCGTGTCCAGTTCTATCTACCACCTACAATGCAGCAGAGGAACCATTGGTAGGGGCGCAGATAGGAGACAAGCAGTTCATATTCATGGTTGATTCAGGAACGGAGAAATCATGTATCAGAGAGGGCCGGTTCCCGTTATCTAACCGGAAGTTAGAGACGCAGGGGTTCTCTGGGGCTGTAATTGAAGTTCCTTACACAGAAGCATTGGATGTAACAGTGGGGGGTAAGACTGTAAAGACACCTTTACTGTATTATGAACACTCACCAATAAATTTACTAGGGAGGGATCTCCTGAGTAAACTCAACATGACCATATCATTCACTGAGAGGGGTATAGTGTGTTCAACACCCGGAATATGCCCATTGCGTGCTATGTTGTTAGTACAAGCCCACACGACCACACAAGAAGTACGGGGGTTGCCGGAAAATGAGGAAAGGTTTATCGAAGGGCTAAAGACTTTGGCCCTCATAATTCCAGAGCTGAGAAAAATGGACTGAGGATTCCAGCAGAGTTCCTTTTCCGCCCCATAGGGTGCCCCGACACAGCCCCAGGGTCAGTGGTATCATTAGACCTGCACGCTGTACAGGTATCAGCGAAAAGGATTGCTGTGATTGGATTAGATATGGAAGGATGTGAGTGGCGTACAGTACTGTGCACGGATGCCAACATCGCCCTAAGAGACTTAACAGACGAGGATCTCTTTTCAGGTGCAGAGGGGGATGGTGAGATTATAATGGAAATAGCGGTGCCCTGTGACATTTTGGTTGAAGCTAGGGAAATCCCCGCTCAACTGATGGCAGTGGTAGGAGCACCGCCGACATTTTTTGATGATGACATGAGACTCGTACCAAATAATTTGTGGACAACCGGCCCCCATGATGTAGGGCTGTTGCACGGAGTACAACCTGTGGTAATAAAACTAAAGAGAGGAGCAATTTTACCCCGAGTGAAACAGTATCCATTGTCCCGTGAAGCTGAAGAAGGGATAAAAGAGACAATAAATGCACTACTAGCACAAGGGATAATAGTGCCTTCAAACTCCCCATGTAACACATGTATTTATCCAATCAAAAAAGCAAAGGGAGGGTCTTGGAGGATGATACAGGATTTACGCCCCCTAAATGATGTAATTCAGAAAGAGTTCCCTGTGGTCCCGAACCCTGCATCAATATTATGCAGTATCCCGAAGGAGGCATCACACTTCACAGTAGTAGACTTGAAAAACGCATTTTTCTCAATCCCTCTGGCTGAAGAGAGTAGATACCTGACAGCATTTACACTGGGGGGAAAGAGATATGAACACTGCAGATTACCGCAGGGATACTGTGAGAGCCCAAGCATATTCAACCGCATATTGCATGAAGACTTGGGAAATCTATCAGTTGAGAGCACAATCATTCAGTACGTAGATGATTTACTAGTGTGTGCACGAGACCAGGAAACATGCAGAAACGATTCTACAACACTCCTAACACTATTGGCCAACAAGGGGTACAAGGTAGACAAAGGAAAGCTACAGTACTGCATGACAGAGGTCTTATACTTGGGACAGCTGATATCAAAAAATGGAAAAAGAATAATCCCCGACAGGGTAGAAGCAATAAGATCAGTAGGAGAACCCACAACAGTGAAAGACATGCAGAAATTCTTGGGAATATGCAACTATTGCCGAGCATGGATATTAGACTATGCAACATACACAAGGCCCCTCCTCCAAGCACTCAAGGAAGCACAACAGGAGAACAAAAAAATAGAATGGTCAGAAGAAATGAGCGCATCATTTCAATCATTAAGAGTTAATTTCAAGCGCTCCAGTGCTAGCAAATCCTGATTATGGACGCAAATTTTACCTATTCTCACACTGCAAGGGAACACTCATGACAGCTGTTCTGACACAAAAGACGTCCCTAGGACACAAGCCTCTGGCTTACTATAGTGGCACTTTAGATGCCGTGATGCAAGGACATTTCGCGTGCGAGCAATCACTCGCTGCAGCCGCGTTCGCGATTGAGAAAAGTGCCACAATAGTAATGGGTTGCCCCGTGACATTGTTTGTGGAACATTCATTATTTGCAATACTTGAGAGGTCAAAAAGCACACTAACAACACAGCCTATGAGATCATATTGTCCAGCGCCAATATCCATGTGGTGAGATGCAAGACAGTGAACCCTGCCACATTCATTACAGAAGCGTGCACACTAGAGGACATGCAGGACCACAATTGTGCTACTTACACAGGAGAAAGAGGGGAGGACACAGTGGTCTGTGAGAACGCTTTGAGCGAGGGGGAAGTGTACTTCGTGGATGGGTCTGCATCTATTGACGTGGACACGGGAGAAAAACATGTGGGCATGGCGGTGGTGAGGTTAGAAGACGGTGAGTATGAAACACTAGTACAGTACCGCCTCCCATCACATTACTCCGCACAAGCAGCAGAACTGATTGCGCTCATAGAAGCACTACATGCAGCAAAGGGTTGCGCAGTGACAATATATACAGACTCAGCTTACATGACAACGACAGTACATGGAGGTCTAGCAAGATGGGGGCGGAGGGGATTTCGACGGGCAGACGGAACACCAGTACAACATGCAGAATTGTTGAAAGAGTTAATTGAGGCCCTACAAAACCCTACTGCAGTAGCAATAGTGAAGTGCCAAGCACATACATCCAACACAGACGCTGTGTCTTTGGGAAACGCGGCAGAAATATGAAGCAGGTGAGTACATGTTGCAGCACAAGACAAACGAAGAGCTCCCAGAAATCTATAGCATGATGCCTATATCACAAATACTAGAATTACAGGAAGGAGCTAGTGAAGACGAAAAATTGATGTGGACAAAACGAGGGTGTAGCAAGTCGGGAACAGACTTACTGTGGCGGCAAAATAAAAAGTGGTAATGCCAATCCAGTTACTAGAAATTGCGTTTCAACAACTACACTTCCCTGCACATAATACCAAGCAGCACATTGCAGCAGAAATACAGGAAGAATGGTTCGTGCCCTGTCTCCAGGAGCACGTATCCCGATTAGCGATGGAATGCACAACATGTCAAATATACAATTCGGGAATGACATTACGCACGCTCCGGGGAACAATTCCAAAACCCATTGGCCCATTTAGAGAGCTACATATTGATTACGCCGACATGGGGGAAAGGTGTAATGGCGCACGATACACGATTGTGGTTGTATGCCCATTCTCAAGGTGGGTGGAAGCAGGACCATGTGCACGACCTGATGCCAAAAGCGCTGCAAAGTTCTTAGTGAGGGAAGTGTTCCCGCGCTGGGGAATTTGTGACGTGATTCGCTCAGACAACGGCACTCATTTTGTGAATGAACTTTTCAAGGAAGTCACTACATTATTGGGAATAAAACATAAATTGTGTTCGATTTATCATCCTCAAAGTAATGGCGTAGTGGAAAAGATGAACAGACTGTTAAAGGGCAGGTTATCAAAACTATGCTTTTCATTGAAAAAGAATTGGATCTACTGTCTGCCCCTTGCGCTATTTGAGCTGAGAAATCAGCCAAGCAAAGACCACCATTTGTCCCCGCACGAGATCGTGACTGGGAGACGAATGTACACAGCACACTCTCCACTGCGCGAACACTCAGATGCACACAGAAGCGCTGCGATATTGGGGGATGAGTTTACAGACTATTTGAAGAAACTGACAAGGGCAGCGCGCGCAATATCAAAGCAGCTCTCTCCACCCTTCACTAGAGAGGGGGGAAACACAGCAGGGTCTGTTACGGAGCCTGAACAACAGCTACAACTGATGCCAGGTGACTCAATTTATGTCAGGAGTTTTGTGCGTCGATGGAATGCACCACGGTTCCATGGCCCATATGAGGTAGTGTTCTGCACGCCCACAGCAGTGAAAGTAAAGGGCTTGAGGTACTGGGTACACTTGACAGATGTACGAAAAGCATATAGTAATGTGCAAGAGGAGGTAGATGAGGAGGCACAGACAACAGCAAACGATGCAACTGAGTAGAGTGTCTGAAAATGGACTTGTGTATGTGTGTTAGTGCTGGGCCAGAATGGGAAAATGACTGATGAGTATACTTACATTATTATTAAGATGTTACTAAAAAAAAAAAAAAAACATTATTTTCCTTTTTTTATACTGAAGTATTATATGTAATAAATGGAGTGATCAAATTACGACGTGTGTTACACCCTTATCTGTGAATACCCTTCCCTGCAACCCTACCCGCTTCCATTCCCCGTCAATATATATGGGCACTAATAGTGCCGGCAAAATGTTTACATGCATGCATTTAATGCACTTTTATATCTCAAACAGGAGCTACCATGGCATCTAACGGGCAGCCTGCAACGGATAGAATTAGTAGAATGAGAGAATTATTACATGAGAGATGCAGATATTCGTATGAGTGTGGATTATCTGAGTGCATTACGTTGTTTTTTATACTAATGTTTGCCCTGGTTACATATTGGTTTGTAGCGTTCATCTCTATCGAGATGAACGAGGGGGGAGGGATTAACAGCACTGGGATTAACAGCACTACTGGGACCAATACAACTGCAAGTGTCAATACTAGGGAAGGTGATTTTTTGGTGTGGGACGGAACTAAACTTGTATGGGGTTATCATACCACACCATCCAGTGCTGTCATCTTACAAAAGAAAGAGCCACAGGGTGGAGTGCAAAACAACACAGTGTCTCCACCCGGAATATCTAATTACAATGCCCGCAGTTTAAATGACCGAAACCCGTCCGCCATATCATGGTTGTATAACACCCCCACCAGCCAGCCTGCCACCATACTAAAAAACAACCTGCAAGATAACGTCAGGGACGAAAAGGAAAAGCTGCTAGCAATACACGAAATATTATATGATGCATGGGCCAAGGGGAGCGGGAATGAGAAAGAGGGGTCTATTTTATCCCTCGCCCAGGAAGTTGGGAAGTACATGAGGAACAAGAACAACAGACGAAAGAGGGAAGCAGGGAGGAGGAAGTATGATGAGTACTATGGGTTAGGTCTAGATAAAATGGAAGACCCACGACACCCCCACCAAACAAATAAATGGTATGCGGATATGAGTGCCACAGCTAAATAAACAACAAACGAGAGCTGTTATGTCTGCTCCCTCATCCCTCACGCTTCAGGTACACCCAAAGTATTGCTACCCAAAGAGTTGCCAATTATAGATGCCCAATGTCTCCTTCATCTCACGTTATGCAGGATTAAGAACACCTTCCAGGCACATGAAGTTACTTTTCAAATGCTGCAGAACGAGAAAACTTGCTACCCAAAAACGGCAGGGGTGGTATGTCTGGAGGAACCATTTTTTGTAATACAAGGGACACTTTTTTCGGACAACAAGTGGAAGG
Organism: Ambystoma mexicanum; assembly: GCF_040938575.1. Classification (NCBI taxonomy): domain Eukaryota; kingdom Metazoa; phylum Chordata; class Amphibia; order Caudata; family Ambystomatidae; genus Ambystoma; species Ambystoma mexicanum. The sequence goes on from NC_090938.1 coordinate 394,840,945, forward strand.
ATGAAGAAGTAATGTGTAAAGCTGAAGCACTGAGAGGTGTGGAACCGGAGAAATTGCAGTGGATAGAAGAAACATGCACACCCGTGTGGAAGGAACACATTTCAAAACTAACTTGGGTAACAGCCATTGAAAAACCCTTCAAACTGCAGAACGAAATAGACTATGAATTATGTTTTAAAGGAGAAGGGAAAACCTACATGGGGACCAACAAGAACTGTAACAAAACCCTCACCATCCCAGATCTGAGAAAAGGGACAGCGGCCCTGATGGACACGTATTGGGTATGCGGCAACCAGGCATACCTGCACCTACCCCAGTCATGCAGTGGCAGCTGCTCAATGTCCACTCTGCACTCAGCCCTAATGGTAATACCAGAAAGCCACATCGATGGGAGCAAAAAGACACAAGAACGCATACAACAGAGTGCAGCCCAGCCGACTGCGGTGTCACAAATGTATGTCCTGTCTTCCGGAAACAAGGGAGAAGTGCTGACCCGTAACAAACGTGCATCAAACTACATATCAAAGGAATCATCAGAACTATTGGCTCAAATCCCAGATAAATATCGATTATTCAGCTCCGCAGAAACATTCTTTGCCTCACTCGTCTCAAGTGTCCAAGCAAGAGCAAACGCAAAATGGCTCCAGATAACACGCTGGGAATTGATTCAGCTGGCAAACGACACTGAAGAAGGGTTCAACGTAATAAAAGTGGAACTAAGGGCTTTACGACTGATGACCATGCAAAACAGGTATGTCCTGGACCCGTTGACGGCAATGGATGGAGGTGTTTGCCGAAAAATAGGAAGTGCCTGCTGCACTTTCGTACCTTCTGAAGACGCAGAGAACGGCTCCCTGTCCCATGTGATCGAAGCAGTCCACAACCTAGGAGAAAAAATGAAAATGGAAGGTGGAGCAGAAGACAGTACGTGGTTCGATAACATCTTCTCCTGGGTCCCCTCATGGCTTGGAACAACTGTGAAATTTTTGATGCCAGCTGTGGTGTTCCTCCTTTTACATTTTTTGCCTGTGCCAGGTGGGCCTTCGAGTTTGTGCTGACGCAGTACCAAATGGTGCAATGATGATGGTGACAATGGGCAACACCCGTGGGACAATACAAAACATGCAGGAAGTGCAGGTACAAACAGGAACAGATGACACCAAGATATCAGCTAGTGCCTATCTATCACGACAAAGATATCATAGATAAAGCATGGCACACCACCATTAGAGAGCCCCGTGTACTAGAATGGTACCAGGAGGTGTGGGTAGATTTGGCGGGAGATGGCGGATGTATATACCTGACTTGTACCCCAGATGAATATGCCAGGAGAGGGGAAAGCTTACGGGGGGTGTGCAGAGCATGGATGCCCATAAAAGGAACACCTGCATGGGACGAGGCAGTGATGGACGAAGAAGAATGTAGAAGGCTGGAGGACTTAAAGTATTCGTTACTTAAGTAACGAAAGGGGGGAAATGTAGGGGAGGAGTGGTCCAAAAGACCCCCCTTGCCTACATCTCCACCCCAGGTGAGGGCCATGGCTCATCGGGCGTCCCCTCCTTACCACCAGGGCCCAGGTGGTGGATGGCTCACCTGCTGGAGACATTGTCCGCACGTATTGAATTTAGCTAGGCCTCAGAAACCATTTTGTCTACCAAAAATGGTGTGAGCTCAGCGCACTGTAGCGCGGCCCCCACCTTCGGAAAGTTTGTTATCTCTGTCGCCGCAGCACCATGGCAGATCCGCTGCGAGCCCGTTCCCACGAACAAGACGGACATGAGCTAGCGTAATACACTAACATTGTAACAGTTCACCTTCCGCAGTGTATCATCGCTCCCAGCATGACCCGGCCAGCAGGCCTGGGCAATGAAAAGAACAGTAAAATGATCATCAGATGGCAGAAAGTCTCTACAATATTAATGCCAAGGCCACTTGCAAAGCATGCTTGTCTCCACAAAATCTCTTATATTACAAAAACCTGTAAAATGTATAAACATAAAGAAAGCATGCTTCCATGATATAAGCAATGGCGAGCCCACACCATTGCAGTTGGGTACTAATAATGAAGGAGCGTTCCAGGGATCTATTTGTTACGTGTATCACTGGGAAACTTGCATTCAATGGTATTGCGTCATAACCAAACTAATGCTGCTAGAGTACACGGGAAGACGAATGTAACCATACAGAGGGCTCATGTGCAGGATGCGCGAGAATGCACTAGTCATGTGTGTATGTCTAAAGCCCCTTATGTACCACCACCGTCACGTACAGTGGTGGGTTACTTTCTATGTACTCCACCAACCTCGCTACTACCTCATTTACTGCAAATGTATATGCATATAACTAAATACTGTAATTGTTAAAACATAGTGTACGAATAAGGTGCTCAGACTGGATATAATCGAGACACATCCAGCAAAGTTGAAATGCATGTTTTAAAGTGATTTGAATAAGTATTATAGAGTGTTCAAATGTTTGAGATGTTTTTACCTAAAGTCGGCAACACACAAGGAAGATACCTCTGTGAATATGTGCAAGGCCATTCCCCCTCCCACCCTGCGAAGACTGCCAAACATGAGAGCAGAGGCCCGCGCCGCGCTGCTCCACCTCCCCCAACCAGACTGGAGCCGCTTCAAAGATTTGTAGCCCCCTCTGCAGCACCCAAGGCCGCGGCCCGCCACCTGCATTATTTACAGCCCAGCAGTAAACCTCTGCCTGAACACACACTTCCAAAGGCGCCCCCTCGTAAACCCCCTAACCCACCGGATCATCTTAGACTTATGGCCCTGTGCAATCAGGACACCCAACACTTTGACAACACACAGCGGCACATCCATAACAACTTCTAACAAGACAAAGAGGGTTTATAGTCATAATCTCGAATACAAATATGTCGAAAGTCATAATGTCGAAAAAATAAAGTCGAAAACAAAAATGTCGAATTTCTTTTTTTTGTTGATTTTTATTCGAAATGTGGGGGTTCCCCCCCAACCCCCCTTTTTTAATTTTTTTTTTGTTTGACCCCTTTTTTTTACCACCGGAACCCCAAAAAAACATGTAAATTAAAAAAAAAACAATTCGACATTTTTGTTTTCGACATTATTGTTTCGACATTATTGTAATTCGACATTTTGTTTTCGAGATAATGACTGGACACCGACAAAAAGACCTGTACCACCCGTCCCAGGCCCTGAAGCCTAGCACCTCGACCTATGGCCCCGGTCAACAGGACACTGGTAACCATGTCCTGACTTATTACCATCAGACCCCTCACAAGGTGCATTCCTCCTGTGTTGCATTAACCTGTAGAATAACCTATTGGAAGATTTACTAAAGAAGATAATATTGAAATGACTGAATGACTGCGGTGTGCATGGCCTAGGGCAAATAAGTCAGGAAAAGACATTCATCTCTGACACTGGCTGCGATGGCACAACAACACCGCCGGATGAACTCAGCCAACCCGCCAGGCCCAGCCCAACCCACGAGGCTGACCAGTGACATCTTCCAGCCAAGGCCAACCACCTCGCAGCAGCACCTATAGCTAGTCATCGCCACCCAATCCCATTGAACTTGTGCCCCCTATAGGATGTAGGTTCTTATGACGTTTTTTGTAAATATATACGCCTGTCTTTGCTATTGTCAGACAGAGCGCTCTCGGAGTTTGCAGAGTTCTTTGCATGCCCTATTGTAAGCTCACCCGCACTCTGTCCTGGCTTTATTCCCGATTTGGGAGAGTCCTTCATTGTCTCTCATTGCGGGGAGGATCGTGCTGGTTGGGGACGCTTGCCTTCAGGAGGACGATAAAACCGCTGAGCTTTTGGCTGGAAAGGCTATCTCGCCCCTATACCAGGTGATCAATAGTTTCAAACCACCCCTTGACAGGTCTTCAAAACAAGTGGGAGGTCGAGTAGGGTCCCTTAGAGGCAGATGAATGGCAAGATGCCCTTCAGCCGTCCCATGGTGGCGATTCTGGCCAGATTCAGTTTGGTCCAGCTGAAAATGTTGTATAGAACATACTACACGCAGGAAGCACTGCTCAGCTGGGCCGAAAAAGATGACTCACATTGTTTACAATGATGTACTGCATTGAGCTCGTTTTACCACACTAGATCGGTAAGTCTGAAGATTCTGAACTTCTGGCAGAAAATTACAGAGGAAGTGTCAGCCGTGGTGTCACAACCGATCCCGATGGAACTGAAATTGCTACTACTTGGGATTTGGGGGGGGGACACTGCCTACTCAAGATACAAGCAGCTGTTTATCTCAAACAATTTAATTGCATAAAGAAACATAGAAACGCTTTGGAGGGCAAATGAGACCCCTACAGTGTCTAAACGGATCCTGGACATACACAACTGCATGGCAATAGTAGAAAGGTTGTACAGGTGACAATCTGGAACAAATGGGCGGGTGCCGAATAATCACATCATTGTGACGTTGGCTACTTCTATGCTGTCCCAAAGAGGGGATAGTGTTATGCTTATCCATCAATGACAAGTCGGTAACAAGCAGAGTATCAAAGACTAGATAAGGTAAGATAGGAGGGTACCCATCTGCTTTATCCAGACAGGAAGGTAGGTCAGGAACTGTTACCACCACTATTATAGACCTTCTCAATGATACCCCCTACTAGCTAAGATTAACATGAAACGCAAGACGGGTATATCATTTGGAAGGGTGCAGGATTCAAAGGCACCGGAATACACCAGGCTGTAACAAGAAACACTCATCAGGAACTGTGCTTATTAAGATATTAGAGTTAAAGGAAAATCTGTACAAGAACTAACCTGAAGTGTGGAATCCCAAGCTTCAGTAGAGGCGAAACAGAATTCCCTCTTGAATGCACTACAAAGTAAGAATTGAGGGTACTGAGTGATCTGTTAAGGTAGTATTCCTAGCCCTCTGACCAAACATATGGCTCTTTAACAGTCTTCTTACCGATAGAGTGATGCTCTCCAATGAGAAAGGGAATATGGGATCTACAGTGGTCCAGGAGTTGATGAAGGAACAAATGACAGGAAGGAAAGGTTAGTAGGGAGCTAACCCATACGGCATGAGGGACGCGCTAGGGTCGGGTTGGTGCAAATGAAAACAGCAGTGCGTCCATGAGTTCTGTGCACTAGTTCTTGTTGAAGGAAAGACAAGGAATTTGGGCCAAAGCATGTAGATTCTGCTGAGTCCTGGTGTTCCCCTGGGAGGACAGACACACGGAATTGAAGCACAGTAGGTGCTTGGAATGTCACAACTGCACCCTTCGGTGAACTTGTTAGGAGGAGAATGCAAAGTGAACTGGAGTTCTGAAGTGGAATGGGCTGGAAGTAAATATTGGAGTAACAGAAGCTGAAATGGCACTTTGGAATCACCCACAAGCAGAACGAAGTGTGGTTTGGTTCAGAGGGTTTAAATGAACTACATAGGAATGAATGCTTCCACACAGGAATAATAAGTAGACACGTACGTAAACGTGTCGGAAATAGTGATGAAAAAACAATCCGTTACCAGACCCGAGTTGATGACAGGCTTTGTCAGTATCACGGGGCGTGGAAGTCGTAATCCCTGGAACGGATGTAGGAACTTGATACAGAGTATCGCGGTGCAACGCCGTTCTGAGCGGAGCTTCAAATGAGAAACAATCAGACGATTGGCTAAAGAGATGACACGTGACACGCTACGTCCATGTGATCGTGGGGGTACGTCTCAATCGGTTTCACCTTGCGACGTGCAATAATACTGCTGCATAGTCACCATGGCGACCGTCCCAACAACCTCAGGGGCGTGTAGAACGACTTAGCAGCCGTTCTGTATGCAAACGGGGATTGTCTTGTACCGGAAGCCTCCGAGGCTCTGAAATTAGAGAAGACAGGTTGAGGGCGGTTGACACCAGCGGTCCTGGAAATGTTGCCTGGCATGACAGATGGGTACCACCTAAGTTGATTTGTCTTGTTACTATTGGGAAACTATTTGCTACCTTGATCATTATGGAATGTTGATAATTATAGTCCTGCTTTGTTTTGCAAAATTAATAAAAGATTGTTTTACAAAATAAAATATTTGATAAAGAGATATACCGCCATTATTAAAAAGTGTTCTGTGAGCCCAAGTTACTCCATAATGTAGAATCTACAGTATTCCGGCACAATCAAAACCGGAGTCAGTAAAGGAGAAGAGGTGCAGAAAGTTTTACAGGTGGGACCCATTAAACCAAGGAGGTAAATTGTAGTAAGCAGCAGCGGCAGGCCCAGTGACATGAAGGTATGGGGGAAAAAGTAAGAGAAAAAGTATCTGCAGGAATATCTTACTTGTGTCTAATGTGGTCTGCACATCCCTCACTAATCACGGCCAGGCACATAAGAGCAGCCTTGCGCTGATACGGGTTTCCACTCAGCAACGCTGGCTCCATCAAGGGGCTCTGTCAGGAAAGATGAAAATAGGAATTATACAATATTAACGGTGTGGAAAGAGGAAGAACAACTGGTAAAATGTGAGATGTGAAACAGGAAGATGAAGGGTCAGAAACAAGGAATATGCAGAAAAGGTATACATTGGAAAACAAAGGGAGAAAGAGGGAAAATCTGAGGATTAGACGGGGAAAAGGTAGTACTAATTCATGGATGGGCAAGTCAAAGGGAGAAATTAGTTGCATGAAAGTTAGTGCACATGAGTAGGATAGGGAAAAAAGCATTAAAAATGTGCATACCGTAAAACAACTATTTCTTGGTACATGCATGAATTCCTACAGGGTACATGGTTGCAAATCTAGCAATCCAGATAATGACTTAATTTTACCTGTTTTCCACCACGGAATAGCATGACATTCAACAGTCTTGTAGTATAGAACAAATACTGTAATCTCTACAAACTTGAGTCCCATCAAGGTTACACGTCAAATGCAAGAGAAACATAAAACTCTAGGCCAAGAACCAGACTTCTTAATAGAAAACTACTTGCCTGATTCTGCAGGGTTTTCAAAGCCTAGGTGGCAGCATTCTTACTTATGGTCATTCTCGTCAGTTCCTCCTGAGAAGAGGAGTAAACACCTGGACTGACCAAGAAGGAAAGGCATACATTACATACCTGTAATCCTCTTTCTGATGCCTGTAGCTCAGTGGTCTTCAAACTGTTTTGGCCTGGGCCACCCCACCCCACTGAGCAAAATTTGGGCATGTCGTGCTGTCCTAAAAATGCCAAATGGACACTATGTACAAATGGCTATGAACTATTGAGCGCCGTCACCGCACCCTACTCCCAGTATGGTCCCTGGGCTCCCCAAGCTGCTCCCAAAACAGTTGCTGGGCTCCCTCATCCCACTCCTACACAGTGCCTGAACTCCCCACCCCATCACAGAGCCTGGGCTCTCCCCACCCTGAACCCACCACTATCCCAGTGCTCCTGCCTATCCTGCTCCCACCAAAAAATGCCATCCCTGTCCCCTGGGCTCCACAGCGCCTTAGAAGGAGAGCTGAATTTGGCAGGTGGGTAGGAGGATTGTGCAACAAAGCATTTTTAAAATGCCTTTATTGTACAACCCTCCTTCCCCCCCTGTAACCCCCACTCGCCAAAATCAGCTCAACGGACCAAAACACACACACACACACACCACTATCATTCATATAATCGCCCATCACCATACACTCACTCATAACAAGCATACACGCATCCATACACATTTAAATAAAAAATAAAAGAACATACACCTATCTTCTGCAGGGGCCTGCATGTGGATGCTGAAATGCCCCGCTCCAGGTTGATCAGTCTGTATGTGCGAGGTGCAGGAGCTCCCCCTCGCACATACAGACATGCCGTGCCCCAGCCAGCATTTCCAATGAGCTATGCAAGGCTGGAGAAGCAAAATGCCCCCCACGTTGCATGGCTCAGTAAGCATGTGTGGCTGGGGAACTGAACTGTCGAAGGGAAACAAGGTTTCCTTTTGACAGTTCAGCCAGCCCAGGAGCACTCCCTCAGCTGGAAAAATCAGCTGAGGCAGTGCTCAATGTTTCACTGGGCTGGCTCCTCGGCGCCTCCATTATGGGTGAGGGGTCACTGGGTGGACGCCCCCTCGCACATTATGGATGAGCCGCCAGGCTCAGACTGGCCTATAGGACAATAGGTTGAGGCCTGTAGCAAAAATGAAAAATGGTAGTGTAGGCCAGCCAAAATGGGCCACTTTATTGGCAAATGTGGGCCAGTTTGATGAGTTACTTCACTATGCAGCTATATTCATTTGCAACTGCGGGCCCCTTTTTCACTGTTGCCAGAGACAGTTTTATGGTCCAGTCCGACCATGCGAGCCGCCCGTGCCCATTTCCACCGATCTAAAATTAAATAAAAAACGAATCCCTTTTTTGTTTTTCATTTGATGCTGGGCCCTCGTGTCCCCAGCCCCCCCTACCCCCAGGATGCAGCCGTGTCCCCCTGGCGGTGGGGGGGGGGGACGCCCCACAGTTTGAAGACCTCTGCTGTAGCTACTTACGAGTCGCATGCTTTGCATAGGCTAACGTCTAGTGGTAGAAATATTAAATAAAAAAGGTATGTGGTGGACATGGATGGACCGGTAAGGCAATGGCTTCCGTGAATTTTGAGAAAAGCAATGCCCCGCTACATTCTCCCGACTCTTCCAGTTAGGAAATCACACATTTTTCGTAATGTTTCACAAAACAAGCAATACCACAACCCTAAAACCGAGCCATTGTACACAGGTTTTTTTATGCTTACGGCCTAAACAGACGTACTTAGCATGTATAAATGAGGAAAACAAATGTGGTGAGGAATAGCAAGCATACATTTTTTTGAAAGAGCACAGCCAGACCTTTTGAAGGTTAGGTGACTTGTGCAGGTTACAAAATTGCATAGTGCCTAAAGCAACAACTTACCGTAGGTCACATTTGGGAAATGAAAGGGTCGTGTGACAAAGTGCAGCAGCAAATGTATGAAAACGTTATGAAAACCAAGCAAACACAACAAATGTCCTACCTTCCAGCGTTCCCACAGGTGTCCTGACGAAAACTGTACCTCATGTGTGGGTGCACCTAACTGGGAGCACAGGGAAAAGGCTAAACCACTGCAATCTCCCAAAGAGTTTGGGGAGACAACCTACATATTTGAGCCTTGGGTGTTGCAGCCACCAAGGAAAACGGGGAACCCCATGCATTTCCGAAAAGAAGACACCCATGGGAATTCACAAGAGGTCTAACTTGCGTGAATCGCCCCAGAATGTATTACCCACAAAGTCCCAAATTTAGGTGAAAAAATGTGTGTTTCAAACATATCCCACCTGGAAACTACTGAAACGCGCCGCCAACAACACATGTCCTACCTTCCCACATTCCCACAGGTGTCCGGATGAAAACAGTACCTCACCTACCTGGGTGGAAAAGAGTGTCGACTGTACACAAGTCCAACGGCAGTCTCAGGGAGTCCCTGTCCGTTCCCAGAGGGAGATTCAGTAAGGTTGCCTACCCAGAGCTCCAGGATGGTGGGGGGTGATGTACCGGGCATTGGGTGGCTGTCCCTCATGTGGGTTGACCGTCCACAAGTCCAGTGGCGGTTTCAGGGAGCCTCGGTAGACTTCCCGTCCTTTCCCCATTTTACATTACTGTGCCCCATCTGGCTTTGGGGGTCGGGCGGGGGCTGGGGGAGCAGGAGGGGAGGGAGAAGGCCACTTACATAGTAAGCAGCCCCCTCTCCCCCCCACTTCACAAACAGATCCCTGGTGGTCTAGTGGCATTGCTGGTTCGAGCAATCCGAAATAACGTGTTGGAAAGGGGAGTGTCTCCCCTTTCCAATGACACCTCCCTCGATCTGAACAGAACAATAATGGCACAGATCGAGAGAGAGACAGGAACTCCGCTTCACTTTTCACTGCGGCAGCTGATAATGGCTGCCGCAGTGAGAATTACTATCACTTTCATATCAGCGTGCATTACGGACGCTGATGGGAAGCTGAATGAAACCCAAACGCCAGGCCCTAGCCCTGAGGAACAGATGAGTGATTGAACTTTGAAACCAAGAAACTATACTCTTGACAGAGTGGTCTGGCACTGCGTGCGTGCTAATTCGAAGGTCTCTGTAAGGTATCCGACAGAGTTGAGAAAGGAGAAAGAGTGCCAAAGAGCAAGCTAAATCCTGTGCACAATCGTCTATGATCTTGATAGTGCCAAGCAAGTTGATGACAAAATAGTTAAAGTTGATCCGAGCCCGGCAAAGGGAGATGAATTGATAGCTTTTGGGATAAGTTTGTGTTAAAGTGAATTAAATTGGTCCAAGCCAGGCAGAGGGAGACTGAACATTGTGTTAAAAGGATCCAAGCCCGGCTAAGGGGAAACCCAAGGTGAATAGTGAATCACTTGAGAAATTGAGTACGTGTGAAATTCCAAGAGGAGAAGAACTTATTGTTTGACGCATCAGGCCCTCTGCAAGAAGCGACTTTGGAAGACAAAGATTTGGGCACAAAAGGCCCTGATGCTAATGTTTGAAATGTACCCTCGTGCTAGGAAAGCCAGAGACTGTGCTAAGCTCAAGGTTTCCACCTTATCTCGTGCTGAAAACATGGGGAAGGGAGGTCAACGGCCTGAACATCCTGACATATCATTCCTTATTTCTTTCTTTATGTAACATTGTTTCCCATACTATATGTATTTAGAGGTAATACTTGGCAATAGGGTTTTTAGTATAGGCCCTACTTTTTTTACCAGACACCACTATGACTGCATTATTATTTGATGGTCATACCTTGCTCCCATATGTAGATTTATGATTAGATGGGCATTTTTCAAACCCTTTTTTTAAGTTCACTAAACACCCCTGAATTGTGGTCACTTGTACCTGACTTACTGTTGATACCATGCTTTTCTTACAGTGTGCTGCACCGCCATGGCCTGAGAGGGGGACCAGATGAGCCAGTTGTCCAGGTACGGATGCCCGTGAGATGCAAGTGCACTGCCACAGGGGCCAGGCACTTTGTGAACACCCTTGGTGCCGATTTGAGGCCAAAAGGCAGAGCCTTTACCTGATAGGGATATCCCAGAACCACAAAGCACAATAATTTCCGAAGCTTTGGATTTAAGGGGACATGGAAGATTCTGAGTCTCAATAAACCTGTCCATCATGTCCATACAGAACTGGAGTCTCTCTAGGGTTTCATGAGGTACTCCGGAACGGTCAGGGGGAGGAAAGGGAGGGCCTTCCGTTAGGAAACGCTTCGACCTATCCTATAACGAAGAGAGGTCTCCTTTGCCTTCAGAAAAGCCTTCCGGTAGGCTAGGAGTCCCTCTCGACGGAGCGGGAGGTTCCTGCCTTCCTTCTGGTCTTTTCGGCATCTCCCGGGCCTTATGAGCGGTAACAGACGTATCCTTCGTCGTCCGTTTTAGGCTATCGGTGGAAATGATCCTTGCCAGGCTCTCGACAACTAAGCTGTCTGTCGACGGTACCTCCGGCGCCGTTACAGGTGTCGCTTGCTCTACGCCGACTGCCGTTCTCTGGCGGTGCGCGTCTGGCGGTTTAGTGGTAGCGCCCTTATCAGGGGTTAGCCCAGTCGCTGGTCGAATATGCGGTTGCGAGGGGGGCTTCAGACTCTTACGGTCCGAGGAGGCCGCCGGTAGGACCTGCGTCTCCGTTGGCGCTAACGCCCTCTTCGTCTTTGACGAGGAAGAGCCATGGGTTGTGTGTTTATGGGAGTGTTTTCTGTGTGCGTCCTTGTCGCCGGGGTGTTCATCCCCATAAGCAGGGCTTGAGCCGAGCTTGTCGGGGACGGATGACGAGGAGCGTGAACGCTCCTTAGAGAGGTCTACGACTTACGAAACGGACGTCGTGTTGTCACATTCCTCGTCACTTTCGGCAGCGGCGGGTGAAGAATCAGACCTAGACATGGCGTAGGCTGCCCACCTCTTGACTCTACGGTCTTTCAAAGTCTTCGGCTTAAGGAGCTGAAAGGCCGCACAGCCGTCTTCTTTGTGGTCGAGGGGCAAGCAACAGTTACACCGTTTATGCTTGTCTTTCCAGGTAAATTTGCCTTTGCAACGCGGGCAAAACCTAAAGGGTGTCCTCTCCATAGCTGAGGAACAGATTGCATGTGACAACAACCCCGAAGGAAAGGGAGGGGAAAGGGAAAGGCATTCTCAAAGAGAAACAATAAATGTCCCACGACCCCACTCTCCCTACTGTATATGGCCGTCGAGACCAGGCCACGTGTTCGGCGAACCCCGAACAACCTCCTCTGTCGAAGGCACTGCTGGAGATCTTGATCGACGGTGAACAGCTTTGCAGCTACAACCCGAAGGAGGGATGCAAGTAATAATATAAGTTAAGGGCGACCAAAGGTCGAATAAAGTTTTTTTTGCAATGTCTCTCGAGGAGCTCCGCGTATAGGCGACCAATATCTGGGCGGAAAAAAACAATCTGAGGGACCTCGACGCGTGAGGGATTGTGGGTACACTGCACGTCACTATAGGGATAGTGTTACAGACACGCCTTGTCGACGTCCCCTTTTCGACTACGAAAAACAAAATGCAATACTCTGCAGTGACCACTGGATGTCAGACTATGCACAGCACGTGATTCTAAGCAGATTAACAAACATCAGAAGAACAAGTTACTTACCTTGTAACGTTCTTTTGATGGGATGTTCTTTTGATGGGATGTTCCTCTGACGTATTCCTTATCTTTGATAATTCGTCTCCAGCTTGCTGGCCTCGGAAATTATTTCAGTAGAGGGCGCCGCGCGTCGACGTCCGCCGAGTCGATGTCCCTCGACGGCCACCGTATCGGCGCCGACGTCACCATGCCCATAAATAGCCGCGCGCGGTGGCCCTTGCTCAGTTCAGTTTTGTAGTATAAGAAAAGTCATGCCTGAATTGGTTATTGATCTTGAAGGAGCGTACGCTGCAACTGCAAGGGAAGTATTACTGCGGGGATGGATGGGAGGGGCGATAAGGAATACGTCGGAGGAACATCCCATCGAAAGAACGTTAAAAGGTAAGAAGTAACTTGTTCTTCGAAGGGATTGTGTCCTCCGACGTATTCCTCATCTTTGATAGACTCCCATAGCAGTGGCATGTAATTGGAGGTGGGAGTAAGAATGTCATGCACCCCTTAAGGATGAACCGAATGTAATACGGCTTTGCCAAATCTGGTCTCTTGACTAGTGGAGGAATCCAGGTTGTAAAATTTTGTGAATGTATGTGCGGACGACCATGTGGCAGCCGCACATATGTCTCTGACCGGTACCCCTCTTTGGAGGGCCGAACCACCTGAGGGGTTCCCCAAAGGGCAAAGATCTCTTGAAGGACTTCCTGCGCTAGCTCCCACTCGTGGGAGACTGCTCTGCCTGCTCAGTGTGTCCGCTGTCAAGTTCTTTCTCCGGCTAGGCGGACTGCCGATAGAGATATTCCTTCCTGAATTGCCCAAAACCAGAGCTGCATTGCCTCTCTGCACAGTGGCAGTGATCCTACGCCTCCTCTTTTGTTGAGGTAGTGCATGGCCACCGTGTTGTCCGTCGTTATCAGGACATTTCTCCCCTGTACTGATGGCAGGAAAGCTTTCAGTGCTAGTGGTCAAGTCGTTGGCATGGGCTCCCCACCCCGTGAGTGAGGCGTCTGTGCCTACCGTTATCTCCGGCCATGGTTGCCAAAACAGTTCTTTCAAGATGTTCTCTGGATAGGCCCACGATTGAAGGTCACGGGCTACCTTGTCCGGAATCCGGAGGAGATCCATCATTCTCCATGAGAATTACGACCACCGAGTTCAGTGCCCACTGAAAAGATCTCATTCTCAGGCGAGCCTCTGGCACAAGGAAGATGCAGGATGCCTTGAGGCCTAGCAACCTCAAAAAGTCAAAGGCTGGGAGACTTTGGGCATCTTGAAACTTGTTGACCATCTGCAGAATATCTTGAGCCCTCACCTCTGGTGGCGAGGCTTTTCCCAGGGAAGTGTCCAGGACCGCTCCAATGAACTGGAGTCTTTCTGATGGTATCATCTGTGACTTCTTTAAATTGAGGGAGAAGCCCAGTTTGTGAAGGAAGTGGCAGACATAATCTAGCTGGATCTGAGCTTGTTCCGAAGATACAGCCCTGATCAGCCAATCGTCCAGGTAGGGGTAGACGTGGATCCCCTCCCTCCTTAGACTCGCAGCCACTACCGACATTAGCTTGGTGAAGACCCTCGGGCGGAGGTCAGCCCAAATGGCAGAACTCGAAATTGATAATGAGAGTCGCCAATTGCAAACCTCAAGTATTTCCTGTGTTTGAGATGGATTGGCACATGGAAACAAGCATCCTGAAGGTCCAGGATACCAGCCAGTCCTGGAGCTGGAGGGCCTGACGGATCTGAGAGTGAGTTACCATCTTGAACTTGTCCTTCCTGAGGAACTTGTTCAATTCTCGTAAGTCCAGGATGGGTCTCAGTCCTCCGTCCTTCTTTGGTATGAGAAAGTAGGGGGAGAGTACCAGCCCTTGTTCCTGTCCGCTACAGGTACCGGTTCAATGGCACCTTTCTCTAGCAGGTCTATAATTTCCTGCAAGAGGAGCGGATTGGGAACTTTTAGAGAGCTGTGCCCCGGTGGATGACTGAGGGACGTGTAGAAAGGGTAGGCAGTAACCCTGGGCAACCGTCTCCAATGCCCAAGCATCTGACGTTATAGCCTGCCATTCCGTCAGATGGTGAGTTAACCTGCCCCCTACAGGTGTATTGTGTGGAAAGGCCTCAGAGTGGTTTGGGGGCGGCTGATGCAGATGCCGAGGGTAAAGAGGCACCTGCTGGTGCTGCGGCTTTAGTACTTTTGACCCGTCCACCTCGGGTGGATCTCCTTTGGCCTCTTTGAGCCGGCTGTCCTCTGCCTTTCCCGAATGCGGAATAATAGCAAAAGGGCTTTCCTCTTCCAGAGGTCCCTGAGGGGCAAAAAGGAGTTTGGTGGATTGCAGCTCCTAACGATTTTGCCGCTGCTTTAGATGTCTGCAACTTTTCCAGATTGTCATCAGCCTTCTTTCCGAATAACGAAGAGCCGTCAAAGGGCATATTCAAAAGTCTGGCCTGTACATCTGGAGCAAAGCCAGACTTTCGCAACCACGCATGCCTGCGGATTGTTGTACTTGCCGCCATGGCCCTGCTGATACTGTCAGCGGAATCAATGCCAGTTTGAAGTGACTCTCACATGGCATCTTTGCCATCTTTAGTAATATAGAGGCTTCCTTTTCCTCTCCTTCGGGTACGCAGTCAGCCTCTGATGAAGCACACTCCCACAGTGTGTGACTGAACCTGGCGAGCGTACAGGTGGCGTTGATGGACTTCAACGCCATACTACAAGCAGAGAAGACTTTCTTCGCCATAGAATCGTACCTCTTGTCATCTCTATCCTGTGGGACAGTAGGGTAAGCGGTCCTACTGCTAGATGAAGTTGCCGCTTGGACCACCAGGCTCTCTGGAGTCGGGTGTTTTGATAAGTATTCAGGGTCAGCAGCAGCTACCCTATACAATCTTTTATTGACCGCAGGGATAACTTCAGGAGTTTCCCAATTAGATGTAATTTTCATTTGTAAAGCTGCATGGAAGGGGACCACAGGATCCTCCTGTGGACCTTTGTCTAATATGTCTGTCAGGTCATCCTGTTGAAAAACAGGCGAAGGCGCAGACCAACCCATAAATTCAATAATTCTTGCCACAGGGGTTCCATAGGGTGTTTCGGCATGTTCCCCTGGGTCTGGCTTAACAAACTCCACTTCTGGGGAAGTGTCCAGCCCACTTGCCTCATGTAATGACTCCTGTAGGTCCTTCAACCTTCTTTCCTCAGGAGGTGAAATCCTCTGAAATAAGCAGTGTGGTCCTCTGCAACCCAAAGGTTTCCTGGTCAGAATCTTCCCCCTCTTCATAAATTGAAGATAGTCCAGGGTACTCTGACCTCTGAAATGGTGCAAAACCCATCTCTAAGGCAGAAGGAGCCAAACTCGTCATTATTGGGCGAGAAAACGTCGATGTCGTCGACGCCGATGTGACAGGCTTCGAAGGCGCCGAGAACGCCGTCGAGAAAACTGGAAGAGGCCTCGCAGAACTCGAGAGGATCGGGATCCTACTCGAGGATGTCGACGACGGTCTCGGCATCGTACCGGAGGCCCTTGGAATCACTGTTGGCTGTGGAGTAGCTTTGGTCTTCTCTTTCATCGGCGTCGAGTCAATCGACCGATGCGTCGAAGAACCCTTCGACAACAGCGTCGATGGCGCCGATACATGCGTCGAAGGAATCTTCGACGACGGCGTTGAAGATGGTGCCTTCTTACCCGATGGCTCGTGGCGCTCTCGGGTGGAATGTTTCACCGGGTGCAGCGACTCGTGGTGTTTTGATTTTTTGGGGTTTTTACCAGGGGTATCACCCTCAGCTGTCTTCGAGGGGGTCGAGGCCGCTTTCTCGAAGACGCTTAACATTTTCTTTCTGAATTCCTCCCACTCAGCCTGAGAGCTGTGTTTTGTGGGACAGGAGACCCTTTCTGGGGAAACAGAAGACGAGGAAAGGGATCTTCGACGTCTCTTCGAGTGTCTTGATCTCGACGAATGGTGGGAGCTACTTCGAGATCTAGAATGGGAATGTTTGACGGCGAGGAGACGAACGCCTCGACCCAGCCGAAAAAACTTGGAGGTTTTGACTGACTTGCCTCTCTCGAGCTTCCCCTTGCGCTCCTTCAAGGCTTTCGTCGTCATGGACATGCAGTCCTCACACTCCGAACAATGGTGCCCGGCTCCCAAGCACCACAAGCAGATCCTGTGTGGATCCGTTAGACATTTTTTTACCGCAGTCTCGACATTTCTTGGAGCCGGATCGCGGCCTCGTTGGTTCCGATGAAGATGCCATTGAGAACGAGTTGGTATATTAGAGTAAATATAGAAGGTTATTTTGACTGAACCGAGCAACGTTCCGAGGCCCCACGAAGCGTGGAAAAACGGAACTGAGCAACGGACGCCACGCACAGCTATTTATGGGCATGCTGACGTCGGCGCCGATACGGTGACCGTCAAGTGACATCGACTCGGCGGACGTCGACGCCCTCTACTGAAAACATTTCCGAGGCCAGCAAGCTGGAGACGAATTATCAGAGAAAAGGAATACGTTGGAGGACACAATCCCTTCGAAATGTTGCTATGTATTATGTATGCATTGTAGAGAGACATGCATGTGTGCCCTTAGAATATGCATTGAGGCATTATAGATAGCACTTGAATTTGCGAGAGAAAGAGTAAACGCTAGAAAGCATGTAGCTGGCTCCGATGGCATTCTGAAGCCCTTCCATTGAGACAGAGGAGAAGCGCCACTTGGTTCTGTGCGAAGTTATGGTACACTGTGAAAGAATGGAATGCATAAACAGTTTGGTTGGTAAGAGGTCGCCTTTGCCTTAGGAGAGACACGGAGAAGGAGGCCTTACCAGGCCCTGGGCTGGTGCTTCGCAGACAGAGGGTGGGGGCAGGCAGGACCATGCAGAGGGAGAGCTTTTACAGGCAGAGACATGCAGGATGAGAGAGGGATTTGAATGGAGAAATATGAGGAGATGGTTAAGATGGTGTACCGCAGACAGAAGGCGGCCATGGTATAGATATGTAGAAAATGTCTTGATGAGCAGAACACGCAGTGATTGAAAAGTACAAGTACATGCATCACAGACATTTGGGCACTGCTCACATTTAGAAATGCTGACAGACAGAAAGAGAGGCATTTTAGCTTATCGAGACGAGTGTAACCACAGAGATTTATGTATGTCATTGAATAGTATAACCAGAGGTGAGGAGATTGAAGTTTTTTGATGTAGATGGAGATGACTTGGAGAGAGACGTTTGGTTGGCAGGAGATCGAGAGGCGAAAGAAAGGAAGTTGCCATTGAGGGAGAAGTGTTTTTGGTGCAGCAGAATCCAATGGCTTTGGGAGTTCAGAAGCTTGGGGAGGCATTCTGATGAGAGCACAGTTCGAGAGCTTGGCAGAGGCATTGAGGCAGTTCGAGTGACCAGACTGGCAGAGTGAGCTGGCGAGGGGAGTATCGATCTGAATAAGACACGTGCATGGGGAATTAGAACAGACACTCACACAGAGCTTTGGCTGACATGATAGATGGGGTAATCAGACAGGGTTTGTCTTAGAGAGAGAGAGTGAAGTATGGTGTGGAATAGAGTTGCTATTAGATTGCTTGCATTAGAAGCCTGTAAGGCTTACAATTATTATATTGCATGGTAGATTTGCACCAAAAGCATAAAAGCTGCAAATTCAAGATTTGCATTATAGTAGTGTTTGCATTATGCATTGCTATGTATGCATAAAAGTGTTATTGTTGAATCGATTCATGTGTTTTATTTGTGTCTTATGTTAATATGTCCAAAGGAGTAAGTTGGAAGCAATCTAGGAGTAACACAGTGCACAAAGGCCCTGAGATACAGAGAGAAGGGGGGGGGGGGGCATAGTGATCCACCCCCCCCTAGGAGATTGTCTAAGACTGACAAGTCGCCCACGAGGGGCTAGACCAGAAGTAGATTTGCACAAGTGGAGGAAAAGACATCACTGTCATCCTGGCCGATGTGTGCCTCTGGTAAAGAAATCCCTCCTCCTTTTCGTCTGGCACTGAGGTGAAGAGGGTAGATGCCCTTGGACGCTTGGAGTGGAATGTACCCACCTCATCAAGAGGAGATGCCCTGAAAGGGGTTAGGGGTCATCGGCACCCAGCGGTTCACTATCCGCCGGCACAAAGTCAAACTCACCCATCTCTGTGGTGCCTGTATCTGTGCCCGTTCCAGTCTCTGGAACGGGCACAGATACAGAGACTGTACCTGTCTGACACCTCAGTGCTGGCAGGCACTTAGACCAGCAGTGCAGTGTCTGTGCCTTGTCCGTGGGTATGTAATTTTCTGGTTGAACTTTACATAATTTTAATATTCACTTAATTGTGCATAAAAAGATTCTGCGGTAATTACATTCTTTTGCTTTGAATTTTAACCGCTTAAGTGCCAGGTTATTATGCAAGTCTATGCAAAAAGGACGAGAATACTCATCCTTGGCACTTAGGGGTTAACATATTGTTACCATTCACGGTACATACCAATGGTATGTTTTTTTCTACATACACTTTGACAATATTCATAATCTTGTTTATGGCTCTACGGTTTTAATGTCAGCCTTGAAGACGACCAAGGTCGAAAAACGTGTCGGCTGACCATATGGGAATAAAACCATCTATGGATAACACATTTTGATGATACTAATTTACTTTCATACTAACTGTATATTTAACTCTAAGGAGGTAGAGCACGAACTGCCAATACCAATCTAATTTCCTGTCTCATCCATCTCTGTGGGGCCTGTATCCGTGCCCGTTCCATTCTCTGTATGGGGTGGACCCCCCTATTGCTACCGCTAGAGTGGGGAGTGGTGTCTGATGCCTCAGTGTTGACAAGCGCTTCGACCAGCAGTGTGGTGTCGGTGCTGAGGCCGTGCATCGCTGTGCCTGGGGGGGCTACACGCTGAGACTACTGTGGGTCTGGGGGGATTGGAGGAAGCCGGTGCTGTATTTTTGACACTAGAGTATGTAGCGTAGTCACAATATCCAGAGTCATGTCTCTAGGGCCCTGTTGAGGGATCACCAGGGCAGGTAGGAATAGAGGGCTAGTGCGCCTCACTGGCATAGAGGAAGGGGTAGCATGCCTTGGTGGCCCTGACGGAGGGCTAGTGCGCCTTGATGGGATTGATGGCTGGTCCTGTCCCACAGCAGGGTTCTCAGAAATCCATCGGGCTGTGCCCTTCCTGGTCCGAGTAGCACCCGAGTAGCTGCCTTTCTGTAAGGACTCCTCGTCCGAGCTGGTGTAGATCGCCATGACAGGAAATCTTGCTACCTCCCTTAGACCCACAGAAGGTCTGGGGAGAAACTCTATTGGCTGCAACATCTCCCTTGATCTTCCTGCCTCCTCTGGGAAAGAGGAAACGACTGGGGCCTTCACAGACGAGGCGGTCGTAGTCGTGGGCCGGGGAGGCAGTGTAACCCTCAATGGCGATTTTGCTGTTGACCTTGCCGCGGTTGTCGACCGGACAGTCAGGGCTGCAGCAATGGTCCTCAGCGTGGCAACCGTCGAAGGGGTGCTGGTTATCATAGCCATGGTAGACAGCGGTCTCGCAGATGTGGGCCTCT